>NC_142688.1:53485000-54110000 GCF_056320005.1 Nelumbo lutea
GGATTTCTGTTTCTTCTGGAGCCTTATCACATGTATTGACAAGTAAATATTATGGCAGAGAAAAGCTCCAAAATGGACAAAGAGGAGTCCATCTACCTCCCAAGAGAAGAAAAATTATTCCATACCTGAGCTGCACATTGGAAAGTCACAAGAAGATGAGTAGTGTCTTCACCACTCTCAAGAAAGAGAACACATACAAGAGATCATCTACACTAGGATTTTTGTTTCTTCTGGAGTCTTATCACTTGTATTGAAAAGCATATTAGCTGCCTCTCAACAAGTTGAAAACAACCCTCTTGAAGTATAGAACTTCTTGAGATTAGATGCAAAACCAGAGTTAGAGAGTGAGAGGTTCGAACTAAACCTCCCTTTTGAAGGGATAGGAAATCCATCATATGGACGCCCAAGATTGTGGAATAAAGGGGGCAAATTTCAAAAATTTTTCTTTCCCTTCAACTGGGAATCGACTTCCCTATTTAGAAAATCATATTTTCAAGGATCATTCTTGAACCATAAACTGAACCAGATCTGAACCAAAAAGGAGGAGAGAGATAATACTTGATACAAAGAAATAATATCTCTCAATGGAGGTGTTCACGCCCAAGGTAGAAACCAAAATCTGCTCCCACTGAAGATGGCGCAGTGCAAGGTGGAGCAGAATCAACAGTGTCCTTCCTAAGAACTTGATTCTTCCCAAGAATCACCTGGACGGCTTGTGAATACAACTCCTACCAATCTTTTCTCCAAAAGATTGGAATCAAGATCCAATCTTGATTTGTCCCAAGGAATGGAGATCGAACTGCTATAGGCGGCGGCTGCAGGAAGGAGGCGGCTAGAGAGAATTTGCAAGGTGCAGAATTCTCTCCTCTGTGATCTCAGCTCTCAAGACAAGGCTTGAGTCTGTTGGATGTTGTGTCTAAAGGCTACCGGCCCCTCCTCCTTTTATAGACTTAAAGGGATCAACTCCTAATCCCATTAGGAGCTGATAACCCAAATCATATCTGGATTAGAAGTCCCTTTAAGATAAGGGATAATCCTTATCTTATCTGCAGATTAGATCAGCCAGTTCCTAATCTAATTAGGAAGTTTCCAAATCTAAATCTCATTTAGATCTTGGACTCTCTGAGTGGATAGGGTGTGGGCCCAATCCTATCAGCTGATCTTATCTCAGAATTCGCCCCTTAAAGACTAATCAAATTAGCCCAGTTCGAAATGGGCTTAAGGCCCATTTAGGGTTATGTATTCATTAAGCCTTCCAAACTGCTGCCCAATTGGGCTTCCTTGTATGGCGTGGGACCCAAACATTGATCTACACATCAGCCACATGGGTTCAGCCCAGCCTTTGTAACAAGGCCTGGCCGAATACACTGTTATAGACAGTGCACCCCCTGAAACCCATCAGATGGGCTCTATGGGCCCAACACTTACCCTAAGTGGTCCCTGGGCCAAGCCACCTTGTAACACCCAGGGACTGTGGGCAGATGCAAGATTAGCCCATCAGGCATTATCCTCAATGGCCTTACACTTAACCTCTCAGCCCATAATGATCATACACTGCTCGACAAGAGAGGACCTCTCCCTCAGCTGCAAGGAACAGTGTTGCACTCTCTCAAATATGGATCCCGGGAATTAAAACCTTTTGCAAACATTTCAAAACCATAATATATATACTTTTATATCTAATATAAAATATATTTTGCAAAACAAATCTCAACGATTGAAATCGGCTGCTGATAGTCTTGGTTTCCATCAGTGAGAGTGCATCCCCGATCATTACCTTTGTCCGACAAAGGGGTTGATCCTGTCACTATGATCACCCACTCAAGTGAATTCTCAGACTGTCCCAACATACCCAGGTTTTGACCCCCGCTAAGGATCTCATTGATTGGTACATTAAAGACAGCCCAATCCGATACCTAGTGCAGCATCATAATCGAGTCTAGGGGTCGGGTGTAACTTTCCAGTTTTGCCCATCAATCTCCAAGGTCCAGGGCAATACTGGAAATCTGGTCCAGTTCAAAGATTCAATTAATCCCACACTGTATGTGCCTAGGGTCTCACCCTGGCAGCTGAGACAAGCCACCCCAACCGACTTGGTGGCACCACAGTGTCAGCCTTGTCAGGATAGGTCTCCCCAGACCGACCCACTGGCTATAAACATTCTAAACTAACACGAGTCTCATTAAGTGTCCAGTTTAAGGGTATTACACAGAAACATACCAAGGGAACATGAATCAAATATGCACTTTTATTCATTTACAATAAATTCATAAAGTACATCATTTTGATTGAAGCTAAGGGCATACAAAACTGTCTAACACCTTTAACACTCTAAAACATTTTATTAAGTTAATCTTTGAATTATTAAAGAGAGGCCCTTGGGTGGGCAAGAAATTACAAAAACAGAGTATATAAGAGTATGGGCCCAGAATAAGGCCCATTATAGAGGAAAACATAAACATAACATAGAATGACAGCCTATGGGCCATTCGGCCCATCTCCTCTACACTCCCCCTCAAGCTGAGCATAGATGTTAATCATGCCCAGCTTGCTAGTGTCATGTTGAAGCCTTGCCTTGGACATACCCTTGGTGAGAAAATCTGCCAATTGTCCTTCCGAAGTAATGAATGGAAGACACACTTCACCGGAAGAGACTCTTTCTCGAATAAAGTGTCTATCAACCTCAATATGTTTGGTTCTATCATGTTGTACTGGGTTGTGAGCAATGTTGATGGTAGCCTGATTATCACAGTACAACATCATGGGTTTGTCATGATCAATCCCAAGTTCTTCCATTAAGGACCATAGCCACAACAATTCAGAGACTCCATGTGTCATGGCTCTATACTCTGCTTCGGCAGAGGATCGGGCCACAACTGATTGTTTCTTACTCCTCCAAGAGACAACATTACCAGCCACCAGGCTGCAATACCATGAAGTAGATCTTCTATCATCAATATTTCCAGCCCAATCAGCATTAGTATAGGCTTCAAGTTTCAGATGACCATGCTTGGTAAATAGAATTCCTTTTCCTGGAGAGCCTTTCAGATAGCACAAAATTCGTTTTGCTGCTGCCATATGAGTATCTCTAGGAGCATGCATGAACTAGCTAATACAACTGACAGCATACGCAATATCTGGCCGAGTCATGCACAGGTACAGGAGCTTCCCAAGAAGTCTCTAAAAGACCCCTTTGTCTTCCAACAATGTTCCATTCAAAGCTGAAAGTTTGTGACTCATATCAATGGGAGTTGCAGCTGGTCTAGCACCCATTTTTCCAGTTTCAGACAACAAATCAATGACATATTTCCTCTGGGAAATAAGAATCCCATCCTTGGATCTAGCAACTTCTATGCCAAGTATCTCAACTCCCCCAGATCCTTAATCTCAAATTCTGTACGGAGGAAAGACTTAAGGGCCCGAATGCCTAAGGCATCATCACCAGTCACTATAATGTCTTCAACATACACAATGACATACACTGCTAGAGATCCACTTTTCTTCACAAAGAGAGTATGATCTGACTATGTCTGAACATAACCGAATTTAACAAGTGCAGCTCTAAATTTCTCAAACCAGGCTCTAGGAGACTATTTGAGGCCATAAAGTGATTTCTTCAATTTGCATACCTTTCCTTGCATATCTTTCCCATACATTCCTGGAGGGAGACACATGAATATCTCCTCATGTAAGTCACCACTCAGAAATGCATTCTTTACATCCAACTGATAAAGGGGCCAATCAAAGTGAGCTACCAGAGATAAGAGAACCCTCACAAATGTCATCTTGGCAACAGGGGCAAAGGTCTCTAGGTGTCAATCCCATATGTCTGTGTGTAGCCTTTTGCAACAAGTCTGGCCTTGTACCTCTTAATAGTCCCATTAGCCCTATATTTATTGGTAAAGACCCACTTGCACCCAACTGGATCCTTCCCTTCAGGCAAATCCACCACCTCCCAAGTATCATTTTTGTGTAGAGCATCCATTTCAGACTTCATGGCATTCCTCCATTCTGGAATCCCAAGAGCTTTTGACACAGACCTAGGAATGGGGTTAGAAGCAACTGAAGAGAGGTAGGCAAAGTATGAAGGAGAAAGTTGATCATAAGAAAGGTGTTTGGAAATGCAGTGTGCAGTGCACTTCCGCCTTCCTTTCCTAATAGCAATGAGGACATCAAGATCTGGGAAAGATGGTTCCAAAGAGGCTGAAGCAATACCTGTTATCTCATCTATGATTGGGAATGTATGAGTCTCATCTGTTGTAAGGGAAACAACTTGCTCATTCTTGGATCTTTGCCTTTGATACACTTTGGGATTATGGATAGGATGAGGACGTAAAGAAATAGGGGCACTAGGCAAGAGGAATGAAGTGGCTGATCCTCCTTTGATTCATTTGGTGAGGATACAGGCTTGTCAAGTAACTCAACTGGGACAGGAAGAGGAAGAGCAAATACTTGTGACAGACTCTCCCCCTATTGACAATGTCCTTCCTGAGAGGAACTATAAAAAGGAGAAAGCTCATCAGAGGTAACATCCATAGAGACATGTCGAGTGCCAGTCTTTGGATCAAAACAACAATAACCCTTTTGTGTGGGGGAGTAACCAAGGAAGAGATCCTTGTAGGCTTTTGGTTCAAACTTATGTCTCTGGGCACTTGGAATGTGAACATAACGGGTACAACCAAACACACGAAGAGGAATCGGGAAGAGATCATTGTCTGGATGAAGAAGACTGAAGAAGGATTTAAACTCTAAAACCCTGGATGGCATACGTTTTATGAGATAGGTAGCAGTAAGAACAACATCACCCCAAAATCTTGTGGGAACATGTAAAGCAAACAAAAGGCTCCTTGCAACTTCAACAATATGTTTATTTTTCCTTTCAGCAACTCCATTTTGTTCAGGGGTTCTAACACAAGAGCTTTGGTGAATAACCCCCATGTCAGAGAGATATAAGGATAAACTCTTCTCAAAATACTTTTTTGCATTGTCAGATCTGAAAACCTTAATTCTGGTATCAAATTGAGTTAAAACAAGCTCATGAAATTGCCTCACAAGTCTTGGGACTTCATCACGGGATTTCATTAGGCATATCCAAGTGAATCTAGAAAAGTCATCAATAAACAAGATGAAATATCTGTAGCCCCCCCATAGAAGATAAGTGGTAAGGCCCCCACATATCAAAGTGCATAATATGAAAAGGAAAAGAAGATCTTTTATTGCTCACAGGGTAATAGTTTCTACAATGCTTTGACAACTGACATGACTCACAATTGAGACTGGACACACTGACTCCTGTAGAGGAGATGGGCCAAATGGCCCATAGGCTGTCAGTTTATGTTATGTTTATGTTTTCCTCCGTAATGGGCCTTATTCTGGGCCCATACTCTTATATACTCTGTTTTTGTAATTTCTTGCCCACCCAAGGGCCTCTCTGTAATAATTCAAAGATTAACTTAATAAAATGTTTTAGAGTGTTAGAGGGAGGTTTAGTTCGAACCTCTCGCTCTCTAACTCTCATTGCCACCAACTCTCTCTCTCTCTCATCTTCTTAATCTTCTCTTGTTTGTTTTCTGGTTTTGCATCTAATCTCAAGCAGTTCTATACTTAAAGAGGGTTGTTTTCAACTTGGTATCAGAGCAGGCCAGAGCTTGGCATGACCCTCATCTGGTTCTAGTCCAGCCGACTGCATGAGGATGTTCTAGGGTTGGAAGTTTAAAGTCATTCGCCTGGTTCTTGGAGATCATTGGAGGATGCCCAAGTCTCTACCCACTTGGAGAATAGTTCGGTGACCAGGAAGAATCAGAGAGAAAGGTATTCAGCCTGATTTGAAGCTCAAATCAGAGATTCACATACTGTAAGTTACCGCAGTTATTGTTGGGTTATTTTCTTTGCTTGGGAGGGCTGTTAAAGCACTCGAAACCCCACTCCATTCTTCCCTACTGTTCGGTTGTTGCTGGACTGATTCAACTCAGAGATTTCTGGGTTATTTTGGGGAGCAGTTCGGCTGTTGTTGGATTGTCAAGTTGCTGAAACTGGTTTGGACTCAGTGGTGTTAGTCTCTAAATCATCCCAGCCTTTTCTTGGACTCAGAGTGGAAAGGTTGGTCATGTGATCAGAAGCACCTGAGTCTATGATCCAAGGGGTCTTAGGATTACCTGAGGTGGATGCATGGTTAGCAAAAGCTCTTATACCTGAGTGAGCAAATGCGATGGTGGCTGAATTTCCATAAGGGTTGGATGATGAAGTTGCACCTTCAAGATGGCTGATCATCTTTCCAAACTTCTCATACTCAGCTTTCATGGCTGCCAACTGTGCACAGGCAGACTCAACTTCTGTATCTGTACCCATGGCTGCATTTGCACTCCCTGTCTTTCTACTATCATTTTTCTTCTGGAACCGAACAGGGACAAGACTGGGATGCAATTTCCAACACTTGTCCTTGGTGTGTTTTGGCTTCTTGCAATATTCACAGACCACCTCATTTCCTGTGCCACCGGGAGCGCCTATAACCCTTTTGGGTTTCCCCCATATTTGCAAAATGATCATTGATGCCAACTCCTTGAACCTGTACTTGTCTTCTACTCTCTTCACTGTTGACCAAAGCATATGCTTGCGACAATGAAACACTTTCCTTGGACAAAATGTTCTGCTTTGTGATATCATATTCAGGATTCAGCCCAGTTAGGAACTCAAAGACCCTGTTCCTTTCAACTAATTTCCTGTATGTTTCAGCATCATTGGGGGTATCCCATGTTACAACCTCTATCAGATCAATCTCTTGCCATAAAGATTTCAGGGTTGAGAAGTATGCCGCAAGGGATTTCTCCCCCTGTCTTAGATTCTTCACATCACTCCTCAGTTTATAGGCTCTGGCAACATTCGAATTCTGGGAGTAGGTTTCTGCAACACTATCCCAAATTTTCTTAACTGAGTTCATCCAAAGATAGTGTTGACTAATCCGTGGCTGCATTGAATTCACAAGCCACCCAATCACTGTGTAGTTCTCTTGCATCCATCTCTCACAAAATGGATCGTCCTCTGGGGGAGCTTTCTTGCTCCTAGAAACAAACCCCCATTTTCCTCTGCTACAAATATGGATTTCCACTAATTGTGACCATGCCAAGTAGTTGGTCCAATCAAGTTTAACTGTAGTTACAGCCAACATAGAATCGACTGGGGTTCCCAAAGTCTGTCCATATTCAACAGCACTCTTGCTTTCAAGGTCTGAGAAGTCCATCATGAAAAAGTTCCAATTAGCGTTTTAATAAGTTTCTCAAAGTGTAGGGATTCTTTATGAACTTGGTTTGAGCTGAATCGGCAATACCACACAACTCACAAAATCAGTTCAGTCTTGACAACCGTGACAGCCAAGCTCGGTCACAGCTCTTTCTAGAAGAAGAAATACTATTTCAGCCTTCAAGGGGCAATCAGCAGACCTCCAAACACAAAGTATTCCAGGTCCCCAACAACCGTTGTCCCAAAGAGAAGAAATAACAGTCCACAGTCCTTAAGAGGCCTTTTAACAATCACTCTGTGTATAGTAGTTAACACCCTACTGATAACTAGTAGAAACCACTTCAATAGTATTTTGTATAGGTCCAAGAAAAGGCTGGGCTGAATTAAAGACTAATACCACCGAGTCCAAACTAGTTTCAGCAACTTGGTAGTCCAACAACAGCCGAACTGCTCCCCAAAATAACCTAGAAATCTCTTAGTTGAATCAGTCCAACAACAGTCGAATAGTAGAGCAGAATGGAGAGGGGCTTCGAGTACTTTAACAGCCCTCCCAAGCAAAGAAAATAACCCAACAATAACTGCGGTAACTTATAGTATGTGAATCTCTGATTTGAGCTTCAAATCAGGCCGAACACCTTTCTCTCTGATTCTTCCTGGTCACCGAACAATTCTCCAAGTGGGTAGAGACTTGGGCACCCTCCAATGACCTCCAAGAACCAGCCGAATGACTTTAAACTTCCAGCCCTAGAACATCCTCATGCAGTCGGCTGGACTAGAACCACATGAGGGTCACGCCAAGCTCTGGCCTGCTCTGATACCAAGTTGAAAACAGCCCTCTTGAAGTATAGAACTACTTGAGATTAAATGCGAAACCAGAAAATAAACAAGAGAAGATTAAGAAGATGAGAGAGAGAGAGAGAGCTGGCGGCAATGAGAGTTAGAGAGTGAGAGGTTCAAACTAAACCTCCCTCTAACACTCTAAAACATTTTATTAGGTTAATCTTTGAATTATTACAGAGAGGCCCTTGGGTGGGCAAGAAATTACAAAAACAGAGTATATAAGAGTATGGATCCAAACAACAACAATTTTAGAGTCTCACAAATGTGAGTATAAAGTTGATCTTATCCCAGCACAAACAACAATGACCCATACCAACAAAAAACCTCCATGCATTTACCAGTTACTTCACATCCCTTCCTTGGAACTCAATTCCAAATCCACCTGTTGATCCAAATATTAAAACTGAAATCCATATCAAAGAAATGAGAGAAGGTAGACTGAGATGGTTTAGTCACGTGCATAGACCAAAAAGGACATGGATCCAAGTAGTAAGAAATGATTGCGCTCATAATTTAACAATTGATATTGGCATTAAACAAAACAGAATGGAAAACAGGATTCATGTTCTCTTAAAAAAAGAAATCACAATAGAAACCAAAAAGGTGCCCTAAAAATTATATACAATAGTTTTCTTAAAATACCCCCTACTAAATCATCATCAACAAGCAGACTTCTCACAAGGATCTAAACAGCTCCACTCAACTTGGTATGAATAGTATTGCATGAACAGTAACAGTAAGAAACCTAGAGCAGAATGAACCGCTTATCTCGGTCCTTCAAATCACTTACATACTAGCATGAACCATGGCTCTGAGACCATGTTACCCTTCTAGGATTTCATGCAGAGTGTATTGAATGAATACCCCCACCCCTAAAGAGCATGTTTAATTGAATAGGGCAAAATCTATGTAGAATTACTTAAATTCCCCTTGTTATGTGGGCAAGTCACAAGATAGCCTATATACATCCTACTGTAATACAATGTGACTCAACAATACAATACAATAATAAAATAACAATAAAATGCAACCCTATTTACAGCATGTAACCATTTTCGGCAGAGTAAACCTATTCATATTTGATTTGTGACAAATTGTTGCTCTCAAGTAATCAAGCTGATCTTCAGTAATCTGACATTTTTTTTATTGCCATTGTCCTATTAATAAGCTTAATTAGCTCAAATTTGTTGAATACATGTTTTGGATAAACTTCAGCTGGTTTACAGCCTACTCGTCATGCAGTTGAAGTACTGAGCCTCAACTTTTCTTGCATCATTTTCTAAATTCGTATTGAATAAGGCATCTAAAGTACTTCCGTCCAACCAAATACTGCATAACCCCATGTGATATTCTTTAAGTGCAGTACAATTAGAAAAAAGTTTGTCAACCTCTAAAAGAGAATAGAAGGAAAGTCATGGTTAAATCAATAGATGACTCAATATAAAAAGAGGGAATAGTAAATTGGAAGTGGAAGTTGAATCCACCATAGGTAAACTAGATGCTTTTTTTGAAGTTTAGCATATTAAACTCAGTTGGTTATAAGATGGTCTCACAGTTCATAGTATGGAAATATCTTCAAAAAATAAGACAAACAGAAGTTAACTTGTTAGTTTATATGCATAGGAGTTCAGGGGCGAATTTAAACCTTATCATGTACATAACTGAACTGCTCAAGAAATATGAATTGCAAAAGTTTTGTGCAGCTCTTGCTCCTTTCTGCAATAATAGGTTTTATTCCATTAGCACCCATTAATTCATAGAACAAAACCATATCATACATATTTTGTACTAGTAATAGTTTACACAAAAATATTATGTTCAGTATATACATAAAAGCAATATTTCTCTCAAGAAATCAATTATCTCTAATATAAATTGTACTGTATTTTAACTTCTTGGAACTCTAATATATTATAATAAAGGAAATATTATATATTATCTCACATAATAGATTTTAGCTTTCTAACCTCAAGCAGAACCTTCGCCCATCTTTTGTATGCAACAACCATTAGCAGGTGATCAGACTGCCTCTCACCCTCATCTGAACCACTTGTACCATCTAGCCTATCTGTCAATAGTGAAACCTTTGCTCTTTCTATATTTTGTCTCTAGAATTAGGAGATTTGGCGTAAGTTTTACAATTTAAAATAAGGAATATTCAAATCTTAAGGTATTTAAGAATCTAACCTCATCTTTTGGATACACAAAAGGTGACTTATAGCTTAAAAATGCTGAAATTGAAAGGATTGGTGATAAGCAACCAAATATGGCACCATATAACATCATCTGCAGGAATAAAAAGAATGTGAGGTCTTACTTGAAATTGAACCACTAAATTGGGAGTTTCTAACAAATAATATCTTAGGCTTCGACAAAAGAATGTGTGTTCAGTGACAAGATCAAAAGAACTTTACTACGTAAAGGGAAAAAAGGAAAAGGAAATCATCAAACAGCTAAACCAGGATAGTGATACCAAGATGAAAAATAATTAAAATTTCTTGTACTTACATCTATATATCAAAATCACAATACAGAACATACAAAAATCGGTTGTGTTACAAGTGACTAAACAACAAATTGTTCAGTAGAGAAATATGCAAGTATAAACTGATACCATCCAAATACAAAGTGGTCAGCATGAGTAGGGTAAAAATGTTTCGAAACGAATAGGAAAGTAGAAAGTGCAGTATAAAGATCAAGCTTGAACCATGGTAAAAAAATAAACCATTATTTGCATTTGCTTCCACTTGAGAAGTTGTTGAAACTCAGAATTGTAAATTTATTTTATCAAACATAGTTTTATTTGATTGGCAATATGAAAAATAAAGCAAGGAAGGAAACAGAAGAGAAGAGAAGAGTTGAGGAACGGCCAAAAGTACAGGCCATGCACCCCTTCTAAGTTCTAAAAGAACAGAAAAAATAGTAAACGATAAACCATAAAAACATGAAATAAATATCTCAACAATTCCCAAATTACAGTTCATTTTGAGGAAAATGATGAGTGGAAGAGATGTCACATATGAACCTTTCCGATCAGTACATCAACAGGAAGCTTTGCCAAATGATACCCAAGAGGTGTTAACTCCTCATTTCCTTCTAAAGCACCAACCTAAATGACATTCCAAATAGCATATTACGTAAGTTCAAATATATAACTCAAAGAAGAAGGCATCCTAACGTCCAAAGAAATTTATGAATGGCTGTAGGAAGCAAACAAATCCTAATCATAAAAGCTACATGCAGTGATCAATGCTTCTGCAAAATAAATATAGATTCTTCTTCTAGATATAAAGAATGCCCTGGTCATCCATCATAGAAAAGCAGACATGAAGGTTCAAGAGACTACAAACCCAGTTATTGCTAATTACACATTCATTTGGGAGGAAATATTATGAATGCAAAATGACAAATTATGTGTGCAGATCATTAACCAAGATGGCCGAGATTTGTGAACAACAGTAATTATGGAAAACAAACATAATTTTCTATAGAAAAATGGAGCAGAAATATTCCAATTTATAACCAAGAATTTCATCACTCTGAGATGTACTCTTAGAAATCTGCTAAAAAAAAATGGCATAAATTTCTACAATATTGAACACTCCAACAGGTCTTTGAGAGAGCGCAGATTTAAGTAATTCATTGGCTATGGGAAATGGATGTTTCAGGAGAATATCAATATTAGTTGACTCCCCTATTTGAGAGTAGTCATCTATTTCATTAATTAAAAATATAAATAAAATTTAGCAACAAGATGAGTGGTTTCATTTTCCTGCCTACAAAGTATTTAATTAATCCAAAATTGTTTTCCCAATGAGGGAATTACTAAGCATCTTTTACTGGTTTTTCTTTTGGAATCCTGGGCCACTGAGGCCACAACTTAAGCTTTAATGCTTTTTCTTTGAACCCCCATCAAATCATTGCCACCCACCTCCTCTTCAAGTACAGGCAATGATCAACACCAATATCATGACGTCCTCCATGATGCATTTCATGTTCAGAAGATAGAAATCCCTCCCTCTCACCCCAAAACCCTACAACTCTCATCTTGAAGCTTTTTTACCACCCACAAACTAACCTTTCTCCAAGATTGCCCGAGTTTCCAGTCATCAGAACAGAACTCAACTACACCACAAAGGCACAAGCATCCTTCTCCTTGACCTTTACTATTCCAACCCGAACATCAACATCCACCTTCAGCAAATACCCACCATCACATCTAACATCCACTTCCAACTGGTTTCCGCTACTTCTTGACAAGAAAAGACTGATGTTCCCTCTCTATCAAGATCTCTTCTCAGGTTGTGGAGAATTAACTCCTATTTGAGGGTATCAGGCGACTACCCATACCCAATAGCTAGAAGTACCGATTGGGGCCCATTCAAATCTTAAAAAATTCCCAACCCAATCCTTCACAAGTTGCAACCCTACCAATAACTTTCAGATGCCTACTACAATTTAATGCCTCCTTATATACTACAAAATACCTGCCTGCTATACCCCTCTCCCTCTCTTTTGCTGTCTGCCATGTTTCTCAAGCCTAGAATGAGAACACATTTTATGATAAAACCATCGTTTAAAATGTCTAAAAATTTCCTAACATTTTCACAAGATATTTCCAGAAAGCTTTTAAATCATTTATATTCTTTTGAACATGTTTTTCTATCTTAATTATACCAATCTGGCACTTTAAATTTAGATAAATAAATATCATTAAAATAAAATGTTTTCATGTGTTTTTCTCTTTAAACCTTTTTTTTCTTTTTTAAATCTATAATTATATATGATTTTTTCCTTCTTATTTTACTTTAGGAAACATTTTTAACTATACATAACAAACTATGGCCAAAGCTAACAATAACTAAATAACTTATAAAAGGATAAATAATATAATAACATAACAAGCATGTGTGTAGTAATTGTGATTTTTATATCTAAGGAAAATAATAAAATAATATTTATAAATATAATATATTCAATGTTTAAAGCCCATTGTTAATCCTGATGATTGGAGTAGTGAACGAATCACCAAAAGGCATGCTCATTTTACCCCAAACCCAGTAAGTTCAACTACTTGTTAACGTGACCAAAAAATCATCAACCTGGACAACTGAACATGTGAACTGTTCACAGGTCACAATTTTAGACCAATCAACTGAAACATTTAATTTGTAATATGTTAAAAAACACAATACCTTAAAAAATATTTAACTGATAGAGAAACCAAGAGATAGAGGGCCAGAGAAGGCACACAGAACCCTTGTGAATGAGAGGGGGGGGGGGGAGAGAGACTTGTGACTGGAAGGCATGGGTGGCTGGCAATGGTAATATACAACAGCAGCATCAACAAGACAACTGCAATGAAGGTGCTGCAATATCTGGCCTCCTTTTATTTAGATTTTAACTGTCTGGCCCATTCAACTTGACAGTTGAGCTGGTGACCCATCACCATTAAGGAAAAACTGGGTCCATTTCCAGTTTGAAATTCCGAAATTTATTCTTTGTGGAGGAAAAGGCCATCCTGATGTGGTATAATCAGTTCAGAAGCATCGTTTTCTTTGATATAATTATTCAAAAGAAAATGTCCATTTCTAATATCAAAAGTTATTAATAAATATTTTCATAGATTAGTATTCATACTGTTATAAAAGTTGTACATAAATCTACAGAAATTTCTGATATTTCTGGAACCTGTCCTATTTTTAGTGGTCAACATTTGCATTGAAAGCAGCACTTTAAACCTAGGATGAAGCTACCTTTCCCTTACCTTCACACTTACAACATCAAGCATCTTTTAATCACATTCTGAAAAGGAACATTTCGACCTCCATTTCCCAACCTCTCCTCTATCAAGATTCCATTCCAAAAAATCTTATGGAATTCCATCACCCCTGCCCTGGGACACATCACCATCTTCTACCTCCAACAACAAATTCTGCTTGTGTCTCAGTTGAGACAGAAAGTATCTACTTTTGTCTTCTTTTCTTCAAAGAATCATCCAAGGGTATTAGTGGGTATTTAGTTGATAAATTTAGATCACAAATAGAGCTTCAGATGTCAAGAGGTAGTTTAGGAAGGTTAGTTGAACAGTTCTTATGAGAAGACAGCCAGACTGGTTCTCTGGTTCTGTTGTTATGATCCTGATTTTCAGAATAAAAGTCAAATTTCTCTACTTTTTTCCATCGTCAATTTGTTTTTTTTTTTTTTATGAATAACATAGTCAATTTGTTATTGAGTGATTAATTTTCATTTCTTTGATCCATTCATCAAATCTCATGTAAGTGCTCCCTCTACTACTAATTTACTGTTTGCGAAATTTCTAGTAGGTTCAAAGAAAGATTTAGTGAAACCAGAGTTTCTCTCCCTCTCCCTTCTGACTTGATTTTAAGGTGCTAAGTTAGTGATAGTGGTTCTAAGCATGTATTGGTTGACTGGTTATCTGTTCCTCTTCAGGCCCATGGAGATTAAAACAGTATATCAAAGAGTAGACTTTCTTAATTATAGCAGCAATTAAAGATCAAGTATACCTGCAGCATGTTCAAGAATAGAAAAGAAAAGAGAGAAGAAGAGAGAGAGAAGAAAGAAGACCGATCATGGGTTCTAGTCTCTCCCACAATTTCTTTTATTAACTCGTATAACTAAAAGAGAAATTACAGCAGCACCCTCATATAGGCAGCAGAACAAATAATGATAATAAGCAACTTAGTAACCTGGCCCATAGGCCCACTAACAAAAGAATTAAAGCCCACCAACAATAAGAAATAAAAATGGCAACTAAACAGCAACAAAGGAAATAAAATAGATGTTGTTGAGATGAGATACAAAGAGATGAGATCCTTGAGATCCCCTCTATTAGATTCTGAAATTGACACTACTTACTTTATAGCCAACTTGCCTGCTAGAGCGTCCAGACAATATGTTTTGAATCAGTTCAAGGGAAACAATGTTGTTGGGATTTTCCCTTGACTTTGGTCCTCCTCTGTATGAGGTTCTTGGTATTGCTTTTCATCTTCACAATAAAATTTTGGACCAAGATTCAGGCACATCCTATTTTTCATAAACCAGGCACACCACTTTTTATTTGCCAAATACTATATGTTTTTAAAGAACTAACCTAATCTTCTTACCAAAAAGAAAAGCAACCTAATCTATTAAAGTTTATAATTACAAATAAAGGAATATTTTGTCTTTTCACTAGTGGTGTGCCCAGATATCAAAGATAGCATGCTTCCCAATTAGCACCCAATGTTTTTTGGATATAAGAACACCCATAAATGTGCAAACATCAACAAGACAATGGCGAGCTAATGCAAGAGCCACACAATAGCATCTGTCCTCTTTTACTAGTTTGAAGATTAGTCCTAGACAGTCAAACTATGCAAGGGATCATGCACCCAAAACAAAATAATTGAGATTACGAAGCTAGTTTGGCAGGAAGCAACTATTTGGGAAAAGCAACATGTCCCCAACTAAAAGCTATCTAGGACCAAAACACTAACTTCAACAAGTACCTCATATAACATGGTAATGGCTGAAGTTATCGCCTCTTCCCGTGGAGGATCTATGGCCTGAAAACAGAAAAATAACTTGATAAACCAAAATCTAGATGAATATTCATTAAGGACAATCACAAAACTAAAGGTTAAAGAAATATGTTCAAGATAGCATTTCTTACCTTCAATAAAAATGGTTTTATGAATCCTAAATAAAGTGACTTAATTTGTAAACACAACTCAATTAATGGCATGCGCAGCATCTCAGGTACCTTTACAAGGGCAAGTAGATCCAATGAGAGATAAGTCCAAGTAAATCCTAAAAAATAAGAAGAGGACTGAAAAAAGATTGAAAAACTAAACCTAAAACAAACACCATAATGCAATTGTAGTAGAGAAAATACCTGAAATGGGCGCATGAGATTTTCAATTCTGTGGCATGTATACAAGCAAAAGCATATACCAGGTTTTACACGCCCAGCTCTTCCTCGACGTTGTTTTGCATTGGCCTGAGATATCCAATCTTCAACCATGCTCGACAATTTCTAAAAGGAATTAGGCAAACTTTAAGAGGTTGTCATGGCATGGTACAAAGAATCTACAACTTCTATCATATTTACAAATTCATATCTTTTTGGTAATAAATAAAAAGAAAATTATTGGTATATAAAAAAGCACATCTAGCAGGAGGTGAGAGATCACCAAACATTACATCAGAAACAACAAAATACAAGAAAAGAAAAAAAAAAAAAACAGCTCAATGATACAAACTCCAAAAATGACCAGAATCCATTCCCAAGAGAATCATTTGATACCCCTTCAAATTCAAGCAGTATTAAAATCCACCCAATAATCTTTTCCCACTGGAAAATACAATTTGATCCCTATGATTTGCCTAGTCTTCAAAAACTTTCTATTTCTCTCCTTCCAAATTTCCCAACAAATAGCAAAAGGAACACAACTTCATATGATTTTAGTCTTCCTATTCCCTCTCAAAGTAGGCTGTTGAGAAAAAATTTCTTTTGGAGATATTGGTTCCCACATATCAAAACAAAAAAGTCTAGGGCTATAATCGAGCTGAGTCAAGTCAAGTATTGGACTACTCAAGCTCAAGCTTGACTTAAAAACTTGAAGTTCAAAACTCGACTTGAACTCAATCGAGTTTCAAGTTTCCTACTCAAACTCAAGTTGAATCAATACTCATGAACTACTTGATATTAACTTGGCATAAGCCAATTATAAATAAATTAATATTATAAATACTATAACAAAAATATATAATGAATCTCAATTATAAATTTATTTATTTATATTATAAATAAAAATATTAAAATTTAATTTTTATTTTAAGCTCAATATGGCTCGCTCGATGCTTGAGTTGAGTATTGTGAAGTTCGAACTCAACTTGAGTTGAGATTGATTCAAACTCGATTATCTTCATGTCAAGTTCAAGTATTTAGTGAGCCAAGCTTGAGTAGCTCAGCTCATTTACAACCCTAAAAAAAGATAAAAAATATCTCCATATGTTACTTCAAAAAAGCAATGTTCAAAACATAAGTGCATCAAATTCTTTTCCTTGGCCAAACATAAGTAGCATCTCCCTGCCATTTGAATTCCTATACTTTTGATGTGATCCTGGTAAGAATACTGTTCAATGCAAATAGCCATGGAAAACCCTCTCCAACCTAGGGAGAACAAGGTTCCCCCAAAGACCCCTCGCATCCAACTTCTCCACTTGATTCCTTGCCAAGGCTTTATAAAAAAGACTTTATAGAGAACACACCATTCATAACATAGTTTTTAAGGTGTCTATGTGATTCTGGGTGACAATAGGGCACCTAGTGAAGGGATAAGAGATCCATCATATGGATGGCTGAACCCTGCAGGAAGGTTAGGCGAAATCGGACCAGATCTAAAACCAAAAGGTAGGAGAGGGATATACCTGATACGGAGTAACAGTAACTCCCAACAAAGGTGTTCACGCCCAAGGAGAAAACCAAAGACTGCTCCCACTAAAGATGACACAGTGTGAGGTGGAGCAGAATCAGCAAGATGGCTCTTTAGCAAAACCAAATTCTTCAGCAAGAATGTGATGGAGGGCTGGTGAGCACGACTTCAGATTACCTTTTCTACCAAAAGGTAATATCAAGAACCCTTCTTGATCACTCCTACAGGTGGAGATCGAACTGACAGGGGCAGCAGGAGTAGGAAAGAGCAGAAGACAGAAGCAGTCAAACCGCAGATTCTTCTCTCTTTGTAGTCTGCAAACTGAGTACTGTGTGTTGGAGGTACTCCCTGCTCCTCTATTTATAGCCTTTAAAGAGAGCATCCCCTAATCCCATTAGGAGTTTCCTAATCCAAATCTTGTATTTGGATCTGGACTCTCTTTAAGAGATAAGGATAATCCCTTATCTTCTCTACAAATAAAGATCAGCCTTCCTAATCAAATTAGAAGTTTCTTGATCCAAATCTTTATTTGGATCTGGAATCTCTGAGTGGATAGGGATAATCCTTTATCCTATCTGTTGATCTAAATCCCAGAACCGCCCCTAATTAATTAATCTTATTAAGCCAATTCAAATTGGGCTTTAGGCCCATTAAGTCTATGTGCTCACTTAACCTCCTAACTGTTGCCCAGTTGGCTATCCTTGTATGGCGTGGGACCCAAACATTGATTTACACATCAGCCACATGGGTTCAGCCCATAGAATGCCTGGCCGAATTCACTGTAGGAAACAGTGAACCCCTGAATCCATCACCATAGGCTTTTAATGGGCCCAATATTTACACTAAATGGTTCTTGGGTCAAGCCACCTTATAAAAACCCAAGGACTGTGGCAGATGCAAGATTAGCCCATCAGGTATTACCCTCAATGGTCTTACACTTAACCTCTCAGCCCATAATGATCAAATACTACCCGACAAGAGAGAACCTCTCCCTCGGCTGCAAGGTACAGTGCTGCACTCTCTACTCACATGGATCCCGAGAATTAAAACCTTTTGCAAACATTTTGAAACCATAATATATATATATATATATATATATATTTTGCAAAACAAATTTCAATGGTTGAAATCAACTGCCAGCAATTTTGGTTTCCATCAGAGAGAGTGCATCCCCGATCATTCACTTTGTCCGACAAACGGGCTGATCCTGTCACTATGATCACCCACTCAGATGAATTCTCGAACTGTCCCAACATACCTGGGTTTTGACCCCCTCTAAGGATTTCACTGATTGGCATATCAAAGACAGCCCAATCCGACACCTAGTGTAGTATCATAATCGAGTCTAGGGGTCAGGTGTAACATTCCAGTTTTGCCCATCTATCTCCAAGGTCCAGTGCAATATCGGAATTCTGGTCCGGTTCAAGGTTTCAAGAAAACCCACACTACATGTACCTTAGGTCTCACCCTGGCAGCTGAGACAAGCCACCCCAACCAACTTGGTGGTACATCAATGTCAGCCTTGGTAGGATAAATTTCCCCAGATCTATCCAACAGCTGTGAAGATTCTAAACTAACACGAGTCTCATAAGTGTCCAATTTAAGGGTATTACACAGAAGCATACCACAATGACATGAATCAATTATGTACTTTATTCATTTACAATAAATGTCAAAAGATACATCAATCTGATTGGAGCTAAGGGCATATAGTATCTAACACCTAGTCGCCTAGGCGATAAAAATTTTATAATATAAAAAACTAACTTTTGGCTAGCTCCCTAGTTTTATATACCATTCAACATGTATATTAATCGAAAAAATAGAAATTCACTTTATTAAGAACATTAAATTTCCTCTAAAAATGTGGGAAATAGAGAGAAATATACCTATTTAAGACTAATCTTCTCTTATTTGATTTATACAGTGGTTTGCTATGGTTTTTAAAGTCATAAATGTGCAACTATACTTCTTCTAACAATTCCTTGAAGGTTTATTAATTAATTCCCTGTTTCTAAAAAAAACTCCTGACTTCTTTAGATTTTCCAAATATCCAAGTGAAATTAGAAAAATATTCTCAAAATTTCCCCATATCTACATGGTAAAATGTCTATCAATATTGAAAGTCTGAACCATGGGTTAAACTATCTCTGTAACTTTGTATCAGGTCCTTCACATGGTCTAACTACGGAGACACTTGTCATTTTTGTATTTCTTCACTTGTCCATAATAAAGCAGATCTTCATTATGTTCAGCTCATACTTAACAACACAAGTAAGATCATGGTTTTAAAAACTGAACCGAAATGGAACCATTTTGGCCAAAGGTTCCCAGGTCAAATGGTCTGACCATCTGGTCCGGAATCCAGTCAGGTAGGTTTGGGCATCTAAAATCGGACCCGGAGCCATGAACCAGTTCCCAGGTCAACCGATCCAACAATCTGATCTGGTTTAATTTTCAAAATCATGAGTAAGATAACTTAAAATATAAGTGTCTACCCTCCTGTTTACAACCAAGAACCAACTTCTTAGATAACATCAAAACACGAGTGCAAAACAAATCTTTTTTTAAGGTAACATATAGGAATCAAATCTATATAAGCAACATTTTACACCTCATGATAATCCAAAAAAGAATGCATACCTTTTGTGGATTATAACGACTCTCCTTGTGCTTACCACAGTCAACAACATAAACTACATCATCAATTGTTATACTGGTCTCTGCAATATCTGTGGCCACAATAACCTGAAATAGAGAGACATGGATTGGAAAGGCCCACAAAATTCATCATTGAAAGTGCATTTTTCTATTAAAATGCCCTCTTGTGCACTTTATCCAGCAGTAAAGAAGTCACCTTCATTGATTGTTAACATGTTTAAATACAACAAACATCACTTGAAATACAACAAAATCTGGAAATTGAAAAACACTATGGGGACAGAGATAAAAGTGAACAGTTTGAACAGAACTTTAGGGAATCCTTCTGAATTAACATTGTTAAACAGAAACCTTCCCCCTCCTATCCACAACGTAGAGGAGAAAAACAAAGAATTTTGATGAAAAATAAAACTACCTGAAACGTCCTGGGTCAATCAATACTAAGTGTCCAATAGGAAAGGTGATCAGCAAATCAGATGGCTGATTACATTGTAAAACTGGGGGTGCATAAGCCTGAACTCTTTCTGGCTCAGTTGTAATTCTGTTTCTTTTTGGGGGCAGCACCTTGTGCCTCTATTGGGATGATTGCCTTGTAACTTTTGATGTAATACTTTTTCAGTCTTAATAAAATTTCATCATTTATCAAAAAAAAAAAAAACGGTGCTGTCACATCACAAATGTGTCACTTCAACTAGAAAAATGCATGTCCGGGACTGAACAATGATATTCATAGTTGAAATGCCAAATTTGATGTTTCAGGTAGAAACAGCCATTTGTACAAGTTTCATGAACAAAAAAATATCTCTCACAAGTCCATATTGATTAACCCAAAACATTTCAGGCAGAAACAGCAATGATATCAAACAAAACCTTAGAAAACTATAAAAGAAATCAAAGATCTTAAAAATAGATGGTAATATCTGAGAATTATCAATACCAATAAGAAAAAACTGATACCAGTCCAATCAGAAATGAAAGCTACCTTACGAATATTTTCAGGTGGTTGTCGAAACACCTTTCTCTGGTCAGTTGATGATAAAGAGGAATGTAGAGGAAGAAGCCATTCAGAACAGATTCCACCAAATTGATATGAAACAACTAGTTTATCGAGTAGTGTGTAAATTTCTGCAACACCCTGAAAGAAATATAAAGAAAAGAAAACATATGCCAAGTGTGCAATAAATAAAAGAAATAGAAATTAAATTAAAATAAATCAACCACTTATGCAAAGGGCTTACAGGCAAGAAGACAAGTATAGAACCAGCAGGATATGTTTCATCAATATGGCAAACCAAGTCTTCTAGGAGGTCATAATCAATTACATCTTCATTCAAGCATTTCTGCACAAGCACATTGTTGATAGACACAATCAAATATAACATGAAAGCAAAACTAATAACATACAACTAGGTTGCATTTGGAAGTGAATTACTGGATTAATCAAACAAAAGGGAAAAAAATGTTACCAGATTCTTCTGAGTCCTTTCACTGTATGATTGATAAGAACTTGGAACATAATATGGGTTAACATAGTTTTCAGAGAGCAGAGAATCATCGCCCCAAGAAGATAACACAAGGTTCTTCTTCCCCCGGTGGTTGCCAACAGTACTGCTCCGAAACTATCAAGGAGTTCATAATTTCAGAAAAAAAGTTACACCACAGTTAAACCAAAAATTACACAAACTACAGAAGGCATAAAAAATATGCACTGGTTAGTCATGAAGTTAAGCAGATAATTGTATGACTATTTAATTGGATTACTGTTCTTCATGAAGTTGAGCAGATAATTAATTGAATGACTATATTTAATAATATATACTTAATAATTAAAAAAGGGAAGATGTAAAAGTTTATAGAGATCAGAGATTCCGAATGGGGAGGGGCAAAGGAGAAAAGCAAAAAGACAAACCATGCCACCCCCAAGAGACCTAAGCGACTAAGACATACAATATTAGCCTGAACCACCAACACTCCCATGACTAAAGAACCAAAAGCACCAAGACAAGAAAATGGTAATCACTTCCATTCAGTTGACACTCACCTCAAGAAGGATAGATTTGATATTATTACAGCTCCATTATTTGTACTAGTACAAATGTATAGGAGTGCAAATGAAAAAAAAAATGCAAAATATGGTTTAACTATGTTTTGGATTTTACTTTATTCTGCTTTAGGTCTTATTTTACTTCATTTGTACTGTAACCAATCAAAGTAAGGTAAAATTTGATACAAAAAAAGATCAAAATTTACACCAAAAACATTTGCACTGCCGTAGTTTTGCATCAGTGCAAATAGATTTGCACTGCAAACAAACACAGCAAAAAGAACACAGTAGTCGAATAGGACTGCAATCAGTCCTACGTTCAATATGAAATTGTGGAGAACACTGATGTGGGCCCCACAGCTACGGTCTCACTGTGTTCGTAGATTAGAAGATGTTCTAGTCTGCCTAGGGTTAGCTATTGGTCATTTAGTTGTTTCAGTTATTTATTTCAGTCTTATTTTTTGCTCTATTTGTTATGTAAAGACTAAGGGCAGATCTGTCTTTTCCATGTAATGAGCATAACCTATAAATATTAATTAAAGTGGCGGCGGCAGGAAATTAAGCTTCTGCTCCTCCTTTCAACCCTTGTGTTCTACTGCTTCTCCTCCCTCTTCCGCTTCTTTCCTCTTACCTTTCTTCTTATCTTCGATCCTGAAATCCATTAGAGTTCAAGACTGATAACAGTCCTGAACTTCTACTTGGTACCAGAGCTAGGGCTTCTCATGTGAGTCTAGTCCAGCCGACCACATGAGAACCATCTAAGACTGGAAGCTGAGAAAGCAGAGTTCGTTGACTGGTTCTTGGAGATCTCCAGAGGATTAGCAGCTGTTTGAAGAAGTGCCACAGTTGCAGCGAGTTGGTGATCAGGAAGAATCAGAGAAGGCTAGGGTTCGGGTAACCTTGGTAGGCAGCGAACTGCATCCTATTGTAAGTCTTTTATTTTTTGAGAGAAGTAACATCAGAGAAGATAGGTTGGACCTATCCAGCAAGGGTGGCCGAACCACTCTAGGGTTTTATCTCTCTATTCTCTAGGGTTTTGTCTTATCTCTGCGGCAAACCCTAGTATTAGGCCGAACCTTGTGATCTTATCCCTACGGCAAACCCTAATAGTTCTCCTCAACATTGATCAGTTTTAGAATTTCATATTAACCCTAATACAAACCTTATCCGTACGGTACTGTCTGGAGTGTACGGCTCTTAGGACTGATTAAAACCTCAAATTGGCTTCAGCATATCAGATTGCTCTTCAAACTGCTTTTCAGTTTTCTTTTGGGGTTTCGAACACTTCTAAAGGGGTGAAAACAGTTCGGACTGTTGCTGTTGTGTGTGGTTATTGATTTCAGATCAGTCTTATACATGTTTCATGCACATCTACCGTGAGTACAGATTGGTTCTATACTGATTTTGTGACTGTGGTTGGGAGTCCTAGTGCTGGTTTTGACTGTAGTAACCATAATTTTGAGACTTCTAGTTATTGACCGAAATGGAGTTTAAGAATCAGGCAGAAGGTAGTTTTGGGAACAGCAGTTATGGTGGTGGTTCTGAGACAGGTTTTCAGATTACAACCGTAAAGTTTGATGGATCAAACTATTCGAAATGGGCGCAATCAGCCATGATGGCTATTGGGGAAGGGGCAAAGTAGGGTATCTCTTGGGAGATTTGGCAAAACCTTCCAAGGGAGACCCTATGTATACCAAGTGGGACCAAGAAAACTACTTGGTTATGACATGGCTCTGTAATTCTATGCAGCCCCATATCAGCCGAAATTACTTATGGGCAAAGACAGCCAAGGAGATATGGAATGTGATGAAAGAGACTTACTCCCAACCCCTTAATGTTGCCAGAGCATATGAGTTGAAATGTGAGGTGAATTCCCTTAAACAATGAGAGAAACCGGTGTCGGTCTACTTCTCTACCTTGAAGTCCCTGTGGCATGAGATTGATCACTTAGAGACTCTTGAGTGGGAGAGTCCCAAAGATGCTCAGATACATAGAAAGCACATCGAGACAAACAGAGTGTTTGAATTCCGGGTAGGACTGAATTCAGAATATGATATTGTGAGGTAGCAGATTTTGACCAGAGATAGTGTGACCCTCTCTCAGGCATACTCCTTAGTGCACAGTGAAGAGACCAGGAGGAAAGTCATGATGCAACCTCAGCCGCTTACAGCTGCCTTGGTAGTTGACAAACCCAAAACAGAGGGTGATTCAGAGAGGGACAGAAAGAAGGAAGATAAAAGGGATGTAGTGTGTGAGCTGTTAGACAGTTAGGTATGCCCTTAGCTTCAATCAAATTGATGTACTTTATGAGTTTATTGTAAATGAATAAAAGTGCATATTTGATTCATGTTCCCTTGGTATGTTTCTGTGTAATACCCTTAAACTGGACACTTATTGAGACTCGTTTTAGTTTAGAATGTTCATAGCCAGTGGGTCGGTCTGGGGAGACCTATTCTGACAAGGCTGACACTGTGGTGCCACCAAGTCGGTTGGGGTGGATTGTCTCGGCTACCGGGGTGAGACCCTAGGCACATACAGTGTGGGATTAATTGAATCTTTGAACTGGACCAGATTTCCAGTATTGCCCTAGACCTTGGAGATTGATGGGCAAAACTAGAAAGTTACACCCGACCCCTAGACTCGATTATGATACTGCACTAGGTGTCGGATCGGGCTGTCTTTGATGTACCAATCAGTGAGATCCTTAGCGGGGGTCAAAACCTGGGTATGTTGGGACAATCCAAGAATTCATCTGAGTGGGTGATCATAGTGACAGGATCAGCCCCTTTGTCGGACAAAGGTAATGATCGGGGATGCACTCTCACTGTTGGAAACCAAGACTGCCGGCAGCCGATTTCAATCGTTGAGATTTGTTTTGCAAAGTATATTTTATATGAGATATAAAAGTGTATATATTATGGTTTCTAAAATGTTTGCAAAAGGGTTTTAATTCTCGTGATCCATATAAGTGGAGAGTGCAACACTGTTCCTTGCAGCCGAGGGAGAGGTCCTCTCTTGTCGAGCAGTGTATGATCATTAAGGACTGAGAGGTTAAGTGTAAGACCATTGAGGATAATACCTGATGGGCTAATCTTGCATCTGCCCACAGTCCCTAGGTGTTACAAGGTGGCTTGGCCCATGGACCACTTAGGGTAAGTGTTGGGCCCATAGAGCCCATTCGATGGGTTTCAGGGGGTGCACTGTCTTTAACAGTGTATTCGACCAGGCCTTGTAACAAAGGCTGGGCCGAACCCATGTGGCTGATGTGTAGATCAATGCTTGGGTCCCACGCCATACAAGGAAGCCCAACTGGGCAGCAGTTAGGAAGGTTGAGTGAGCACATAAGCTTAATGGGCCTAAAGCCCATTTCGAACTGGGCTATTTGTTTAGTTAATTAAAGGGGCGAATTCTGAGATGGATTAGCAGATAGGATAGGGTCTTAATCCTATCCACTCAGAGAGTCCAGATCTGAATGTGATTCAGATCTAGAAACCTCCTAATGGGATTAGGAGAAAGCTAATCTAATCTGCAGATAAGATAAGGGTTTATCCTTATCACTAGAAGAGAACGCTGATCCAAATATGATTTGGATAAGCACCTCTTAATGGGATTAGGAGCTGATCTTTTAAGTTAACAAAAAGAAGGAGGGGGCGGCAGCCTTGAGAAGAGAAACATCAGATCCTCTTTAGTGCTGAAATCAAGAAGAGAGAATTCTGCACCCTGCGAATACTCTCTTGCCGCTTCCCTGTTCTTGTCGCCCTGTTTGCCAGTTCGATCTCCAGTTGTGGGAGAAGTCAAGATTGGATCTTGACATCAGTTCTTTGAGAAAGGATTGAAGAGGAAGCTGTGCTCATGTACCATTCTACTGATTCTTGCGAAGGACAGAGTTCTTGGCGAAGAACACTGCTGATTCTGCTCCATCCTGCACTGCGCCATCTTCAATGGGAGCAGTCTTTGGATCCTTCCTTGGGCGTGAACACCTTTGTTGGGAGATATTACTTCTCCGTATCAGGTATAATTCTCTCATATTCCTTTTGGTTCAGATCAGGTTCAGTTTAAGGTTCAAGATTGATCCTTGAAAATATGATTTTCTAAATAGGGAATGTGATTCCCAGTTGAAGGGAGAGAAAAAATTTTTGAAATTCGCCCCTTATTCCGCAATCTTTGGGCGTCCATGGGATGGATCTCTCATCCCTTCAGTGGTATCGGAGCCATGGTTCAAATCTTGAACCATTCTGTTTCAGATCTGAACCTACGCAATTAGAGAGAAGGCATTCTACCCAATTTGCGCAAATATGGTTTTTGGGAAATTTGTTCCCAAAACAGATGGGCAAATAATCTGAAATTAATTTTAAATAAATCTGATTATTATTTAGAAATGTTCTTTATAATTTTCTTGATTTATGGGCTGTTCGTACAAGAGGAGATCGAATTCTTGGTTTGCGCAGGGAACCTGCGATTTTGCTGTTCTTGAATTATTTTTGGGTGTAAATAATTTTTTTTTATTATTTTCTAGACTCAATGTATAGGTATTCGATCTGATGTAATTGTTAATAGAAATAGGATTTCTATTTAATTTTATTTTGGATCGAAGATGGCGGCGTAGAAAAGGAGATTTCGCAGAGAAGGAGATTTCGTAGACAAGAGAAATGCTATCTGCAATTTGCAGTTTGTGAAACTGCATTCTGTGATCTAACCTCTGTTTTGCAGGAAGGATTGTGCGAACAGCCCAGATTGACTGATTCTTGTTTTTCCTTTTATCAATATTTAATTTAAAATTATTTTCTTGAATTAAGGATTTAATTAAAAATCAAACCCTAGACCCGTTCGAACCGAGATTGGTTCAAAACTGTTTGGACCAATTCTAGGGTTTAATCAAGGCTACAAGTCAGCCCTAATTTCCCACTACTGGGCCTAAGGATTGATATTTAATTAAATGGTTAATTCGGCCCAGCCTGTAAAGGCCCAGTTTTTAAATAGTTAAAACTGCAAAAGCCCATTTTAAAGGATAAAGCTATATGGGCCGAACTGGGTAACCCTAATTCAGCCCATATACCTAGATAATATTAATGGTTAATATTATGGAATTTTAACGGGCTTCCAACGGGCCTTACAGATAATTAATTGATTGGATCAATTTATCCCTGCATGAGATGTATGAATGTGTGATGTGCTGCGTACATGGGCCATAAGTACTTGGCCCATGCTCATTCGACAGTGGCTCTTGCGCACACCATGGCTGAATGCACATCATTGCCATGGTGTCCCTTTTGGTCATTGGATGACTTCCCTCAATGGTGGGCCCCACACCTCATCAAGAGGTTGCGTGCGGAACCCTAGCCGATTCAAGGCTCATTGAAATTTGGCTTTATGAAAGTCAGTGGGAGCCACTTTGGTTTGACCTAAATCAAACTAGGGCGTAATTTTGTTCCCTCCAGCTAATATGAGTGCATGTGATAGGGAGATTCATATGATGAACTCTCTAAAGGCCTTCCATCATTAGCATGAGGATGGGTCCTTCAGTAATGAGGAAACGCACCAGAAAATGGGCTATCCATTTGCTGTTGGGCTTGTCTGAGTGTTTCATAAGATGATAGGGGCGTCATAGACCGATGTGGGAGGGGCTTCACCAGAAAATGGGAACTCTCTCACGGTACCTTGGCGTTCACGAATATGATGGGTAAGCACTCACTGGACAGAAAGGTTTACCTGAAAACGGCTCTGAACCTTGTCTGACAGAGGCCAAAGGGAAAACTCATATGATGAGTGGATATGATCCTTCACAGAGAGGTGGTGGGGTTATGCAGCTGAAACAATTGGCTCCATGCACCCTATGTGATTTCCCACATTTCCAGAGACAACCCGTAGTCTCCGTCACTGAGAAAGGAGGGAAATCTCAGAGACGAATAAATGGAAATGGATCGTAGATTAAAATCCATATCTATGAAATGAACATGAATTAAATTAGGTTGTGGATTGATGTTTGCTCTTTTATCAGAAAATGGCAAACGGATCTTTTGCAAAACTGCTTGACGACAACAAGTTGAAGGGCCCAAACTATGCTGACTGGTACAGGAACCTTATGCTGGTCCTAGCTTCTGAAAAGCTGGACAAAGTGGCAAAAAATCCTGCCCCAGAGCGTCCGGGTGATAGGGCTTCTGAGGCCCGAAGGAGAGAAAAACTCCCTTGCCCGGTGTTACATCATTGCCTCTCTGGACAACCCGATACAGAGGCAGTTCGATCAGATCGAACTTGCCAAAGACATATTGGACAGTCTCAGGACAATGTATGAAGAGCAGAATCGTTCTACTCGACAAAAGGTCTTGAAACAGTTCATGACCGCACAAATGTCCAAGGGTCAACAAGTTCACGACCATTGTCTTCGGATGATGGGATACATCAACGAACTGGAGGCTCTTGGATCCGGGCTGGACCTTGCAACCCAGATAGATACTATCCTTAACTCTTTGCCTCCTTCCTTTAATCCGTTCATCATGAACTATAACATGAACAAGCTGAATGTCAGCTTACAAGAGCTCAGCAATATGTTGCAAAGAGCTGAAGAACTGATTAGAAAGGATGAACCTGTAGCCATGCTTGTTGAAGCTGGAAAGACAGGCAAGAGAAAGAGGAAGGCAAAGAAGCCTCAGAAGAAAGCCACTAAGAGCAAGAAGCAGAAGAAAGACAAAGCATCGGATGCCTGTCACTTCTGCAAGAAAACCGGCCACTGGAAAAGGAACTGTGTATTGACTCCGGGGCTTCTGCATCCTGGTGTATTGACTCCTGCCTACCTGGAATCCAAGAAAGGTAACTTCGAAACTTGTGTTATAGAAACCAATTTGTTGGTAGCTTCTGCATCCTGGTGTATTGACTCCGGGGCTTCAACTCATGCTTGTAACTCACTGCAGAGGTTCAAGGTAAGCAGAAGGCTGAGTGAAGGAGAAGTCACACTCTACTTAGGGACTACTACAACTCGTGGAGTTAATTTTTAGAGAAGGAACAATTGTATTGAAAGACTGTCTTTATGTACAAAATTTAAGGAGAAATTTGATTTCTGTCTCAAAACTGTGTGCAGATGGTTATTCTGTCTTCTTTAGTAATACGATTACTATTAAAAGAAACAACATATTTATCGCATACGGGGAACTGGAGAACGGTCTCTATGTTCTACATCCTTCTCTAGAAACTAACATAACCGAAACTACGTTGGCTGAAATCCCTAAGAAGAGAGCTCGTGATACAGTTAATCCCACGTGTCTGTGGCATTATCGACTTGGCCACATCGGTGTTGACCGAATCACAAGGTTGGTAAAGGATGGTCCTTTGGATTTTCTAACTGTAGAAGATCTTCCCACTTGTGAGCCTTGCCTACAAGGCAAGATGACAAAACGACCATTTAACGGTAAGTCTGAAAGATGTACGGGCACACTTGACCAAATACATACTGATGTATGTGGTCCCCTGAGTGTTAGGACACGAAATCAACACGTGTATTTCATCACCTTCACAGATGATTTTTCACGATACGGTTGCGTGTACCTAATGAGACACAAGTCTGAATTCTTTGAAAAGTTCAAAGAGTTTAGACAAGAGGTCGAGAAACAGTTAGGGAGAGAAATTAAGGCCCTTCGATCAGATCGAGGTGGCGAGTATCTCTCTGACGAATTCAGGGACTACTTAAAGGACAATGGGATAGTATCACAATTAGCTCCTCCTGCTACACCACAACTTAACGGTGTTTCGGAGAGGAGGAATAGGACCTTATTGGATATGGTCCGGTCGCTTCTCATACACTCAGAGTTGCCCACATCCTTTTGGGGTTACGCATTAGAGACTGCGATTTATGTGCTGAATCGGGTTCCAACCAAATCGGTTCCGAATACTCCATATGAACTTTGGACCGGAAAGAAACCAAGTGTCAGACACTTGAAGATTTGGGGTTGTCCAGCACACGTTAAAAGAACGAGTGCAGATAAGTTGGAATCCAAGACCAGCCGTTGCCTATTTGTAGGCTACCCAAGAGGCTCTGTAGGTTACCTATTCTATGACCCAAGTGAGCAGAAAGTGTTCTGCAGTCATAACGCGCAATTCTTGGAAACCGACTATATCCTGGACACCCATCGTCAGGAAGTTGTTCTTGATGAGGAGAGCTCAGGAGCAGTGGGAGATGTCCCACAAGTTCCAGGTAGTGACCAACCTAGAAGATCCACTCGGGTATCCAGGCCACCAGTCCGTTATGGTTATGACTAGGATAGTTACCTGGTGGAAACCTTGACTAGTGAGGAGGATCCCGTGACTTACACGGAAGCTATGTTGGACACAGATTCCCAGAAGTGGGTGGAGGTCATGAGAGCAGAGATGGACTCAATGGAAACCAATGGAGTCTGGACTCTAGTAGATCCGCCCTCCGGGGTAAAAGCAATCGGTTGCAAATGGATTTACAAGAGGAAGAAGGGCCCCGATGGTAAGGTTGAGACCTTCAAGGCTCGTCTGGTGGCGAAAGGGTACACTCAGAAAGAGGGCCCAAATGGATTACGATTATGAGGAAACCTTTTCGCCTGTGGCCATGCTTAAATCCATTAGGATCCTGCTAGCTGTAGCAGCATACCATGTTTATGAGATTTGGCAAATGGATGTCAAAATTGCATTCCTGAATGGAGATCTTACTGAAAATATCTATATGCAGCAGCCGCAAGGCTTCATTGCTGCAGGTCAGGAAAACATGGTATGTAAACTTAATAGATCCATTTATGGACTTAAGCAAGCTTCTAGAAGTTGGAACATCCGTTTTGACTCTGCCGTCAAATCGTTTGACTTCGAGCAGAATCCGGATGAACCCTGTGTTTACAGAAGTACAGTGGAGATAAGGTTACCTTCTTGGTTCTGTATGTAGATGACATTCTACTCATTGGGAATGATGTAGGTATTTTAACTACGGTGAAAGTATGGCTATCACAGCAATTCTCCATGAAAGATCTTGGAGAAGCCTCCTATATACTGGGTCTTCGACTCTATAGAGATAGATCGAAGCGGATAATAGGATTATCCCAATCTGCCTACATTGACAAAATAGTCAAGAGATACAGCATGGAAAACTCCAAGAAAGGAAATGTTCCTTTCAGGCATGGAGCTGTTAGACAGTTTGGTATGCCCTTAGCTTCAATCAAATTGATGTACTTTATGAGTTTATTGTAAATGAATAAAAGTGCATATTTGATTCATGTTCCCTTGGTATGTTTCTGTGTAATACCCTTAAACTGGACACTTATTGAGACTCGTTTTAGTTTAGAATGTTCATAGCCAGTGGGTCGGTCTGGGGAGACCTATTCTGACAAGGCTGACACTGTGGTGCCACCAAGTCGGTTGGGGTGGATTGTCTCGGCTACCGGGGTGAGACCCTAGGCACATACAGTGTGGGATTAATTGAATCTTTGAACTGGACCAGATTTCCAGTATTGCCCTAGACCTTGGAGATTGATGGGCAAAACTAGAAAGTTACACCCGACCCCTAGACTCGATTATGATACTGCACTAAGTGTCGGATCGGGCTGTCTTTGATGTACCAATCAGTGAGATCCTTAGCGGGGGTCAAAACCTGGGTATGTTGGGACAATCCAAGAATTCATCTGAGTGGGTGATCATAGTGACAGGATCAGCCCCTTTGTCGGACAAAGGTAATGATCGGGGATGCACTCTCACCGTTGGAAACCAAGACTGCCGGCAGCCGATTTCAACCGTTGAGATTTGTTTTGCAAAGTATATTTTATATGAGATATAAAAGTGTATATATTATGGTTTCTAAAATGTTTGCAAAAGGGTTTTAATTCCCGTGACCCATATAAGTGGAGAGTGCAACACTGTTTCTTGCAGCCGAGGGAGAGGTCCTCTCTTGTCGAGCAGTGTATGATCATTAAGGACTGAGAGGTTAAGTGTAAGACCATTGAGGATAATACCTGATGGGCTAATCTTGCATCTGCCCACAGTCCCTAGGTGTTACAAGGTGGCTTGGCCCATGGACCACTTAGGGTAAGTGTTGGGCCCATAGAACCCATTCGATGGGTTTCAGGGGGTGCACTGTCTTTAACAGTGTATTCGACCAGGCCTTGTAACAAAGGCTGGGCCGAACCCATGTGGCTGATGTGTAGATCAATGCTTGGGTCCCACGCCATACAAGGAAGCCCAACTGGGCAGCAGTTAGGAATGTTGAGTGAGCACATAAGCTTAATGGGCCTAAAGCCCATTTCGAACTGGGCTATTTATTTAGTTAATTAAAGGGGCGAATTCTGAGATGGATTAGCAGATAGGATAGGGTCTTAATCCTATCCACTCAGAGAGTCCAGATCTGAATGTGATTCAGATCTAGAAACCTCCTAATGGGATTAGGAGAAAGCTAATCTAATCTGCAGATAAGATAAGGGTTTATCCTTATCATTAGAAGAGAACGCTGATCCAAATATGATTTGGATAAGCACCTCCTAATGGGATTAGGAGCTGATCTTTTAAGTTAACAAAAAGAAGGAGGGGGCGGCAGCCTTGAGAAGAGAAACATCAGATCCTCTTTAGTGCTGAAATCAAGAAGAGAGAATTCTGCACCCTGCGAATACTCTCTTGCCGCCTCCCTGTTCTTGTCGCCCTGTTTGCCAGTTCGATCTCCAGTTGTGGGAGAAGTCAAGATTGGATCTTGACATCAGTTCTTTGAGAAATGATTGAAGAGGAAGCTGTGCTCACGTACCATTCTACTAATTCATGCAAAGGACAGAGTTCTTGGGGAAGAACACTGCTGATTCTGCTCCATCCTGCACTGCGCCATCTTCAATGGGAGCAGTCTTTGGATCCTTCCTTGGGCGTGAACACCTTCGTTGGGAGATATTACTTCTCCGTATCAGGTATAATTCTCTCCTATTCCTTTTGGTTCAGATCTGGTTCAGTTTAAGGTTCAAGATTGATCCTTGAAAATATGATTTTCTAAATAGGGAATGTGATTCCCAGTTGAAGGGAGAGAAAAATTTTTGAAATTCGCCCCTTATTCCGCAATCTTTGGGCGTCTATGGGATGGATCTCTCATCCCTTCATGAGCATTGCAAGAAACCTAAACACACAAAAGAAACATGTTGGAAGCTGCATCCATATTTGGTCCCGACAAAGTTGAGAAATAAAAGGGTAATGCTCATGTGGCTATGACTACTGATTCAGCATCCTCATCTGGCACGAGAGGCACACCATTAGAGACCTTAGCTATAGTTCGGGCTGCTCTAATACAATTGGAGAAGGAAGTTGGCAGTTCAACTCAGTTACCGCAGTCATCATCAGCTCCGGCCACATCGGCCTTTGCACACTCAGGTACTCGAGCCTCAGCCTACCATGCCTCCGCTCCAAGTACTACTGAACCGTGTTGGGTAATAGATTCAGGTGCATCCGACCATATGACTAGCTTGCCCTCTTTGTTTACTACTTATCACTTATCTTCTGGTAGGGATAAAGTATCTATAGCTGATGGCTCTCTTGTCCCTATTTCTGGCAAGGGTGACATCAAACTGTCGGATACTATATCCTTGTCCTCTGTCTTGCATGTTCCTAAACTGGATACTAACCTCCTTTCCATTAGTAGTATTACCAAACAATTGAACTGCTCAGTATCTTTCTTTCCTAACTGATGTGTTTTTCATGACCTGGAGATGAAGAAGGTGATTGGAACTGGCTGTGAGACAAATGGGATCTATCTGCTCGGGGAGAGTTCTCGTCGGGAAGAGTCAGTGGATAAGAAGTTACTTGTTTCTCAGGCTGTGAGTCCGGTTATGCTTTGGCATAACCGATTGGGTCATTTATCTTTTCGGTCCTTGAAGAGTTTGTTTCCTACTTTGTTTGAGTCTGTTGAGTCATCTCAGTTGAAGTGTGAAAGTTGTGAGTTTGCTAAACATTGTAGAAACTCTTATTCATTGAGTAATAAAAGGAGTAATAGTTCTTTTGATATTGTGCATACTGATGTTTGGGGGCCATATCACATTCCTTCTATGGGTGGGTACAGGTATTTCTTGTTATTTGTTGATGACCACACCTGGTTTTCTTGGGTTTATCTTATGCGATCACGAGATGAGGCGCCTGCCCTGACCTAAAACTTCCACCAAATGATCCTAACCCAGTTTGATGCCAGGATAAAAGTGCTTAGATCTGATAATGCAAAGGAATACTTTGCTAAGCCATTGGCATCATACCTCCTTAATCATGGGGTTATCCACCAGAGCACTTGCCCTCATACACCTCAGCAGAATGGGGTTGCAGAGAGGAAGAATAGGCACATCTTGGAGGTGGCTAGAAGTATTATGTTTACCTCCAATGTCCCTATTCGCTTTTGGGGTGATGCTATCTTTACGGTGGATATGAAACCTCCTTTTTCCCTTCTATACCCCAGTGAGGAGTTGTTCACTATTCCCCTCAAGACATTTGGTTGTACCTGTTTTGTTCAGCTTCTCAGTCCCCATCACTCCAAGTTTGAACCCAAGGCCTCCAGATGCATCTTTCTTGGTTATGCACAAACTCAAAAGGGTTATTGTTGTTATGATCCTGTCTCAGGGAAGAAGTTTGTATCCATGGATGTCACTTTCTTTGAGGAGGCACCCTACTATTCTCGGGTCTCTCCTCAGGGGGAGAGTAGTGAACGTGGAGATTTGGGTCCTTTTCTTCAAGGGGAGTGCAGTGAGGACAGGGTTAATACCTTTGGGGTTGTTCCCTTACCTATTCTAGTTGGTGATGAGGGTTGTAGTAGCGAGGGTGGTCAAAGTGATCGGAAGTTGAGAGTCTATCACAGGCGATGCAGGCAGGTTGATCCCGGTCATCAATAGTCCCAGCCAGCTACAATCTCTTCAGCGGCTCCAAGTCCAGATATTACAGTCCCAGGGCCCACAGAGACTCCTTCCATTGTTGCTACCTCACCCTCTGTAGATGGCCTTGACCTTCCCATTGCCCTCCGTAAAGGAAAACGGCATTGCACTACATCTACAGCCCACTGCATCTCCCAGTTTTTGTCCTATGATCGCCTATCTCCCTCCTACAGGTCCTATCACACCTCCGTTGCTGATGTCCCTATTCCGAGAACAGTGCAAGAAGCCCTATCAGTCCCGGAGTGGAGAGGTGCAATGCAAGTTGAAATGGATGCCCTGTAGAAAAATAATACCTGGGAGCTAGTTGACTTGCCCAAAGGAAAGAAACCAGTTGGATGCAGGTGGGTATTTACTGTGAAGCACAATGCGGATGGTTCCATTGAGAGGTACAAAGCTCGGCTAGTTGCAAAAGGGTTCACTCAGACTTATGGTCTACATTACTTGGAGACATTTGCCCCGGTAGCCAAGATGACCACCATTCGGGTTCTATTATCTCTTGCAGCAAGCTACACTTGGCCTTTGTACCAAATGGATGTTAAGAATGCCTTCCTGAATGGGGACTTGCAGGAAGAGGTTTACATGCAGTTGCCTCCTGGATTCTATGATACAGAGGCAGGTAAGAAGGTCTGCCGGCTCAATAAGGCATTGTATGGTTTGAAGCAGTCACCTAGAGCTTGGTTCGACAAATTCAGACTAGCCCTTGGGAAGTTCGGTTATGTACAGGCCCAGTCAGATCATACACTGTTCATCAAGAGGGTGGAGTCCTCACTAACACTACTTGCAGTTTATGTTGATGATATTGTGGTGACAGGAAATGACAACCATGAGATTAAGTCCCTCAAACAGCTCCTTCATCAAGAGTTTGAGGTGAAAGATCTGGGTACACTACGGTATTTTTTGGGTATTGAGGATGCTAAATCTAAACAGGGGATCTTTGTCTATCAGAGGAAATATGTTTTAGATCTCTTGGCTGAAACTGGAAAGCTAGGTGTCAAACCTGCAGATACACCCATTGAACAGAACCACAGGATTAGTGCAGAGAGTGGGGAGCTGCTTGAAAACAAAGTTATGTTCCAGCGGTTAGTGGGAAAGCTCCTATATCTATGCCTTACCCGACCAAACATGAGTTATGCCGTTAGTGTTATCAGTCAGTACATGCATTCTCCTAGAACCATGCACCTTCTAGCAGCAAAAAGAATATTAGCATAATTGAAGAGATGCCCGGGTAGAGGTATACTGTTCAAGAACAATGACCACATGAAGGTGGAAGTCCATACGGATGCCGATTGGGCTGGGAGTGTTGATGACAGAAGGTCTACCTCTGGATATTGTGCTCTTGTGGGAGGTAACCTAGTTTCTTGGAGGAGTAAGAAACAGAGTGTTGTCTCCCGATCCAATGCTGAAGCTGAGTACAGGTCAATGGCTAATGGAGTGGCTGAAATTCTTTGGCTGAGATCACTAGTTGAGGAGTTGGGTATTGAGTATGAGAAGCCCCTGATGCTGTATTGTGATAATCAAGTGGCTATTAATATAGCACACAACCCAGTGCAGCATGACAGGACTAAACATATTGAAGTTGATCGACACTTTGTACGAGAGAGGGTCTCATCACAAGAAGTGTGTCTCCCATACATCACCTCCAATATGCAACTGGCAAATATCCTCACCAAAGCTGTACCACGGAAGAAGCTAGAGGCAGATCTATCCAAGTTGGGAATGATAAACATTTATTCCCAACTTGAGGGGGAGTGTAGAGAACACTGATGTGGGCTCCACAGCTACGGTCCCACTGTGTTCGTAGGGTAGAAGATGTAGTCTGCCTAGGGTTAGCTATTGGTCATTTAGTTGTTTCAGTTGTTATTTATTTCAGTCTTATTTTTTGCTCTATTTGTTATGTAAAGACTAAGGGCAGATCTGTCCTTTCCATGTAATGAGCATAACCTATAAATATTAATTAAAGTGGCTGCGGCAGGAAATTAAGCTTCTGCTCCTCCTTTCAACCCTTGTGTTCTACTGCTTCTCCTCCCTCTTCCTCTTCTTTCCTCTTACCTTTCTTCTTATCTTCGATCCTGAAATTCATTAGAGTTCAAGACTGATAACAGTCCTGAACTTCTACTGAAATAATCAAAATAAAAGATTGAGAAAAGGGAGAGGGAGACAAAGAGGAGAAGAGGAGAAGGACACGAAGAGGACAATTCTGAAATAGAATGTCTTGACTTAGATTGTCGGCCCACTCTACAATTTATATTAATGTTTAAATAAAGATAAAAGGGCTGAATTACCCTTACTGCTTACATGGCAAATAAATAAAATAAAAGGACTAATAAAACAAACCGAAATAACTGTTAACTGCTGAACTGAATAAATATAAAGATAAACTTAGACTAACGAACAGTGGAGACCACACTAATGTTCTCTACACTCCCCCTCAAGTTGGGAATAGATGCTTGTCATTCCCAACTTGCATAGGTCTGCTTCTAACTTTGTCTTTGAAACTGCCTTGGTGAGGACTGAGGAGATCTGCAAGTTGCATGTTGGAGGTGATAAATGGACGAAACACTTCTTGAGAAGCAACCCTTTCTCTAATAAAGTGTCGGTCCATTTCAATATGCTTGGTTCTGTCATGTTGTACCGAATTATGGGCTATACTAATAGCAGCCTGATTATCATAGTATAGCATTAGGGGTTTCTCATAAGTAATACCCATCTCCTCAAATAGTCATTTCAACCATAGGATATCAGCCACACCATTTGCCATGGACCTGTATTCAACTTCAGCACTGGAGAGAGCAACAACACTTTGTTTCTTACTCCAAGAAACAAGATTACCTCCTACAAAGGCACAATATCCAGATGTAGACCTACAGCATTAGGAGTTTCTCATAAGTAATACCCAACTCCTCAAATAGTGATTTCAGCCATGAGATTTCAGCCATACCATTTGCCATGGACTTGTATTCAGCTTCAACACTAGAGTAAGCAACAACACTTTGTTTCTTACTCCTTCAAGAAACAAGATTACCTCCTACAAAGGCATAATATCCAAAGATAGACCTCCTATCATCAACACACCCAGCCCAATCAGCATCTATGTAAACTTCTATTTTCATGTGACCATTATCCTTGAATAGAATACCCCTGCCTGGACACCTCTTCAAGTATGCCAATATTCTCTCAACTACAAGTGAGTAATTCTAAGAGAGTGAATATATCATCAACACACCTAGCCCAATCAGCATCTATGTAAACTTCTATTTTCATGTGACCATTATCCTTGAATAGAATACCCCTGCCTGGACACCTCTTCAAATATGCCAATATCCTCTCAACTGCAAGTGAGTAGTTCTAAGAGAGCGAATACACTGACTGCGTAACTGATGTCTGGTCAAGTGAGACAAAGATAGAGAAGTTTTCCAACTAATCATTGGAACATAGCTTTATCTTCAAGGGGCTATCCACCTTCTGCACTGATCCTATGATTCTGTTCAATAGGTGTGTCAGTAGGCTTAACACCCAACTTTCATGTTTCTTCCAACAAATCAAGAACATACTTTCTTTGAGAAACAAAAATCCCATGCATGGACCGAGTTACTTCAATACCCAAGAAGTACCATAGCTTTCCCAAGTCTTTTACCTCAAACCATTGATGAAGGAGTTGCTTAAGAGACTCAATCTCATTGTTTTCACTCCCTGTCACGACAATATCCTCCACATATACAGCAAGCAGGGTTAAGGAAGAATCCACTTTCTTAACAAACAGAGTGTGATCTAACTGGGCTTGCACATAGCCAAACTTTTAAATGGCTTGTCTGAATCTATCAAACCAAGCTCTTAGGGAATGTTTCAGTCCATACAAGGCTTTATTCAGCTGGTAAACCTTCTTTCCTATTTCTGCACTATAAAACCCAAGAGACAACTGCATGTAAACTTCTTCTTGCAAGTCTCCATTGAGGAAGGCATTTTTAACATCCATCTGAAACAAAGGCTAGGAGTAATTGGCTGCAAGAGATAATAAAACTCTGATAGTGATCATCTTTGCTACTAGTGCAAAGGTCTCTAAGCAGTCTATGCCATATGTCTAAGTAAATCACTTTGCAACTAATCTGGCCTTATACCTTTCGATGGAACCATCAACATTATGCTTCACAGCAAACACCATCTACATCCAATTGGTTTCTTCCCTTTAGGTTGATCAACTAGCTCCCAAGTGTTGTTTTTCAAGAGGGCATTCATTTCTACTTTCATTGCATCCTTCCACTCAAGAACTGACAAGGCTTCTTGCACTATTCTAGGAATGGGAATAGCTGCAATGGAGGTTAAGAAGGACTTGTAGGATGGGGACAAGTGATCATAGGATAGGAACTAGGAAATATAGTGGGTTGTAGATGAGGTACAATGGCGTTTGCCTTTACAGACTGCAATGGGAAGATCAAGGTCATCAAAAGGGGATGAAGGTTCAATAGGAGGGGGTAAAGGCTCAACAATGGAAGGTAACTCATTTGTACTAAAAGATGAAGGAATAGTGGTACCTGGATCTAGATCCGCAGAAGGAATTGAGGTTGGATGGACTGCTGATGTTGACCGAAATCAACCTGCCTCCATTGTCTGTGATAAACTCTCAAACCTTGGCACCTCTGATAGCTCTCTCCACTACACCCCTCTTCAATAACTGGAACAGGTAATGGAGTTTCTGATGAATGAACCCCCACCTCACTATACTCCCCTTAAGAAGAAACCCTAGGATAATAAGGTACATCCTCAAAGAAAGTGACATCCATAGAGACAAACCTCCTCCCAGAAGTAGATTCAAAGCAGCAATGTTCCTTTTGAGTTTGTGCATAACCAAGGAAAATGCATTTTGAGGCTTTAGGATCAAATTTGGAACGATGAGGACCAAGGGCCTGAACAAAGCAAGTACAACCAAAGGTTTTAAGGGGAATGATGAACAACTCTTTATCAAGGTATAAAAGAGTGAATGGAGGTTTCATGCCAAGAACCCGAGAGGGAATTCGGTTGATGAGATGTATGGTTGTATGAATAGCATCCCCCCAGAAACGTATAGGCACATTGGAGTTAAACATGATACTTTTAGCCACCTCCAATATGTATCTATTTTTCCTCTCAGCAACCCCATTCTACTGAAGAGTATAAGGACAGGTACTCTAATGAATGATTCCATGGTCAAGGAAATATGAGGCTAATGGTTTTGCAAAATACTCTTTTGCATTATCGGATCTGAAATTTTAATTTTGACCCCAAACTAGGTTAAAATCATATGATGGAAGATTCGGCTTAATACAAGAACCTCATCTCAAGAATGCATAAGGTAAACCCAAGAAAACAAGGTATAGTCATCAACAAACAACAAGAAGTATCTATACCCCCCCCCTAGCAGTGATATGATAAGGTCCCCAAACATTTGTATGCACAATTTCAAAAGGAATACTACTTTTTTTCTCAATGAATAGGTAGTTCTACAATGCTTTGTAAGCTCACAACTTTCACATTTCAAATTGGACATCTGGACAGATAAATAACCCAACTAGGAAACAAATTTTTCAAAGACTTAAAAGATAAATAACTTGTTTCTACTGTTGCCACAGTAGTCCGAACCAGTGAGGAGAAGAAGAAAGAGAAGGAGAAGAAGAAGAAGAAGATGAAAGAACTATCAAACTTGATAGCTAAACCCTATCAGTTGACCTCTTAATAGTGATTAGGCTCTAATTAAATGTACAAGGACTAAACTGCCCCTACTTAAGTATGGGACAGAGAACCTCTAATAAGACTGCCACATAAGCTCATAACTTAACCAAGGTGAGTTGACTAATCTCCCTTATTTGGCTAACTCTAACATAACCCAACTAATTATGCCAAAGCATAACCTGACCAACAGACGGAGAAACAAAAGACCTACTAACTTCACTATCTTCCCCATGTGAGCTCCCTCCAAGCAGGTAGATTCCATTCGTCTCACAGCCAATCACAATCACCTTCTTTGTCTCCAAGTCCTAAAAAACACATAGGTCAGGAAAGAAAGTTACTAAACAATTTTGGGTTTTAGTAATGCTACTAACTAAAAGCAAATTAGTATTGAGTTTAGGAACATGCAAAACAGAAGACAAAGAAATGACACAAGACAACTTGATGTCTCCCTTGCTAGAGATAGGAACAAGAGAGCATCAGCAATAGACACTTTGTCTCTGCCAGAGGATAAGTGGTAGGTAGTGAATCGTGAGGACAAGTCGGTCATATGATCAGATGCACCTGAATCTATCACCCAACAAAGTTCAATGTTACCTGGGGCAAAAGCCTGATAAGTTGAGGCCGGTATACCTGAATGAGCAAAAGCTGAAGTTGGAGTAGATGTTGTGACTGATGGTTGAGACAAAGGTGCTGAATTAACAACTTCACTCTCCAACTGAGTTAAAGCAGCCCGGACAACAGCTAAGGTGTCTAGGGATGTGGCTCTTGTGCCCGATGAGGTTGTACTGTTAGTGGTAACCGCCACATTGGCATTCCCTTTTTATTTCTAAATTTTGCTAGTACTAGGTGTGGATGTAACTCCCAACAGATGTCCTTAGTATGTTTAGGTTTCTTGCAATGTTCACGTACTAGGTCCCTCTTGTCTGCCTTCTTAGTATCTCTCTCCTTATCACCCTCAAACTTAGGTTTAATTGCTGCCAAGGCTGATTCAAAAGGTTGATGTTGCAACATAACATTTCTCCTACTCTCTTCACTATGAACCAAGGAGTAGGCTTGTGATAAGGTCACATTGTCTCCCATTAGAAGTTGTTGTCTCACAATGTCATACTCAAAATTCAAACCAGCTAGGAACTCAAACACCCTATTAATTTTAACTTGCTTTCTGTAAGTCTGTGCATCCTTCTGACTTTCCCACTCAATTGTTTCTAGATGGTCAATTTCATGCCATAAGGACTTTAGAGTTGAGAAGTAAACTGAGACCGGTTTCTCTCCTTGCTTAAGATTATTTACTTCACATTTCAGATCATAAGCCCTACCAACATTAAGGAGTTGGGAGTAGGTCTTTTTCATGATATCCCAAATTTCCTTGGCTATTTTTGGCCACAAGTAGTTTTGGCTGATGTGTGGCTGCATGGAGTTGCACAACCATGTCATAACCAAATAGTTCTCCTGAACCCATTTGGCATAGGTTGGGTCCTCCTTGATTGGTTCATTCACATCCCCCAACAAATAGTTCGGTTTCCCTCTACCCACAATAGCCATCATGGCTGATTGGGTCCACTCCAAGTAATTTGATCCGTCAAACTTGACAGTGGTAATCTGAAAACTGTTCTCAGGCATGTTACCAGGACCACCAGCCCCCAAAAAACTTTCCCTTTGGTTCTTAAACTCCGTGGCTGTCAGCCCTTCTCAGTTTATAGGTCAAAAACAGAAATTTTAGGACCCAAAAAGAACTTTTAGGTCAAAACAGCAGACCTAGAAGGTTCAGCCACTACCCAGAAAGGAGAAAACAGATTTGTTAATTCTCCAAAAAGCAGCACAACCCACTCTTGAAAGCTGAAACTGGTCTAAATATTGCCCTAGAGGTGGCAACAAACAAAATCTTTAGGATTTCAGTCCTAGAAACCCTAAAACTGATCGTAGATAAGAAGGAAACCCTAAAACATGAGAAGAAAATTCAAAGTCTTCCAGCCGCACCTCCCAGACTGATAAAAAGAACACCTTTTTAGGTTCGACCTCAAGAAAAGATACTAGCTTACCCAAAAAAAATTCTTCTGCCACCTCCAATCCAAGGTCAAAAACATAAAAGCTGAGATTTCTGCCTTCTTCTGATTTTTCCTGATCGCTGAACACTCTCCAAGGTTCTACAAACCCTCAGGCATAAATTGCACACTGCCAGCAACCTCCAAGAACCAGCCGATGAACATATCTCTGCTGAAACCTCCAACCCTAGGAAGTTCTCATGTAGTCAACCTTATTAAACTAGCATAAGAATCCCTAGGTTGGCTCTAATACCAAGTAGTCGAATAGGACTGCAATCAGTCCTAGGTTCAATATGAAATAATCAAAATAAAAGATTTAGAAAGGGAGAGGGAGACCAAGAGAAGAGAAGAGGAGAAGGACACGAAGAGGAGAATTCTGAAATAGAGTGCCTTGACTTAGATTGTTGCCCCACTCTACAATTTATATTAATGTTTAAATAAAGATAAAAGGGATGAATTACCCTTACTGCTTGCATGGCAAATAAATAAAATAAAAGGACTAATAAAACAAACTGAAATAACTGTTAACTGCTGAACTGAATAAATATAAAGAAAAACATAAACTAACGAACAGTGGGGACCACACTAATGTTCTCTACACACACCATCCAATTAAACATAAAATCTAGGCCAACTGCTCAAATTGAGAGATAAGCTATAAGCAAACTTCTCCCAACACCTCCCCCATGGTACCAGTCTTTTGTCTTCCCTTCACATGAGATGAAAAATGGATTTCAAGCCCAAGCTAAGAAGGTGGGCAATTGACTAGTGAGCCAATAAAATACATTGGATGAACTCCTGGCAATTAAGATTTATATATTGAGATTTACATGTTGCAAGTTGGATGCACTCCTTAACACATAATGATCCTTTGATGTTAGGAGTGGATATTCAGTTGATGAGTACAGATCACATTGACAAGGAGCATGCTCTCCTTTAGGGCCCTAATATTCTCAGCAAGATGTTAAGGAGTTTTGAGTTTATAGTTTCATGTTTCATGCATAATATTTTGTTTTAAGTTTATGGTGTATCATAGATGTAGACTTACCGGTTTACGACAAATCACTTTTAAGCAATGGTTAGGGGTGCAACTCAAATGGGTTGGGCCAGGTGATGCAACACAAACAGATTGGGCTGGGTTGAAGGTGCAACTCAAGCCTGGCCCACCCCAAGGTTAAGCCCAAGCTTATAGACCAAGGCCCAACCCAAGCTCAACTCAACATAACTTGGGCCAGTCTTGGGCTCAGGTTGGGTAAAGCCGGGCTTAGTCAGGATTGGGCTATTTCATTGGTTTGAAAGAGTTTATGAATATATTTTTGCGTGGCCATATTTTATTAGGCTTAATGCCCTAATTTAGGGGCAGGATTGATTGAAAATATGTACAAATGTCATTTTATAGATATGCATATACATATTTTATATATGTATATACATGTACATATAATTTGGAAAAAAAAAGATAATTTTATATAAACAAAATTCATGTATGTATTTATTTGTTTAGGTGGTCTCAGGTTGAGCTTAGGCTCCCTGAGCCCTCAACCAAATCCCAACCAAAGTTTAGAACAGGCAACTCAGGCCTGAGTTTTCTGGCCCAGGCACAACCTGCAGCCTGACAACACAGGCCCAACCCATACAAAAATTCAGGTTGGGTAAGGCTTGGATTGAGCCTGCACGAGTCGCAGCCCTAGTAATGGTTGATCATAAGCAAAGGCAGCCACCACCAATATAACTAAAAATTAAGACTGATGGGATCAGTCAATTGAATCTCACAATCTGTTCTTTCTCCTACTCTTTTCTTCTCTTTCCCTCTTCTTTTCTCTTCTCCTCTTACCTTAGTCTGCAGGGTTCTTCATATTAAAACCAGTAGAAACAGTTAGGTTATCAGAGAAGAAAGAGGGGCACACCATTTACCATTCTCGTGGCTTAAACACTCTCCAGGCATGTTCTCATTGTGGTAAAGGACACATCATGGAGTTTTGTTGTATTCTGAATCAGAAGTCAGGGGGTTTCCCAACCATGCCACATATAAGGACAGTACAACCACCTCTATACCTATTAACACCCAGACACATCAGAACCAACCTCAAACAATTGATCAGACAATTACTATCTCAAGGGAAGAAAACACAAGAATGATGTCTACCTCCCAAGCTTCTTCATCCACTTCTTCTTTGGCCCAATCAGGTATTGTCTCAGCATGTCTCATTTCCATAACATCTGCTCTTTGGATTGTCAATTCTGGAGCATCAGATCACATGACAAGTACTCAGATCTACTTGAGTCCTAGTTCCCCACGTAGACTAGCTACACACTGACACTTTCCAATGGACAATCTTTTCCTGTCTCTCATATAGGATCTATTAAACCTATTTCCAACTTATCCTTTCATCTTTTTTGTATGCTCTTTGTCTTCTCAAATTGCAAAGTTAGCCTTAGAGCATATCATTATTTCTCTGGAAGCCACTTACTATTAGCCACACCTTGAATTAGATGTCAAAAAATCTTTTTTACACAGTGACTTACAAGAGCCATACATGGAAGCAACAACCTTGGTTTGTTTCTTAGGGGGAGTCTGGGAAGGTCTACTATCTGATAAAGACACTTTATGGCCTTAAGCAATCCCCTCAGGCCTGGTTTGGAAAATTTAGTGATGTTGTGATGACTTTTTTGTTGAAGAAAGGTTGGTTAGATCATTCAATGTTCTGCAGAAAGTTTGTGTTGGGACAAAATCATTTTAAAAGTGTAGGTGGACAACTCATTACAGGTGATAACAAGAAAGGCATTAGAAAACTTAAAGTCCAATTTTCAGAAAAGATTTCATATGGACTTAGGAAAGCTGAGGTACTTTCTAATCCAAACCATTCTCTACTCCAACAGACCCAAGTGTGAAGGTGACAGTAGATCAAAGAAACTTGATTACCTAGGGAGATACAGGCAGGTTGGGAAATTGAATTATCTTAAGGGCTGTTTGATTCCCCAAAATAGGTGCTTGGAATTGGACTTAGAAAGGCCAATTCCAATTCCATCTATTTGTTTAGTTAGAATGGGATTCTGATTCCCATTCAAAAGTTTCTTAAAAAGTAAAATACTCCTTATAAAAAAACTTCCAAACACTAATATTAATAAAATATTATCAAAGTAACATTAAGATAACAATATTAATAAAATAATAATACTGTAATTATAAAAAACTAATAAATAGTAATAAATTAATAATAGAATACAAAAATATTAGTTATTAAATAATAGTACACAAATAAAATATTAATGAAATATAATTAAAGTAATAATAAAATAATAATAATAATAATAATACAATATTAATAAATTATTCATAAAATAATAGTCAAACGTCAATAATTAAATAATAAATTATCAATAAACTTGTAATAAAATATTAGTAAACTAATAACAAAATTTTAATATATAAATAAAAATATTAATAAATTAATAATAAAATACTAAGATGTTAATAACTACATGTTAATAAAATAATAATAAAGTACTAATAGAATTTTTTATCAATAAAGTACTAATAGAATATTAATACAATACTATTAAAGCAATAATAACAATAATAAAAAAATATCAATAAACTAATAAAAAACTGAATTTTTGGTTGATTCCAAATTCAGCTTTAGATGAACCAAATAGCAACAAATGGAATCTAACTCCAATTCCCTCTATACCAATAAGGCATCAAGAATAGGCAATTTTGATTCTAATTCCAGGGGATTTAGGTTCTGAATCCAATTCCTATCCTGCGCAAACCAAACAGACCCTTACCATTACTAGAGCTTAAATCTCCTAAGCAGCGAGTGTGATCAACTCTATGGACTCCCCAAGAACACCACATAGAGAAGCAATCAATCATATATTGAAGTATATAAAAGGACCATTGGTCATAGAATGTTGTATAGAAAATCAGAGATCAAAGCAAAGTGAATGCATGATATGTTCATTGGACTGTCTCAACTTCAGACAAGCAGTCCACTACAGTGTATTATACTTTTTCTAGAGGGGAAACTCGGCAACTTAGAAAAGTAAGAAACAATGTGTAGTGGCACAACCAAGTGGTGAGACAGATCAAGATATGGCCCATACTAGTGAATTTTTGTGATGGATGACATTTCTACAGGAGTTGGCGATTCTAGTTAAATGCTTCTTATGAGTCTACACTGATAATCATGCTGTCATTACTATTGCTTCAGACCTAGTTTTCCATGAGAGAACTAAACATATTGAAGTGAATTGGCATCTTGTTCAAGAGAGGCTGCTTGATAAAGACATCATTACACCACATGTCAAATTAAGAGATCAGCTCACTTATTTATAAAATCCTTAAAAAGATCTCAAGTTGACATTATTTCTAACAAATGCGATTTTATGGTATATACTCCCCAGCTTCAGGGGAAGTTCAAGGAATGTTGAGTTTATTGTTACATGGTTAATGCTTATGTTTATGGGGTTAATAGAGGTAGATTTGTCAGTTTATGATTGTTAAGATGTGTCGAATAGGGGTAGTTTAGTCTTTTTCTGTTTATTAAGTAACTTGCTTATGTGGCAGTGTTATTAGAGTTACTCTGCCCCACACTTAAGGGCATTTCTGTCCTTGTAAACATTATTAGAATCGAATATAGATTAAGGGGGTCGACTGGATGGGTTAACCATCAGATTTTCGACTGACCCTTCTTCTTATCTTCTTCTTCTTCTTCTTCTTCTTCTTCTTCTCCTCTTCCTGTTCGGACTACTGTAGCAGCAGTCGAAACATGGTATCAAAGCTATGCTCCTGACCTACGTCAGTTGGTAAAGCACCTCAGCATTGTTCGTGACTCTTCACCTTCGTTTCTGGTCAGTCGATGGAGAGAACCGGTTTGCCCTAGGTCAGGAACATTACAGCTTGTCTCTCTGCTGCGCATAACCTTCTTCAACAAGGAAAGTGACTTCAGCAGTGAATGGTTGATTGATATTCTCAAAGGAAGGTTGGTTCTCTCTTCTTCTAGTGTTACTTATATTTCTGGGTAGAAACCCTACAAGAAGCTGTTAGTATTGAGTAGAACCTAGAGAACTAGGTTCATTGTTGCCCTAGGAAGGGTTGTGTGTGCAGTAGCCGAATGGTGTAGGGCTGCTATAAGTTGTTGAATGGTGTTAGGGCTGCTGTAAGTGGCCGAGTGGTGTAAGGTAGAATGCAGTGACCTTGCCGAACTCCTTGTGGTTGTGTAATGCCCTCTTAAGTGTGTTAAACAAGTCTGAACTGGGTGCAGCAGATTTGGCTATGTTGTGGTGCTTGAGTGGTTGTAAGAGGGCCTTTACTTGTGATTGGTGAATGGTAAACTGATGCTTATGTGGGACGTAAGTGTGTGAAGTCAGCAGTAGTGTGAATAAGAACAAGTGTGTGAAGTCAGCAGTGGTGTTTAGAGGCTGCAATAGGTGCTGAAATATCAAACTGTGAACAACATCGATCAGCTTGTAGCTGAGAAGTAAAGTTAGAGACAACTGTGAAAGAGTACAATGGCAGCAATAGGAGATGGCTACAATGATCAGAAACCAAGTGTAGTAATTTCCTCCGACTACCTAGGGGTACAAATGACCTCAATTAAGCTAAATGGGGAGAACTATGTTCCATGGGCTAAATTAGTGGAAGTTTTTCTCAAGGCAAAGAAGAAAGTAAAGCATGTAAGAGATGAGAAGCCACCGGTTGACTCTCCAGGGTTTGATGATTGGAAACAAGAAGATGCTCAAATCATGACTTGGCTGTGGAATAGTATAGAACCTAAAATCAGTCCCAACTTCATGTTCCTTGATACAGCTAAGGATATATGGGAGCATGCTAAGAAGATATATTCTGGACAAGATAACAGAACAAGAATATATTAGCTATATCAGGAGTACTTCGATTTACAACAAGGAACCAAAACACTAGAAGAGTACTATGCCTGCATGAAGAATATAAGGAATGAACTCAATGTTTATCATCCCCTTACTCCAGATATTCAAGTTCAGCAACAGCAAAGGGAGCAACTAGATGTTACAAGATTTTTAGTGGGGCTGAAGTCGGAATATGAACCAGTTAGAGCTCAAATATTGGGGGGCTCTACTCTTCCTACACTTGAGGAAGTATTCTCAAGACTTCGTAGAATTTCTTTGGGCCAGACAGAGAACCCCACATAGTATGATAGATCAGCACTTGTGGCATCTAGAGGTGGTGGACATAGTACAAGAGGGGGAGGTCATTCCAGAGGGGGCCGTGGCAATTCCATGATTGGTCGGGGTGGCCGTGACTTAGGGGGAGGCCGTGGCAGAGGAAAAAATAACTCTACAAGGAAGTGTACTCACTGTGGTAGGGATGGACACACAGTGAATTTCTGTTATGACCTGCATGGCCCTCCCTCTAAATGGGCTAATCATGCTGTAGCAGGCGAGGTTGCTATTAGTGACAGTAAACTGGCAGACCGAACACCTCCCACATCTACATCTACTTCTGGGAGGGTGATGGTGAGTGTTCCGCATGATGAGTATGAACAGTTCCTTCAAATTAATTCACAGCATACCACTGCCACATGCCCAATCAGGTACTGCTTGCATGTCATCCAAAACTCCTTCTTGGATTATTGACTCTAGAGCTTCAGATCATATGACCGGGACTCCAGGTGTGTTCTCTTCTCTTTCTGAAACCTCCACATCACAAACTGTTACACATGCCAATGGGTTCTCATCTCCCATCTGTGGTGTTGGTAATGTTGATTTGGCTTTTGTCCCCTTATCATCTGTTTTATATGTACCTAAGTTTCCATTCAATCTTATGTCTGTTAGTAAAATAACCAAAGCTCTTAACTGTTCCATTACCTTCTTTCCTTCCACTTGTGTTTTTCAGGATCTCAAGACGGGGAAGAAGATTGGTGGGGGGCATCAAGCTGGTGGATTGTATTACCTTGACGGCGGTGAATCTTCAATTGCACTTCAGACTTCCCTTACTTCTCTACAATGGCATTGCCGACTGGGACATCCATCTCTCAAGATTCTCAAGATGTTGGTTTCATCATTGAGTCAGTTGTTAGTTTTACAATGTGAGTCATGTCAGTTTGGTAAACACCGTCGTGTGTCCTTCAGTCCAAGAGTTGAGAATCGTATGTTGAGTCCTTTTTCTTTGGTTCATTCAGATGTTTGGGGTCCAATCAAAATAGAGTCTTATAATGGGTACTAGTATTTTGTCTCCTTTATTGATGATTGTTCAAGAATGACATGGATTTACTTAATGAAAGAAAGAAGTGAATTATTTTCCATTTTTCAAAAATTCCATGCTGAAATACGCACACAATTCGGTGTTCCAATCAAAGTTCTCCGTTCAGATAATGGTCGCGAATACTTTCTTACTGCATTTCAACAGTATTTAGAACAGCATGGCATTATTCATCAGACCTCGTGTGCTTTCACCCCTCAACAAAATGGAGTGGCTGAACGGAAGAATCGTTATCTTCTTGAAATTACTCGGTCTATGCTTCACCACATGAATGTTACTAAACGGTTTTGGAGTGATGCTGTACTCACTGCATGTTTTCTCATTAGTCGGATGCCCTCTTTTATTCTCCATGGTCGGTCCCCCTTTTCCATCTTGTTTCCCACTTTATCTTCGTTTCCATTAACTCCTCATGTCTTTGGTTGTATGTGCTTTGTTCATAATCTGAGTCCAAGAATAGACAAGCTAGATGCACGCTCAATTAAATGTCTTCCTTAGCTACTCTCGGACTCAAAAAGGGTACAAGTGTTATAATCCCATTGCCCGAAAGTGCTATGTCTGCCCTGATGTCACCTTAATTGAGTTTGTCCCCTTCTTCTCCAGTCATGAAGCACCCTTACCTCCTCTTCCTCTTCCTGTCAGTGATTCAGTTCCAGAGGCTGTTGTTGGAGTAGACTCATCTCCTCATCCAGCGCAGGTCACCACTGAACAACCACCGATCCGACAAGTGTATACACGTCGAACGACACCGGCCCCTCCTCCTGCTTCTACCTCATCTGCGGATCCTCTCATGGCTCCTATTGCTGAACCTTCAGATCTTGACCTACCCATTGCCTTATGGAAAGGTAAACGTAGTTCTACACTCCATCCCATTTCCAATTTTGTTTCATTATATCGTCTTTCTACCTCACATCGCCAGTTTGTTTCACTTTTGTCTTCTATTTCCATACATAACAATGTTCAAGAAGCTCTTAGTTCACCTGGATGGCGGCGGGCAATACAGGAGGAACTTTCTGCTTTTCAACATACTCAAACGTGGGAACTTACTACTCTCCCACCTGGGAAGCATGCTGTCTCCAAATAAACAAAAAGAAAAGAATAAGAAAATCCAGGAGATCTACATTCAAAGTTAGAAATTAGGAGCCAATTAAACGAACCTTCCCCTTTGTGGATGTAAAACACTTTAAAGAAGCAGGAGAATCTGAAGCAAGAGCATAGTTGAGATTTTCATAAATATCCTCGAGGAAGAGAGTTGACACAGGATGTGTTCGCCCTTGTGCAGTAACTACAGGACAGTTTCCAAAGTATCTTGAGAACAAGCTTGAGTCAACAGTTGCAGACCTGAATAATCAAAACGTAAGTAAAATTCCAAACATCAATATGAGTCTATTCAAGAAAAATCAACAAAAGTGCAGAAGATGCCTCATCTACTTAATGAATAAAAGTGAACATATCTTGTAAATGTGACCATACATTAAAATAACCTTAAGTTTTGGTCCTTGATGGGTTGATTGCTTCTCAATTAGGTTCTTCAAAACAATGAGTAGAAAATCACTCTGGTACAAAATAAGAAAAAAAAGAACCAATCAACTTCCACAAATAAAGACTTTAATTTGATTGACAAAATGCAACATTGATACAAAAGATAGTAAAAAAAAATACTAAACTACTATTGCTTCATTATAAAATCTACCAATACCATTATGTTCTCTAAACTAAAACAAATGGAAATAAAACAAACTTAAAAGCAGTAGAAAGCAATCAAGTGATGCTTAGCTTCAAACTGATGTAGCGATTGATTTCAGAAATGTAACTTTCATCAGTTAGAATCTTAGAATTGTATTTCTGATGCAGGCGACAAAGGAGATATTTACCAAATATGAAAGTTGAAAGTTTAGTAAGTTGAAATATTAGTGCAAAGGGTAAGTTTGTACAATCCATTCTTTCTCCAGACTCTCAATTTCTCTCTTCCTATGTTGTGTCCTCTTCTCTCTACTTATTCTTTCTTGCTCACATGTATTAATTTCTGCCCAGATTCTTCTAAGTTGGTGTCAGAGCACTGGTTGCTCTTCTCAAGTTCTGGCCAAGCCACTCTTAATCTAATCCCACTGGCATCAGCAGAATAAGATGGTGTCAGAAGGACTAATGTAAATTTCAGGGACCTCCTCTACACTTCAAGGAGTGTGACACTTAGCTGCCTGTAACATTTTCTGTCACTTCGTCATTGTACTTTCATAATATTTAACCTCCAGAAGGTGTTAACAGTGGTTGCCCACATACCGTTTTTTGTAAGCAAAATTCAAGACATGGTGATGTCTGATTTTTATTAATGGCAGACATCTAAATTCTACCATGTGAAAAATCTGGCACATCACTCAGATGGCTTAGATCCATTGATTCATTTATGGATACCCACTTTCACAAACCAGATTGTTGGCACTTGGATGGGCAATATCTTTAGGATACCACCTTGATGGCCTTTCTTTTGGAGTTGATTTGGGACATTATTTGGAAGGCCTAGATTGGTTGAAATCTTGGTATCACTTGGATGGTTGAGATTAACCCATTAATCACAATGAGTCAGTCAGCATAATTAGGCCTGAGTAGAGAGCAATAACTCTTCCTTCTGTATTTCTGAATACACCTCCAATGCCTGAAGGACCTGGATTTCCTTCATTGCTGCCGTTAATCACAGAAAACCACATTAGGCCATCTAGGTCTCCACCCTCGGGTGGGTTTATAAAGCTGATTTCTGATGGCAGCAATGAAGGAAATCCAGGTCCTTCAGGCATTGGAGGTGTATTCAGAAATGCAGAAGGAAGAGTTATTGCTCTCTACTCAGGCCTAATTAGGCTGACTGACTCATTGAGGGCTGAAATATCGGCTGTAGTAGTAGGAAATCAAAAAGATAAGGAGCTGAACATCCGAAAGCTGTCAATTGAAGGGGATTCAAAGCTAGTTATAAGTTGGCTACAAAAGGAAAATGAGGCTGGGTGGTGGGGTTACATTTACAAGAAAAGGAAAATCATGTGGCAGTTACATGCAATGGAGGTGACTCTACATTGGTTGAAAAGAGATGCCAATTCTTAGTTAGAAAGAGCTAAGAGACTTTATCTCTCCCTTTCTCCATCTTTGTACCTAATTGTTTTTTAATTGATGAATCTGTTTTAGTTACTGATCAAAAAAGCAGACTAATCTTAGAAGGCCACTTGATGGTCCGGTTGAAAAGAGATGCCAATTCTTCGTTAGAAAGAGCTAAGAGAATTTATCTCTCCCTTTCTCCATCTTTGTACCTAATTGTTTTTTAATTAATTAATCTGTTTTAGTTACTGATAAAAAAAGCTGACTAATCTTAGGAGAACATTTGATGGTTCAAATCTGTCACTTATTTTGTTCATCACTTTATTCAGCTTAGACTTTTTATAAATTTTGATGCTTTACTTGAATGGCAAGTTTAATTGAAATCTTGGTAAATTGCTTGGACACCCAAGGTTCTTGACTTAGAATACCACTTTGACAGCCTAGATTTTTTTGGTTGACCATGTAGATGGTTTGGACAGCCCAAATTAGTTGAACTCGGGTGCTCACTTGGGTGGTTGATATTAGTTCATTGATCCTAGAATACAACTTTGATGAACTAGATCTTTGGGTTGATCTACGTTAGGTAGCTCCCCAACTTCGGTACTCTTTGAGGGAGGATGACCTCCAGGGTTAGAAGTAGAAGAGACAAGGAGGGAATGAAGGTAAGACTTTATTCAAACTTCTCTTGTCCAGATACAATGTCATTTTATACTAGTTCAGCTTACAACAGAATTACAGCAACTTGTTCAGATAACCCCAATTGTCTTTGAAACTTACTCACTAGGCTGACATGGCCTCCTTTTTCTTCTAGAATACACGCATAGCTTCTGCCCTTCTGAGTCCCTAACAATTTAATACATAAGTTGGGTGGTCTAGACTAAATGAGATCTTGGTACATCGTTTGGATGATGGAATTAGTTTACTGATCTTAGGGCACCAATTGAAGTAGCAAGAAATGATTTAAGTGCTCATAATTTGGCAATGGATATGACACTAAACAGCAGTTAATCAAAGATTCAACTAGTCATTGACCAGTCGACTGCCTAGTAAGGGACAAATCAACCACATCATAGTTGGTCGATGGTAATGATGCAGTTCCCTAGGACAACTAGCCATCAACTAGTTGATTAACAACTACCTAATCAACCACAAAGTCATTTTAAAGCATTATTTGTTTAATTCTCTCAGGTAATTTGAACTAATATAGAATATGTTAGCATTTTGTTAAATTCATGTTGTTGCATTAAATATTTATGATGAAACATGATTAGATGATGATAGATAAAATAGAAAAAACTCAGCATCGTTTGGAGCACTCACCGGGATAGAGAAACTTAGCATCTCGAATTTCATTTCTAAGAGAAGACTCATCGGGATTATCTGATGAGTTGCTAAAGGTCTTCAGAATCCTACCTGGTTTGGAGCACTCGCCCCTAATACCCAACCCGCTAAATTTTCCTGGGCCATCTAGGCTAATCAGGTCACCCAAAATATCCAAACTTAAAGGATCCACGCCCTTTTGTTTCTCATTCTCAACTTCCCTCTTTCCAAAATCATTTAATATTTTTATCCTTTCCAAGAACTAAGATTAATTCTTCTTTTTCTCCGCCGGAACTTCGTCCACACCTAAAATTTCTACCACTAGACGCTCTTCCAAACTGTGGCTGCCACGTGGCCTCCCCCCTTCCCCATCAGCTTCATCTTCAACCCCTTGACCATCCCCTTACAACGACGTTTTGTGTTCCGATGCAATCCAAACCTTCGACCTGATTCCATTTGAGAAGAGATCAATGGATCAAAGCACCTCTTTTGGCTTCACTCCAGCAACTTCCACCACTACCGAGCTAAGATTCGAAAAATTGCAAGAAATGAAGATCCCTCCTATCATTATCACAACCTTCTCCAACGCTGACTTGTTCCAAAGATTGAAAGGCAATCCAAACAATCTCATAGAAAAAGCTCCGTTATGAAGCACCTTTCTGTTGTAGGAGACAGACCATTTCCGCACTAGGATCACACCCACCTTTGTATCTAACCTGTCAAAATCCACTATTTCCTCTTCAACTTTCAAAAGAGCTCATTTATTGTCAAAAGGAACAATCAAAACTCTTGTATCCACATGTAGTTTCTTTTTCAACACATTCAATACGATTCCAAAAATCCAAACCCTCCCCGCTTGCTTCCAAAACCAGTGTCCTCTCCCATCCTTCTTCTTCTTGAAGGGATAGGATATCCATCACATGGACGCCCAAAGATTGCGGAATAAGGGGGCGAATTTCAAAAATTTTTCCCTCTCTTCAACTGGAAATTGAATTCCCCATTTAGAAAATCATATTTTCAAGGATCATTCTTGAACCATTAATTGAACCAGATCTGAACCAAAAGGAGTAGGGAGGGATAATACCTGATACGGAGAAGCAGTATCTCCCAATGGAGGTATTCACGCCCAAGGAAGGATCCAAAATCTGCTCCCACTGAAGATGGCGCAGTGCAGGGTGGAGCAGAATCAACAGTGTTCTTCCAAAAGAACTTGACCCTTCGCAAGAATCAACTAGATGGCTTGTGCATACAACTCCAACCAATCTTTTCTCCAAAAAATTGGTATCAAGATCAAATCTTGATTTCTCCCAAGAACTGGAGATCGAACTGCTAGATGCGGCGGCTGCAGGAAGGAGGCGGCAAGAGAGTATTCGCAGGGTGCAAATTCTCTCTTCTTGTGATTTCAACTCTGAAGACAATAGTGTGTTGGTTGCATGTCTAAAGGTTGCCGCCCCCTTCTCCTTTTATAATCTTAAAGGGATCAGCTCCTAATCCCATTAGGAGTTGCTAATCCAAATCATATTTGGATAAGAAGTCCCTTTAAGTGGGATACCCTTATCTTATCTGCAGATCAGATCAGCCATCTCCTAATCTAATTAGGAGGCTTCCAAATCTAAATCTTATTTAGATCTTGGACTCTCTAAGTGGATAGGGTATGAGCCCAATCCTATCAGCTGATCCATCTCAGAATTCGCCCCTTTAAGTGACTAATCAAATTAGCCCAGTTCGAAATGGGCTTAAGGCCCATTTAAGTTATGTATTCACTTGGCCTTCCAAACTATTGTCCAATTGGGCTTCCTTGTATGGCGTGGGACCCAAACATTGATCTACACATTAGCCACATGGGTTCAGCCCAGCCTTTGTTACAAGGCCTGGCCGAATACACTGTTATGGACAGTGCACCCCCTGAAAACCATATCATGGTCTCTATGGGCCCAACACTTACCCTAAGTGGTCCCTGGGCCAAGCCACCTTGTAACACCCAGGGACTGTGGGCAGATGCAAGATTAGCCCATCAGGTATTATCCTCAATGGTCTTACACTTAACCTCTCAGCCCATAATGATCATACACTGCCCGACAAGAGAGGACCTCTCCCTCGGCTGCAAGGAACAGTGTTGCACTCTCTACTCATATGGATCCCGGGAATTAAAACATTTTGCAAACCTTTTAGAAACCATAATATATATACTTTTATATCTAATATAAAATATATTTTGCAAAACAAATCTCAACGATTGAAATCGGCTGCCGGCAGTCTTGGTTTCCATTAGTGAGAGTGCATCCCCGATCATTACTTTTGTCCGACAAAGGGGCTGATCCTGTCGCTATGATCACCCACTCAGATGAATTCTCAAGCAGTCCCAACATACCTAGGTTTTGACCCCCGCTAAGGATCTCACTAATTGGTACATCAAAGACAGCCCAATCCGACACCTAGTGCAATATCATAATCGAGTCTAGGGGTCGGGTGTAACTTTCCAGTTTTGCCCATCAATCTCCAAGGTCCAGGGCAATACTGGAAATATGGCTCAGTTCATAGATACAATTAATCCTACACTGTATGTGCCTAGGGTCTCACCCTGGCAGCTGAGACAAGCCACCCCAACCGACTTGGTGGCACCACAGTGTCAGCCTTGTCAGGATAGGTCTCCCTAGACCAACCCACTGGCTGTGAACATTCTAAACTAACACGAGTCTCATTAAGTATCCAGTTTAAGGGTATTACACAGAAACATACCAAGGGAACATGAATCAAATATGCACTTTTATTCATTTACAATAAACTCATAAAGTACATCATCTTGATTGAAGCTAAGGGCATACAAAACTGTCTAACACTTCTAACTCTTTATCTTGCTTATTCTTGGAATTTCCTCCTTAAATTAATTTATTCACTTTCATCTCCAAAAATTCTTGCAGCTTCTAATTAAAGGCACTCTGACAGAGAATTATTAGATTCTTCAAGTTTCTCACCTTCATCAAGTCACAATCATCACAAAAAATTATAATGTCGTCGGCTTCTAATAAGAGTCTACTAAAAGCATCAGCAACCAATGTGAATAAGAAATGGGGTAGTGAATCACCTTGTCTTAAGCCCCTACAGGCTAGGAAAAAATATTTGACTACCCAATTGACTAGAATAGAATAATGGTAGGAAGTAAGGAAGCCACTAGTCCATTTACATCATCTACCCCCCAAACCACACTTCCTAAGAACCTCTAACAAGAAGCTCCAATCCTCTAAATCATAGGCCTTTCCAAGATCCAATTTACATACGAAGTCTTCATTACTCGATCTTCTCATCTCCATCACATTCATTTGCTATTAAAATTTGATCAATTATTTGTCTCTCCTGAACAATGGCAACTTGAACTTGACTAATGAAGGAAAGGAGCACCTTTTTTATCCTAGACCTTGGCCAAAATCTTATAAGTGCTAGTCACCAAATTGATAGGTCTAAAGTCTTTTGGATGTTTAGCCTCTTCCTTCTTTGGAACCAGGACTAGAAAAGTAGAATTGACTCCACGAGTTATAATCAAACTGTCCACGAACTCTCTTAAACCTCAAACAGGTCTTCTTTAATTATATTCCAATAATCTTGAAAGAAATCCATAGTAAAACCATCCGATCTTGGTGCCTTAGATCTATCCATTGAGAAAATTGCTTGCCTAATTTCCACCTCCTCAAAGTTCCTTTCCAGCCAGTGCCAGCCTTTGTTTTCATCAGAAAGTCTCGACCAAGTAACACCTTCCAGCTCCACTCTATTTCCTAAAGGCCTCCTTATAATAGATATGAAGTGAGCAACAAAACAATTGGCTATCTCCTCTTGGAACCCTCAAGATTCTTATAAGAAACTATTTAAGGGATACTATCAAACTGGGTTGAGAATATTTGAATACACAAAAGAACTTCTAGAACCCGGGACGGCATCCAGTCCTTTTTGGTACTAGAATATCCTAAAAATTACCCGAAGGTCCAACTTGGATTTAGAAGGGCATAGGACACATAAAAGTAAAACACAAATCAATAAGGACCAAGTCAACGCACCAATTGATCCTAATCATAAATTGTATAAGGAATGTGATCTCATGTCAGATAAAGGTTTTTTTTTATATCTTTTTGAAAGGCTACACAACGGGGGTAGCCCATCCCCCAACCCAGGTGTAGGCAGGATTTGATCCCAAGTCTCCACTACGACCGGCAGGAAATCTTACCAACCAGTTGGCACCTTTATCTCATGGCAGATAAAGGTAAGTTTCAAATATTAGTTGGATGATTGATGTACTTTTCCACGAAAAGGCTTGACAATGCCTATGCAGTTGGGGTAATCAGCCAATAATAGATGCTCCTCAAAAACCACATCAAGAAGCAGTTAACAAGGTGCTTTGAAACTTTAAGTCTGCTCATAGTAATAAGGGTACAAGTTGGATACCCAACTTGAAGAATTTACACAGCATCAGGCCTGGGCCCTTTGGAGGTCCATTTATATTTTGGAAATGCTCAATCCGAATCTGCCCAAGTTGCAGATTTACCTAGGGCCCATTTGGGAGGGCTGAGCTGAACCTTCAGCTAAGCTGGTTCAGCTGCTTTGAGGCACTCCAGATAAGCTATTGAAAGAGGCTGAAGAGGACAGCCGAAAGAATTACTGTCTGGCAGCCTATTTAGGCTCTCCAGAATTTCACCAAACACAGTTTAAAGGCTGTCCATGAAGGGCCCACCTCAATGAGCCAGAAGCCACTGCAACTCAGCCCCCCCCCCCAAAAAAAAGGGCACCTAGTAAGGGGTTGCTATTTTCTAATCTGGGCACCTCAATGTGCAAACTTTCTGTACTCTAGCATGACAATTATCACTCCACTTGATGGGGAGTGTAACAAGCTGAAATATTAATCTAAAGGGTAATTTAATTCTCTCTATATAGTTATTGGGTACAGAACTGTAATTCTTTAATTCATACACAAAATTGTAGTTGTCACATTCCATTATTTTATGGATAACTTTAAATTTTATTAGATCTAAAAATGAATCAGTATATACAATGTTCCCAGCACACCACATACAATATCAGGCAGATCCCACCCCTACACCCAAATTCAAATCATACAAATTTTCAGCGTTTACAATTCCCCAAAAAAGATGTTCCCTTTGTAGTCCTTGTTTAGCTAAAATATCAACCAAACCATTATCTGACATTTGGAACCATGCAAGTCAAAATACTTTCCCCATGTTAAGTTTTTTATTTCCTTTAAGAGTTTGCAAATGCTGCTAATACTCTTGTCCTTGTCCTCTAAGTCAGCTTACTACCCCTACACCCAAATTCAAATCATACAAATTTTCAGCATTTACAATTCCCCAAAAAAATATGATCCCTTTGTAGTCCTTGTTTAGCTAAAATATCAACCAAACCATTATCTGGCCTTTGGAACCATGTGAAGTCAAAATACTTTCCCCATGTTAAGTTTTTTATTTCCTTTAAGAGTTTGCAAATGCTACTAATACTCTTGTCCTTGTCCTCTAAGTCAGCTTACTACCACTCTCGAATAACCTACTGTAATTTAATGTTCTTGCCAATCTCATTATCCCAAACCTTGTATAACTACATTCAGTTTAGCCTTGACAGAGGTTCCAACAGCTATAGGACCACAAACAAAGCCAGAATTGATCCGTACTTCGGAGACAAGTATCAAAGAGAGTAGGGGTGAACCTGAAACCCATACTTTGTCTAAACTTTTACCCTACTATTTTCTTACTCTTTTTTTATCAGTAACAACAATTTCATTAATCAACCAGAAAAAAATGGTACAAAGAAAGGGAGGTAAACTTTCTTAACTCCCCATACCAAGGCTAGAGCCCCCATTAAAAAAAAAAAAAAAAGAAAAAGAAACAAAAAACAGAAGTTACAACTGAGCCCAGAACATAGATTCCTAACCACCCCTTGCTTAGCTAACCCATCAATAAACGAGTTAGCAGATCACTTTACCCAGCTGAGCTTAATTTCCATGTCCTTAACCAACCACCAAAACTTTTTCCTTTCATTGTTGTAAACCCATAACCCAGTCTTGTCTTCTTTCAGCCGTCCTACTACCACCACCAAATCCCCTTTAATTTCAAGTCTTCTAATGTTCATTTCCTTTGCTCTTTGGACACCTTCCACAAGTGCAGAAATCTCAGCTTTGAGAGAATCACCTGTCCCAATTGGGCCTGAGAACAAGGCTGAAACAATCCCATTCTCATCCCTAAACACACCCCCAAAACCTGAGTGCCCAGGGTTCCCTCAGTAGAGAGACTGGGCCAAATGGGCCCTAGCCCATTAGTGTCTTTCTTATTAGTTCTTTCATATTATGTTTTCTTATTGGGCCTTTTCTTTATGGGCCTTCAGTTCTTTTTATGTATTTCTAAGTTTAGTGTTGATGTGGACACCTACTTAAGGGCCTCCTTGTAATTTATGTAACTTAAGTATGTTTTATAAAAGATAAGAGTAGGGCAAAGAGGAGACATTCAAACTCCTCATTTCTTTCTCCTTTCTTCTCCAATCTTCCTCCTCCTTCTTGCTGTCTCCTTCTTCTTCTCTGATTTCTTTTATTTTATTCTGAAATATTCTACTGATTTTATTAGTTTTGAATCACATCTTGGTATCAGAGTAGGTCTCTCTTCCCTTTCCTTTTTTTCTTTTTTTCCCATACATTTTTTTTCTAATCGAAAGGTGTATGGAGAGAGAAATTGCTGATTATTCAGAGATCTTGTTTGCCTAGCTGGTAGAGGGTTTCGGGAGTCAGAATCTGGTCGAAGATTGCCAAGAAAGTGGGACTACAATTTTTTTTTCCAAAACCCTAGCTGACTAGAGAATTTCTAGTTACGGGTTGAAGAGGCTGTTTGGGTGTGGCGCTCAAGGCTTGGAGGGTTCCTTTTTATCTCCAAAAGTGGGTGGCTGCAGTTGGAAGTCGTTTGGATAGCTCTGGTTTGAGTAGCACCTCTTCTCTCTTTCTCCCTGGAGGCCAAGTACAGTGAACCCTAGTTTTGGGGCTTTTGAGTGCTTGACTAACCATAGTTAGGTCTATAAAGGTTAAAAACATTGTTTTTTTTATTTTTGTTTGATTGATGGAGCAATCTGAAAGTGAGGTGAAGCAGATCCTTGTGTCGGGGGTTGGTTCCGTAGATTCCTATTTCACAGGAGTGACTACAATTAAACTTGATGGAACAAATTACCTTGTGTGGGCACAATCCATTAAGCTCCATGTCTGTAGTAGAGGTAAACTAGGGTTTCTAATGGGTAGTAAGGCGATGTCAGATGACTCTGACCCTACATATGAGAAATGGATGCAGGATAACTACACAGTTATTGGGTGGTTGGTAAATTCTATGCAGCCCCATATAAGTCAACACTATCTGTGGATGACTCAGCCAAGGAGATTTGGGATAGTGTGACAGAGACATGTTCTCAAAAATTAAATGTTGCAAGGGCCTACAAACTAAAGAGTGATGTGAAGAATTTAAGACAGGGGAAGAAGAGTGTGGCTGTCTATTATTCGATGTTGAAGTCACTATGGCAGGAGTTGGATGTTATGGAATCATTTGCATGGGAAAGCACCAAAGATGCCGAAATTTTCAGGAAATTTGTGGAAAGAAACAGGGTGTTTGAATTCCTTACAGGACTCAATCCTGAATTTGATATTACAAGGCAGAATATCTTATCCAAGGATGATGTGTCACTTACACAGGCATACTCTATGGTGAGAAGTGAAGAGTGCAGGCGACAGGTACAGCTACAGACCCCACCTCCTCCAGAACATTTTGCACATGCTAGAATAAAACCAAAGGGGTTGAATGAGAAAAAGGAAGTGATATGTGAATACTACAATACTACAAGAAGCTGAAACATACTAAGGATTCTTGTTGGAAGCTTCATCCAGATCTTCTTCCTGAAGGTTCCGAAACAACAACAGCTCTAAGAAGGGTGGTCAGTCTGGAAAACCCAAGAATGCAAATGTTGCCACAGTGTCTGAATGTGAAGAAAAATCTGTTGTGGAACAGCTGGCAGCAGTGAAGGCAGAATTTGAGAGATGGGAAATTGTAAATCACTTGGAGTATACTCTTGCATCTTCCTCCTTAGGCACCCCCTCTACATCTACTTTTGCTCATTCAGGTATTCGTGCTGCAAATCATGCTACAATCTCAGGTAATCATAGAATTCCTTGGATTATAGATTCTAGTGCATCAGACCATATGACTAGCCTACCCAACCTCTTTTGCTCATTCCATCTCCTCTCGGGTAGAGAGAAGATTTCTCTTGCCGATGGATCTCTTGCTCCCATATCTGGCAAGGGAATATTAAAGCCTCTGATTCACTTGAACTAACCTTTTATCTGTTAGTAGTTTAACCAAATCATTGAACTACAGAATAACTTTCTTTCCTACTTATTGTGTTTTTTAGGACCTGAAGTCTCCGAGGATGATTGGGAGTGGCCATGAAGCAAATGAGATATATTTGCTGGATGTCTCTGATCAAAGTCCTAGATTACCTAGTAGAGTTCCTTTGGAGTCTGTTTTATCAGAGTCGGTTAATAGAGTCATGATATGTCATTTCAGATTTCGTCATTTGTCTTTTTCAGCTTTGAGTCATTTGTTTCCAAAAATGTTTAAGAGAATATCCCTATCGAGTATTCATTGTGAGTCACGTGAGCTTGCTAAACATTGTAGACAATCTTTTTTAGTGAGTAATAAAAGATTTGTTTCTCCTTTCCATATTGTGCACTCTGATGTGTGGGGGCCATATCTTTTACCTGCTATGGGGGGCTACAAATATTTCATTCTTTTCATTGATGATTTCTCTCGTTACACAGATTTACCTTCTGAAATCCCGGGATGAAGTACCAAATATTGTACAAAAGTTTCATGAACTTATTCTTATCCAATTTAACACTCGGATCAAAATATTCCGATCTGATGATGCAAATGAATATTTTGAGAAGAGTCTCTCCTCCTACTTTGGTACATTTGGAGTTATTCATCAGAGTTCCTATTCCTACACTCCTCAACAAAATGGAGTCACGGAAAGGAAAAACAGACATGTGGTTAAGGTTGCGATGAGCCTTCTTTTTGCTACCCATGTTCATGTTAAATTTTGGGGTGATGCTGTTCTTACAGCTACATACTTGATAAACCGAATGCCTTCTCAGGTTCTGGGGTTTAAAACCTCCTTTAGCTTGCTTTTTCCAAATGAAGATTTGTTTTCTCTTCCTCTCTGGGTCTTTGGGTGCACTTGCTATGTCCATGTACACAATCATCAAAGACATAAGTTTGAGCCTAAAGCACACAAGTGTGTCTTTTTGGGATATGCCTCCACACAGAAGGGGTACTGCTGTTTTGATCCAGTTTGTGACACTCTCTTTGTTTCTAGAGATGTCACATTTGCAGAGTCAGTCCCTTTCTTTGGTACTTCTCTTGAGGGGGAGCATTCAGACAAGTTGTTTGCATTGTCACCATATATTCCTCTTCCAATTCCCATTGAATCTTCCATAGAGTCTACTCCAGTTGAGTCATCTATCCCTGCTCCCCCTCCTCCTCCTACTCATCACCCTTCTTTTCTTTCCCATCCTATTATCCAGAGGTGGTACCAGAGACAAAGACTCAAAGACATGCAAGTTGTTTCCACACCTTCAAATGTGCCTCTTGCTCCTCCCATCACTACTGAGATAATAGGTCAGCCCTCTTCTACCACTTCGGATACCTTCAGTAGAAATCACTGATTGCAGATTTAGTCGAATTTCTTGGTAAGGGAAAGAGGAGGAAGATAAAGACTTCAGCAGCTGAGAAGAAAAGAGAAGGAGAAAAGAGTAGGAAGTCAACCAGGACTCTTAGATTAACCCTAGCCACCAACCCCTCATTATATTTATACTTAACTTAAAATATGAGATATTACAAGGATGCCCTTAGTAGGGTTGAACAGTCACAACTTAAAAACATAAACTAATGGGCCTAAATCCCAACAACTTCCTAACTAAATAACTTAAAATAAGAATAAAAACAACTAGGCCCAACTCAACACTTCCCCTCAAGTTGAGAGTAAATGTCGCACATTCCCAACTTGCATAGATCATGCTCTAGCTTGTTCTTTGCAACACCTTTTGTGAGAACATCAACGAGCTGCAGATCAGAAGTAATGTATAGAAGACAAACTTCTCTAGAAGTCACTCTTTCTCTGATAAAATGTCTATCCACTTCAATGTGCTTAGTTCGGTCATGCCGGACTGGGTTATGGGCAATGTTAATTGCTGCTTGGTTATCACAGTATAACGTCATAGGTTATTCTGCCTGTATGCCAATTTCTTCTAATAGGGAACGGATCCAGAGAAGTTCTGAAACTCCATGTGCCATGGCCCTGTATTCAGCTTCAGCACTTGATCTTGCCACCATTGTTTGTTTTTTACTCTTTCACGAGACAAGGTTACCCCCAACAAGGGTGCACACTCCTGAAGTTGATCTCCTGTCATCAAGGCATCCTGTCCAATCTGCATCGGTATAAGCCTCTAGTTTCAATTGTCCATGATCAATAAACAATATTCCTTTGCCTGGGTGTCCCTTCAGATAAGCAAGAACTACCTCTCAATGCTGGAATCGTGGATCATGCATGTATTGACTTACCACACTTACTGCATAGGAAATGTCTGGTCTTGTCAAACACAAGTATAGCAGCCGACCCATAAGTCTCTGATATCTCCCGATGTCCTTTACTGGTTCACCTTCTGATGCATTGATTCTATGGTTCTGATCAATAGTGATATTGATTGCCTTCGTTCCAAGCTTCCCTGTCTCTTAAAGAAGATCCAAGACATACTTCCTTTGAGAGATAAAAATTCCATGTTTTGATCTTGCAACTTCAATGCCTAAGAAGTATCTCAATTCTCCAAGATCCTTAATTGCAAATTCTTTATGTAGATTCCTTTTCAGACAATCAATCTCACTTAGGTCATTCCCCGTGACAACAATATCATCCACATAAACAATTAAGACTGGCACCAAAGATCCCCTTCGCTTCACAAACAAGGTATGATCGGATTGAGTCTGAGTGTAGCCAAAAGCAATCAAGGCCTTTCTGAATCTATCAAACCATGCTCTGGGAGATTGATTCAAGCCATAAAGTGACTTCTTAAGCCTGCATACCTTTCCCTTTTCAGTATCACTATAAAAGCCAGTAGGAAGATCCATACGCACTTCCTCTCGCAGATCCCCATTTAGGAAAGCGTTCTTCACATCAAGTTGAAACAAGGGCCAAGAGTATGAGGCAGCAAGATAAAGAATGTAATGGTCCCAATCCCGAAAAGGTCTCCAACACCTCCTCTCACTGGTCTCATTTCACTCCCGAGCTTATTTTCAACTTCGTGACCCTCCGTGCTTCTCAAAAAATGTAAAGAAAATAACTGAAATATGCAAGAAGATCAAGCGAAACACTTCTGGAACCAACAACACCTTTCTGGTGTCCTAGATTGTCTTCCCACAAAAGATTCCTTTTTTGTGGGATGGAAGAAGAGAGAGAAGAGGCAACCGCTTTTTCTAGAAGCCTCCAAATCAGGCAAGACTTGAACCGCCCCTTACAGAAAACGCCAAGGAACCCTAAAAAATTAGGGCACCACTTCCTAGGTCAAAATTGAAGAGTCCAACAGAAACAGGACTCTTCCCCTTTCTCCAATTTTTCCTGATTTTGAGGAGAAACTGTAGACCAGCTATAGAACACACAGATCCACCAAAAAATCCAAAAACTGGGCTTACCTGAGATCTTCAATCAGCCTCTTAAATCACCATGCAATCAGCCGATCTAGGGTTGCATGAGAAAACAACTCAAGGAACCTTCGGCCTACTTTAATACCAAGTAGAAATCACTGATTGCAGATTTAGTCGAATTTCTTGTGAAGGGAAAGAGGAGGAAGATAAAGATTTCAGCAGTAGAGAAGAAAAGAGAAGGAGAAAGGAGTAGAAAGTCAACCAAGATTCTTAGATTAACCCTAGCCGCCAACCCCTCATTATATTTATACTTAACTTAAAAGATGAGATATTACAAGGATTCCCTTAGTAGGGCGGCTACTAATGTAACTGAACATTCACAACTTAAAAACATAAACTAATGGGCCTAAAGCCCAACAACTTCGTAACTAAATAACTTAAAACAAGAATAAAAACAACTAGGCCCAACTCAACACCTTCCCTGAACTTAATCTCCCTATTGCCCTTCGCAAAGGCAAACGGAAATGCACAACTCATTGTATTTCCAAACACCTGTCCTACAACCTCCTTTCCTCTTCCTATTATTCCCTCCTTGCCTCTATTTCCACACATGTAACACCCCACTCTATCCCAGATGCCTTATCCAAACTAGAATGGAGAGATGCTATGATGACTGAACTAGATGCTTTAAATAAGAATAATACTTGGAAAGTTGTGGATTAGCCTGAGGGAAAGAACTGGTTGGCTGTAAGTGGGTGTTCACTATTAAGTATCATTCTGATGGTACTGTTGATAGATATAAGGCCCATTTGGTTGCTAAAGGATATACTCGGATGTATGGTATTGACTACTTAGAAACTTTTTCCCTAGTAGCCAAGATGACTTCAGTTCGGGTTTTGCTATCTTTAGCTACTGCTTTTTACTGGCCTCTTCATCAGTTTGACGTAAAGAATGCCTTTTTGAATGGGGATCTAAATGAAGAAGTCTATATGTCTTTACCTCCAGGGGTGTATGGGAAGGAGATGCAAGGAAAGGTCTGTAAACTGAAGAAGTCTCTTTATGGCCTTAAGCAATCTCCTAGAGCCTGGTTTGACAGATTTCGGGCTGCTCTTGTTGCTTTTGAATACACACTGACTCAATCGGATCATACTTTGTTTGTTAAGAGGAGAGATTCCTTAGTGACCCTCCTGATTATCTATGTTGATGATATTGTGGTTACAGGAAATGATACTCAGGAAGTTGTTCATCTCAAGAGTTTTCTTAACATTGAGTTTGAAATTAAAGACTTGGGAAAACTCAGATATTTCTTGGGAATTGAAGTTTCCAAATCTAAAGATGGTATCTTCATTTCTCAATGGAGGTATGTTCTTAATCTCCTTGCAGAGACTGGGAAACTGGGGGCTCAACCTACTTCTACTCTTATTTATCTAATCATAAGTTGTCAGCGACTGAAGGTGAACTATTGCCTGATAAGGGGGTGTTCCAGAGACTGGTTGGGAAGTTACTTTAATTTTGCATGACTCGGCTAGATATCTCCTATGCAGTTAGTGTAATTAGCCAGTTTATGCAATCTCCCAGAGATACACATTTGGCAGCTGCTGAGAGAGTTTTGTGCTATCTAAAAGGGACTCTAGGGAAAGGTATCTTGTTTGCTAAGCATGGACACATGAAGCTGGAAACATACACTGATGCTGATTGGGCCGGATGTATTGATGATAGGAGGTCTATGTTCGACATGACAGAACTAAACACATTGAGGTTGAAGGCATTTTATACGAGAGAGAGTTGCCTCAAGAGAAGTCTATCTACCATTTGTTGCTTCTGAAGAACAGTTGAGTGATGTTTTGACAAAAGGTGTTCCTAAAGGAAAGCCGGTTCATTATATAAGCAAGCTGGGCATGATGGATATCTACGCTCAGCTTGAGGGGGAGTGTAGAGAGACTTGGCCGAATGGGCCTTAGCCCATTAGTGTCTATATTATTAGTTCTTTCATGTTATGTTTTCTTATTGGGCCTTTAGTTCTTTTTATGTTTTTCTAAGTTTAGTGCTGATGTGGATGCCTACTTAAGGGCCTCCTTGTAATTTATGTAACTTAAGTATGTTTTATAAAAGATAAGAGCAGGGGAAAGAGGAGAAATTCGAACTCCTCCTTTCTTTCTCCTTTCTTTCTCCTTTCTTTCTCCTTTCTTCTCCAATCTTCCTCCTTGCTGTCTCCGTCTTCTTCTCTGATTTCTTTTACTTTATTCTGAAATATTCTACTGATTTTATTAGTTTCGAATCACATCCCCCTCTACTACTACCATCAAATTTCAGTTTTATAAAACCAGAAGGAGGACGAATCCAAGACAAACTCAGGCCTGTTTTGACCTGGGTACACTTAGCAACCTCTCCCCACTTTCTCAACAGATCATCCATTTCAAAGTCTGTGAACGACTCTAAAGATTTCAGCCACTGTACCACCCTTATATGAATCAAATCTATCAGGTTTTCAGCCCTTCTCTCTTTTTCAGAGAAAATCCTTGAATTCCTTTCTTCCCACAATGACCAGCATACAGCAGCCCTTAGGCATCTCCACATAGTCCTACCCCTTTTCAGCTGCCACCTGAAAAAGGAAGAAGAAAATAGGCTCTGCAAGTTCAGAGGAGGGGTCCAGCTGCGCCCAAAAAGGGAAAATGCCCATTCCCAAATAGTTCTTGCAAACTGGCATGGAACCAATAGGTGAAAACCAGTCTCCCCATCAACTTTACAAAGAACACAACAGTGAGGGGATAAGCATGTCTTCCTCTTCACTATAGTTATTCTTCCTTGCACACTTATATTAATTTCTGCTAAGATTCTTCCAACTAAAAGTTACCTATTTGGTCTGATTTCGATATGAGTTATATAATTACCCACCCAGTAAGCACAAGGACATTTTATACATGAATCTAGTTAAATCCAATTTACAGATAGCCAAAAAGTCTCAGATGAAGTTTTCCACTTTTGACATTCTTCTATTTTTTATCTTTTATTTATTTGGTGTGGAGGAGGTATGAACTTTGTCATTCTAGGATTAGATTGACATGTACTGATTTTAGATATAAAATTCTTTAGAAATTCATATGAAAATTTAAATGGATCAAAAAAGTTAATTTCTACAAAATGTTTATAATCACAATAGATATCCACAGTCTTGGGAGGGGTGTACTAGAAACAGACCTAAATATTCCTATTTTTTTCAGAAAGTTGTCTCTCTCATACATGAACTCATTTTCTCACACTTATTAGCCTGAGATTTTTCCACTGCACTAAGCAGAGGCCCCTTATAATGTAGAAGAAATATACATATAAAGAACAGAATAGATTACTTCCTCCAAAGCATTATTAAGTGACAGAGAACATAATATCACCTAACTCACCAAGAGAGATCGTTCATGTACTTCATCAACTATAACATGTGTGACACCAGTCAAGTTTTTGTCACCCTGCAAAATTGAAACCTCTCAAGAAAGAGACAAATATAATGTACACATAAAATAAACTACATTACCTTTCTTTTTTTTTTGGGGGGGTGGGGGAGGAAGAAGGGGCTAAGAGGAATAACTCATTAAATCTTAGATATAATGAAAAATCAACTTCTAAAAAAAATATTTCTAATTGAAAATGAGGAACTTTAACAAAACTCAGAAATGGGATCAAAAAGATAATACATAAGCAGAAAAAAACAGAACCACTACTACATATATCATCCCAAAGCAAAAGGAAAAATGAAAACAATAGTTACATTACAATAAATGCATAACTAAGTTTAAACCCATACTAACCCACCTACCTTGGTATTAGCATTTTGCATCCCACATAAATGAGAAAAAAATTGAAGCATTGACATCTTCTGCTACTATACTATGATTCATCCCTGACATCAATATCAGAAGCAGATTGAAATCCTACGCTATATCTTAAAAGCATCTGCTAATGAACTGCTAAGATGAGAGGATACTCAACCCAAAGTATAACCTGAGCCATAGTAATCTTTTGAAAGCTAAGATGAAGTAAGGACTAGGGATACGAGTCTCCATTTCCTAAAATTCTAGACATTTATGCTGGTATCCAATATAATATGCTTATATAGTGCACAAGGTTTAACGTGTTGGTGTCAGTGGAAATGCCGGTCAACCAAATATAGGAAACATGTTGGAAATGTCATAAATATCGTGCGGAAATATTGTAAGAATTATATACATGGTGGAAGCACTGTAAAATATTAAAAAATATAGAATAATATTGTTTTGAAATGATAAGAGAAGCATAGGCACACCTTTTAAATTATCATCTTGTTCCAAATTATTAAACAATGCTAAGAAACTAGGGTTATAGACAAAAAAAAAATACATTCTAAAATTGTCTTGAAAACCTTATGATTCAAAACTACATTATAGAATGAGTTAAATCAAAATTTAAATTCATAGAAAATTTAAATGGTTAATAGATCAACCAAATAATCTATTACACAAACAAACTAATATTTAACTTCAAGTTTGAAATGAATATTGAGCTGGCTCAAAATGGTAATCATTTAAATTAGGCGGGCAATAATATTTCTACTACACATATCTACAATATTATCACCAACTTACGTTATAATCTTTTTTTTTTAAGGATAACAGTGAAAATTTTATTAAAATAAAAAAGCCGTACATCTCAACAAATGGTTGTCAAGTTGACAAACCACATACAGATCTGATCAAACTGAAAAAAAATCAAATCTATATGGATTCAGCTCCAATGTGCCCCAGAAATTCTCAATCAAATCAGATTCAAATTCCTCACTAACTCTCTCCTCCTCCCTTCCCTCAAACCCCTCAACTTCCAGCTAAGTATCCTCATCTTCTCCCCCTCCCCCTCACTTTCCCCGACCCCCAAAAGTCACCCAGTGTCATCCAGACCCTCAGTGTCATCCAGACACTCCTTTTCTTCCCCTTCATTGTCCCACCCCTTGTTTTTTTCTAGAATTTCTTCCCTTCTCTTCTCTTCTCTTTTCTTTTTCCCAAACTTTTCAAAAGCTATTTTCGCAAAGCCTTCCCTTCCCCAAGAAACTAAACCATGGGATTTTCCTATCTCTACCTCCCTCTCCACTAGTTTGTTAATGTTCACCTCTCCATTCTGTACTACTTCCGTGGCTTCTGTTGCTTCTTGGTTCTTCTGGTTCTGGTCTGAGCTCTCTCTCTCTCTCTCTCAGTTTCTGCACCCAGCTTTTGGAGCTGCTTCTTCTGGACTCTGGGGACTGCCAGAGTGCCTTCTTTTTCTGTTGTATACCCTGTTCCAACCGACCTTTCTTCTTCCTCCTTCCTCTGCCCTTTCTTCTTCATTTCTACCTTATGGTAAGTGCCGTCCATTCCTTCCACTATCAGTCTTAGATCATACCATTCCCCTGCAAAGATTAAGGCAATCCTCTTTGGGACATCTGCTGCTACATTTTCTACTTCTACCAAAACTCTCACCATATCCATTTTGTCCCAAGTTCTAATCCTATCGTCCAGCCTTACGAGTCTACCACAGGCAGCAGCGATCTCCTCAAATGTGCTGTTACACCACACATGAATAGGGATTCCCACAACATCTATCCACACCGCACATTTCCGTCTGTCTTCAACCAGTTCTCCGACCGCCGGCGACCACCAATCTAGCCTAAAATCGAATGCTCTCTCTTTTTCTTTCTCTTCCTCCAGCACCTGTTCTGCGAACTTTCTGCTATGAAACATTAGTAGCAAGAGCTCTTCCTGCAACTTCCTCACTCCCATGACCTTATCTCTTCCCTATTCTACCATCGCCCAACTCTCAAACTCCGTTATTTCGACATCTCTCCCGACTATTCGACCTATCAAGCTTGCTCGGAAGATGTTCATTCTATCCTCCAATTTCCTTGCCTTTCTCACCTCCACTGCAACTTCCATATTGCAGAGATACTTCCTACGTGATCACTTCCACTAAAACGCATTTTTGGTGTACATGATCACTGTTCTTTATCTCTTATACTTTGCATAGTGCCGGTACATGTCGATTCCAGTAAAATTTCATGCCACTAGTCGCTAAGCATGGAAATTGAAATATGTTGTGGAAATATTGGGAAATTTAGGGACATTTTAAACCATGATCATGCATTTATATATATATATATATATATATATATATAGCTTTTGAAGATAAAAGTCATCTCTGAAGACATATATCTTGCCAACTTTAGTTAATTCTAGTATGTGCAAAATTTTTATAGTAAAATTCGTTGAAGCATACTATTTTACATATTCAGAAGAGTTAATAATATAGAGTATGTGCAGAAGTATCCATGCAGTATCCAGTATTATATCCAACAAGTATCGCATCTGACATCAGTACAAAGGCAAGTACAGGTATCTAGGTATCATTGTTTAGAAGCTCCTCCAGTGATAACAGGCCAACAAAACCCACCCAACATATTGGGCCTCGTTCGGATCTCGATAAGTCATTTACTTGGGCAAATGCACTTATCCAGGCAAGTGATTCCTGGGAAACACTTACCTGGATAAGTGCACTTACCAGTGTTCTTTTATTCCCCAGGTAAAGTTGTGCAATGACAGTTTTATCCAAAAAAGTGACATTATTGAAGGGACAATATTGTCCCATCACGTATAAACAATCTTCTGACAGAAGGGTAAGTGATTTACCTAAATCTTAGGAGGATATTACTTGCCTAGGTAAATGAGCCACTAGGGAATCGTTCTTTTCCATGGGACCCACTAATAATGAAATACGAACACGGAATTATTTCTTTTCCATGGGACCCACCCCCACTTCCCAGAAAATGAACGACGCCTCGGCTACATGTTTCACCCATCATATCCAGCTCCTCCCCTCAATGACTGATCATGCTAAATAGACCTCCCATTCAACAACCACTTTCAAACAATGAGATACATCCTTAAGGTTGTGCTCCATACCAGGACCCAAGCAACATCAACCTTCTAACTGAATATCTACAGACAGCATAAATGAAACCTTTCCAACCAACTTTCTCTTAGAATATGCTTACAAGTTTTTTTTAAAAAAGATACATGACAATGCAATGGAGAATGAATGCATGCAGTTTGTTTATACTTCTCAATCCAATGATATAATAACAAACAGAGAGCACATAAATTAAACAGAACCAAAACCAATTCTAGTATCCAATAATAAACCATATTCAAATTAGTTATTAAAAGATCTACCAAAAAAATTAGTTATTCAAAGTAAAATCACCAGCACAAAAACAGTAAAAGGTTACTACATTGAAGGGGAAATAATAACTGAAAAGTGTGACTACTTGTAATGGAGAATTAAAGAAGCATATGAAAGTAATATATTATAACTATATGAAAACCGTTCAATATATGGCAAGCTTACCGCCAGTTTCCTAAGCAGAATGCCTGTTGTGCAAAAAAGAAGCTTGGTTCTTTCATTCCTAATAACAGAGTATCACAGGAAAAATATGAAATTTTTAGACATACAAATGTTTAATTATTAAAGCACAAAGTAAATAATAGCATGCATCTTGATGTATCATAATATTTACCACATTGTAGAATGTAGACAATAAACACACGGCCAATAAGAAAAAAGCATCCACTTACAATCTCTTGTGCAATACCATGAGCCAATTAAAAGATTAATAAGAGGGGAGAAAAAAGTCAATATTTGGATAGAAAATGAGGAAAAAGTTAATATTCACATAAGAGGCACATGGACTGAGCGATGCCAATGAGAGCAGACCAGAATAGCAGTTGAGGGGAACGGATGGGACAACGGAAGTTGATGTTGAGAAGAGGGGAGCTGATGTTGAGAACAGGACCAAATCTCTCGATGGGTAGAGGAGTTAGGGGAGCACACAGGGGTGGTAATCATTGGGGGGCAGAATCTTGGTATAACAAGTCTAAGAATACAATGGGTGGGGAAATTAGCTAATGCTACGGTGGACTGTCTAGCCAAGCAAGGGGCAGCTAGGGAACTTTCGTATTGGGCACAACTGTAACTTATTATTTTCGTTTTCTTCTTTAGTGGAGAGAACTTCAGTTCAGCAATGCTAATATTTCTAAATTAATAAAAGGTTTTAATTATTTATCAAAAAAATCTTAGTATAACAAGCCAGGGACTGAATCAGGGGTGTGATAGAACTTCAGTTCAGCAATGCGGTCACTGCAGGAGCATGGCCAGGGTTTGGAGAAACATTAGTCCAAAAGGAGGGGGATAAGTGGTTCCTTGAAACGGAAGAGAGAGGGATGGAGGCAAGGAAGGAGTTTCTCAAGGGATGTTTGGTGGGGAGGTTTAAAAGTCTGGTAGTTTAAAGGAAGTTGAATACTGGGCATGCCATGCTTGGGCAAGAAATGACACATTTAAATAGCTATAATCAGTTATATTATTTAAGATCAGTTCAAAAACAAAACAAAGAAACAGTCACCTAGCAGTGTCAAGGCGAACTTGAAAACCAACCAAGCTACCATTTGAACCTGGTGATGGTTCACATCGCTCATCAGCTACTCTTTCCGCAACAGATATCGCCTACACAAAAACTCAGCAGGAAATCAACCTTTAGCTCAGATGCAGAAGGAAAAGCTCCCATTGTATATCAAGAACTCATGTACTAATAACAAATTAAATTTAATAAAAAAACACCACATGATTAACCAAGATAATGTTATTACTATACCCCAACAAGTCATGATACGCACTCAAGTGTGCAAACTCAAGTGGGTTTCAAGTTTGCACTCAGGAAGTTTCAGAAGGCAACTTTCTTCCTTATTTGTAATCATTAAGTATAAAGTGCATAATGGGGTGTAGTTTGGTAGAGTTAAGTGTCATTATTATCAATCTCATAAGGGAAGATATTGTAATTTTCAAATTTCAATGTTATTTATTTCCAAAAAGAGATGCTGTAAATTGGGATAATGATTGTGGGTTAGCGGGCAACGGCTAGGAAAGGTTTTTATTTTTTGTCTTTGGTGATTTCTTATCAACAATCAACAAAACATAATGCTCTATAATCTCGATATGTTTACTGGAACAACAAGGCTTAAGATAGATGAGCACTATCAATAGAGTTTTCAACCAGCAATTTACATGGTGTGCCTCTGTTATAACATAACTAGTTGCATCATTGCCAAGCACAATGATGACCAATTCGATGGTGAAAACTGAAAAGAAGATTTGATACGAATTTGAGATTTACAGTGAACAAAATACTGTTTCCCTCTAAAGATCAGTCACAGTAAATGTCAAACGTCATTTTCTTGCTAAATTGTTGAACATCTAAAGATAAAGATTTTTTATAAAAAAAACTAAATAACATGCCATGGATTTTTAATGTCACAAAACATACCAATAACAAACTAGGTGATACAGAAAGTGAAGCTTGAACTAAGACAAGAATATTCAACTTTCAAAGATTAATTTGTATCTCATACCGCTATTCTCCTCGGTTGAGTGCAAATAATGTTACAATATCCACCAAGTCCTGCTTCAATCATGTCATCCAATATAAATTGTGGAACCTACAGAATCATTACTTCAGAATACAATTGCTCTAAATAGAGGGATTAAAAGAACCGGCATCACCTATAACTAGGAAGAATCAATCTTGTAATTAGCAGTTTCAAAACTTTAAGGGAATACAAACACCATGAGTAATTGAAAGGCTCAAATCGTAACAATAGCATGAGAAACAATTATTGACCTGAGTTGTCTTTCCACAACCAGTTTCCCCACAAACAACAAGAACATCATTTTCCTCCAGCAATTGCAATATGTTACCCTTCAATTCAGCAATAGGAAGAGAAGCTCTAAACCCTAACATTTCCTGAAAAGCAAAACATCAATATGTCAAAGCAAAACAAGACTCAAAAGAAAAGTCACGTCTTAAAACACAAGTTAAATGCAAGATCAAGACAAGACAACTGCCAAGAGAACACACCATCATTATAAAATTACTGGAAGATCTGCATTTCATGGAATTAAAGTAATGTCTTAGTTTCTTTGTGTGTGTATGTGTGTGTGTTTGCTCAGAGGGGTGGAAAACCAAAGAAGCGATAATTCATACAAAATATAATTATTGCTTGGTCTCATCTAAAGTCTAACTTTCACCTCAAGACCAATTCTGGATACCAATCTCTTGTTCTATGTTCTCTAAGGTCCACCTTTCACCCCTTGTAATGGAATTGATAGGTCCTAGAAATTATTGGGGTGACTTTTTTTTCTGAAGAATAAGATAAAAATTCATTAGAAAAGAAAATAGAATACAATAGGAAGGTGATAAGACATCACCCGAAGAGGAAACAAACCCAAAGAGCCCAACAATGATCTCAAAGGTCCCATGCTAAAGCCCATAAAGCCAAATGGCAAAAACCTAAAGCTTTTCTCAAAACAATCTCAAGCACAAGCCAAGAAAACAAATCGAGAGATCCCCATAAGAGCAAAAGCATCCAAACCCACCCCTAAACAGAACCTTAAACCCTCCTTGCTCCACGACCAAAGCCTCAATCTTTCACCACAATCTCATCCTCCTGGCTTGAAACATCTTCGTCCCAACGCTTGTTGCCATCCCGATTAGGTTTTTTGTTCGTCTTCTCTCCCCTTTTCCTTCTTTCAAACACCTCAAAGACCCTTCTAGTAAACTCCTCACCACCCCAAAAAAATAAACCCAGGCTCTTTCCAACTGTGACCTCTCTACTCACCAGGTTATGAAGAGTCCCATGCCTTGTCTTGTTGTCAACACCACCGTTGTTTTGCATTGTCTCACTCTTACCAAAATCAGAGTCATCAACACACACTTTGTCCTTTTGTTGCCCCTTTCCTAAATGAGAGGACACAGGCTGGCATTGCATCGTTGTCTCCCTGTTATCAGTGCCAAATGACCTACTGCCTCTTAATTTTTCCTCTTATAAACCCATTTGTAGTTTTTCGTGGGTCCTGCCCCTGCTAGACCAAGTTTTAGCCTGGAGAATATCTCGTCAAATGCACTGCATTATGATTTATCGAACTACGAGGTTTCTTGTTGATCACCTCAGTAATCTGGTTCTTTTCCTATTCATCAAGCTTGCTCCTACGACCCAGATCAACATCCAATCTTCCTACCATTACCTCCTCGGATTTAAAACCATCCTCATTGCAGCTCCCCTCCAGACTCCCCACGCCCTCTCCATCACCTACTTCCCCTTTCCCCTTATTCTCACAATCTCTCTCATGTGCATCATGTTAGACAGTATATGATCTAAGCTCCAATTGGACTGATGTACATGAACATTTATTTGTAAATGAATAAAGTACATTATTGTTTCATGTTGATGTTGGTATGTTTTCTGTGAATTACCTCTTAAACTGGACACTTATGAGAATCGTCTAGCTAGTTATCGTCTTCTACCTTAGAACATTTTGTCCATAAAGACGTTTCTGCTTCCAGCAAAACCCAGACCTTCGACCAGTGACCATCTACCAGCAGACTGATGCATCTAGGAACGTCTTCAGGCTTCAATCCTGCAATTCTGAGTCTCACAGCGTGCAGATCTTGAAAATTATAAGTAATCAACTCTCTGCCCAGAATCTGTATCAATCTTTCAATGGTTTCCGCTTTCCAAAGATTAAAGGGGAGACCCACGAGCTTAATCTCAAGATTTTCTACAGAGGTGGGTATCTGATTATAGGATATATGCCAGACCTCCGCATTTACCAAGCCATCTGAAGAGTCCACCATTTCAGTAGTGGGAATCTCAACATCTTCGTCAAACCCAAATAACACGGCCTTCGAATCATCGAAGGCCTTGATACTCACATGGTCCTTTAATCTAAATTTCTCCACAATCGCCTCCAAAATCCTTCACCAATCAGTAACTCTTTTGTCTGGTGATAAAATCACATTTTTCTCCCAAGCTCCTTTCTGCATTTCCAATAACATTCTCTGATTTCTGATTGTGTTACAAAAGATAGCTTTTGGGATTCCATTTTTTATTTTTCCTCCTTTAGCTGTTTCCTGAAGCTATGCTCATCGGAGACCACTAGAACATTGCAGAGTTTTGGATTTTGTCTTTCTTCCAGTATGAACAGGAACTCCTGTAACAAAACTGCAAACAGGAACCACCCTGTTCTCTTTCTTCCTTCCGGTTACACACAGCAGCTGTCTTCTGTTATCACCAAACGTTTCCACAATCGCCACAAACCAACCCTTCACATTCCTCCTTATTTCTGCTTCAAATTTATTATCAGCTACTCCCATTGAACTTTTCCATCCTTTTTTTTATGGAGAATGCTATTCCATCCATAAAGCCCTTCAACCATCCACTTGCCTCCAAGCCTGGCCTGGGCCAGCCCACAAATTTTAGGTTTTGTGTCTAGGCCCAGAAATTTGTAGGCCAAGCCTAGGCCCAAGTCTTTAAACCCAGCCTGACCCACAATATTATATGTATTTGTGTTGTTTTATATTATAATATGACACATCTAATATATTATATATAATATTTTATATTATATAATGTATAGTATATATTTTACACATGTTTTATATTCAAAACATATGTCTATGTTGTATTATAGTATAGTATATATTTCATACACAAATAATTTCTCATGATATAGTTACAATTTGAGCTTTTCTATTTGTGTACTCATGGCGTTTTTGGTGGAGAACAATGTGTTGTGAACAACTTCCCGATGGTGAGAATTTTCTGACCAGCATCAATAGAGGTGTATATTGTGGGTCAAACTTGCTAACACCCCCATTAAACAGAACCACGGAACTGGAGAAAGTGAAAGAGAGACTAAAGAGCAATTTCCCTCATTTGTAACTCCTTGTAGATATGTTTGGGATTTGGGCATAAGGAGAGGTCTAAGGGATAGTGAGGTAACAGTGCCCTTACCTTGATCCAAAGTCTTGAGAGAGTGTATTTGGACCCCTCAAGTAGTAACTGCCAAATCTGGACTCTCTCCCCATCAGGTACCTTCACCTGTACTTCTTTGTACCCCTAACCCCGACTAGTGACAGTCAGGATGCCTATACTGCCTAGGATTGGTGACTTTAGTTGAGAAGTGTTTCTTGGTAGGGTTAATACATGTGATTTGCTCCGAAGAAAAGACCTAACTGGTGCTTATCTCCTCACTAGTGTCTTCTCTGTAAGACTAATGTTGGCAAATGAGAAGGGGCAGAATTTTATGGAGGAGAATGAGAGCTGTAGTGTGCTGGACAAATGGGAAGAAAGAAATCAATGATTTTTTCTTGATAAGGAAAGAGCTAGGGATACCCTGATGAAGTGATTACAACCAGGCTGATCCATTGGATGAAAACTTTGAAAATCTTTCAAGGAGTATCTACTGCTGATCTGATGAAAAAGCAGAGAGAAGCGGCTGTCTCTGCTCCCTTGAAAGCTGTTATAAGACCGTCCTGGACCCCTCCAACCAATGGTTTTATCAAGCTGAATTTTGATGGTAGTAGTGAAGGTAATCCTGGACCATCAGCAATTGGAGGTGCTTTCAGAGATAAGGATGGCATAATTAGAGCTCTTTTGTCCAGCCCTATTGGAGATGGTGACTCTTTGAGAGCTGAAACCCTTGCTGTGATGGAAGGAATTAAGAAAGCTAAGGAGTTAAATATTTCTAAGCTAATAACTGAAGGAGATTCAAAGCTTGTTATTGGCTGGCTTCAAAAGGAAGAGGAGATGGGATGGTGGGACTACATTAATGAAAAAAGGAAGTTCGGGTTTCTTACTCAAGGAGTGGAAATTCAGCAGCATTGGATTAAAAGAGATGCTAAATGTCTGGCAGATGCTTAGGCTAAGCAAGGGGTGGGAAAAAGCAATATTTCTGGGCTATTTTCTATTTTTTTTCTTCCTTTTTGGGGGGGAGCTAAGAGAGTTAATCTCCCCTCTCATCTTTGTAATGCTTCTTTTATTTTAATGAAATTCATTCTGTTATTGATAAAAAAAGACTATTCCAGATGTAAAACAGTACCAGATATTATTGTATTTTTCCATGATGAGGCCAGGCATTGCTTATGCTGTTGGAGTTCTTAGTCAGCATATGCACTCTCCCAAAGCAACCCATCTTGTTATTACAGAAGGGTACTTACATACTTAAAAAAGCACCCTAGCAGAGGCATTTTGTTTAACAAGAATGGTCACATCAAATTTGAAGTGTATACTGATGCAAATTGAGCAAAATCTGTGGATAATAGGAGGTTCACCATTGGCTATTGCACTCTTGTGGGAGATTGTGCAAAAGTAGAGTGTCAAACTATGGCCTATGGTGTAGCAGAGATTTTGTGGATTAAGAATCTTCTTGGAGAGATGAGGTCCACTATTGATGGCCCGATGTCACTGTACTATAATAATAAGGCTGCTGTTAATATATTGGCTAATCCAGTTGTGCATGATGGAACCAAGTAGGAAGTGTTTTCTGCATGATTTGGAATTTGACAAAATTGAAGATTTAATGAGAGATAGGTTAGAGAGAGAGTTTGACAAGGATGAAATTGGGGGTCAATGAAGTAATTAAGGGTGATAAGGTACCTGAGCCAAATGGGTTCGTTGGAACATGATTAAGTCTGATGTGATGGCAATGGTCAGAGAGTTTTGGCAAGAAAAAAATGTTGGAGAAAAGTGCAAATGCAACTTTCATCTCTCTTAAAGTGGGTGGAGCTTGTAAAGTTAATGATTTCATACTAGTAAGTTTGATTTCCAGCCCATACAAAATTATCGCAAAAATGCTTTCAAGAAGGTTGAGATCAGTATTACATGAGATAGTGGGTCCAAGTCAAATTCTATATGGGGTGATGATTACAAGCCGGTGTGTAGGTGCAAGGTTAAAAAGTGGTAGAGAGGGGCTAATTTGCAAGATTGACATTGAGAAGGCAGTTCAGCTTATGGTAAACCTAATTTGTTTAACCAATAAAAACAAAACCACATTTCAATGTTCGTCCAAAGAAAGAAGTTACAAGAAAAAATTTTGAAAAGCATATACCAACCCTGTACTTCTGCACTTTTCCTTTGTTCTCTAGTTCCTGCCTCAAATAGGCACTTTCTACTTCCTTACGATTATTTTTTCCTGTAAGAAACATTAGAAATTCAGGAAAATAGATAATAACATGACAGCAGGAAAATCCACAAACAAGAAAGCAATAAGCACATTAAAAATAAAATATAAGAAAATAAAATCCAGGAAAAAAAAACATTAGAGCTCTTATGCAAATAGAGGACTCTAATGGTTAGATGGACAAAAGGACAAAAGGGACAAAGGTTGAAATGCTGATAAAAGATCCTTAAGAGTATCTCTCTATATTAGTAGCAGGTTGCATAAGAAACACAAAAGGTAATAAAGAGAAAATGTTGAGTAAAGCAAAATAGAGAGAGAGAGAGAACAGGCTCCCACCAAAAGAAAGTGTAGAGAAGATGGGCCGAATGGCCCATAGACTGTCATTTCATGTTATGTTATGTTTCTCTCTCTGTTGTGGGCCTGGGCCTTATTCTGGGCCCATACTCTGTAATATTCTGTTTTTTTGTATTTTCCTGCTCACTCAAGGGCCTCTCTGTAATTTGTCAAAGATTAACTTATTAATAAGATGTTTAGAGTGTTAGAGAGGAGTAATGTTCGAACCTCTTACTCTCTAACACTCATTGCCGCCAGCTCTCTCTTCTCTTCCTCTCTTGTTTGTTCATTTTCTGGTTTGCATCTAATCTCAAACAGTTCCATACATCAAGTGGGTTGTTTTTCAACTTGGTATCAAAGCGGGCCATTGCTTGGCATATCCCTCATGTGGTTCTAGTTCAGCCAACTACATGAGGAGGTTCTAGGGCTGAAAGTTTACAGTCATCCGCCTGGTTCTTGGAGGTCATTGGAGGGTGCCCAAGTTTCTATACACTTGGAGAAGGGTTCGGTGACCAGGAAGAATCAGAGAGCAAGTTGTTTGGCCTAATTTGAAATCAGAGAAAAGGACTTTCGAAGTTATCTCAGAGAACAAGTGTTCGGCCTGGTTTATAGTTCAAACCAGAGACTCTCTTGCTATAAGTCTTTTCTCAGTCCTTTGCTGAGTCATTTTTTGTTGTTTGGGAGGACTATTAAAGCATTCAAAGCCCACATACATTCGGCCCACTGTTGCTGGACTGTTTTTCTGGGTTGTTTTGGAAGTGCTATTCGGCTGATTATTGGACTGCCGAGCTGCTGAAATTGATCTAAAACTAAGTGGCACTAGTCTCATCTTCATCCCAGCCTCTTCTTGGACCTATACTGAACACCTTGAAGTGATTTCTTCTAGTTAACAGTAGGCTGTTAACTACTGCACACTGAGTGTTCGACAAAAGGTCTCTTAAGGACTGTGGCCCTATTTTCTTCTCTTTGGGACAACGGCTGTTGAGAACCTGAAATACCTTGTGATTGGAGGTTTGTTGGGTGTCCTTTAAAGGGTGAAACAGTAAAGAAAAAACTACCACCGAATTGGACTGTCACAGTTATCAAGTCTGAACTGATTCTGTGAGCTAGTTGTTGTTGCCTATTCAGCTCAAACTAAACTCATCAAGACCCCAGTACCTTGAGAAACCTATTAAAATCCTAATTGGAGCCTTTACATGATGGATTTCCCAAGCCTTGAAAACAAGAATGCTGCTGAATATGGACAGATTTTGGGAACCCCAACTGATTCTATGCTGGCTGTAACTACAGTTAAGCTTGATGGGACCAACTACTTGGCTTGGTCACAATCAGTGAAAATCCACATTTGTAGCAAAGGAAAATGGGGTTTTATTTCTGGGAGCAAAAAAGCTCCTCCAGAGGATGATCCATCTTATGAGAGATGGGTACAAGAAAACTACACAGTGATTGGGTGGCTTGTGAACTCAATGCAGCCACAGATTAGTCAGCATTATCTGTGGATGAACTCGGCTAAAGAAATCTAGGATAGTGTTGTAGAAACTTACTCCCAGAAGTTGAATGTTGCCAGAGCTTACAAACTGAGAAGTGATGTGAATAATCTAAGACAGGGGGAGAAGTCACTTGCAGCATACTTCTCAACCCTAAAATCTATATGGCAAGAGATTGATTTGATAGAGGCCGTGACATGGGATACTCCTAAGGATGCTGCAACATATAGGAAATTGGTGGAAAGGAATAGGGTCTTTGAGTTCTTGACAGGGCTGAATTCTGAATATGACATTACAAAGCAAAACATCTTGTCCAAGGAAGATGTTTCATTGTCTCAAGCATATACTTTGGTCAGCAGTGAAGAAAGTAGGAGGCAAGTGCAGGTTCAAGGGGTCAGTATCAATGATCATTTTGCAAACATGGGAATCAAACCCAAAGGGGTTACAGGAGCTCCTAGTGGCACAGGAAAGAAGGAGGTGGTGTGTGAATATTGCAAGAAGCCGAAACACACTAAGGACAAGTGCTGGAAATTGCATCCCAGTCTTGTCCCTATCCGATTCCAGAAGAAGAATGACAGTAGAAAGACAGGAAGTGCACATACAGCCACAAGTACAGATACAGAGTTTGAGTCTGCAAGTGCACAATTGGCAGCCATGAAAGCTGAATATGAGAAGTTTGGAAGGATGATCAGCCAGCTTGAAGGTGTAACTTCATCATCCAACCCTTCTGGAAGTCCAACCACCACTGCATTTGCTCACTCAGGTATAAGGGCTTCTGCTATCCATGCATCTACCTCAAGTAATCCCAAGACCCCTTGGATCATTGACTCAGGTGCTTCTGATCACATGACCAACCTTTCCACTTTGTTTGTGTCATATGATTTGCTTCCTGGTCGTGACAAAATCACCTTAGCTGATGGTTCTCTTGCCCCTATTTCTGCCAAGGGAACTGTCAAGCCTACAGACTCTTTACTCTTATCTTCCACTCTTCATGTACCTAAGTTAAATACCAATTTGTTATCTGTAAGTAGCTTGACCAAGTCATTGAATTGTTGTGTAACATTTTTCCCTTCTCACTGTGTGTTTCAGGACCTGAAGTCTCGGAAGGTGATTGGGAGTGGCCATGAAGCGAATGGAATATACTTGCTCGACACCCCTGGCCAATGCTTTGATCATCCCAAGAATGTTGCTTTTGGTTCTACTTCTTCAGAGTCTGTCAGTCAAATTATGTTGAGTCATTGTCGGTTGGGTCATTTACCTTTTTCTGCTTTAAGTCATTTGCTTCCCAAACTGTTTAAGGGAGTCAGTGTGTCCAGTCTCAATTGTGAGTCATGTCAGTTGTCAAAGCATTGTAGAAAAAATTACCCTGTGAGCAATAAAAGATCCTCTTTTCTTTTTCATATTGTACACTCTGATGTGTGGGGGCCTTACCACTTATCCTCTATGGGGGGCTACAAATACTTTATCCTGTTTATTGATGACTTTTCTAGATTCACTTGGATATACTTAATGAAATCCCAAGACGAAGTCCCGAGACTTGTGAGGCAATTTCATGAGCTTGTTTTAACTCAATTTGGTACCAGAATTAAGGTTTTCAGATCTGACAATGCAAAAGAGTATTTTGAGAAGAGCTTATCTTTGTATCTCACTGACATGGGGGTTATTCACCAAAGCTCCTGTGTTAGAACCCCTGAACAAAATGGAGTTGCTGAGAGGAAAAATAGACATATTGTTGAAGTTGCAAGGAGCCTTTTATTTGCCTCACATGTTCCCACAAGATTTTGGGGTGATGCTGTACTTACTGCTACCTATCTCATAAACCGTATGCCATCCAGGGTTTTAGGGTTTAAATCCCCCTTCAGTATTCTTCATCCAGATAAGGATCTCTTCCCAATTCTTCTTCGTGTGTTTGGTTGTACCTGTTATGTTCACATTCCAAGTGTGCAGAGACACAAGTTTGAACCAAAAGCCCACAAATGCATTTTCCTTGGTTACTCCCCCACACAAAAGGGTTATTGTTGTTTTGATCCAAAGGCTGGCACCAGACATGTCTCTATGGATGTTACCTTTGATGAACTTTCTCCTTTTTATGGTTCCTCTCAGGAAGGACATTGTCAACAGGGGGAGAGTCTGTCACAAGTTTTTGCTCTTCCCCTTCCTGTCCCAGTTCAGTCTCTTGACAAATCTGTATCCTCACAAAATGAATCAAAGGAGGATCAGTCACTTCATTCCTCTTGTCCTAGTGCTCCTATTTCTTTACCTCCTCGTCCTACCCATAATCCCAAAGTGTATCAAAGGCAGAGATCCAGGAATGAGCAAGTGGTTTCCCTTACAACAGATGAGGCTCATACCCTCCCAATCACAGATGAGATAACAGGTATTGCTTCAGCTCCCTTGGAATCCCCCTTCCCAGATCTTGATGTCCCCATTGCAGTTAGGAAAGGAAAGCGGAAGTGCACTGCACACTGCATTTCCAAACACCTTTCTTATGACCTACTTTCCCCTTCATATTGTGCCTACCTCTCTTCAGTTGCTTCTAACCCCATTCCTAGGTCTGTATCAGAAGCTCTTGGGATTCCAGAATGGAGAGATGCCATGCAGGCTGAAATGGATGCTCTACATGAAAATGGTACTTGGGAGGTGGTGGATTTGCCTGAAGGGAAGGATCCAGTTGGATGCAAGTGGGTTTTTACCATTAAATACAGGGCAGATGGGACTATTGAGAGGTACAAGGCCAGACTTGTTGCAAAGGGCTACACACAGACATATGGGATTGACTATCTGGAGACTTTTGCCCCTGTTGCTAAGATGACATCTGTGAGGGTTCTTTTATCTCTGGCAGCTCACTTTGATTGGCCTCTCTATCAGTTAGATGTAAAGAATGCATTTCTGAATGGTGACTTACATGAGGAGGTCTACATGTGTCTTCCTCCAGGAATGTATGGGAAAGATATGCAAGGAAAGGTATGTAAACTGAAGAAATCTCTTTATGGCCTCAAACAATCTCCTAGAGCCTGGTTTGAGAGATTTAGAGCTGCACTTGTTAAATTCGGCTATGTTCAGACACAGTCAGATCATACTCTTTTTGTGAAGAAAAGTGGGTCTCTAGCAGTGTATCTCATTGTGTATGTTGATGACATTATAGTGACTGGTGATGATGCCTCAGGCATTCTGGGCCTTAAGTCTTTCCTCCATACAGAATTTGAGATTAAGGATCTGGGGGAGTTGAGATATTTCCTTGGCATAGAAGTTGTCAGATCCAGGGATGGGATTCTTATTTCCCTGAGGAAATATGTCCTTGATTTGTTGTCTGAAACTGGAAAATTGGGTGCAAGACCAGCTACAACTCCTATTGATATGAGTCACAAACTTTCAGCTTCGGATGGAACTTTGTTGGAAGACAAAGGGGTCTTTCAGAGACTTCTTGGGAAGCTTTTGTACCTGTGCATGACTAGGCCAGATATTGCGTATGCTGTCAGTTGCATTAGCCAGTTCATGCATGCTCCTAGAGATACCCATATGGCAGCAGCAGAACGGATTTTGTGCTATCTGAAAGGCTCTCCAGGAAAAGGAATTCTATTTGCCAAACATGGTCATCTGAAACTTGAAGCCTATATTGATGCTGATTGGGCTGGAAATATTGATGATAGAAGATCTACTTCAGGGTATTGCAGTCTGGTGGCTGGTAATGTTGTCTCTTGGAGGAGTAAGAAACAAACAGTTGTGGCTCGATCCTCCGCAGAAGCAGAATATAGAGCCATGGCACATGGAGTCTCGGAATTGTTGTGGCTAAGGTCCTTAATGGAAGAACTTGGGGTAGATCATGACAAACCCATGATGTTGTACTGTGATAATCAGGCTGCCATCAACATTGCTCACAACCCGGTACAACATGATAGAACCAAACATATTGAGGTTGATAGACACTTTATTCGTGAAAGAGTCTCCTCCGGTGAAGTGTGTCTTCCATTCATTACTTCTGAAGGACAACTGGCAGATTTTCTCACCAAGGGCATTTCCAAGGCAAGGCTTCAACATGACACTGGCAAGCTGGGCATGATTAACATCTATGCTCAGCTTGAGGGGGAGTGTAGAGAAGATGGGCCGAATGGCCCATAGACTGTCATTTCATGTTATGTTATGTTTCTCTCTCTGTTGTGGGCCTGGGCCTTATTCTGGGCCCATACTCTGTAATATTCTGTTTTTTTGTATTTTCCTGCTCACTCAAGGGCCTCTCTGTAATTTGTCAAAGATTAACTTATTAATAAGATGTTTAGAGTGTTAGAGAGGAGTAATGTTCGAACCTCTTACTCTCTAACACTCATTGCCGCCAGCTCTCTCTTCTCTTCCTCTCTTGTTTGTTCATTTTCTGGTTTGCATCTAATCTCAAACAGTTCCATACATCAAGTGGGCTGTTTTTCAACTGAAAGGTATCCCAAACCCTACACAATCCAACCCCCCACATGGGGAGAAAAATCAAATCAAAAACGGGCAACAAAAATTCAAAGCACCACCACTAAAAATTCCTTAGAACCCATCATCCCACTAACCCTAAGGGCTTTCTTTTTGTTTTTGATAATACAAAAAATTATTAAAAAAGAAAGGATTACAATGCAGGTGAAGAGGATTCACTAATAAACCTTAAACACTACGACAAGACTACAGTAGCAGAGAGAGAGAGAGAGAGACCGAAGGTTGAAAAGACCTGCCCTTCAAAGAGAATAGAATGATCTCCCAATTGACCAGGCTAGCATTTATAACAAATCTCTAAGTTTAAGAGAGTTTACATAAACTCCCCTTGTTTATGAATTAAATAGAACTTCCTAAAATACCCAATTAAAGTTATACAACAGAAAATAAAAATAAAAATAAACCCTCTGACACATGAATAAGAAAGAAACAAAAGAAGTAACTCTTTTAACAACACTTCTAAAATGTTTCATTTAAGGAAGAGCCTTTTGAACACTCCAGAATTAACCACCGAAAAATTACATAAGAAAATAATGTAGGAAATTATGTCTTTGGCATTTCTAGCTTTGTTTTCAATTATTCTGTTATTTCTACCTTCCCCCTAATGCCTCACAACGCTGCATGAGTCACCGTATTCCAGTACAATTTTCCTCTTTTTCCTAATCCTCTGCCTTGCCATTGCCACTGGAGGTCCTCCACCTTCTCCGGGAACACCCAAGTATATCCAATTAAGTATAGGAAATAACACCACACCTTCCTCGTGACAGGACAGTGGAGGAGAATGTGTTCAGTTGTGTCTCCATTACTGAGGCAAAGAGGACAGACACAGGGGCAGATACATAATCTGCCTTTCAGCTTTTTCTGAATCAAATCATAAGTGTTTATTCTCCTTGTGCAAGCCTCCCAAACAAAAAAAAAAAGAGACTCTAGGGGGGATATGTAAGCACCAAACCTTCTTGACCGGAAAAGGAGAACCCCTGATCTTCCAACACTAGAGCCTTGAAATAGAAGTTAGTGGAGAACTTGCCGGATGGATTAAGTTTCCAAATCCTTTGGTCAGGGGTAGCAGGAGAGATGTAGACCTCAGAAAGAGAGCGTAGCAAACTTGCTATTTCAGCGATCTGTACCACTCTTAAGGGCCTTTTGAGGTATAGGTTCCAATTAGTTCCCGAGGGTGAGGAGAGAAGGCTCAAGGCTACCGTGGCTTCATGAGATAGGGAAAGATTAAAAATTCTAGGATAAGTGTTAGCAAGGGTATCCTCACCCCACCACAGATCAGTCCAAAAATTGATTTTATTTCCTTTTCCCACCTGATATCTAACAAACTCAAGCTGGAGTATACATATATATACCATGGATCATATAAATACTATATATAAATATATTATAAAATAATGTTGTCTTAAATGTGATGGATACGTGGCAAGTTATTTAATTCTTAAAGTAATTGACTAGGGTTCAAACCCAGTAATTTTCTTTATAATACATATGTATTAACTATTAAAGCAATATGCACATTAAATATTCATAAATGAACACAAACAATGAAGTTGATTAATGGTAACAAGACAATATACATGGGAAAAAAGGTCGTGGGTTCAAATCTTACCATTTGCATTTTGAAAATTCCATACATTTGAGACCCAAGCGGTTTTAGGACACCGGGACCGATAACACCGGTTCACCAGTTTTTCGGTTAAACCAGACAATCAGCCGGATTTTGGCAGTTTTATACTTATTCCAGTTTCTAGGGTAAAACCGAACCGAATATAGGCCCAGGTTGCGATCAACCGATTTGACAATCTAGTCCCATCCAGTTTTCTAATCACTGTTTTTTTTCTTATAAGTAGAGTTTTTCAATATCAAACGTTTGACATTCTAAAATGGAATTACTGAACAAAATGTATGGAATTAAATAATCCAAAACGTTTCATAATGTTTCAGCAATTACAATAAAAGAACAAAATTTTGTACAGCTTTGGAACATTACTTTTTTATTGATGTAGGAATATTTACATTTTCTTCATATTGAAAACATTCTACCCTAATTTAAAATTAATCAGCTTGCCCATTTTTTTATCAATAACACAATTCATTAATTATCACAATAATTACAAAGAGGAAGACAAACTTTCTTATCTTCCAACTACATTATGAGCCCCAACAGAAGAAACAAGAGAGAAAGAGAGAACATAAGAAGAGAAAAATTAAATTACATCTGTGCCCAAAACATGACATCCCTGTCCACCCCTTGTTTAGCTAGCCCATCAGCAAAAGAATTAGCTGATCTTTTTACCCAACTGATTTTAACTTCCATTTCTCGAACCATCCATCTGAATTTCCTCTTCAAGTTACTATAACTCCATAAACCACTCTCTTCTTTGTTCAACCACCCAACCACCACCTCCGAGTCTCCTTCAATTATAAGTTTTCTGATATTCATCTCCCTGACTTTCTGGACACCCTCCATAACTGTGTAGATCTCAGCTTTGAGAGAGTAACCCACTCCAATTGGGCCAGAGAACATAAAAGAAACGACCCCATTCTCATCCCTGAAGACACCCCCAATCCCTGATTGTCCGGGGTTCACTATGCTACTTCCATCAAAGTTTAGTTTTATAAAGCCCATAGGTGGGGGAGTCCAAGACACACTCACCCCAGCTTTAGTCTGGGTACATATAGCAATCTCACCCCACTTCCTCAGCATATCATCCACTGTATATTCTGTGAAGAGCTCTAGGGACTTGATCCACTGAATAACCCTTATATGGATCAGGGCCCTCAACTCTTCAGCACCTCTCTCTACATTAGAGAAGATTCTGGAATTTATTTCTTCCCACAAAGACCAACATACTGTTACCCTCAGTCCTCTCCACATAGTCCTTCCCCTTTTCATACACCACCTGAAAAAAGGACCGAAAAGGCCTTGCAAACTCGAAGGAGGAATCCAGGTACACCCAAAAAGAGAGCAAGCCCACTCCCAAATAGACTCTACAAAAAGGCAAGACATGAGAAGATGAAAACCGGTCTCCCCATCAATTTTACAAAGAACACACCAATGAGGAGACAAACAAGTATTGGGTTTCCTCTTTTGGAGCAGATCACCAGTATTGATTCTTTCCAAAATGGCTTCCCAACAAAAACTACCAACGTCAAGAGGGATCAGCCTGCACCAAACCTCATTAACATGGAAAGGGGGGGTTACAGGGTTGGTGGGTTGGCTTAGTACTTTAAAGAAAGAGGCATAGGAGAAAGAACCAGTGAGAGTTGGGGTCCAGATTTTGGAGTCATCCTTAAAAGGGTCCAAGAAAACATTATCAAGAATAGAGAGGAGAAATGAGATACTGTCTAGGTCTGAGTCCTTCACAGCCCTTCTCAGACCCAAATTCCAACCAAACCCAAAAATGGAAGAGGGTGGGGTCAAAAAAGAGGAAACTGACTCATTTTTAAAATCAGAAAGAGCATACAAATAAGGAAACTGGTCCTTAAGAGGTGCATTCCCCACCCACGTTTGTTCCCAGAATTTTATAGAGTTGCCTGAGTTCAAATCATACTTGATAAGAGAGGAGAAAACTGGTAATAAGTCATGAATGGCATTCCAAGGCGAGGAACTTGTGGTCCTAGCCAGAATTCCAGCATCTCATCCGTTCAACTCCAGTCCATGTATGCTTACCACTATTTTGCCCCATAGTTTATCCTTCTCTAGTGGGAATCTCCACAACCATTTCCCTAAAAGTGCCAAATTCCTTTCCTTAATATTCCCAAGCCCTAACCCACCATTGCTTTTACTCCTAGTCACCACCTTCTAGCTTACCCTATGGTCCCTCTTCTCCTCTCCCGACTCCCAAAGGAAGTCTCTCATCATTTTTTCTAGTTTATTAGCAACCTTTACTGATATTTTGAACACTGAAAGGAAATAGATGGGTAAATTTGCTAGAGTAGCCTTAATAAGCTTGCCCATTATATCATTTATTTAAGTAATGCCCTCATACAACCTCGTGCTCATGATTGCATCTAAAAATATTGTTCAGTTAAACCACCACCTCAACATTTTTTGTCTTTTTTTCGAAAAACAAAGTAAAACGTTAGGTCATTCTAAACATATCATCTCTTCAGATATTCTTTTCTTTTTTAAAAGTATATAATAAAGAAAATTATTAAGGAAGAAAAAGGCAAAGATTACAAAGGAGGTGATAAGGCATCACCCGGAAAAAAAAAAAAAGGAAAGAAAAGACCCAAGTATCCAATCTCTTTCTCAACCCTACAGACCCTAAAACCTACAGAACAGAAAATAAAACCCAATCCTGTCAACTTCCTCCCCCAAAATACATTTGGATCATCATCTCAGAAACACCCTAGACTTACAACCTCAACATCATATCCTCGGATGGACCACACAACCTTTCCCCGAAAACAAAAATAAAACAAAACAAAAAAACTACAAAAAAGATTACAACCTATAAATCCATCATTTTTTCTACAACTATTAGTCAATTAAAGCCAAATGACTCCACTTTTACATATGATAAAGACATAAAAGGTCCAGAGACATACTTTCAGGCTTTGCAGAAGCAGCAGAATACAAGCTTTCCTGAATATCTGGTATCACAAGATTCTCATCAAGAGCATCGTTCATGAAATCCACAGAAGTATTTGATTCTGAATTGCCAGAATTCAATAATGAATCCACAAAATCAGCCCTTCGAACATCCTCAGTGTCCTCTATCTTGGCCAAGGATTCCCCTGTAAACTTGGAAATGTAACCTTAACCGTTAATTAAACCAGACTGTTAGCACTAAACTACTGTTAAAAATACGGGAACATAAAAAGAAAGGAAAAAATTTGCTAGTGATAATGCTTGCTCTCTCATGCTAAAATGTTAAATGTACAAAGAAGTTCACCTTCCAGTAACTTCTTAATGAATGAAGAGTATGGCTCCGTAATCAGTCGGTGAACAGGAAAGTCAGGAAACAGGCGGTAAAGAGCAAATGCCGCCACCCTATTCTGTGCATCCTGCAGTAATGAACAATATTCATTAAGAGCTATTTGGGTCCAACTGAGTAATGATAATTAAAAATGTAAACTGGATTGTCTTTTTGTGATCTGTCCTGGAAACAGGACAACAGAGAAAAAAATGTATAGATGTTCACCATGTTCAACATCAACATACAGGCAAAATGGCTGCGACATTATTAGCTGTACCCAGTATCATGCTGATAGAGATAAGGCAATTGTTCAATATGAGAATTTCTGAATTTTTAATGTACTTTTTGTATTTTGGTAGCAAAGGTGTTTTAGTTATTTGACCAAGTTGTATGCAGGTCCACCTAGAAGTTTTCTTTTTCCCGTTATACTCTAGGTACATTAAGAATCAATCATAAATGAGAAGTTAGCTACTTAAAGCAACTCTCTGAGCTGATTATTAGTTTAGAAGGAATATGGCCAACGTTGGAATGTGTATGTGACGTTTCAAGTGACAAAAATAGCTATAGATACTTTAAGTGAAATTGTACATATTATTGCAATAGTTAGTGGTTCCCATAAACCCTAAAGTACTTTAGGTGCCTTCCAGCCACTTTTTAATCAATGAAGAGTATGGCTCCATAACTAGTTGGTGAACAGGAAAGTCAGAAAATAGGAGATTGCCTGGGACTTGGGGCTAAGGAGAGGAGTTAGGGACGGGAGGAAGTCACTTCTCTGTTAGATCTGTTAGCAGCTTTTAAAACAGTCATTCTTGATACATCTTGTCCAGATAGTAGGATTTGGGCTCCCTCCTCAGGGCTATTTTCTTCTACCTCCTTCCATGTTTTGGTTCTCTTCTCTTTTGTCCCCTCTCTGATCAAGGAAGTGTGGTGTAAGGCTGTAAGCCTATCCCCCCTAAAATTCTAGCTTTTTGTTGGGAGGTAGCACTCAGTAAGATAAATACTACTGACATGCTTCAAAAAGGGAGACCTAACTGCTGTATCCCCCCCCCCATCTTCCATCTATGCAATGCTAATGATGAGATTAAGCCCACTTACTAATTTCCTGCCTTTTTGTGTCTCTTGTTTGGGAGTTTTTTGTTCCCTTTTTGGTTGCAAATGGAACCCTCCCTTGGATGTTGCTAACCCTTTTTTTCGAAGAACCAGAATAAAAGATTTCATTAAAATAAAAAGATTCATACAACCTGGGGTATGTTAAGATAACACCCAGCCACATCCTAGCATAGATGCCAATTACACTACAATAGATAAATCAAGAGACAAAGAACTAATCAAGATTACAAGTCTATAACTCAAGAAAATTCCAAAAATTCTCCCCCAACTCTGTTCTTCTAGTCTGAAGGAAATCTGGATGCACCAGAATCCAGTCAGACACCAAATTTACAATCAAAGCTGATAGAATTCAGGTATAGTGTTCTTATAATTCCAAATAATAAGAAGAAGACACTGTAGAAACAGTAGGGAGAAGAGAAGAAGAGAAAACTGTTCTGGTCGAACTAGAGAGAAAAAAAAATCAACTCTCTAGTCGGCCAGGCTTTATTTATACCTTTCTAAACAAATCAGAACTACTCTTATGCCCTCACTTAAGTGAGAGACACATCAGCTAACTTAAGATCTACTAGTAATTACACTTAACATATAACTTAATGTAAAATGCCTATACAAACCCTCTACAGCCAACTCTAACACTCCCCCTCAAGCTGGTGAGTATATGTCATGTAGTCCTAGCTAGTTACATATGAAGTCCACTCTTCCCCAACTCAACCCTTTGGTAAATAGATTTGCCCAATGATTTCCTATGTTCACATATGTTATACTTATCATTCCATTAAGCACCTTCTCACGTAAAAGTGACAATCAACTTCTATATGCTTTGTTATTTCATGAAACACTGGATTAGAGGAGATATGAACTATAGCTTGATTATCACAAAATAGCTTCATAGGAGTGTCAATCGAGTACCCCATTTCCTCTAGGAGATGCTTCAACCACACTAGTTCACATGTTGTGTGTGCCATGGCCCTATATTCAGCCTCTACACTGCTTCTTGCTACCACTATCTACTTCTTACTCTTTCATGTCACTAAGTTGCCACCAAGAAAAGTGCAATACCACCTTATAGTGGACCTTCTGTCAAATATGGAACTAGCCCAATCAGCATCCGTGTATCCCTCTATCTCAAGACTTCCTCCACACATATATATAACAAACCACGAGCTAGAGCTGCCTTCAAGTGCCGCACAATAATTAGAACTACCCCCCAATGTGGAATTCGAGGGTTCTGCATAAACTGACTCACTACACTAACTGCAAATGAGATATCAAGCCGAGTGGTGGTTAGGTAATTTAGCTTACTTACCAGCCTTCTATACCTTCCAAGATCTTCAAACTCCTCACCTACATCACTAATCAACTTGGCATTCGGTTCCATGGGTGTTTCAGCTAGTCTGGCACCTAACAACCCAGTCTCCTCTAGTAGATCAAGAACATATTTCCTTTGGCACAAATTAATACCATTCTAGGACCTCGCTACTTTTATCCCTAAGAAGTATCTTAATTTGCCAAGATCCTTTGTCTAGAAGTGATCATGCAAGTAAGTCTTCAACCTATCAATCCCTGGTCTATCACTACCAGTGATAACAATATCATCTACATATACCACCAATAAGATCTTCCCAGCACTGGACTCATAAATGAATACGGAATGGTCAACCTAACATTGTTTCATGCCAAATTTCTTCACCACTTCACTAAATCTGCCAAACCATGCACAGGGGGATTGTTTAAGCCCATAAATAACCTTTTTACGTCTACATACCTTATCACCCTCCCCCTGAGCAACAAACCCCGGTGGTTGCTCCATGTACACTTCCTCAAAGAGATAACCATGTAAAAAGGCGTTCTTGATGTCAAGCTGAAACAAGGGCCAATCATACATAGCAGCAAGGGGAGAAGGTGTTTGTGTAATCGATACCATACAACTGTGAATAACCTTTAGCAACTAACCGAGCTTTCAACTGCTCAACACTCTCATCATGCAAATATTTAACACTGTAGACCCACTTACAACCTACAACATGCTTACCAGGCAGAAGAGTGGTGAGGTCCCACATATGAGTACGAGTCAAGGCTGAGAGTTCTTCCTCCATTGCTTAATGCCACCCTTGGGAATAGAGACAGAGGATAACATAGAAACAAACTGGCGATGGAAAGCCGAAAGGTGAGATACATAAACATAATTGGAAATGGGGTGAATAGTGCAATTGTGTTTACCTTTCCGCAAAGCAATAGGAAGATCAAGGTCAAAAACAAGGGTGGGGCTGGCGTGGGAACAACTATCGGATCTGTCGACGATGACAAAGCTGGGGGAGGAGCTGGTACCTAATGATGCGTATACACTTGTCAGATGGGTGGTCGTTCAACAAGAAGTTGCACTAGAGGCAAAGACTTGGTCACAACTAGAACAAGAGGAATGGGGTCCTCAACAGGAACTAGAAGAGAAGAAACATCCAACCTGGAGAAAAAAGGAAAAGACTCAAAGAACATAACATCAAGACACACAAAATAACGTTGGGAACTAGGGTTATAACACTTACCCTTTTTGAGTCTTGGAATAGCCAAGGAACATACACTTAGTGGATCGAGCATATAACTTGTCCATTCCAGGCCCAAGATTATGAACAAAACACACACCCAAAAAAGGAGACAAAGTAGGAAACAAAACGGAGAATGGAGAATGACCTTCAAAGATAGACAAGGGCATGCAGTTAATAAGGAAGAAAGATGTAAGCACAGCATCATTCCAAAAGTGTTTGGGAACATTCATATGATGTAAGAGAGACCGAGCAGTTTTCAAAAGGTGGCGGTTCTTTCGCTCAGCTACCTCACTTTGTTGAGGGGTGTAGATACACGAGGTTTGATGGATAATGCCATGTTGTTCCAAATATTCTTGAAATGGTGTGTAAAAATACTCATGGCCATTATCAGAACAAAGAATTTTAATGTGTACACCAAATTGATTGCAAATCTAAGCATAACATTTTTGGAAGATAGAAAACAATTCACTCATTTTTTTCATAAGGTAAAGTCATGTCATCCTCGAATAATCATCAACAAAAATTACAACGTACTTGTAACCATTATAATACACTACTCTGTTTGGACCCCAAATGTCCAAATGGACTAAAGAAAAAGGACTCAACATACGACGGAACAAGTAACTGAAGAGCTTTAAGAGCCAGATGACCAAGTCTATAGTGCCACTAAAGAGGAGAAAGAGATGTCTAAAGGGTTGTTATTGAACCACCTCCGTCAAGATAATAGTCCACCAACTTCATGCCCTCCACCAATCTTCATCCCCGTCTTGAGATCCTGAAACACACAAGAAGGGTAAAAAGTGATAAAACAATTAAGAGACTTAGTCAATCTACTAACAAATATTAGTTTAAAGGGAAACTTGGGAACATATAAAACTGAGGATAGGGATAATGAGTCTATGTCAACATTACCAACACCACATATGGAAGATGTAGGACCATTGGTAAGAGTAATAGATTGTGATGTGGAGGACGGAGGAAGGGATGAAAACACACCTGGAGTCCTAGTCATTTGATTGGAAGTTCCAGAATCTATAATCCAATGGGAAAGTTTGGATGCCAGACTAGCCATATCTGAATGTGCAAGGGTAGTCGTGTTCTGCTAAGATGTACCCTGAATGAACCGCTCATACTCATCCCGTGGAACACTCATCATCTCCTTTCTGGAGGCATTTGTAGATGTAGAAGGTATCTGATCAGTTTGTTGAGATTCTTGTCTTGAACCACCACTAGTTACAGCTACATGATTTGCCCAAGTCAAAGGTGGGCCATGTAGATCATAATAGAAATTGATAGTATGTCCCTCCAAACCACAATGTGTACACCTCCTCTCAGCATTACTATGTCCTCTACCACGGGCCCCCCTGAGTCTCAACCTCCAACACGACCGTACATGGGTCCACCACAACTACCACAACCAAGCTGACATTCTCGAGCTCCTCCTCTAACCCCACGGCCTCCCCCTCTCGCTACTACAAATGCAGACCTATCTGATATAGTGGAGTTCTCCGTGGGTCCAACTGAGATCCTCCGGAGACAAGCAAACACTTCCTCAACAGAGGGAAAAGCAGACCAACCTAGTATCTATGCTCTTACCGGTTCACATTCAGACTTCAACCCTACTAAAAATCTGGTCACATCCAACTTCTCTCTCTATTGTTGCTGAATTTTGACATCAAGTGTAAGAGGATGGTACACGTTCAACTCATTTCGCAGATTTCTCATACTAGCATAACAGTCCTCAAGACTCTAATTCCCCTATTACAAATTGAAATAATCTTGGTACAGTTGGTAAACCCTAGTAGTGTTGTCTTGTCCAGAATAAAGCTTCATTGCATGATTCCAGACCTCCTTGGCTGTATCTAAAAACATGATGTTCACAGTGATTTTGGGTTCCATACTATTCCATAGCCATGTCATAATTTGCACATCCTCTTGCTCCCACTCATCATATCTTTGAGAATCAGTTGAGGGGTTATCTTCCCTCACATGCTTCACTTTCTTCTTAGGTTTCAGAAAAACTTCAACAAATTTAGCCCAAGGCACATAATTCTCACCATTCAATTTGATAGATGTCATTTGCACATTCAGATAATCAGACAGAACCATCACACTAGACTTGCATCCACTGCTGTCTCCCATGACAGCAAAAGGAAAAAGGAAAGAAATTCTATCACTAGCTTGCCACCACTTCACTAATTAGTCACCACACTACATAGCAACACCTGATTATTACTAGGGTACCTACTATCATAGGTTTCAGCAACAACACTTGCCGTTGTTCACCACTTTCAGCAATATAAACCATCACAATACACCTCACGAACAGGGAATTTGGTTCTACAACACATCACAATTTGTTCCTCACTACTACACTCATGTAATATACCTATCTGAACTCCCACCAACCAAACTTGCACTGTCACTCAACCTCACACCTGAAACCAGCCCTCTTCAAACTGCCAAGTAGAGGGTTTTCTACCAACCACACAAACCAAAAACAACTCTACCCATTGGAGGCACGAAAACCTCCAGAACAAGAAAACGATCAGTCCTTTTTAGCCCCTCTGTGAAACTCCAATCTACCACTGAGAAATCTGCAAAAGCCTAGGAGAGTATGCGCAGAATAGAGGGAGAAAAAAAAAGGTTGATCTGAACTAGTTATCGTTGCTCTGATACCATGATAGAATTCAGGTAATAGTGTTCTTAATTCTTATAATTCCAAATAATAAGAAGAACCTGTAGAAACAGTAGGGAGAAGAGAAGAGAGGAGAGAAGAAGAGAAAACTGTTCTGGTCGAACTAGAGAGAAAAAAATCAACTCTCCAGTCGGCCAGGCTTTATTTATACCTTTCTAAACAAATCAGAATTACTCTTATGCCCTCACTTAAGTGAGAGACAAATCAGCAAACTTAAGATCTACTTGTAATTACATTTAACATATAACTTAATGTAAAATGCCTATACTACCCCTATACAGATGACTCTAACAAAAACTAAAAGACCTCCAATGTTCTTCTGTTTGTTCTCAAATAATATTATATTTCTCTCATTCCATAAGACCCAGCAGACTGCAAAAGGGATGCAGCTCCACATGATCTTTGTTTTCTTGCTCCCATTAATTCTTGGCCAAGAGGAGAATAACTCTGATGTAGTCGAAAGCTGAAATAAGTTCATTCCAAATAGAAAGTAGAAAAAACTCCATATGATATGAGCCATCCTGCACATGCAGAACATGTGGAAAACTGCTTCCTCATCCAAACAACAAAGATAACAGAAACTTGCTATGCAGAAACCTCTATTCTTCAGGTGATCTGAAGTTAAGATGCTGTCCAATGACACTAACCATGCAAAATCTTCCACTCTAGGGGGGATAGGATTCCCCCACACTCCTTCCACCTGATCAGCAACCATCTGCTCCCTTATCAGTGCCATGTAAAAGGATTTCACAGTAAAAATTTCATTTTTGCATTCTTTCCACCAGTCCGCCTCTATCAGAAGTAGAAATATCAATTTGTTGCAGATTTCTAACAGAAGTAGACATTCTTCAATTTCTTGATCTCTCAATGTTGCTAACCTATTCAGCTCAAGCCTTATACTGTTCCGCTTTCCTAGAGTTCCCCTAAAGTAACACAAAACCCTTCCTGCAGCAGCCCTAGGGGCATGCATAAACTGACTAATCACACAAACAGCATATGAAATATATAGCCGTGTCTTACAAAGGTATAGTAACCCCCAAAAAAGTCTCTAGAATGGTCCCTTGTCTACTAAGAGCTCAACATCATTGGCTGAAAGCTTATGGTTTGCATCAATAGGTGTGGAGGTAGGTTTGGCACCGAGTTTATTAGTCTCAATGAGAAGATCTAACGCATACTTCCACTGGGAAATAAAGATGCCATCTTTAGACCAAGCAACTTCAATTCCTAATAAATATTTCAACTCCCCTAAACCCTTAATCACAAAATCAGAATTAAGGAAGTTTGAAGATCTAACAAGCAAGTGCAATACCTGTTTTAGCCAAGGTTTAAAATGCCGACGTCGATGGAAAAGTCGCTTACCAAAATATAGCACATATGTCAGAAATGTTGAAAATGTCAAGGGGAAATATTGTAAATATTAGAGACATTGTGGAAATATGCAAAGATATTTTGTAAAATAATAAAAGAAGCATTAATACATATATCTAGACTATTATCTTATTCCCAACCATTATATAAAACTAAGAAACTAAGATCAATAACAAATTAGTAAATGACAAGTTACTGATTTATTACGCATTTTGATGTTTTTACAAGGTTATCTGATATTTTCTTTTCTTATTTTTAATTCTGATTTATTATAAATTCTAATATATTTATTTCACACTAGTAAATAGAAATACATTTATTCTGACTTTTTTAATATTAAAGTTATAATACATTATGTTTTATTATAAATTTAATAAACTGATTCTCCTTTTTGAAGTACCAAGATTATGATCAATTCTGATTTCTTATAAACCTTAAAGAATATATTATGATTTTTAATACTAAATATATAATAAATTATGATTTGGTATTGTTGAGCAAGAGCAAGAGCAAGTGAAGAGAAGAGAGGAGAGAAGAGAGGGAGAGAGGAGAGGAGAGCCGAGAGGACTGAAAGCCCCTTCTGGACTTAGGGTGCGAAAGAATGATCTATTATTATTTATACTAGTACAACCGAACAATGTAAACAAAGGAGAAATTACAACAATACCCTTATGGTACTAAACCTGAATACATAAACAACTGACAACACTCCCCCTCAAGTTGGAGCATAGATATCAATCATGCCCAACTTGTCACAAAGATCATGATGTCTGGAAAGGTTTAAACCCTTTGTAAAGATGTCTGCAAGCTAACTCTCAGAAGTGACATAGGGGGTACACACTTCGCCTGTGATAACTTTCTCTCTGATAAAATGCTTGTCAACTTCGATGTGTTTTGTTCTATCATGTAGCACCGGATTGGCAGCAATGCTTATAGCTGCTTTGTTATCACAAAATAGAGTTATAGGTTTGGTCACTGGGAAACCCCACTCCCCCAACAAATTCTTTATCCACATGCCTTCAACAACCCCGTGGGCCATAGCACGATATTCAGCTTCAGCACTGGATCTAGCTACCACATTTTGCTTTTTACTCCTCCATGTAACAAGGTTCCCTCCTATAAAGGTGCAGTAGCCACTAGTAGACTTTCTGTCACTTTGAGATCCAGTCCAATCTGCATCTGTATAAACTTCAACTTTCAAATTTTCGTGCTTTTGAAACAACAAACCAGTACCCGGATACTTCTTCAAATATCAGAGGATTCTCTCTGCTGCTTCAAGATGAGAAGACCTAGGAGCATGCATGAATTGACTGAGGACACCAACAGCATATGCAATGTCTGGGCGAGTCATAGAAAGGTATAACAATCTCCCTACAAGCCTCTGAAACTGTTTCACATCCTTGAGTGATTCACCACAGTTGTCACCTAATTTATGGTTGGGGTCGATGGGAGAGTCAACTGGCTTCACCCCCATCTTTCCAATGTCCTGAAGTAAATCTAGGACGTATTTCCTTTGAGAAATGAAGATACCCTTCTTTGATCGGGCAACTTCAATTCCAATGAAGTATCTGGCAGGTCCTAGATCCTTCACTTCAAACTGAGTTGCAAGGAAAATTTTCAATTTCTGAATTTCATCCTCCCAATCACCAGTAACAATTATGTCATCCACATAAACAATTAGAGCAGCAATTTTAGCTTCTCCTTTTTTCATGAACAGTGTGTGATCTGATTGACATTGCATGTATCCTTTTTGTTGAACTGCCACATGGAATCTACTGAACCAAGCTCTTGGTGATTGTTTCAGCCCGTATAAGGACTTCTTCAACTTGCACACTTTCTTTTCATTGCCTTGGGCTAGAAACCCAGGAGGTTGAATCATGTACACTTCCTCTTCAAGGTCACCATTCAAGAATGCATTCTTGACGTCCAGCTAGTGTAAATCCCAATCCAGATTGGCTACAAGAGAGAAAAGGACTCTAATGGAATTCATCTTGGCAACGGGGGCAAAAGTTTCTGCATAATCAACTCCATACACTTGAGTAAATCCCTTTGCCACTAAGCGAGCTTTATACCTTTCCACTGTTCCATCAGCCTTATGCTTGACTGTGAACACCCATTTACATCCAACTGGAACCTTTCCCTTCGGAAGATCAACAAGTTCCCATGTGCCATTTTTGTGAAGGGCATTAACTTCTTCCCTCATGGCATTTGTCCATTCAGGAACTGAAAGAGCTTCTGCCACATTCTTAGGGATAGGGACACTGTCAATAGAGGTAAGGAAGGCACGGAACGAAGGTGAAATGTTCTCATAGGAGACAAAGTTGGAAATGGGATGTTTTGTGGTGCACAATCTAACACCCTTCCTGTGAGCAATAGGACGGCCAAGATCATTAGCCGTAGAGGAATCATTTTCAATAGATTCAAGGACATCATTGGGAGCTAAAATACCTGAGTGAGTATGATCCTCCCTCGAGGAGTCTAGTGGCACTGGAGGTACAGCTTCCGAATTCTCTACAGCTCTTGGATTTGGCTGGCCTTTGCGACGACGAGAAAAAACACGAAAAGGTGGAGGGTCAGGGAGAGAGGGAAGCTGAACTAGTTTCTCCTCATGTCTACACTCCCCCTGAGGAGAAACAGGATAGAAATGCTCATCTTCAAAGAAAGAAACATCCATGAAGACATAGAATTAACGAGAAACAGGATCAAAAACACGGTAGCCCTTTTGAGTGAAGGAGTAACCAAGAAATATGCAAGGTATAGCACGAGAGTCCAATTTCCCACGGGTGGGAGACAGATTTTGGACAAAACACCGACAACCAAAGACACGAGGAGGAATAGAAAAAATGGGAGCCTTAGGAAAGAGAAGTTGATGTGGGGCTTTGTACTCTAACCGACGAGTGGGCATACGGTTTATAAGGTAAGTGGAACAAAGAACAGCTTCAAGCCAAAAACGTTTGGGAACATTCATATGAAGTAGTAAACCTCGAGCCACTTCAAGGAGATGTCGGTTCTTTCGTTCGGCCACACCATTTTGTTGTGGTGTGCGGGCACAAGAGCTACGGTGAAAGGAACCATGCGAAGCAAAAAATTCCGTGAGGTCAATATGAAAAAATTCTTTTGCATTATCTGATTGGAAAATTTGGATTTCAGTTTGAAATTGAGTGAAAACCATCCGCTGGAAATCTTGAATGATTTTTGGTACTTCTTCCCTGGTTCGCAACGAATATACCCACGTAAATCTAGAATAATCATCAATGAGGGTAATGAAATACTTGTAGCCACTCTCAGATGGTAAAGTAACAGGGCCCCACACATCAGAATGAACAATGTGAAATGGAGATTCAGATTTACTATGTCTTTGAAGAAAATGAGTTCTACAATGTTTACTCAACTAACACGTTTGACAGGAAAAGTCAGAGACAAACATTGACTTAAACAGTTCTGGGAATACAACTTTCAAAGACTCAAAAGACAAATGACCAAGACGACAATGCCATAAATAGACTTTTTTCTTACAGGACTGACTCATAGACTCTGTAACATGAAGACCAGCCTTATTCTCCAGCATGTAAAGTCCATCAGCCATACGACCCCTACCAATCGTCCTCCCCGAGGCCAGATCTTGAATCACACAATGAGAAGGGAAAAAAGTCACTGAGCAATTCAAGGAATTAGTAACACTACTAACAGAGAACAAATTAATGGGAAAGTTTGGAACATGAAGAACATCAGAGAGGGTAAGGCCAAGAGGAAGAGAGAGAGTTCCTTGACCAGCTATGGAAGAGTATGATCCATCAGCTAGTCTCACCTTGTCTCTTCCAGAAAGAGGGTGATAGGTTTGAAAGTAAGAGGACGTACCAGTCATATGTTTTGATGCTCCAGAATCAATGATCCATGGAGAGTCATGGGTGTGAGAAGCAACATGGAAAGCAATGGCAGGGTTACCTGACGTAGATGCAAATGAGGTTGAGGGAGGAGTATCCATCTGACGAATTGCTCTACCATAGAGCTCTAAATGGTCACGGAAGGAATTCATAATGTCCTCCCTCGGGTCAGGTCCAGTGAGATGTGCCTGAGTTAGAGTAGAAATGGGGGGTTGATGCTCCTGAGTAGCCATGTTGGCCATGTGATGTTTCTTTGTATTTTGCTGCTCGTACTTCTTATTCACCTCTGAACCTTGCTTCTTAGTCAGATCTTGAGCCCATTTTGGTTTCCCATGAAGATCCCAACAGGTATCTTTGGTGTGTCGGGGTTTCTGGCAATGAGTGCACCACAATTTTTCCTTATCTTCTGTTTTTTTCTAGAGATCTCCTTTCCGAGAAGAAGATCCCCCACCAGTAGATACACTCCCTTTTGCAACTAACACAACAGCATCCCCACCAGGGTTGTTCATCAAATTTCTCCTGCTTTCTTCAGATTGTACAAGAGCATAGATTTCCTGAGCAGAAGGGAGATCCTTAGAGCTGAGAATCTGAACTCTGATAGATTCATACATAGGTCTCAGACCATGTAAGAATGCAAACACCCTTTGCTGGGAGACAATCTGTTTGTACTTCTTAGCATCCTCATCACACTTCCAATCCACACTCTGTTAGTGATCCAACTCCTTTCAGGCAGATGTTAAGTCAGAGTAATAGACCAATAAACACCTCTCCCCCTGTCTACAAGTAGAAGATGCTGCCTGCAATTGATAAATTTTGGCATAGTGTCTCAATTCTGAATATGTAGACTTTGCTTGTTCCCAGATTTCATTCGCAGTTTTAGCCCACATGAAATTCTTCCTGATTTGAGGTTGCATGGAAACCAAGAGCCAGGACATAACAATACTGTTCTCCTGATTCCATCTATCATATTCAGCACTCCCGGAGGATGGTTCTTTTATCCTCCCATTAATATAGCCTATCTTCCCCCTTGCAGTGATGTATAACTTGATCCCTCTTGACCACTCTAGGTAATTTAAACCATCAAGAGGGACAACAGCCATAGGAAAGGATAGGTCACCCCCACCCATTCCATTCAGCACTGAGGAAACTCCAGATGAGGCTGAATCTTCACTACTCATGATTTCTGGTTTAAAAAAAAAATCAACCAAAGGAGTACTTCCGTACAAGGCTATTATAGAAAAGGTCCTTCTGACCTACGGTTTCACTGGGAGTAAAGACTGAACACTGCTGTTGCAGTACTGGAACAGGTCTGTATAACCTACAGTCTTGTAGGAATCCAAGAAAAGAACACTGCAGTTGTAGTACATAATCAGGTTTGTATGACCCACAGTTGTACAGAGGTCATATGACCCTCCAACAGAATAGAAAAAACAGGTGAAGTTCACCACACCCCTAATTGGCAGGTCTGGTAGCCGAACAGTCAATGACTAAGATCAATACAATATCTGCTTTAGGACATCAACAGTCCATCAAAAAATAGGTGAAGTTCACCACACCTCTAATCGGCAGGTCTGGTAGCCGAACAGTCAATGATTGAGATCAATACAATATCTGCTTTAGGACATCAACAGTCCATCGAAGGGGTAAAGAAATACAAAAAAAATGTTGAATACAACTGCTTTGTTAAAGAAATACAGTCCCTCAATAGTCCATCAATCGGCTGAACAGTCAATCCGTAAGGTAGCCGAACAGTAAATGAACAGTACCTCTTTTAACTTCAGATGATAGCCTCTCTGTAAACCAGAACTCCCTCTATGAACCTCAGATGATAGCCTCTCTACAGTCGAATAGACAATGAATACCACTTCTGGGCTGGAAGATGAAAAGTTTCTATAACCTCTGGGTCGAACTGAATACAACTGATTAGCAGTTCGATGGATACAGCCCTGGGAGATGAAAAAACTATCTGCTCGACCTTGAACAACAAGTTTGCTTGACACCACCCTTCAGGCCTGGACGACTTGCTCTGATACCATGTTGAGCAAGAGCAATTGAAGAGAAGAGAGGAGAGAAGAGAGGGAGAGAGGAGAGGAGAGCCAAGAGGACTGAAAGCCCCTTCTGGACTTAGGGGGCGAAAGAATGATCTATTATTATTTATACTAGTACAGTCGAACAATGTAAACAAAGGAGAAATTACAACAGTACCCTTATGGTACTAAACCTGAATACATAAACAACTGACAACAAGTATAAAATTTATTAAATTTATTCTGATTTTTTATATTAAATGTAGAATATGATTTATTATAAAATTTAATAAACATTTTCTGATTTTAGTAAATATTGTAAAAAACACTAACTAGTAAATATTTTATGTTTTATATTATAAAGTGATTAATTTATTCTTTTGTTTTTATATTTTGTTAATTCTTTTTTTTTAATATTTTATTTGAAATATTAAATAGAAATTAGTAATGGAATAATCTATATTAATATACTATTATGTTTTTAATGTACATTAGTCGACATATTGTCGGCATAATAGGAAAAACTGTATTTTTTTTGGTTATTTGGACCAATTTGGTCGACATTTCCGAAATATAGGAAATGTCAACCGACATAATGTAATTTTTATATTACCATCCATTTTCATGTCGGTGAGCCTCGACATCGACATTCGGGTGACATTACCGACATTTGGCGACATTTGAAACCATGGTTTTAGCAAATGTAGTGGAGGGATTACTAGACCCAATAAAAGTGGATGTCCCACTCTTTTCCAAATGCATCAAGAGACTCCTAAGTTTATCCATTACATCAGATAAGTTAGGAGGAGAGGGAGGAATTCCAGAGGGCTGAACATCACCACCAACAGTAGCCAAATGGGCATTACTCTTTTTCCCAGACAAACTTTTTAGGCTTCAAGTGTGGATTTAATTTCCAACATCTATCCTTTGTATGTTTGGGTCTTTTACAATATTCACAACCTAGTTCAGCCCTTTCGTTGGCAATATGCTTACTTGTACTCTGCTTAGGTTTAGAACCCAAAAATGCTGAGTGATCAGTTACAAGAGGTTAAAATACCAGTTTTAGCAAAGGTAGTGGAGGGATTACTAGACCCAATAAAAGTGGATGTCCCACTCTTTTCCAAATGCATCAAGAGACTCCTAAGTTTATCCATCATCAGATAAGTAAGGAGGAGAGGGAAGAATTCCAGAGGACTAAACATCACCACCAATAGTAGCCAAATGGGCATTTTTCTTTTTCACAGACAAACTTTTTAGGCTTCAAGTGTGGATTCAATTTCCAACATCTATCCTTTGTATGTTTGGTCTTTTACGATATTCACAACCTGGTTCAGCCCTTTTGTTGGCAATATGCTTACTTGTACTCTGCTTAGGTTTAGAACCCAAAAATGCTGAGTGATCAGTTACAAGAGGTTGCAACATAGCAGCCCTCCTACTCTCCTCTCCAATTTGAAAACCCAAATTTGCATTGCATGGGTTTACTTTCTAGTTATACACCGAAATATTTTTTATCAGTTTGAAATTTTTCATTGTGTGCAGCTTAAAGCACAAGAATGAGTGAGCACTATATAGTAAGCAGAGATCAATATTAAGTTCCAAAACACCAATACAAGGGTCTCTCTTCTCTACCCCATATGTGAGTCTGCTTTGATTAATAACAATATTCAATTTAAATCTTGAAAATTAGAGTGCAATGGCTCAAGTTTCTACCTCGGCAGATTCAAAGGCTTTTTCTTGATCAGGGAGCTGAAGGGTAAGAAGTCCTCCAGCTTTTCTACTCTTACCCCTACCACTAGCTGTACGCAGAACATTGACAGAATAAGAAAACCTGTTTCCTTTTGAAAGCACTTTATTGAACTTTGGTGCTTCCCATCCTAACCTTTGGCAGATTTGGTGAAGCACAGCCTTGGGAATCTTTTGTGGTTCACCCTGTCATTTTAAATAGCATTTTAGCATAAACGAGTAGCCAGCATGAGAAATCAAAACACAAAAGAAGGAAAGAAACATGAAGACAAAATCTGACATAAGGAATCAATAGCAGAATAATGAACAAGGGTTATGCTACACAATATATTACAAGCAGAAACTAAGAAAAAGGTGACTTCATGAAGTAGCCTACCTTAGCTGTAGGCATGGTAAGGTGCAATTGCCACCATAATTTACCAACAATAACAAGTTCAAAAATTGAAAACTGACAGCACAAAGTATTACCTTTTTCCATATTCCTGCAAACTTTTCTGAAACCTGTGCACTAGACAGCCCTGCCATATTTTCTTTCTTTTGCAGTTTTAATACTTCAGGAGGTAAGGTTCCAGAGGAATCTTCAGAGAAGAAATTATCAAGTTCTACATCTCCTGGCTCCTCACCTTCCATGTTGGCCTTCTTCTGAACAGGGACACATAGATTCCCATCAACTGTTTGTTCATTCTCATGCAAAACTGACTCACTTAATGCTACTGTATCAGTGCCTCTGCAAGCCATGGGACTGGATAATATGCTATCAGAAGCATGCTCATCACCATATTCTGCTAAGATATCTTCTGAAAGTCCTGCTTGGTAGATTTGCACAGAATATCAAATATGATATGGAACTAAAGTGTAGCATAAATGATTAACTGAAAAACTAGAAGCCCAACCTAAAGCATGCATCTCTTGCTTAAGCTCGCGGATCTTATGGCCTGCCTCTTCCTGGATTTTCTTGTCACCTTTCTCTTTGGCAGTTACAGCCTGTAACCTTGCAATATGGTACTCTTTTGCAATAGAAACAGCACGGCTACTTGGATCAGAGGCCTATTAAGAGTTAATGAAAAAATAGAGCATGACCAACATCAGAAAGAAAAGGAAAACATGGAAAATATACGATATAAATATAGAGCTCGTTTGGTTTGCGGGAATAGGGGTCTGGAATTGGAATGGGCCATTCCAATTCCAACTGTTTAGTTGGGCAGAATTAGATCCCATTCCCATTCCGGGTGGGATAGCATTCCCCCATTTGAGGGAATGGACATTCCCTCCCCTTCCCTGGGAACTGAAATCCCATTCCAGTTGATTCCAATTCCCATTCAGATTCCTGTCTGAACCAAACAGACTATGGGAATAGACCATTCCGGTTCCAATTCTGAGTGATTTCGATTCCAATTCCGATTCCCACTATGAACCAAATGAACCCAAGTTCTGGAAATTGCAACCTTGGTGGAATTTTAAATAATATAGAGAGCTGTATGTTTATGATGAATGGCTTAAAAATTAAACAAACATAAAATTTAGAAGCTATTACTTATAAGTGAACATGTAGACCTCTTGACCCCTTTTCAGTTGCACACCAAAATCTTTTTTTTTTATCAGCAAAAGAGAATTTTATTTGAAATTACGTTAAAATAAGGTTCTACAGTTTTTTTATGGAATTAAATCTCCCATACTATTACAAATTTCTGTCCCACTTTACATTGCAGCCCAAAACAATTGTTGCCTTAAAGCCCCTTGTTTAGCAAGATAATCAGCTAGTCCATTTGCACTCCTTCTAACCCATTTCAATTCAGAGCAGTTGCACACCAAAATCTTATTATCAATCTCTTAACTTTTTACTTCTTTTCCTATCAGAAACCATAGAAACTCTACTACTGTATTTCTATCAGTAAGTCCATGTCTCCAATAGGTTAGAGAAATAGAATAAGATGGTTTGGTCACATGCAGAGAAGACTATATACAGCACCCATAAGAAGAAGTGATCTATTATAAGTCATAGGGGCCAGAACAACTAGTAGCAGACCAAAAAGGACATTGGCAGAGGTAGTAAGAAATGTTTTGAAGGAATATTATTTAACAATGGAGATGGCACTGAACAGAACAGAATGCCGAAACAGGATTCGTGTAGCTGGGTGGTCCCATATAATTGAGACAGGGCCTAGATGATGATGATGGTTATATGGCTCTTGATAGAGCAGAATGATGGGACAGAATCCATATAGCCAACTGGCCCAATCTCAAATAGTTAGGGTTAAAACTGAGTTGAGTTTCATATAAAAGAAGTTTTTTAAAGATCAAAACATCAAAGTGAGGAATAGAAAGGCTTAAAGTGAAGAGGACTGGAAAAATGGAAGTGGAAAAAAGAAGAGAAATAACCAACCAAAGACCTACATCCAACCCTATTCTTAACACATGAAAACCATAATACTGATGCCAATTAGTATTACTGCTCTTTCTCTCCTTCTCCTACCTTGAAATATGCTTGCCCTTCCATCCCTAGCCCTACCTCTTCGTTATCACCTTAGAGAAGCTTGTTCTATTTAAGTTGATCAAAGAGCTCTGTCTTCTGTACCTTTTCCACTATTTTCTGTTTCTTTTTTTTTTTTTTGCCAATTAGTAAAAATACAATGGATGTGGATTGAGAATGGGGTTAAATTATTTTTAATTTGTTTAAAATGTTTACTACATGTACTTTCAGTGTTTTTCACAAATTCCTAAAAGCATATATGATCCTGCAATTTACTATATGATTCACAATTCAATTCATTTCAGATTTTACTACAATTTGGCATATGTTTGCAATTTTCAGAAAATTGCATGTATAAGCCAATATGCATAGAAACTGGCAATAAATTTAGAGAAAATTAGGGATGCAAGGAAATTTCATAATGTACTATGCCATAAATACTTATGTTCAAAAAATGGTATCAGGAAGTTAGAGACAATCATAAAAGGATATCCTGATCTTCATTATTCTTTGCCCCAATAATTTACAATATACATGAGTGCCAAACCACAATTTTGTACAATATTTCAAGACAGGTAGCTAAGACTTCAATATGCAATTCATGTTTAGAAAGAAGTAAAAACTACCTCCTTATTAGGACTCCCGTTACCAACATTATCTGCAACAGTCTCCCATTCATCCTGCACATAATGTAAAAGCTTGTGTTAATTCCTTAAAGGCATGTTTCACTTCAATTTTTTTCCTATCCAGAAACTAATGTTTCACATCAATTTTTTTCCTATCCAGAAACTAATGTTTATATCAATGGGTCAAGAGGTTGGCAAATGCAATGGTAGATGCTTTAGCTAAGCAAGGGGTGAACAGAAATCAATTGCACTGGGTTCAATTGTAATATGCAATTGTATTGCTTTTTGTGAGAGGTAGCACTTCATGCCTCTCTACAAATAAAGGTTTCCCTACCTTTCCCTACTTTTTCCTTCAAGCCAAACACAGCCTAAGGGTTGCTTGTACTTTCATCAATTCATGGAGATTTATTGTCTTAATATTTCATTTAATCTCAAAACCAGAATCAGACTCCAAAATTTATACAAATCCTAAAATTTAAATCCCAAGGTGTTGTAAGGTATGCTCATAATGTTCGAATTGAAGCCACTGGGAGTGCCAAAATAACAGATATGTATGTATATATATATATATATATATATATATATATATATATAGAGAGAGAGAGAGAGAGAGAGAGAGAGAGAAAGTAATCCATGAAAACATTTCATTCAAGTACCTCCTCCTCTTCCTGTTGTTCCACATATTTTCGAATCCAATCTGCTTGGGATGATTGCCGTGAATCAAAAGTGTCATCTTCCCATTTTCCTTTGATTCTAACAGAAACTTCTGGCATTTTATCCTCATTCTTAGTAGATAGATTCTGTGAAGGAATCCAATCTTCCCTAGCAGCAGAAATAATGCTAACAGAACCTCCTGATACAGCACAAATAAAGCAAGTTGTGACTTCCGTGAAATAAAGATCATGGTGTTTTACTGATTGTGCTTTACAGAACAAAAGAAATCGAATAATTACAAAGCTTAGTAGAGACAAGACTTAACCAATACCAAATTATTAGTTTACCACTCGTACCTTCACTTGTATACATGGAAGTCCCACTTGAGAACTTCAAAGGAAGTTCATTTCCCGGTAGGTTCAGGCATAGCCAGTCAAGAGCAGCTTCAAATGTAGCCCCTTCCTATCCAATTCAATATGGTTGAAACGGAAATTAGCTAATATGCAGAATAGAAACTCATTGAATACATAAGATAATCAAAACAAGTGGACATCAATCAAAAATGAGAATTTGAGAAGTTGGGTTCTCACGTTGAGAGCTGAAAGAGCTTGTTCGATTTGATCGGCAGTGAAGCCTTCGCAAGAGAGCTTCTCATAAATGGATCGGAGCTTTTTCGCCTTTTGGGCTTTGGAGATGGTGTCATTTGCTGGAGTCACAGAGGGAGAGGAGCTTGGCCTGCCAGAGTTGAGCAAGAGACGGCGTAGACGTTGCTCAGTCTCCGCCGATATTTGGAGTTTCGGACCCGTCGATGATTGGGATTTGTTCTTCGAAGAAGATGAAGAAGCTCCTTTCTGCTTCTGCTGCTGCTTCTTCTTGGGAGCCATTTTCGTTTTTCCTTGTTACAAGCCTTTTACTTTGATATTTGGACAATGGACATACTAATTTTCTTGCTCCCCAAAACCAGCAAGAAAATCCATGCAGTGCATTGGCTTAAATACAAATCTAATTTATATCCCTGCGCTTTGAGAGACAAAAATCTGCTTAGTTGGAAAAAAAAAAAAAAAAAACCTGCAGTTTGGGGTGGGACAATGAGGCCAATTTGGTTAAATTGGGATGGAAAATTATAAAAAAAAAAAAAAGAGAATAATTTGCGAGTTAAATAGTTAAAGGAAAATACCTAAAAGGGGGAGCTTCTTAAATGTTAAATGCAAGAAAGATCTCTTGGACTTGGGCTTGGGCTTGGGCTTGGGCTTGGGCTTGGGTTTGGGTTTGGGTTTGGGCTTAGAGTGGGGTTCTTAGCAGGGGCGGAGCCAGAGGGGGAGTCATGACCCATCCTATGGTTCAGAAATCCGCCACGAGTGTTCAATATAAATTTTTCCCCTCTCTCACTCCCCAGCCCAATGGTTGCCCCTGTATAGGTCCATTTATATTTATCCCTCCTAATCCACTTTAGGTTTTAGCCTCTAGTGAAAATATCCTAGCTCTTCCCCTGGTTTTTAGCATCGAGATCTCCTAAAAGGGTCTTGCCTGGATGCTATGGAATGACAAGTCCATTATCTTTTGGAAAGATTGATGGGTGGAAGATAAACCCCTTACCGAGTCTAATTCCATATCTAGCAAGAATGAAACTATGAGTGTGGAGGAAGAGTTCATTGGTCAAGAAAGGAAGATCTGGAGGGAAAGCAAAACTAGAGAGAGAGCCTCTCAAAATATCTAGAACAAGATCAAACTTATCTTCATCCTGACTGAGGATAAAGAAGACTGGATGACATGGAGAATGAACCCGAAACCGAACCCGAAGGGGATTTTTTCAATAAAGTCAGCTTATAAAATCAAGTGCAAAACAGAAAATGGTAACGAAGGGGACTATAACGGGAGTTGTTTGGTTTGGAACATTAAATGTTAACCAAAAATAAAAGTGCGTTTATTCTTGTACTTGAATCATAAACTTGCATCGATGGTCTTCCTGAGAACCGAAGGTCTTAACAGAGGGGTGTTGATTATGTGGAGAAGAGAAAGACATTGATCCTATTTTTACAAGTGCCTACAAAGCAAATCTGGTCAGTAGTGAATAATAACATTTTAAGTCCCTTTGAGTTTGTTTACAACCAGAAGGGGTGGTTATTGTATAGAACGCACGAGGAGGACGATAAAAACAATTTGAATATGAAAGAGAGATGTGCCTATATTTGTTACAGTGCATTTGGAAGAATAGAAATAACAAAAGTTTCTCTAATACTTCCGATCCCCCCTAGTTAATTATTAACAGAGCAACAAAAGCTTTTTCAGAATACCGTGAAATCTATGATAACTCCAATCCAGGAATAAAAATTAAGAAGTGGAGGAGCGTGGATTCGATCCCACCTGAGGATAGGGAAATCAAGATTGATTTTGATGCATCCCGTTTGACCAATGGTATGTGTTCAGTGGCAGCTGTTGCAAGGAACCCTAATTAGAATTAGATTAGATGCAATGAGATTAAGATGGTATTTGATAAAACTAAAATCTAAAATTTGAAAAGCAATAATGTTATTTTTAACCATCTAGCAAAAAACAAAATCTCTTTTTTTTTTTTTTGTTTTCTTAGAGCCTTTATGATATTTAAAAGCTAAGAGGGCATCTTCATCCATTTGAAAGAGTCATAATTTATGGCGCCTTGGCCTTTACAGTAAAAATGTCCTAATAATCTAGCATATGAACAACTTGGTTGGCGTTTTACATGAACAAAAAGATGGAATTGAATAATTGTAGAAGTTTGTTGATGTGGTTATATAGCGTAGATGCTCGTTTCATATTTCTAGCCTATGCATGCTAGTGAGAAGATTCACTAATTGCAACAAGTTACTATAAACTATTAAAACTCTCATTTCCATATAATAGTCCCTGATGGCCCAAAATGGGCTTCCTTGAGGTAGGATTCACCACTAGTGTGAGTTGGATGATGAATTCTCTTCCTGCTGCAACAACTGTGATATGGTCATAATAACCACCAATTTGCAATGAAGAATGATCAGAGATTGGCTGATGCCTAAGGTAGTATTACTTACAACAGTTTGACCTAGCTAACTTCTAGGATTATGATAATACGAAGCTGCTTTGTTAATGATGTTAAATGGTGTTAGTGAGGCATTTTCGAAAATAGTTTTGTTCCTTGCCTCCCATATCAACTATAGAAATATACAACTTTTATCAAAAGTTGTTAGAAGTAAGGAATGAAGTATGGGTATCAGGTATTGTATCAAATAATTTGGATACGGATATGGATACGCTTAGAAAATGTATCGGTATGCATGAAAAATATGAAAATGCTTGGATACAGTAGGGAAATGTATACAAATTCCATAAATATATTATTAACAATAAGTTTAATGTCAAAATAACTATAAATAATGTATAAATACATTAGAATTGTATATTCTAATGGTATATATGAGAAAATATATTATAATTAATACAGCGGGATGCATAGATAATATACAATTTTATTGATAAATCAATAAAAACTCCAAGACACATATTATATGGATTTTTACAAATTAATACATGTAAAAATCCATTATTATTTTATTTTTCTATTAAAGTCCAAGGCATAAAACATATGCAACTATTATATTTGAATTATTATGTCAATTTTTTCTATTTTATTATTTTTAATTTTTAACATTAACAAAATATCAACTAAAATTTAATTCTCAAATGTATGGTAAACAATATTTTCATTTTTGCAAACAATAAATATATTATCATCAAATGTAGATTAAAATATCAATAAATAATTTATGAAAATAAATAACTTAACTTAAAATATATCAAACCTATTAAAATTTTGAAGATGCACATCATATGAACCAGGGATATCGAATCGAATTTGGATATTGTTTGATCCGATTCGAATTCGATCAGTTTACACCCCTACCTCTGGTCACCTATACATATCCAGGCATGTTATTTTTTATGAGAATTCATTTCCATTCTCTCAGGGCCCAAGCCCAACTACCCATGTAAACTCTAACTACACTTTACTTGATGGGCCTTCTATTATTACAAACAGAACTTCTCATCGGCTTTTCACTGTACCTCCTGAGATCTCTGGTTCTCCCTCAGCACCTATTGGGCCCACTATTAGTGAACAAATGCAACATGATTGCTCCCCCATTGAACCAGTTGACAGGCCCACTAATATCATGGTGCAGCCTGCCCTCGTTGATGAAAACGATGGAAGCAACACAGCTATAGGCGTGAATCCTTTAAATACTCATCCCATGACCACTCGCATAAAAAGTGGCATACGCAAACCAAAGGTCTACTTGGCATCTATTCATCCTCTTGAATCTATCATTGAGCCCACATGTTACACAAAAGCAGCCAAACATGTCTCATGGCGAGGTGTAATGGAGGAGGAATTTAATGCCCTCCTATGTAATGGGATTTGGAATCTTATGCCATGATTACCTTCGATGAATGTTGTTGGGTCCAAATAGGTTTACCAATCAAATGAAGGGCTACTGGATCTATAGATCATTTCAAAGCCCACTTAGTTGAAAAAGGATTCCAGCAACAACCAGGACTTGATTATGGGGAGACATTCAGTCCAATAGTAAAACCCATTACTGTGCGGATTATACTCAGCTTGGCTATATCTAATCATTAGGATCTCCATCAATTGGATGTCCAAAATCCCTTTTTACATGGTTTTCTCAATGAAGATGTTTTTATGGAGCAGCCCATTGCGTTCAAAGACCCTAATTATCTAGATTACGTATGCCACTTAAGAAAGTTCTTATATGAACTTAAACAGGCTCCATGGACCTGGTATCAATGTCTCTCTAAATTTTTATTGAAATTGGGCTTCACTATGTCAAAGGCTAACTCCTACTTATTTTCAATACATCCAAGCTTCAGCTCTTCATGTTAATATATGTTGATGGCATAATCATAACGGGCTCAGATCCTTCCACCATCAACTCTCTCATATCTTCTTCGGCCGCTGAATTTGCTGTTAAGGACTTAGGTCCAGTCAGTTATTTCCTAGGAGTTGAGGCAATTAGACCTAAATCTGGGCTTTTTCTTTCCCAACGCAAGTATATTTATGATTTGCTAACTTAGGTCGTTGAAAACCATCATCAACTCCTATGGCCTCTAGCACAAAACTCTCTCCATTTGATGAAGATCCTTTACCTAATATCTCTACTTATCGTGCTATTGTGGGTGCACTTCAATACCTCACATTTACAAGGCCTGATATATCATTCTTAGTCAATAAGGCCTGTCAATTTATGCACAAGCCCACTATAGTCCATTGGACAACAGTAAAAAGGATCCTAAGGTACCTTAATTTTACAATCAATCATGGCTTTTGTATCATCCCCTCTACATCCACTCAGCTGCATGCTTTCTCTGACGCTGATTGGGTCAGTTGCCCAAATGATCGGTGCACCCAAGGTGGCTTTTATATCTTTCTTGGTGATAACCATGGACCTCCAAGAAGCAAGCCACTATCTGCCAAGTATAATAATATTTGACAAGAATGAATCAACTTGTACCCATAAGTAAGAACTTTTTCCTTTTTTCCTTTTTTATGCTTCCACATGCTTGTTTGGAACATAGTGTACAATAAGTGAATTTTACATGATGACAATACTGGTTTTATCTAAAGTCCTAATAGTCTTGAATAATTCCCTTAGATATGATTTCGTAACTCAAAAATTACCATATCACAACTCTTAAAGTTCATATTCTCAAAGGAGTCATTTTATTGAAACCTTGTCTTCCACTTAAACCTCAATTAGATATATTTATATCATAAAAAATTGTTATTTAAATTGAATTGGATTTATATTAAAATCATGGGTTCTAAATTGTAAACTCCCTTTAATCATATCATTGGACATTGCAATCTTTACAAAAAAATGTTGAATGGAGAAAAGGAAGATATTTGTACATTTTTTTTTAAATCTTTGAGATCCTTTTATAAGAAGCAATAACAAAATGTATCCATGTATCATACAATAAAAATGAAAATTTTGAGGTTGGTTGAAACCAGTAGTGGCAGAAGGTGGAAGACGAAACAAATCTGCCACTGCTGTTACTAGATCTGCTGCTGCCGATAACAGATCTGCCGCTGGTAGTAACACCGTTAATGATGATGGTAGGCATTCACTGGCGATGAGGGCGGATTGGACCTCGGAGATCTCTGTTTTGTCTTCATCTTTCCTTTGCAGATTGAACCTCTGGGACTTCTGTATTGTTTTGGATAATTTTCTTTCCATTTTCCTATGCAAAACCAAACATTGGAAAGTTAAATTTATACACTTTCCCATCCCATCCCACCCAAATCTTTTCACAAATCAAACGGAGCCTAAGGCTATATTTGGTTTGAAGGAAAATGTAGGAAAAGGAAGGGAAACATAGGGAAACCTATACAAGGGTTTCCCTACTTTTTCCCTCAAACCAAACACAACCTGAAAGATGATACATGCAACCCATTTATGGAGTTGCTCATACATCAAGTTGGTTCCCCTTTACGCACCTTAGTGGGTAGTTGGTTGGCTAATGCATTATATTGTCTATTTACATAGAATATTTGACATATATCAAAAGAGTTTTCAAACTTTAGCAATGCATCTCTACACAACTTGTGTTGTAGAGATGTGAATTCAATTCTTACAACCACCGATTTGGGGGGGGGGGTTATTAGTGAGATGGTACACTATTCAAACAAACCTTTTGGGAGATTCAGGCATATCACCAAAATAATAAAAAAATTATAATTATATAACTTATATATATTGTTAGTAATATATATTTTTTAAATTTATTTGGGTTTACTAGTGTATCCATGATTATTTTGTTTTTTCGTCTGTATCTGTATGTACCTAAGGCTGTGCTTGTTTTTGAAGTAAACTTCATCAACGGAGTTCAATGCCGATGGGTTTAAAGCTAGTGAACTGTTGGAACTTCTTTTAAAGTGTGATAATAAATGTAAATAATGTATTATAAAATTGATGTAGTATTTATATCAATTATCGATGTAAAACTCAACCGATGGGGATGAAAATAAATGCATGAAAAATACAGGTTGGGAATGGAGTTTTTCACCGGTCCGTATTTACATTGAAAATAAATGCGAATTGACAATAGAATTCTATGTTGATTTGCATAATCACCGCAAACAAACACAACCTAAAGTGTATCCCAATATATTTCTTATAATTGTATTTGCATATACATCACAAACAAACACAACCTAAAGCATATCCCAATATATTGAAAATTCCCGGTCAATACCCTGTACTTTGGCTTGAGTGACAATTTGGTCTCCGAACTTTAAAATGCAACAATCCAGTATTTTGATATTCAAATATGACAATCCAATACACAAACTTTCAAAATATGACAATCTATTATCTATTGTTAACCAGTCCATTAATCAACGGTTATGTGACATTTGAAAAGTAAAAAATACCCTTCAAATGCCATCTAATTATCTTTATCAACCATCCAAACGTTGATAAAAGACTGAACAGTTCCAAATACTAGCATCTTCTATTCAAAAAAACTGGTGATTATTTAGAAAAATCTAGAATTTGGGACTGTTAGTTTTATTATCAATGTTTGGATGATTGATAAAGAGAATTAGATGACATTTTCAACTATTTCTATATCAGTTAACATTGATTAACTGCTTAACGATTGATATTAAATTTTATTGTCAATATTAAATTTTTTTAAATACTGAGTTATCACATTTTTAAAGTTTGAATGCTAAAATATCGCATTTAAACTTCGAAAATCAAATTGTCACTTTAGTTTAACCGTGGTTGCCTAACCTTCTTTCATTTGTCGTCGGCCAATTCTGATCGAATTTTTTTGACCCAAATTTGAAAGAACCGACAAAAAAATTGTCGAATGCTAATAGTAAAATAATAAAATATCACTCAAACTCTTTGCACCAAAGAAAAAAGTTGTTTTAGAAAAGCACATAACTTTATCCAAACGGACCAATAAATGGTACCAAATTGTTCCTGTCGTGAGTTTCCAGAGCGCGTTATCTAGAACTAGATATGCAATATTAACTTCTCATTTGTGTTCGAACTCTCGTTTCAAATTCTCTAACTTCATCCACCGTTGGTTGGAGGTGGGTAGTGGGTTTAAGCTTTCATTTAAGCATACTTCTTCATTTTTTATGATTTTCTCTGCTCAAGATTTCTTTCTTTATTTTATTTTGATTATCAAGTTAGTTGTCTTGAATTGTTAGAATTCATAAATTTTCTCCATTCCTTCAATGGAAATATCAGCAAATCAACAATAAATTAATTATCTTTCCAATGAAAGGATAAAACGATAGAAGAGGAAAAAAAAATCTCGCCAATGGAGAAATCGGTTCTTCTCTGCAATTCGAAACCCCCAGTTGCAGACCTCTTCAAACAAGAAATCTCAAATGAAGTTTCCTTGAAACCCATCAAACCCAGTATTCCTTCCTCCAAGGTACTTAAAAAGGTGGCCTCGGAGACAGCTCCAAGGATCACAGAATTCCACTTAAATCATTTGTGCAGAAATGGGCAGCTCAAAGAAGCTGTATCTGCTCTCGATTCTATTGCCAAAGGTGGCTCCAAGGTGGGACCCAAGACTTATATTTCTTTGTTACAGTCTTGTATTGATATGGATTCAATTGTGCATGGTCGTGAGCTGCATGCCCGAATTGGTTTGGTTAGGGATCCAAACCCTTTTGTTGAGACCAAACTTGTGAGCATGTATGCTAAATGTGGGAGTCTGGAAGATGCCCGTCGCGTATTTGGTGGAATGCGTGAGAGAAATCTGTTTACTTGGTCGACCATGATAGGTGGGTACACTAGAGAACAGAGATGGAGGGAAATCATAGACCTTTTCTTTTGGATGATGGACGATGGAATTATTCCAGACGAATTTCTGGTGCCAAAGATCTTACAGGCTTGTGCAAACTTAGGAGATGTTGAGACAGGGAAGTTTATACATTCTTTTGTAATCCGAAGTGGTATGGATCTGTGTGTTCATGTTAGCAATTCTATATTGGCCATGTATGCAAAGTGTGGGAGATTGAGTTCTGCAAGACGATTTTTTGAGAAAATGGACCAGAAAGACAGGGTGACTTGGAATACTATTATATCTGGATATTGCCAGAATGATGATACTAAAGAAGCCCTTCGGTTGTTTGATCAGATGCAAGTTGAGGGAATTGAGCCAGGTTTAATAACTTGGAATATACTGATTGCTAGTTATAATCAATCTGGGAAGTGCGACCTCACTATGGAACTGATGAAGAAAATGGAGAGTTTGGGGATCACTCCTGATGTCTTTACTTGGACTTCCATGATTTCAGGTTTTGCACAGAACAACAGGAAACATGTCGCCTTGGAACTGTTCAGAGAAATGCTATTAGCAGGGGTTGAACCAAATGGAGTTACTGTTGCAAGTGCACTTTCAGCTTGTGCTTCTTTGAAAGTTTTATTGAAGGGGAAAGAACTCCACTCGATTGGAATTAAGATAGGATGTATGGGAGATGTACTAGTAGGAAATTCACTGATTGACATGTACTCTAAGTGTGGGAAACTTGATGCTGCTCGGCTTGTCTTTGATAATATCTCAGAAAAAGATATTTTCACATGGAACTCAATGATTGGAGGATATGCACAGTCTGGATACTGTGGCAAGGCCCATGATCTCTTTGTGAAGATGAAGGATGCAGGTATCCAACCGAATGTTGTGACATGGAATGTTATGATCTCAGGTTATATACAAAATGGAGATGAAGATCAGGCTATGGATCTCTTTCATAGGATGGAAACAGATGGAACAATCAAAAGGAATACAGCATCATGGAACTCACTTATTGCAGGCTCACTTCAAAATGGGCACAAAAACAAGGCTCTAGGGATATTTCGTCAAATGCACTCTTTTTCAGTGCGACCAAATTCAGTTACTTTGTTGAGCATCTTACCGGCTTGTGCAAATTTAGTAGCATCAAGAAAAGTGAAGGAGGTACATGGTTTTGTGTTGCGTGGAAGTTTGAATTCTGAGCTCTCAGTAGCTAATTCTCTTATAGATGCTTATGCCAAGTCTGGGAACATTGCCTGTGCAAGAGCCATATTTAATCATTTGCCATCTAAAGATATCATCTCTTGGAACTCGATGATTGCAGGTTATGTTCTACATGGTTTTCCTGATATTGCACTCAATCTCTTGGGTCAAATGAGACGACTGGGGTTCAAACCGAACAGGGGCACTTATTCAAGTATTATCAGGGCATATGGTCTTGCAGGGATGGTGGATGAAGGAAAACAAACCTTCTATAGCATGGTTGAAGATAATCAAATTACTCCAAGCTTAGAACATTTTTCAGCTATGGTAGATCTACTTGGTCGTTCGGGTAGGCTTGGTGAAGCATTTAAGTTCATTGAAGAAATGACAATAGAACCTGATCACTTAATCTGGGGTGCTTTGCTTACAGCTTGTAGGGTCCATGGCAATATAGGTTTGGCAGTCCGTGCTGCAGAACATTTGATGAAATTGGACCCTGGGGATTTCATAGCCTGCAGGTTAATGTCACAGATATATACATTAAGTGGAAGGCATGAAGATGCTTCAAAATTGAGGAAACCTAAAAGGAGAAAGGCGACAAGTAGTTCTCTTGGGTTCAGTTGGATGGAAATAAAGAACATAGTGCAGACTTTTAACCCAGGTGATCAATCTATGCTGAAGTCAGATGCTTTATATTCTCTGTTATGCAGCATTGCAGAAGAAAGAGTAGTTCCTCCTGATTCTTGTGATATACAGCTATGCGTTGAGGAGGAAGAGAAGGAGCAGCTTGTTGGGGTCCACAGTGAGAAACTTGCAATTGCTTTTGCACTTATTGGCTCTCCTGATACATCTCGAAGCATTCGGATTGTGAAGAATCTAAGAATGTGCAGAGATTGCCATAGGACTGCCAAACTTATCTCTCTGAGATATGGTTGTGAAATTTATTTGAGTGATCCAAACTGCTTCCACCATTTCAAAAATGGGAAATGTTCTTGTAAGGATTATTGGTGATGCAAAATGAAAATAAATTTGAATCACAGGAAAGAAATAACTGTGATGTTAAATGGAACTCTTTTATAGAATTTTACAGAACAACTTGTAGTCACTAACAAGTTCAATTCTTTGTACCTTATAGAGCAGAATGCATTTCTTCTAGTGAGAATATCTGTCTATGTTTCTCTCTTTCTCTCTCCCTCTCTCTCAAAAAAAGAAAAAAAGAAAAATCTGTCTATTAGTTTGATCCCCCATGGCCCTATAGCAACTTGGGAAGGTTGGACTGGGTTTAGGGCCAAGATAGGTCAAACCCTAAAACACAGACCTTGGGCTCCGGCCTGGACTAAACCTGAGTTCAAAACCTAATTTTGTCAACCCAAGCGCAGCCTGAACTGAACCCAACACAACTTGGGTTAGGCTCATGTGGGTTTGGTTATGTTGGTTGTGTTTGTAAGGTTTCTTATTCATATTTGCACTTCTATTTTTCATTTGGACATATGTCTCGTTTGAATTAGAAATGGAATAATAGAAATGTTTGTGTGTGTGAGTGTGTGTGTGTGAGAGAGAGAGAGAGAGAGGTCTTGAGGTACTGTACTAACATAGTCCCTGTTGTGTCTAGACCTGTTCATGGGCCGGGCCGGGCTTTTAGTGTTCATTAACAGAAAAATAATAGGCCCAAGCCCGAGCCCGGCCCAACCAATGGGCCTAGAACTTGGGCCCGAGCCCGACCCTGATAAAAAGCCCGAAGCCCGAGCCCGAGCCCGAGCCCGAAGCCCGACCTAATAAAAGAAAATCAAAATTTTCCCTATTCAAATAAACATTATCTATTTTAATTCAGGTGTTTTTTCCCCTATTTAAATGAACAATGGGCCTACAAGTGAATCAACAACCTTTTCAAATCAAAAAATTTATTCAAATGGACATCACATAGGGTTTTTACTTAGGTTTAACTATAGGTCGGGTCGGGTTTACTTAGGTTTAACTTTAGGTCGGGCCGGGCTATTTTGGCAAAGCCCGAGCTCGGCTCGAATTTTATGCGGGCTGGGCTTTTTGGCCCGAGGTTAAGCCCGCGATCCCGCGGGCCAAAAAGCCTGTTCAAACCCGTCCGGTGGTCGGGCCGGGCCGGGCCGGCCCGTCGGGCCACCCGACCCATGAACAGGTCTAGTTGTGTCCTAGATATTCTTTTTATTTCTTTCTTTTCTCTTTCATTAGCCATGTAACGGTTTTCTTGTAATTGTTCATATCTTTATCAGCAGTGAAAGCAGTTTGAATCTTTGGTTTAGAAGGGTGTTTCAAGAGTTTTTTATTCCTTCTTCGATTGCTAGATTGAGGGCTCTCTGAAGGCTGTTTTGATCAGTCCAAGAAACTGCTGTTTTTCCTGGAAAGATGCCCAGCAGCTTGGTATTTTATTGTTTCATCTCAATCAGCTGACCCAATCAGCCTAGGATTTTAGATCTGGTGTTGCCCTAGGGTTCTCTATCATATTTCTTGATTGGCTCAAGTTTGGGTCTTTTTTTGAAGGGTCTTTGATCCCTCCTTTGGATTGGCAGTCTTGAAACTTGCCTTTTTGGACTGCCATCACTAGAAACTTGCTGTTAAGGATTTTTTTCTTGAAATTCTTCATAGTGTCTATACTGAATCTTGATTAGTTTTGATTGGTAGATTGCTTATTTTTCTCAGTTTTAGTATTGATTTTGGTGCTGTTTTCTCCCTCTGGACTGTGGTCTGTGTGTGTTTTTTCTTGAAGATGGCTGAAAAAATTGATGTTATACCTGCAAAGTTTGATGGAACTAATTACAGCATGTGGAAGTTCCATTTTGACTTCTTTGTTGAAGGAAAAGGATTAGAGGGTTACTTGAATGGGACTATTACCAAACCAGATGAAACTGAACCAAAAGCCTTTCAACAATGGAAGCTTGATAATGGAAAATTAGTCTCTTGGATTTGGAGTTCAATTCTGCCTGATGTTGCTATACCTATGAGAAGAATGAGGACAACCTATGGGATGTATGCTTACCTAAAGAAGGTTTATTACCAGTCCAACATGTCAAGGCAATATCAAATAAAATTTGAAATCTTTGTTTACTCTCAAGGAGTAGGAGTATTATGCTATCTTCCTTGACTTGTGGGCTGAATATGAAGTAGTTTACATTGATCATTTTGACTCTCTAAGTATGTTAAGTACCCTTAGAAAAGCTTTTAGAAGAGAAAGGTGAACTAGTTCCTTACGAGGTTTCAACTTGAATATGAAATACTAAGGTTTACCATTTTGAGTAGGGGCACACTTTCAGATTTGGATTTAGTAATGGGCTGCTAAGGGAAGAGACCAGACTTATGACTGCTGCAAACATTGATGAAAACCTAGTGTTATGAGTGTAAAGGGTAAGAAAACCTAGTGTTATAACTGTTGGTAGATTCTGGGGCTGATACAATCTTTATTGCACAAGTGGGTAAGAAATCTGTTGTTAAGGATTTCTCTAAAACCTAGTGTTATGAGTGTAAAGGGTTTGGACACATTGCTTCTCATTGTAAGAAGAGGAATGCACTCATTTTAAACAACATAATCATATTATTCCAGATTGCCCTGTTTGTCTACCCAAGGGTGCTCAGAAGAAGAAGCCACCACATGCATATCAGGTGACTGAGGAACATACTACTGATGCTTCTGCTACCAAAGGTGAATCTTCTACTTCTATGGATGAGGAAAAAATTTGACAACTAGTATCCTTTGCTACCTCTTCTCTGCCTTTTTTGTTATTGGCTTATCTGGTGAATTCTTTGGTTACTACTTTTCTGCTTCTTATGTTTGGATTGAGGCTACTAATCATATGATTGGTGCCTACTTTGAGCTTTTGAGTAAATTTTTTGAGACCTACCATAGATACATCATTATTGCCAATAATGAGAAATTGAACATCATTGGAAGTAATGGTTTGTGCCTTAAGCTTTTACCCTCTACTTCCTTTCCCCTTACCAAGACCTTCTTTGTTCCTCATCTTATTATTAACCTTATTTTTGTTGCTCAACTCGATGGTCATATTCTTACTTTTCTTCTGATGCTTGGTAGTTTGATTCATAACCAGTACACTAGGAAGGTGAAAGGGAAAGGGTGTAGGCTGAGCCGCTTGTTTGCATTGGAGTTTGAGAAGTCTCAAATAATAGTCATCAACTTTAGATTTTCTTCATCTAGTCCTGTTTTGGGCCAAAGAAATCATGTTTGGGATTTATGGCATAAATGTTTGGGTCATCCCAACTCTGAAAAACTTAAGTTTTTGTTTGACTTTGGCTTTATTAGATATAAAATTTCTTTTTTATATACTTTTGATACATCTTGTGTTACTTTTTCTTGAGTAAAAGTTGTATTTTTACCTTTTTTCACACAATTGAATAAACTACCTCTCCTTTTGAAATTATACGTAGTGATGTATGGACTTCATTTGTTATTTTATGCTTGGGATACAAGTATTTTGTACTATTCATTGATGACCGTGGTATGCACACTTGGATTTATTTCCTTGGGCACAAGTTAGAAGTTTTTCCAACATTTTGTCTATTTCATGCCATGTTCAATTTTGGTTTCAATCAAGCGTATTGGATCTCCCTTACCCTGGAAAGAAGGCAATTAGTTGTTGTTGGGTGTACAGTTAAGCATCACTAAGATGATAATACCGAGTGGTTTAAAGCAAGACTTATGGCCAAGGGATAGACACAAACTAATTGTCGTGACTGTTTAGAGATTTTCTATCTAGTTGCTAAATGGGTTCACTAGAAGTGATTATTTTGTTAGCTGCACCCTTTAATTAGCAACTATTTCAGCTAGGTATCAAGAATATCTTTCTCCATGCCTCCATTTTGATCTTCATGAGGTGTATATGGAGCAATCTCCTAGGTATGTTGCTTAGGGAGAGGTAGGCTAAGTGTATAGATTGAGGAAGGCTATCTATGGGATGAAACAATCAGTGTGTGCTTGGTTTAGTCAGTTTAGTATGGTGGTGTAGGAATTTGGTTTGAGATAGTGTGGTGTTGATCATTTAGTGTTTAGCAGAGATACTTCTTCTAGGAAGATCATTTTGGCTGTTTGTGTAGATGATATTGTCCTCATTGGTAGTGATGTATAGGGAATTAGTGAACTAAAGTAGTTTTTGCATCAACATTTCTAGACCAAAGACCTAGCATGATTGAAATATTTGGTAGGTATTGAAGTGGATCAATCAGAGTGGGCTATCTCCTTGTCACAATGTAAGCATAAGGGGTGATCATTCATTCATTCTTGGCTCGGCCCAGCCCGACCCAGCCCACAAACTTCCAAGCCCAGGCCCAGGTTTTAGTGTGCAAACCCGGCCTGGCCTGGACCCACATAAATCTTGGAAAATTCTAGGTTGGGCTTGGGTCCAACACTTTAGGCCTATCGGCCTGGCCTGCAATATAATATAATATATAATGTATAACATACATATTTTTATATAATAACATATATATCATATTTTATATGTTATATATACTCAAGTATATTTTATTTTTATACTAAATGTCTATTATTTTATACAAAACATATAAGTTTTAAGTTTTAACATATAAATAAATATTCATTAGTTGACACATGTCAACACATGAGTCCACATTTGTGCCAACACTTAAGTCAACTCAAGTATGAGAATTGCCCTCTTAGGCAAGGCTTTCATTCTCATTGCCTAAGCAATGTGGGACTTAGGATAACACTCAATGATAACACTCACTAATGAGTGTTGTTCCAAGTCCCACATTGCTCAAGAATGGGAATGAAGGCCTTGCCTTCATCTATAAAAGGATAAGTCAGCCAAGTCAAACTAAGCCTAAGAATTAAATGAGGCCCATGCCATATTTTTTGTGCCATAGGTCCAAAGCCTAGCCAAGCCCAATCTAGCTTGGGTTTGTGCAATATGTTTTTTCATATATTACATGTTTAATTTAAAAATTAATTAAATTTTTATTATCAGATGTCATGGGCCCAAAGTCATTAGGCTCGGAAAGTCTGTAAGCTACTGGGCTTGCAATTTGGGCCTGGGCCTAGGCTAAAGACCATATCATTGGTGCCAAACCTGGCTTGGGCCCAACCCGATTCATGATCACCCCTAGTAAGTATGTCTTGGATTTGTTGGATAATATTGGGTTGTTAGGAGCCAAACCAAGGAAATTCTGATGGATCCTGATATGAAGATGTTTTACAGTCAAGGGGATCCATTGAGTGATTTTGGAAGATACAAAAGGGTGGTAGGAAAATTGATTTGTCTCACCATTACTAGGCTTGACATATCCTTCACTATAGGGGTGTTGAGTCAATTTATGTAGAATCCCATAACTATTCATTGGGAAGGTGTTGGGAGTGTTAAGGTATCTAAAGTGTGCCCCAAGCAATAGGTTGTTGTTATACAAGAAAGGGTGAGAGTTATTATTGGAAGGATACTCAAATGTAGATTGGGCAAGGGCCTTTATGGATAGGAAATCTATTACATCTTATTGCATTTTGTGTGGAAGTCTTATCACTTGGAAAAGTAAAAAGCAAAGTTTGGTTTCCAAATAGTGCTGAAACTGAGTATAGTGCAGTGGCACACACCACTCGTGAGTTGATTTGGCTGAAACATCTACTTCAGGAGATTGGGATTCCTATAGATAAACCCGTAAATCTAGTGTTTGAAAATCAGGCTGCAACATATATTGCCTCTAAACCTGTTTTTCAGGAGAGGACGGAGCATATAGAAGTTGACTACCATTTTGTGAGAACAAGTGGCAATGTAGAAACACCCTATGTCAAGTCGGAAGACCAACTAGTAAATGTTTTCACTAAGAGCATGATCCAAACTAGAATAGATTATATTTGCAACAAGCTAGAGCTTTCTGATATATATGCTCCAGTTGAAGAAGGATTGCTAAAGTCTAGTTGACAGAGGTATCACTATCTAGGAGTCTGCCTTTCATACTCTCAGTTTCTCTATATTAGGAGTGCTTTATCAAGCTTCAAGCTAACAACCTACTACATCTCCTTGTAAAGATTCCAATAGAAGTGGCAAGGAGAGTGGAAAAAATTCAAAGAGATTTTCTTTGGGAAGGTTTTGGGGCCCAAGAAGTTCCATCTAGTAAATTGGGAGAAAGTGTGTAGGCTAAAGAATGGTGGGGGTTTGGGGGACCTTCAATAAGGCTTTTCTTGGTAAATGGATTTGATGATTTGGGTTAGATAAGGAAAGGAATTTGCTTTGGAGAAGAGTGGTGGTGGGAAAGTATGGAGTGGTCAGATTTGGGTGGGACTTGAGGGAGGTGTCCACTTCTTTCGGGGTGAGTGTTTGGAAAGGAATCTCTCTCCTTATCATCCTCAAACTTAGGTTTATTTGCTGTCAAGGATGATTCAAAAGGTTGATGTTGCAACATAACATTTCTCCTACTCTCTTCACTATGCACCAAGGAGTAGGCTTGTGATAAGGTCACATTGTCTCCCGCTTGAAGTTGCTGTCTCACAATGTCATAGTTAGAATTCAGACCAGCTAGGAACTCAAACACCCTATTAGTTTGAACTTGCTTTCTATAAGTCTGTGCATCCTTTTGACATTCCCACTCAATTGTTTCTAGATGGTCAATTTCATGCCATAAGGATTTTAGAGTTGAGAAGTAAACCGAGACCGGTTTCTCTCCTTGCTTAAGATTATTTACTTCACATTTCAGATCATAAGCCCTACCAACATTAAGGAGTTGGGAGTAGGTCTTTTTCATGGTATCCCAAATTTCCTTAGCTATTTTTGGCCACAAGTAGTTTCGGCTGATGTGTGGCTGCATGGAGTTGCACAACCATGTCATAACTAAATAGTTCTCCTGAACCCATTTGGCATATGTTTGGTCCTCCTTGGTTAGTTCATTCACATCCCCCAACAAATAGTTCGGTTTCCCTCTACCCCCAATAGCCATCATGGCTGATTGGGTCCACTCCAAGTAATTTGATCCGTCAAACTTGACGGTGGTAATCTGAAAACTGTTCTCAGGCATGTTACCAGAACCACCAGCCCCCAAAAAACTTTCCCTTTGGTTCTTAAACTCCGTTGCTGTCAGCTCTTCTTAGTTTATAGGTCAAAAACAGAAATTTTAGGACCCAAAAAGAACTTTTAGGTCAAAACAGAAGACCTAGAAGGTTTGGTCACTACCCATAACGGAGAAAACAGATTTGTTAATTCTCCAAAATGCAGCACAACCTGCTCATGAAAGCTGAAACTGGTCTAAATATTGCCCTAGAGGTGGCAACAAACAAAATCTTTAGGATTTCAGTCCTAGAAACCCTAAAACTGATCGTAGATCAGAAAGAAACCCTAAAACATGAGGAGAAAATTCAAAGTCTTCCAGCCGCACCTGCCAGACTGATAAAAAGAACACCTTTTTAGGTTCGACCTCAAGAAAAGATACTAGCTTACCCAGAAAAATTCTGCTGCCACCTTCAATCTAAGGTCAAAAACCTAAAAACTGAGATTTCTGCCTTCTTCTGATTTTTCCTGATCGCTGAACACTCTCCAAGGTTCTACAAACCCTCGGGCATAAATTGCACACTGCCAGCAACCTCCAAGAACCAGCCAATGAACATATCTCTGCTGAAACTTCCAATCCTAGGAAGTTCTCATGTAGTCAACCTTATTAAACTAGCATAAGAACCCCTAGGTTGGCTCTAATACCAAGTAGTCGAATAGGACTGCAATCAGTCCTAGGTTCAATACGAAATAATCAAAATAAAAGATTGAGAAAAGGGAGAGGGAGACGAAGAGAAGAGAAGAGAAGAGGAGAAGAAGGACACGAAGAGGAGAATTCTGAAATAGAGTGCCTGGACTTAGATTGTTGCCCCACTCTACAATTTATATTAATGTTTAAATAAAGATAAAAGGGCTGAATTACCCTTACTGCTTACATGGCAAATAAATAAATAAAAGGACTAATATAACAAACTGAAATAACTGTTAACTGCTGAACTGAATAAATATAAAGATAAACATAGACTAATGAACAGTGGGGACCACACTAATGTTCTCTACACACACCATCCAATTAAACATAAAATCTAGGCCAACTGCTCAAATTGAGAGATAAGCTATAAGCAAACTTCTCCCAACACCTCCCCACTTGATGGTCCGGTTGAAAAGAGATGCCAATTCTTCGTTAGGAAGAGCTAAGAGAATTTATCTCTTCCTTTCTCCATCTTTGTACCTAATTGTTTTTTAATTAAGTTATCTGTTTTAGTTACTGATTAAAAAAAGCTGACTAATCTTAGGAGAACATTTGATGGTTCAAATCTGTCACTTATTTTGTTCATGTTAAAGTGAGCCGAATAGGGGTAGTTTAGTCATCTTATGTTTGTTAAGTAGTTTGCTTATGTGGCAGTTTTATTAGAGACACTCTGCCCGACACTTAAGTATGGGTAGTTTAGTCTTTGTAAAGGTTATTAGAATCTAATAAAGATTAAGGGGGTCGACTGTATGGGTGTTCCATTTGATTTTGACAGACCCTTATTTTCTTTCTTCTTCTTCTCTTCTTCTTCTCTTCTTCTTCCTCTTCTTCTTCCTTCTCTTCCTGGTTCGGGTTATTGTAGCAGCATTCGAAACATGGTATCAGAGCCATGTTCCTGACCTACTTCAGTTGGTAAAGCACCTCAACAGTGTTCGTGACTCTTCTTCCTTCGTTTCTGATTAGTCAATGGAGAGAACTGGTTCGCCCTAGGCCTGAAACATCACAACTTGTCTCTCTCTGCTGCGCATAATCTTCTTCATCAAGAAAAGTGACTTCAGTAGTGAATGGTTGGTTGAGATTCTCAAAGGAAGGTCAATTATCTCTTCTTCTTGTGTTGTTGGTATTTCTGGGTAGAAACCCTTCAAGAAGCTGTTAGTACTGATCAGAACCTAGAGAACTAGGTTCATTGTTGCCCTAGAACGAGCTGTGTGTACAATAGCCGAATGGTGTAGGGGCTGCTGTAAGTTGTTGAGTGGTGTTAGGGCTACTGTAAGTGGCCGAGTGGTGTAAGGTGTAATGCTGTGACATAGCTGAGTTTTTGTGGTTGTGTAGTGCCCTCTTAAAAATGTTAAACTAGTCTGAACTGAGTGTAACATGTTTGACTATGTTGTGGTGCTTGTGTTGCATAATCCTTATTGAGTGGTTGTAAGAGGGCTTACATGTGATTAGTGAGTGTTAAATTGATGCTTATGTGGTTCATGGTGTTGTGAAATCAGCAATAGTGTGAATAAGAACAAGGCGTGTGTACTCACTGTTGTGTTTAGGGGTTTCTATAGGTGCTGGAACATCAAATTTTGAATTACAGCAGTCATCTTGTTGCTGAGAGTTCAGGTTAGAGGCAACTGTGAAGGAGTACAATGGCAGCAATAGGAGATGGGTTTAATGATCAGAAACCTAGTGTGGTGGTTTCCCCTGACTACCTAGGTGTACAACTGACCTCAATTAAACTGAATGGGGGGAACAATGTTCCATGGGCTAAATCAGTGGAAGTTTTCTTCAAGGCAAAGAGGAAAGTGAAGCACATAAAAGATGAGAAACCATCGGCTGACTCCCCAGGGTTTGATGATTGGGAACAAGAAGATGCTCAAATAATGACTTGGGTATGGAACAGTATGAAACCCAAAATTAGTGCCAACTTCATGTTTCTTGATATGGCTAAGGATATATGGGAACATGCTAAGAATTTGTATTCTAGACAATATAATACAACAAGAGTATATCAACTTTATCAGGAGTACTTTGATTTGCAGCAAAGAAACAAAACACTAGAAGAGTACTATGCCTACATGAAGAATATAAGGAATGAACTCAATGTCTATCATCCCCTGACTCCAGATATTAAAGTTCAGCAACAGCAAAGGGAACAACTAGATGTTACAAGATTCTTGGTGGGGCTGAAATCGGAGTATGAACCAGTTAGAGCCCAAATATTAGGGAGCTCCACCATTTCTACACTTGAGGAAGTATTCTCACGACTTCGCAGAATTTCTTTGGGACAGACAGAGAATCCCACACAGTCTGATAGATCAGCACTTGTGACAGTTAGAGGAGGTGGACACAGTACAAGAGGGGGAGGACATGCCTCCCGAGGAGGCCATGGCAGTTCCATGATTGGTCGGGGTGGTCGTGACTCAGGAGGAGGCTGTGGCAGAGGGAAGAATAACTCTGCAAGGAAGTGTACTCATTGTGGTAGGGAAGGACACAGTGAATTTCTCTTATGACCTACATGACCCTCCCTCTAAATGGGCTAATCATGCTGTAGCAGGTGAGGTTGACATCAGTGACAGTAAACAGGAAGACTGAACTCCCACATCTACATCTACTTCTGGTAGGGAGATGGTGAGTGTATCACGTGATGAGTATGAACGGTTCCTTCAAACTACTTCACAGCATACCACTGCCACGCTTGTCCACTCAGGTATTGCTTGTATGTCATCTAAAACCTCTCCCTAGATTATTGACTCTGGAGCCTTAGATCGTATGACCTGGACTCTAGGTGTGTTCTCTTCTCTTTCTGAAACCTCCACATCACAAACAGTTACTCTTGCCAATGAGCCTTAGATCGTATGACTTAGATCGTATGACCTGGACTCTAGGTGTGGACTCTAGGTGTGTTATCTTCTCTTTCTGAAACTTCCACATCACAAACTGTTATCATCTGTTTTATATGTACCTAAGTTTGCATTCACTCTTATGTCTGTTAGTAAAATAACCAAAGCTCTTAAATGTTGTGTTACCTTCTTTCCTTCCACTTGTGTCTTTCAGGATCTCAAGACGGGGAAGAAGATATTGGTGGGGGGCATGAATCTGGTGGATTGTATTATCTTGATGGTGGTGGATCTTCAATTGCTCTTCAGACTACACTTACTCCTCTACAATGGCATTGCCGACTGGGACATCCATCTCTCAAGGCTCTCAAGATATTGGTTCCGTCATTGAGTCATTTGTTAGTTTTGCAATGTGAGTCATGTCAGTTTGGAAAACATCGTCGTGTGTCCTTCAGTCCGAGAGTTGAGAGTCATATGTTGAGTCATTTTTCTTTGGTTCATTCAGATGTTTGGGGTTCAATCAAAATAGAGTGCAATGGCTCAAGTTTCAGATGTTAGTCTGCTTTGATTAATAACAATATTGAATTTAAATCAGGAAAATTAGAGTGCAATGGCTCAAGTTTCTACCTCAGCAGATTCAAAGGCTTTTTCTTGATCAGGGAGCTGAAGGGTAAGAAGTCCTCCAGCTTTTCTACTCTTACCCCTACCACTAGCTGTACGCAGAACATTGACAGAATAAGAAAACCTGTTTCCTTTTGAAAGCACTTTGTTGAACTTTGGTGCTTCCCATCCTAACCTTTGGCAGATTTGGTGAAGCACAGCCTTGGGAATCTTTTGTGGTTCACCCTGTCATTTTAGATGGCATTTTAGCATACACGAGTAGGCAGCATGAGAAATCAAAACACAAAAGAAGGAAAGAAACATGAAGACAAAAACTGACATAAGGAATCAATAGCAGAATACTGAACAAGGATTATGCTACAAAATATATTACAAGCAGAAACTAAGAAAAAGGTGACTTCATGAAGTAGCCTACCTTAGCTGTAGGCATGGTAAGATGCAATTGCCACCCTAATTTACCAATAATAACAAGTTCAAAAATTGAAAACTGACAGCACAAAGTATTACCTTTTTCCATATTCCTGCAAACTCTTCTGAAACCTGTGCACTAGACAGCCCTGCCATATTTTATTTCTTTTGCAGTTTCAATACTTCAGGAGGTAAGGTTCCAGAGGAATCTTCAGAGAACAAATTATCAAGTTCTACATCTCCTGGCTCCTCACCTTCCATGTTGGCCTTCTTCTGAACAGGGACACATAGATTCCCATCAACTGTTTGTTCATTCTCATGCAAAACTGACTCACTTAATGCTACTGTATCTGTGCCTTTGCAAGCCATGGGACTGGATAATATGCTATCAGAAGCATAATTGAAAGCATGCTCATCACCATACTCTGCTAAGATGTCTTCTGAAAGTCCTGCTTGGTAGATTTGCACAGAATATCAAATATGATGTGGAACTAAAGTGTAGCATAAATGATTAACTGAAAAACTAGAAGCCCAACCTAAAAGCATGCATCTCCTGCTTAAGCTCGCGGATCTTATGGCCTGCCTCTTCCTGGATTTTCTTGTCACCTTTCTCTTTGGCAGTTACAGCCTGTAACCTTGCAATATGGTACTCTTTTGCAATAGAAACAGCACGGCTACTTGGATCAGAGGCCTATTAAGAGTTAATGAAAAACAGAGCATGACCAACATCAGAAAGAAAAGGAAAACATGGAAAATATACGATATAAATATAGGGCTCGTTTGGTTTGCGGGAATAGGGGTCTGGAATTGGAATGGGCCATTCCAATTCCAACTGTTTAGTTGGGCAGAATTAGATCCCATTCCCATTCCTGGTGGGATGGAATTCCCCCATTTGAGGGAATGGACATTCCCTCCCCTTCCCTGGGGACTGAAATCCCATTCCAGTTGCTTCCAATTCCCATTCAGATTCCTCTCTGAACCAAACAGACTATGGGAATAGACCATTCCGGTTCCGATTCTGAGTGATTTCGATTCCAATTCCGATTCCCACTATGAACCAAACGGACCCAAGTTCTGGAAATTGCAAACGTGGTGGAATTTCAAATAATATAGAGAGGTGTATGTTTATGATGAATGGCTTAAAAGTTAAACAAACATAAAATTTAGAAGCTATTACTTATAAGTGAACATGTAGACCTCTTGACCCTTTTCCAGTTGCACACCAAAATCTATTTTTTGATCAGCAAAAGAGAATTTTATTTGAAATTACGTTAAAATAAGGTTCTACAGCTTTGTGTATGGGATTAAATCTCCCATACTATTACAAATTTCTGTCCCACTTTACATTGCAGCCCAAAACAATTGTTGCCTTAAAGCCCCTTGTTTAGCAAGATAATCAGCTAGTGCATTTGCACTCCTAACCCATTTGAATTCAGCGCAGTTGCACACCAAAATCTTATTATCAATCGCTTAACTTTTTACTTCTTTTCCTATCAGAAACCATAGAAACTCTACTACTGCATTTCTATCAGTAAGTCCAAGTCTCCAATAGGTTAGAGAAGTAGAGTAAGATGGTTTGGTCACATGCAGAGAAGACTACATACAGCACCCATAAGAAGTGATCTATTATAAGTCATAGGGGCCAGAACAACTAGTGGCAGACCAAAAAGGACATGGGCAGAGGTAGTAAGAAATGTTTTGAAGGAATATTGTTTAACAATGGAGATGGCACTGAACAGAAAACAGGATTCGTGTAGCTGGGTGGTCCCATATAATTGAGACAGGGCGTAGATGATGATGATGGTGATATGGCTCTTGATAGAGCAGAATGATGGGACAGAATCCATATAGCCAACTGGCCCAACCTCAAATAGTTAGGGTTAAAACTGAGATGAGTTTCATATAAAAGAAGTTTTTTAAAGATCAAACATCAAAGTGGGGAATAGAAAGGATCAAAGTGAAGAGGACTGGAAAAATGGAAGTGGAAAAAAGAAGAGAAATAACCAACCAAAGACCTACATCCAACCCTATTCTTAACACATGAAAACCATAATACTGATGCCAAAGAAAATAAGTCCTCCAAACATTTCAGATGTTCAAGACATCCACGAGATGAAGACAAAAGCATCTGCCTACATCCCGACTGAACAACCCTCACCTGTTTACTGCTCTCTATCCTTCTCCTACCTCGAAATATGCTTGCCCTTCCATCCCTACCCCTACCTCTTCGTTATCACCTTAGAGAAGCTTGTTCTATTCAAGTTGATCAAAGAGCTCTGTCTTCTGTACCTTTTCCACTATTTTCTATTTCTTTTTTTTTGCCAATTTGTAAAAATACAATGGATGTGGATTGAGAATGGGGTTAAATTATTTTTAAAATTTTTAAATGTTTACTACATGTACTTTCAGTGTTTTTCACAAATGCCTAAAAGCGTATAACTATATGATTCACAATTCAATTCATTTCAGACTTTACTACAATTTGGCATATGTTTGCAATTTTCAGAAAATTTCATGTATAAGCCTATATGCATAGAAACTGGCAATAAATTTAGAGAAAATTAGGGATGCAAGGAAATTTCATAATGTACTATTCCATAAATACTTATGTTCAAAAAATGGTATCAGGAAGTTAGCATAATAGTTCATGTCATAATTTGCAGTTTCTCATACTAGCATAATAGTCCTCAAGACTCTAATTCCCCTATTACAAATTGAAATAATCTTGGTACAGTTGGTAAACCCTAGTAGTGTGTTGTTTAACCATGAAATAACAATCTGTCAATGCTATGAGATGAGAGGGGATCAGTTGATTTGGAGCCCTAAATTCAGAATGCTTCTTCTGGACTGGGAGGTGGAGTGTATGAGGCTGCTGGATGTGGTTGAAAAATCGAAGGTCTGTCAAGTTCTTTAAGGGATGAACTTTGATGGAAGGAATGCAGGGATGTGAGGTTTGCTGTGAAATCCTTTTATTTTTGCATTAATAAGGTCGCTGTCAGGTGCAAATTAATGTGTAGGTGCGTGGAGAAATTCTGTTCTTCCAAGAGTGGAAGCCTTTTCGTGGCTGGTTGCTATGGCAGTTGTTTAATAGAAGATCACCTAAAAAATAGGGGTTTCAGTTTTTGTCCAGTTTCTGTTATATGTGTGAAGAGCAGAAGGAATCAGTCTTTCACCTCCTGTAAGATTACTGGTTTTCGTTGGAAGTTCTATTAAGCTCTTTTAGGTATACAAGCTTTTCAGCAAAGAACCCTGGCTGAACTCTTTTCCATGTGGCTAAGATTTAGAGAAAGTAAAGAGGCTAAGTTGGTGTGGAGCTGCATTTCATTTGCTATCTGTTGGAGCATATGGAAAGAGAGGAATAGAAGAGTGTTGAAAGAAGTATAACAGTGTAGAAGGGTTTGGCCGGTGATGAGGTTGGTTGGTTTATTTTTCAAGGTTTATTTCATATTAAGTTATTCTAAGTTACTTTAAATTCTGGGTTGTGTGAAGCTTTCCTTTAGGCCTCGTTCATTTACCAGTATCTTGCGGGGGTAAGTTGGTCAACTGGGTAATTGACTGAGTCACTCATATGTTCTTGCACCGCTATTACGGTTGCCACAGAAACGATTTTTCTGGAGAAGTATCAGTTACCTGATACTCCCCTGGAGGGTGGGTAAGTTGCTTACCCACCTGCCGAAAACGTAATCCGCTCCTGCAAATGTAATCTGCATTGCACGTCACTTGGGTAAGTGATGGCACATAAGAACACTTGATTTAAAAGTTATCTGGACAACTTTTCCTGGGAACCAGTTGCCCAGGGAAGCACATTACCCGGGTATCGAAAAATGAACGAGGCCTTAAGTATTTTTTGTATATTAGAGTGAAGTAATGGATTCAAAGCAGTCTATAGTTGTTTCGCTAGGCTTTATTTCTATCCAAATTACTTCCATAAAGCTGAATGGAAGTGGTAATTATTAGGGGTGCTCATGGTTCAGTTAACTCTAACTGAACCATGGGCTAATTTTTGAAACTGAACTGGGGTTGCAGGTTTTTGGAAAACCAGTAATGGAAACCAAACTGAAGCCGATTGGTTAACCGGTTGACTGGTTCGGTTCGTCGGTTTTTTAGTTTTTATTATTTACAATATTTTTTATAGAAATAATATATAAATATATAATAAAATACTAGAAATATTATATTTTAAATAATAAATAATATATTATATATTATCAGTATACATTTATATATAATGCATATTTATTAATTTATAATGTATAGAAAATAATATATATATATATATATATATAATATAAATATACATAAAATATATAAATATATGTATACCGGTCAGTTTGGTTAACCGCCAGTTTTCTATTTTGGTTAACTGAAACTGAATCGGTACCTTTGTTTTTTTTAAATACTGAACTGATTGGTTAACCGAATTTTTTGTTCGGTTTTTTTGCTCACCCCTAGTAATTATGCCATTTAGGCTAAATCAGTCAAACCTTTCCTTATAGCCAAAAAGAAGTTGAAAGGGCTGAACTATTGAAAGGAAACAGGAACCTGAAAGTGCAAACTATTAAAATTGGATTCAGGAGGATGCACAAATAAAAATGTGGTTGCAGAACTCAATGAAATTCAAGATTAGCAGTCCATGATAGTTATTGATACCTCCAAGCAGATATGGAATCAAGTGAAAAGGATGTATTTAGGCAGCAACAATGTTACCTTGATTTATTAGTGACATTACAGTTATGGAAAAGCAGAGAAGGGAATTTTATGTTACCAAGTTTTTATCTGGAATGAAACCTGAATATGAATCGGTTAGATCTCAAATATTGAGCTGGCTGGATTTACCAGACTTGGATGAAGTGTTTTCTTGTGTTCAAAGGGCCAAACTATCAGAAAATAGGGATGGAAAATTTCCCTTTCCTCGTCCTCGTCGGGTACCTAACTTCCCTGGCCCCATTGGGTTGGGGATGGAGATTGCCTTCATGGGGATGGGGGTGGGGATGGGGATTGATAGTGATACCCGACTAGGGATGGGGACAGGGATGGGGAGTGAATTCTCCACCCCTCCATGACCACCGATTAAATATATAATATATATTATATATACATATATAATATTATTTATATTATATATATCAAAATATATTTAAAATATTTTTATATTTTAAAGAATTTCCCTTGTTTTAAGTAAATCTATTTTCTAGAAGTAATTTTAATTTAAAAATTTTAGGGATTTGGGTCCCTGATAGGGAATTCATCTTTGCTGGCAATCGAGGGTAGAGGGTCATTTTTATCCCCGATAGGTATTGGGGTCAAGGGCGGGGAGTAAGTCCCCACCCTGAACCTGCCCCATTGCCATTCCTATAATAGAATACATCTATAACAAGCTATGTAGCTATTGTTGTCATTGGAAGTGGAGATAGAGGAAGTAGAGGTGAATATATTGGTGATGTAGTGGTGGTCGTGGACTCGGTGGTCAACATGGACTGCATGGAGGTAGAGGTGATTCTGGTGCTAGGGGTTGACGTGGACGTGGCAGAACCACGCCAACTAGGATCTGCACACATGGTGCACAAGCTGAAGAAGACATTATATGGACTTAAATAGTCACCTTGAGCTTGGTTTGGTAACTATAATGATGCAACTGTTGAGTTTGGCTTATGCAAATGCAATTTGACTACTTGGTGTTTAATAAGATTTTAGATGTAGACAGTATTATTCTTGTGGTTTATGTGGATGATATTGTGATAATAGGGAGTGACTTATAGGTACCAGCAAGTTAAAGATGGTTTTGGAAGAGAGATTTCGTACTAAGGATTCGGGTAAACTTTGGTATTTTCTTGGGATAGAGGTTATGAAATCTCACAATCACAGCACAAATGTACCTTGGGTCTACTTGAGGAGATAGGGATAATGGAGTGTAAACCAATTGCAACATTGGTTGGGAAGCTTAACAATTTGATTGTTATACATCCAGTTATCTCTTGTGCTATTGGAGTTGTAAGTCAATTTATGAGCTCTCCATTTGTTCCTTATCTTGAGGTAGTAGTTAGGATTGTATAGTATCTAAAGGGGTCACCAAGCAAGGGAGTTATATATAGAGATCATGGACATTTGGTTATCTTAGAATTTACAGATCCAAATTGGGTTGGGTCACCTACAAATAAGAGGTCTACCATAGGCTATTATACATTTTCAGGTGAAAATCTCATTTATTGGAAAAGTAAGAAACAAAGTGTGGTGGCAAAGTCCAATGCTGAAGTAGAATGCAAAACCACGATTCAAGCTAAAGGGGAGCTAATGTGGGTCAAAAGTCTCCTTCAATAGTTTAATAATTCTATGAAACTTTCCATGTGCTTGCATTGCAATAATCAAGTAGCTATCCATATTAAATGGATAGTATCCTAAAGGGGAGCTAGTTTCTCTCCCCCCCCCCCCTAAAAAAAAAGGTATACAAAGATTTCACTGAGCACATTAAGCTTAAACACAAGGTTCTTTTCCCTTTCTTTCTTTTCTTATATTGTTTAACTTTTACATTGGTTTGGAAAATTTTGCTCCTAAGTTCTACTTATACTTTTGATCTTTTCCAAGTCATTCTCGGTAATCACCATATCGTCCACATAAACAATGAGTGCTGTAAGTTTGCTATCCTGTTTCCTTATGAACAAGGTATGGTCTGCACCACTCTGAGTGTACCCCACTTTCTTCATGGCCCCACCAAGCCTCTCAAACCATGCACGAGGAGACTATTTTAAACCATATAATGCTTTCATCAGTTTACACACCTTTCTATCAAAGTCATAGCCTAGTGGAGGTTCCATAAATACCTTTTCATGAAGGTCACCATTTAGGAAGGCATTCTTCACATCCAGCTGATGAAGTTCCCATGAAAAATTTGCTGCTAATGACAATAGAACCCGAACTGTGTTGAGCTTTGCTACTGGGGCAAATGTTTCTTTATAGTCAATCCCTTCTTTTTGAGTAAACCCCTTTGCCACAAGCCTGGCCTTGTACCTTTCAATGGACCCATCCTCCCTATGCTTTATAGTAAACACCCACTTGCACCCAATAGTGCTATTCCCCTCTTGCAGATCCGCTAATTCTCAAGTTCTTACTTTCATTAGGGCTTTCATCTCTTCATTCATAGCTTCTTTCCACCTTGGATCAGACACGGTCTCTGAGTACCTAGAAGGAACATGAACAGAGGAAAGAGTAGAAACAAAGGAGTGATATAGGCTGGAGATAAATGTGAGTAAGAAACAAAATCAGCAATGGGGTGCAGAGTGGTGCATGAACGGATAGGCTTACGGAGAGCAATAGGAAAATCCAAATCAGAAGTGTGTGTGTTGGAATTACCTTGGATTGTAGAGACAGATTGATCCGAGTCCAACTGGTTGCTGTCATGAGTTTGAGGGCCCTTTTTCCTTTTGTTGTAGGTGATTCGTATCTCTTTCTGTTGCCTACTGAAGCCTTTAGGGACATCTGCAATATTATGAGAGGTAACCGGCATAGTGGGAGCCTCACTAGATTGACTCGGGATGCCACAACTAGGAGTAGAAGAAGAGGATGGAAGGCCCGAGGCAGATAGGGGAACAAAAAGGAGGGAGAATGAGAATCCTCTTCCATCCCACTAGTCTCCCCCTAAAGAGGATTGTGAGAAGAATGAAAATAGGGTTGAGACTCAAAAAAGACCACATCTCTGGTGACATACTTTCTCTTGGAGATACGATCATAACACTTGTAACCCTTTTGTGTAGGAGAATACCCCAAAAATATTCCTTTCGTAGCCCTAGGATCTACCTTGGTCTTCTTTGGATCCTTCACATGTATGAAACATATACAGCCAAAGACCCGTGGAGGAAGAGGAAAGTCTGGAAGAGTAGGACACAGAACAGAGAAAGGGGTTTTCATACCCAACACCTTAGATGGCATCCGGTTTATCAGATATGATGTAGTAAGTACAACTTGAGACCAATATTGCTTGGGAACCTTGTGCTGGAATAGTAAGGCTCGAGCTGTCTCCAATAGATGTCTATTCTTGCGCTCAGCAACCCCATTCTGCTGAGGGGTATGAGCATAGGATGATTGATGTAACATGCCATCATCTTCCATGAATAAGTTCAAGGATTTTTCCAAATATTCAACAGCATTATCTAACCGGAATTGCTTAATCTTCTTATCAAATTGTGTTTCAATCATTTTGCAAAATGCCATAGTTATCCGTGGCACTTCATCTTGTCCTTTTAACAGGTAGATCCATGTACATCGAGAGTAGTGGTCAATAAAACTGATGAAGTAACGAAGGCCATCAATAAAAATAATAGGTGAAGGACCCCAAACATCAGAATGAACCAAATCAAAAGGAGCTTGAATTTCATTACTGGAAATTGGATAAACAGTTCTACATTGTTTTGACATTTGATATACTTCACAAACTAAACTCCGACTTGAAATGCCCTTAAACAATTCGGGAAGCAACATTTCTAATGAAGAGAAAGGTAAATGACCTAGCCTAGCATGCCACAGATGCAACCTAGCTATGGACTCCACACTCTCTGGACTACTAGCAGCAGATGCTTGTAAGGCTGAACCGATGTCTGCATCAAAATAGTAAAGGCCTCCATACTCATGACCGCTCCCAATGGTTCTCCTCGTCAATCTGTCCTGAAAGACACAATGACTTGGAAAAAAGGTTATACTACAGTTCAAATTTTTGGTAAGTTTTGAAATAGACAAAAGATTTGAGGTGAGACTAAGAACATGTAGAACTGATTTAAGATAAAGGTCTTTGCTTAGGTCAACCACCTCTTTTCCAGAGATGGTGGAGAAAGACCCATCAGCAACTCTCTTCTTATCCTGACCAGACAACAATTGATATGAAGAGAATAAGGAGGACATATGTGTCATGTGGTCAATAGCATCGGAATCAATAACCCAAGATGTAGGGTCAATAGAACTAGTTGCACTAAAGGCAGAGACTATATCTGATCTGGCAAGAGAGGAGGAAGCAAAAGAATTACTCCTTAGCCGGGCTACGGGCTAAAGCCTGGCTAAGGACCTCTATCTCACTAGTAGTAAAGCCCAATGCACCTGCTCCAGAGGAATCAACAACCTATCCCATGGGAGAAGAAGTCACTGTTGGTATACTCTGTGAGTTGTCACCATTGTTACTAGTGACAAGATTCTCACTTTTCGCATGACTCTTCTGTTGCTTCTTGTCTTTTCTCAATGCAGCTAGCTTCAGGTGAAGATACAGGGCCCAACACTTTTCTTTTACATGTCTCTCACCCCCACAATGAGTGCACTTAGGATGCTTCTTGTCTGGATGTCTGTTTCCCTTAGTAGAAATCAGGGCTAGATGTTCTCCAAATTGTTCAGTTGGTTGAATCTGAGAGTCAACTTGCATCTCCTTTCTCCAGACTTCTTCATTCCTTACCAGATAATAAACATGGTGTAACTCGGGCAGTTCATCTCTTCCTAGAATTTGTGACCTTATGCCCTCATACACTGGGTCCAGGCTAGCCAAGAACTTAAAGGCTCTGCTCTCTTCAATCTGCTTATCATGTCTCTCCTTGTCCCTGGCATTTTCCCAATAAAAAATCAAGTGATGGTCAAGTTCTTCCCAAAGTCCTTCCAGAGTTGCAAAATATGTTGCAATTGTCATATCCCCTTGCCTTAAGGCAGCAATGTCTTGATTCAATCTATAGATTCTAGCATTATTTTTCTTCTGTCCATAGGTTTTAGACACCTTTTCCCAAATCTTGGCTATTGTAGGAAAGTGTTGAACAGTCATGGAAACTTGTGGAGTCATAGAGGCAAGCAATCATGACATAACTGTAGCATTCTCCTTGCGCCACATTGCATTCTCCGCACTGCCAACTTCAGGTTCCTTCTTATTCCCATCTAAGTAGCCTGTGAGATCACGAGAAGTAATAAAGAGCATTGTAGAAACGGACCACTCCCTGAAATTGTATTCATCCAGTAGCACACTCGTAATCTGCAAACTGTGCAGATTCGGGTTTTCCAGGTTTGAAGACCTCCCACCAGGTCTGTTATCCTTAGAAGAGACCTCTCCGGATATTGAAGACATCTTGACTGCAGACTCTTTGTAGATAACACTGTTTGAGACTAGCCGAAGTGATCATAGTGCTGAAAAGAGACTAGTTGCAATATTGAAGAAGGTTCTGATAGCTCGCAACATTGTTTCAGACTTGCCGAGACTGTCACAGTTCTGAAGTAGTTCAGTTACAACAACAAAAAAAAAAGGTGTTCTGAGCTGGTAGCCGACCTGAAACTGAGAGCTCTCCACCACTGCACTATGCAGACTTTTCTTGGGCTTCGATTACTGCAACTGTAGAGAGAGTTCCCCCCCTACGGCCAATACTAGGACTGCTGAAATCAGTCCTCAAATTAGGTCTGTCCTATACAGACCTCTCTTAGCAGCTGAATGGCTACTAACTACTAGAAGCAGTCTAGTAGGACATCAACTTCTGGGTCTTACTTCCCTTGCGCCCTACAACCAAGGGAAACCCTAGGTTCGAACCTTGTGTTGTTCTCTTGCAACCTTAGGGTTTCACCACAGCAACCAAGATAAAAAAAAGGAAGAAAGACAGCAAGAGAGAAGAGATGGCATCGAGTGTAATCAGGAAATTGCTCAATGCTCTGATACCATGAAAGCTGAAATGTTGTAGCCGAAGTAGTAGAAGAGAGGAGGAGACCAAGAGGTGCTGAGAATGTCGAACTAAATGACCCAGTCAACAATACTATCATTTATATTAAATTACAGTACAATGTTATAGGAAATGTCTGGAATGCCCCTGATTAGTGATGGGACACCCAGACTACTTAAAACACCAAACAAACTTAGGCCCATTAATACAGGCCCAATACATAACAACTTAAACACAAATACAGGCTAATAAGAACACTTATCAGCCGAACCATCAATACATAAAACCCTTCAACCTAACACTTTTTTGGTATTTTGTCAGGAAATAAAAGGATTGTAAGACTTCATAGGTGGGAAACAAAGGCATTTTAATTCTTGGGTAACTTGGCTAGGATTATCAATGAAGTTTGAGATATATGGGAAACAAAATTTTGGTATAAATGTGGTTACACCCTATGTCAAGTCAAAAGACCTATCAGGCCCAGTTGGAGGTGTTTGAGTTGCCTAACTTGTATTTTCAAGTTTTAGTTTATCCATATGTTCTTTACTTTTGCTGTATGGGATTTAGTTTACTTTTGCTGTATATGAAGAGGAAGCCCATCACCCTAATTATTAATCTCTGCAAGGCAGTATATTTCCTAGTAAGGCAACTTAAACCTTCCTTACAGAAATGAACTCAAACAGATTATGTGGCTAACCCGGTCAGTGCAACTCAAAATCCAATGGGAAAAATGGTTGGCTAGTAGCATGGTTGATGCTTAAGCCAAAAAAAGGGTAGAAAGGGATCAATTATTTAGGGATCAGTTGTAATGTGAATATATAAGGAGTGAGAGTTATGCTTTCAATGGGTGTATGAAAATTTGTACATAGCCTTTTCTGTTAATGCATAATAAAATTCATTGTTAATTATTGAAAAAAACTTAAACGTTCTTTACATTTTATTTGATCATGCTTAGAACTGTTTTGTATATGTAATTTAGCTGTTTTTAAATATTTCATAATCTTTCTTGATTTGTTTTTCAGTCCAATCATTTATATGTAAATCTTGGTTTTCTTAATGGAATAGTTTATTTTCCTTGCTGAATGGGTGTTGGTAATAGTTGATCTGGTTTGCTTTTCCAGTGCTCCTCTTTTATCTAGAGTGCCAATTTGTTTTGATTTCTTAACTGCAATGACTGATAAGAGGGTTCTATATGAAGGTAAATGGCATTGCTGTACCTAGTGCCGTAGACCAGTAGGCAAGGGGGTTTTGCTTTATATGTTCATAAATTAGGCAGCAATTGTCTTTCCAAATATTGTAGTTGTTTAATTGAATGGTAGTGCTCCATGGTTGTCATAGGATATGAAATATGGACAGAGGTGGTTAGTCACCCTTCGAAGACCTTTCTGGACCAATGTCTCTTAATGTTTGCAGACTTTTGTTATAATTTTTGGTGGAACCAGAGGTTATTCCAACTTGGGTCTACTTTTTCTTTTTTTTCGGTGTGAGCACTATTGTGTTTGTGTTTCATTGACACTTCCAAGCTATTTGTTTGGTTGTTCATTAAGGTCATTGCATAAGCAAGACTTTGTATATTTAAAACTAAAACGAAATTCTATTCTTGCTTGAGGAAATTTAGAAAAAAATATGGGAAAGGAAAGCAAAAGGACTGCAGCCATTCATAAAACAAAGACTGCAGATTTCATACATGTTTCTAAATTAATGAATACCTCCTACTTATTAAAAATTACAATTCAAACGCAGGGTTTATTGTAAGGGGCCAGGGAGTGCTAGAAAAGGAGAGTGGTTAAAGGTGTGTTAAGGAGAACTAAGTCATATGTGGTTATGATTCAAGAGACAAAAGGTGTTGGAACTAGAGAGGGGTAAAATTAGAAGTTTTTGGCTAGCTAGGAGTATAGGTCGGGGGTGTGTGCCCCCTCATGGGGGGAGGGGATGGGGGGAGTGTCAGGTGGAATAGCAACCATTCAGAACAAAAATGAATCTGCTCTGTTCTTGCCTTCTTGGTATCTCGGGAAATCTCTGATTCTATTATTTTTTTTCTGCATGGTTTTTAAAGTATTTTGTTGTTTTCTTGGTCTGCAATTCTTCTGTTGCAATAACTACGTTTTAGTTGTTAATTCTGAATCACTGAGAAATGTAAAAATTTGATTGGGTCCAGATAAAACTCTACATTAATTTTCTTGTATGTATAATAATTGAAACTTGATTTTGAGTTCTAATGGTAATGGACAAGTCCAGTGATCTTGAATACATCAACCAGATGTTCCCAATAGGTCTCTATTTGAATCACTTAGTTGGCTTATCGATGCTGTCATTATTTCTTATTCTATGAATATTAGTTGTTAGTTTCATTGCAAATTTTCATACTTTTTTTTGTTTCTTCTGTCCTGGGTAATTTGCCTTTCGAATTGCTGATATAGTGAATTACTGATTTATTTTTATTTTAAATTTCCATTTCTTGCTACGTAGTTAATGATGTACATTGAAACAAATAGAATGCACAAATCACAGTCAGTAAATAGAGTAACTTACGAGCAGTTTTCTGGTTCATGTAGCGTATATGGTATGTACACTCCAAGGAAAAGAAAAGGAAAATGCACATTATGGAGTAAAATGCTTGTAATTAAAAATTCTGAAACTAGAAAAACTGAAACTCAAACAAGATTCTATAACTGAATGAACCATAGTCTAGATATGATCTTTGCTTGAACTTAAGCAGTCTAAAACAAAGACCAATCAGTTGATTATTTGAACTAAATGGGTTCATACAATAAGCTGTTAAGAGAATATGGGTTTATTATAACACTTTATAAATGGCTGGGAAGGTGGTTAAGATTCTCTAGTTATCTTTTTTCAAAGTTTGTCACCAATATCCATCTTTCCCATACAAACAATGGAGTATGAAGTTCTTTTGCCCCTTTAATATTGGTGCTTATGCTGGAGCATGGAGGTGGCTCATCATGGTATCAACATGTGTGACATGCCACAGCAAATGATGGATGACTTTGGAACCATATCTCTTTGTTTGTGTTTCCTTCTGCTAATTTTCAATGAAGTCCGTGGTTTCATTAGATTAGAATTGTGATTTTTTTTTTATTTCCATTGGAGTTTATTTTGCTTCTCTTTTGTATATTGCCTTTTTTTTTCATATTGTGGATTTCAAGTAAATAGAAGCTGTTGGATTTTAATATCACAAGAGATTAAATTCAATGGGTTTGATTGGTCAATTACATGAGAAGTTGCACCTACACACTTGATTGAAAAATTATCTTTTATCTTACAAAACCCAGTTTTGAACTTGTCCCACATTGGAAAATTATAAGCTTTGTTTTTAGTATTTTAGTAAGAGCTGATTTACACTTCTTAGAGATAGTAGAGGAGAGTATGGGGGTTTGATACTGCGCAACGCGCGCGCATGTGTGCGGCGCAATGAGGCGCACTTTGCGCTCACTCATGTGGCTCGCGAAGGGCGGCTTTGGTTTTGGTGCGATGCTGACCGTTGATCACCGTTGATGAGATCAATGGTTACGATTTGATCGGGTGTGATCAAGAGGCACAATTCAAAGTTAATAGTCATTAACTGTTAACTACTTTTTAAACTATAGTCACAATTCAAACATTGTGACTGTTCAAGGTGCCTTCTCTGAACCAGCACCTACATTTTCTTCATACATCTTCATAAACTATTTAGGGAGCATGAATCAGACTCCAAAAACACACAATTTCAAAATTCATTTTCTTTCTCTCTCTTAGTCCAGTCTGCTACAGTCTCATAGAATGTTTCTTCAGAGATTCTTCAACTTTGTTGGTTGCAGATTCTCACCCAAGGCTCTGTTGTATCCTGAGAACAGATTTGCCTGTAACCCAACAGCAAACTCAATGAAATTGAGTTGGGGAAAATAACGTTCTAAAGACAGTATTTTCAGACGCGCCTCAGAGCTTCTCCTCCAAAGTTACAGTGACCCCATTTTTCCAACAGAAGCATTAGGTGGAGCAAAAAACTATGAAGAAAATGAAGACCCAACTTTGTAAACGGGTCTGAATTTATTATTATTTTAGAGAAAACGGGTTAGAATGTCTTAAATCTGCAGAAAATGATTTGTCACTAATGGAGCTGGGATTTGGGGATTTTGGGTATGTTTCATTTATTTCAAAGCCCTTATTGTCCTTTAATTATCATAAGCACTTTATTTTGTTAGCTTTGTTTATTGCCTTAGTTAAAAAGATTTCTGAAAGAGAGGGTTACTCTAACAGTTACATTGAAATTTTTGTTTTACATGCTTGTGCTCAACATGGCATGGGCTATCTGCTAGTACAACTGTACAAGGTTGGGTAGATTTGGACTATCTGAGGGCTGAGGCCTCAAACAAACCCTAGCCTGAGCTCAGATCAAACACAAATTTTGGGGCTCAAGATCAATCTAGAATCCAAAAATTTATGTCAATTCTATACAGAACACATGTTGGGTTCCCTCAAGTTGCAGATCTACTTCCAGCGGCCCTCTCCTATATTTTATAGCTCAAAGGTAAGCTCATTTCCCTAGTAAAAAGGGGCCTATCTTAATCAAAGAAAGAAAAATATACAAATACCTTTGGATTGCCTTGTGTTGGCAATGTTATTACTTGTTCTAATGATAAAAGTACTCAAGTGCTCAAAAAACATCCGACGGGTTAAGTCTACGCTGCCTTCTACTTGGAGGGACATGATCCTTGATTAGGGGCATTTTGGTCCCTCCACACAGACAATGACACGTGGACGTTGTCGACAATGTAATGCCAAGTCAGTAGGCCAGCTTGATGAGTCAGCATGTGTCATCCAACATCAGGTAGGCCGCCGAGCTGGGGTGATCTTGAGCCACAAACAATGCGAGCTTGCCCAAAACCGTTTCATGCACCTTGCTCTCAAAGGTGCCTTTACCACGACCATAGGCGTAGCTCGTCGAACCATGTGCCACAAGACCCGTGGGTGACTTGCAACTGCCGTGCGTATGTAGCAACTGACATGCTAACACGCTTTATGATGTGGAAACAGCTCCGTCAAAGACAGAAACATTGCCTCAGGCACCAAAACCCCAGATAACTATGAAAGGACTCCAAATCTACCTCAAAAGGTATGCGCACTGAAACACTTAAGCCCTCTCATACTTTCCCACGGAATTCCAGTACTGACTTAAGCACTGGAGTGTTCTCCCGTGTAAAATCTACCCAGGCATTCTCACCCCTCTCTCTTTCCAGCCCTTTCCAGCTCGGACATGCAGATGCCAATTCGGCCATGCAGCTCGACACTGCTAGATCGGATCCTTATTCATGCCCAATCACAAGACACGATGGAGTAGCTAGATTGTGCATCATCAATCCTGATTCTCTAGTCCCTAGACTAGATAATTTCTATGGATATAGGACTCGACCTTGATCAAAAAAAGCATCGCTTAGCCAAAATTCTTTGTAATTTAAGTAGGTTGGCTTAAATTATAGGGATTCTATTAATTTTGGTGAATGAACTTCCCATCCCTCATGCCTATGATCCAGTAGCTGAGATGATCAGTCACCATCTCCACAAATATGGAGGTGTAGGTTTCTCTATGGTAAGCTCAGTAGACCTCATGTTTACCCTACTTGTGTTGTTTTGATTCTGTTAGGCTGCATTTGTTTTTAGTGTAAATTCATATTTACACCATGGAAAATTTGATCCCGGTTTAGTGATTGATGGAAAATTGAACCAAGGTGTTTTGGAAAATTTCTCATGCTGTTTGGTTGTTTCGATGTAAAAGTGAAACTCTACTCTAAAACTCTGCTTTGAAACTCTACTTTGAAACTTTGCTCTGAAACTTCATGGAGCCAACATAGAGCCTGTAGATCTCTTTCTCTGTTGACTTCATCAATGACAATGATTTCATCTCCATAAACCCTTGCTCTCAGTCACCAAAGAATCTTGATGCAGAACGGGAAAAGGTGTTGGTGCACACAATGTAGATTTCGAGTTTCTCTCTAGCAACTTCACCAGTGAAAGGATGTTAATGGTCGACAAGCTCTTCTTTGAAGACCGGCTCCTACCCTTCTGGGAAATGCAACATTCAGAGAAATTAAACAAGATCTCTCTCAAAACAAAGGAAGCAGAAGGTGACCATTGGATGGAGGAGGTCTTCTCACACTCTCTTCGACTCTTCATATAGAGAGGAGACCATTGGATGGAGAAGAAGGAAATGTTTACGCCAATTTTATCGATGTAACCTTTTCATTCATTTTCAATGTAAATATTGGCGACTTTTACATCGACTTATGAGGCAATATTAACACCTCTACCGAACACGTGTAAAATCAAACCAGGGTGTAAAGTTTACCCAGGTTCGATTTTCCACCTCAAACAAATGTGGCCTTATATATATTATTATTTTTTATTTTTTACATGATAGGAAGGATAAGTTGGTTGTTCTTGTAATGATAAGGTTTAAAATATCGATACACCTTGACATGTGGGAAGGTGCATATCATGGGTTTGAGCAACCCTAACTTTTTTAGTTTTTTATCAAAATCTTAGAAAGGCTAGTCTTTGCAAGGCCTACCCCTGAAAATATTAAAATTTAAAAGACTTTAATATTTCATGCATTGGGGACGGGGCCGATAGATACATTATGCGCTGATATGTGATGAAATTTTGAACCTTGATGTAAAAGTGATGTAACTGTTTCTGGTCACGTACCAATTTTTTGTGATGTATAATTTTTTTTTGGCTAAGTACCTCGTTATTTGACCCGGTGGTGACATGCCTTGGTGATGAGCTACTTGGTGGCGAACTCCCTGGTGGAGAACTACCTGGTGGAGAACTGCCTGGTGGCGAGCTCCCTGGTGGCGAACTGCTTGGTGGCGAGTTCCCTGGTGGAGAGCTACTTGGTGGTGAACTCCCTGGGGGAGAACTGCCTGGTGGCGAATTGCCTGGTGGTGAACTGCCTGGTGACGAACTGCTTGGTGGCGAACTCCCTGGTGGCGAACTTCATGGTGGCAAACTTCCTGGTGGCGAACTCCCTGGTGGCGAACTACCTAGGGAAAAACTGCCTGGTGGCGAACTGCCTAGTGGCGAACTCCCTGGTGGCGAACTGCTTGGTGGCGAATTGCCTGGTGGCGAACTTCCTGGTGGCGAATTGCCTGGTGGCAAACTGCCTGGGGGAGAACTACCTAGTGGACTCGTCATTTGACCTGCTCCTAGGCGGCCTACAACTCAGAGGATGGTGGAGCTCCCTGGTGCAGCGCATCCCGAGTGCCCTCTGCATGAGGTGATTTCCTCTCCTTTGTAGGCGGCGGGAGCTGAGGGACCTATGAGAACTGAATCAGAGGACCCGAGGGTATTTTCTCGGCGGGGACTCTCCGATGCCTAAGTTAGCATTCTGATTACAGAGAGCTTGGAGAGAAATGAGAGAGCTAGAGAGCAGGGGTTACCATCCTTTTTTCCACCCTCTTGGCTTTGGGGGTCGAAGTCCTTATATAGTGGTGTCCTCGCGGGTTAGGTGGGTGAAAAGCCTTCAAACGGTAAGACTCGTCATATCCCGTCAGAACCGGGGTACGGTGGTGAACTCCTCGAGGTTGTCAGGCTGGCGCTTGTGTCAGGCGACCAGGTCGGCGCCTGGGCCAGGTTGTCAGGTCGGTGCCTGTGTCAGTTGGCGGGTCAGTGTCTGGGCCAGGTTGTTAGGTCGGCGCTTGTGTCAGTCAGTGGGTCGATGTCTAGGCTAGGTTTTCAGGTCGGCGCCTGTGTCAGTCGGCGGGTCAGTTTCTGGGCCAGGTTGCCAGGCAGGAGATCTTCCTGTGATACGCCAAACTACTCTTTTGTACCGAGCTACCCTACAAGTGGCGAGCTGCCCGAGGGAGCTATGCCGAGCTCCTTGGGCTATGCCGAGCTACTTGTGGCGAGCTTTGCCGAGTTGCCTGGCTCCTTGGTGGCGAGCTCCTTGGAGAGCTGCCTAGCTCCTTGGCGAGCTCTTTGGTGAGCTACTGAGCTCCTTGGCGAGCTCCTTGGTGAGCTACCGAGCTCGCGAGGTAAGCAGTTGTGGTTCATCGGTGGGTGTCTTATGGGCGGCTAGGTCGGTCAGGTCAGATCACGTGCCAGGCTGATCCGGCCAGGTTGCGCAGGCCGCCCCAGGTCGCGTCAGGTCGCGCGCAGGCCGCGCCAGGTCGCTTGCAAGCTGCGCCAGGTCGCGTGCAGGTCGCGCCAGGTCGGCCAGACCGGTGCCCGGGTGTCCAACTTGGTAAGTTGTTGCTTGGGTGTTTGCCTAGTTGTCACGAGGTGCCATGTGTCGCAATTTCACTGGAGGGCCAAATCTGCCCTCATCATTTGCCCCCCACTCCCGAGCTGAGAGTAACTCAGCGAAGGGAATAGATTTCTTTTGGCCCGTAAGTCGACGAGCTAGTAAGTGCTGATCCAATTCCTTAGGCTTTGGGAGCTGCCTGTATGTGGTGAGCTGCGAGTAAGGCAAGGGGGTCTCCGCCAGTTTAGTAGTGTAACCCTTAGGCTCTGGGGCAACTTATAGTTCACACTTGTTGATTTTGCTCCTACTGAGGAAGTGACTGGATATTTAGCAATAGTGTGGCCCGTAGGCTTTGGGAGTGACTCGTAGTCTACTCTTCTTTGACTTTTGCCCGTGCCGGAGAGGCAACCGGGTCTTAAGCAGTAATGTGGCCCGTAGGCTTTGAGAGTGACTCGTAGTCTACTCTTTTTTTACTTTGCCCGTGCCAGAGAGGCGATCGGGTCTTAAGCAGTAATGTGGCCCGTAGGCTTTGCCTGTGAGGTGCCGAGCTATGATTGTGCTGCATCAGCTTCGTAATGCCGGTCATCCACTCCTACAAGAAGCTACTAGGAGTTTGACCTTCGGGGGCAGCATTACTAACTTTAGGTTGCCAACTCACACGGGAGCCTTGGAAGGCTCGACCGGTAAGGGCACCTATGTAGTCTGTTGGCCTTCAACTCCCGTGGAAGCCACGGAGAGCTCATCTTTGTAGGGGGGACCTTGCGGAGAGGACTGATGTGGCATTATCTGAATTGAAAGTAAGGTTGGTAGAGCTACTTAGTTTGTTAGCTCCCTGCATAGTCATTGAGTTCATAAAAAATGTAAACTATAAAGCGATAGCTTCAATTTCTAAAAGGTGAGGACTTAGCTTTGGTAAGATGAGTACTTAGTTTTTGTAGGATGAGAACTTAGCTTTTTGTAGCGTGTTCCCACAGACGGCGCCAATTGATGTAACCGTTTCTAGTCACGTACCAATTTTTTGTGATGTATAATTTTTTTGGCTAAGTACCTCGTTATTTGACCCGGTGGTGACGTGCCTTCGTGATGAGCTACTTGGTGGCGAACTCCCTGGTGGCGAGCTCCCTGGTGGAGAGCTCCCTGGTGGAGAGCTACTTGGTGGCGAACTCCCTAATGGAGAACTGCCTGGTGGCAAGCTCCCTAGTGGCGAATTGCTTGGTGGCGAACTGCTTGGTGGCGAGCTCCCTGATGGAAAGCTACTTGGTGGTGAACTCCCTGGGGGAGAATTGCCTGGTGGTGAACTGCCTAGTGGCGAACTGCCTGGTGGTGAACTGCCTGGGGGAGAACTGCTTGGTGGACTCATCATTTGACCTGCTCTTAGGTGGCCTACAACTTAGAGGATGGTGGAGCTCCCTAGCGCAGTACAACCCAATTGCCCTCTGCATGAGGTGATTTCCTCTCCTTTGTAGGCAGCGGGAGTTGAGGGACCTGCGAGAATTGAATCAGAGGACCCAGGGGTATTTTCCTGGCGGGGACTCTCTGATGCCTAAGTTAGCATTCTGATTACAGAGAACTTGGAGAGAAATGAGAGAATTAGAGAGCAGGGGTTACCATCCTTTCCCCCCCCCCCCCGCTCTTGGCTTTGGGTTTGGAGTCCTTATATAGTGGTGTCCTTGCGGGTTAGGTGGGTGAAAAGCCTTCAAATGGTAAGGCTCGTCATATCCCGTCAGAACCAGGGTACGGTGATGAACTCCTCGAGGTTGTCAGGCTGGCGCTTGTGTCAGGCAGCCAGGTCGGTGCCTGGGCCAGGTTGTCAGGTTGGTGCCTGTGTCAGTCGGCGGGTCGGTGTCTGGGCTAGGTTCTCAGGTCGGCGCCTATGTTAGTCAGCGGGTCAGTGTCTGGGCCAGGTTGCCAGACAGGAGATCTTCCTGCGATACGCCAAACTACTCTTCTATACCGAGCTACCCTACAAGTGGCGAGCTGCCCGGGGGATCTATGCCGAGCTCCTTGGGCTATGCCGAGCTGCTTGTGGCAAGCTCTACCGAGCTGCCTGGCTCCTTGGTGGCGAACTCCTTGGAGAGCTGCCTAGCTCCTTGGCGAGCTCTTTGGTGAGCTACCGAGCTCCTTGGTGAGCTATCGAGCTCGCGGGTTAGGCCGTTGTGTTTCATCGGTGGGCGTCTTATGGGCGGCTAGGTCGGCCAGGCTGGATCATGTGCCAGGCTGATCCGGCCAGGTCGCGTAGGCCGCGCCAGGCCGGGTGCAGGCCGCCCGTAGGCCGCATGCAGGTCACACCAGGCCACGTCAGGTCGGCCAGACCGGTGCCTGGGTGTCTAACTTGATAAGTTATTGCTTGGGTGTTTGCCTAGTTGTCACGAGGTACCACGTGTCGCAATTTCATGGAGGGCCAAATCTGCCCTCATCAAAAAGAAAGTAGACCGTTAATCCCTCTCCTTGGTTGAGCCTTCTTTTGTATTCCATTTTTATAGAGCACATTAGATCTTAGTTTTTAGTGGCATTTTGCCCGTTTACAAGAGAAAAAGCATGCTGGGCTTAGATTATCCTCGGCCCTGCCTGATTTGTTTGAGAAAATTTTTTTCAGCGGAACTTGGATGTTAATACAAGTTTTCGACGGCAAAGCAGTAAGGCGCACCTGAAATCCACATCGGTGGACTCACCTTTTTCCTTGTCGGTCTTTACATTTTATTTTGATAGATAAACAAGAAAGATAACACTACAACAAAAAGAGAGGTTATCTACAACCAGGCGGATGGCCCCAAAAGCAGAAATCATCATCCCAAGATTTCGCAAATCACCTGAGTCCTAGATCTATTAACATATTTGAACTTCACATTCACAAAAGTAGGAATAAGAGACATAATTTTGTCCATCCAAATAGCTGAAGACCAATAAAGCCCAGCATGAAAAAGTTCAACTACCAGAGATGAAGAACAGAAATCACGTTTGCCTCCTGCAGCCATTACAAAAGAGTTTGAGTTATTAAAATACCTCCATCCTGTAATACCCCACCATCACCGGAAATTAGAAAGAATATACTATAAAAAAAGATTTAACGGTTGAAGCCACTGGTGATTAGACGAAATGACCACAAATACCCAGAATAGATGAAATAACCCAGAACACAAGTCTTTTTATCTGATTAAAAATAAGGGTAAATTATCCTAAACTTTCAAAAATGACACTTGGGTCCATCTGTTACTATTTCGTTAATTAAACATTATATAATATCAAAAATACCTTTTTCATATATTTTTAATATCATTTTATGGAATAAATTCATCACCTGAGAATGTGGTCCACGGAAAATTTGAATATATTATTTACTGTCCATGTGAGAATGCCATTGAGGAGAAATGTCTAGTTACCTGAGTGATCTCAAAAATACACAAGAAGGGTATTTTAGACATTATGTTAACTGATGGGATACTAATGAATGAACCCGTTTATTTTTGAGAGTTCAAGGTACTCAAGTATTAAGGACTAATCTCCTTTTTGCTGTTAAAGATATTTCTGTGAATACTGAGTTTTTAATTGAAAAATAAAGTAAGAAATTTCAAATACAGCCTAAAACAACAGTTAACCAAAGCAGTCCATTCTCATAACACGAGTGGGTTTGTGTTTTGCCGACCGTTTGCTACATCCTTGATCCTACTAGCATCCATTCCTGTACGGCTCTGCCTCTCAGTCAAAGCAAGCCTACTCAACTAAGTAATCACATTTAGACTTTGGTTTAATCTGTTAAACAAACATTAATGAAGTGAACACGCCAACATCGTAGTCGATTAAAGCACATGCCACATTCAACAATTTTTGAATGTGGGTCGGTGAGACTGAGAGGATTCAGAACAAGACAAAAACAGCAAGGATTGAATTAAAGCTATGTATGATACAAGGAAAAAGTAATTACAAAAAAAAATTAGACTGAGCTTGAACAAACATTCATGAAGTGATCACACAGACACAGCATAGCTCCCAAATACAAAAGAAAATACAAACAATGCAAAAGAACACCACTTCAACGTCTTGGCAATGGAAACCCAAACAGGGCCTTCGGGAAGAATCTCTGAGAGGCCGAACAGCACAGAGGCCACGATCATAGAGATGAACACAGAGCTCAAATGTATACTCACGAGTTTCTTGGTTTCGGCATCTCCAGGAGGAAACTTAGCAATGAGGATGGCCGGTGCTGCCGGGATCGGCACGAGGCTCACAAATCTGCGCAATGATTCCTTCTCAGCAGTTGTATCACTGGTTTCTTGGACCCTCGAAGTAGAGGTAGTAATGGGTAGTTTGGAAGAGGAATGAGGCGCCATTAATTGATTGTGGAGGATGAGTGGTTTGCAAGAGGAGGACAAGGTTGAGCTAATGCCTAATGGGTCTTCTCTTCTGTAGTTCAGTTCATGTGTCCTGTATATAGAGATGTGAAGGATATCGATTTGGTGTGGGTGTCTAGGACATGAGTCAGGAGCTTAGTCTTCTCTTAAGCTTTCATGTCGACATGTTTAGTAGTTGATGAACCTCAGTGGTCTTAGCTAGCCATTGATGTTCAGAAAGCATAGCAGATGGCACAACTGGGTGATCTGTTGAGCGGAGTGTGGCTGAGTGAGGTAGTCTGTGGCAAGTCATGACTTCCCCACGTGAATAGGTAAGGCTATACCCAGAAACAGGAACCCAATTCTGTTACTTGATTGTTGAGTGGAGTGTGGCTTCCTCGTTTTTCAAATGTCAGTCGGCTATGGATTTTCGATGGTCTTACACAGGATAGAGCTAAAATCAGATAAGCTCTCCAGCTCAGTTGTCTCCAAAACATTTTACGTGCAGGGGAAGGCTTCACGATTAACTAACATGTCGACATGACAAGCCCGCCCGGGAAGCGATTCATTTATCAGAGAAACAGAGAGAATGGTCGTGATGGCGTCCTCCTGGGAGTACAAATATACTGCTTCACTACGTCCATCGAATGAGAAAAGATTCCATTGTAACGGTGGATGTTCTGGGTCCATAGTAGTATTAGTTTCATGAAGAGGGTAAATTAGAAGATTAGATCATCCCTGAACGGCTGGACTTTTATTTGCACCAAAGACCCTCTTGAACTTATCCTCACAAAGATCCCTTCGATGGTAATTGGTATAAGGAGTCTGGTATGACTGTTTGAACTTATTTAAATCTCTAAACTGTTTTTTCATTAATGATTTTTTTTTGTTATATTGTTTTCATTTCTATTTTTTATTGCTTTAATTTTTTTAAGCCCTTATTGGTTTAGTTGATATTGCATATTGTTTTTGTTATAATTTTATGTTTTCATAGAAATTTTTTTAGTTTTTTATTGTAATTTGAAGTTTTTCGTGTGGTTATTATGATAAATTAACTTTTCGGTCATTCATCTTAACGGATAATTGCCAATTTGCCATTTACCCCAGAGTACAGGCTTAGAAGTTGGACGCCTAGAAGGTGGTAAACTGTAATTTACCAAAAAAGAGTATATGGCCATTTTGCCCATTGGAAGGGAAAGGAACGTTGCAGCGAAACCCCTCCCAACTCCCAGGTGGAGAGAACTCCGTTCTCTGAAGACAAAAGAGGAGACTGCGGCGATCAGGCAAACGCTGGCGACATCAACCGCTGAAACGCCGGCAGGAGTAATGTTGCTTTTTCATATGTCTCATCTCCATTTCCTTCAGATCTGTGCATTTACCGTTTTGTTTTTGTTGGATGTGTGCTTTGTATTCCGTGTTTGGATGGATCTATGCGTTATTCATTTTTCCTCATCAAGGGATCTCAAAAAATTGTTTAGTGTCGAACCAGTTGTGGAGTCTATGTTAAGTATTTTCTACTATATTTTGCCGTCAAACCCATCAATCAGTTGTAGAGTCTATGTTTAAGTGTAGAACCAGTTGTTTAATATTCTTGTATGTTTTTCCTTCCAATTTATTGTTCATAAGATATAGCTTCCTAGTCCGTAGATAGGTATTATTTAGTTTTTCAATTTTTGTATATAAGTCCTTTTTATGTTATTGTGTTATTTGAGAAACAGTTAGTAGGTGTGGGGATACACATTTATTTTGAAAAATATTATTGCATGTGATGACAATCTGTTTTTGTGAAATCACTTCATATTGTCTCTTGTTTTGGTCTTGGCTCTGTTACTAATCATGTGAGATTTGTTAACAGAGAGATTACAGAAAGTTGAGAGTTATATTGTTCTGGGAAGTGGAACAGAACAGAGAATTTACTAAATCATGAAATCTATGAATTCCAGAAGGTTTGTCCTGATGTCTTTCCTTCTTTTCTTTTTTCTATTTTTTTTGGGTTCTTGTTAGTATTTTTATTGGTGCTTGCAATCTGCACAAGATATTTACATCACGTTCATTATAGATTTCTCTTTTTGGGGCAGATATTAGAGTTTGGTTGTTTGTTTTCTGGTTCCTATCATAGTTTATTTTCTAATTTATTTATTTTTTATTTTAATCTGTTAATTTTTTGGTGGTTTTGCAAGTCAATGTTTGTGAAAATATGGAGTTCCAGTGATCTAATTGGATACATAATCAGTAACAAAACCAAAGTGGATTAGTTAAATGTATAAGATAAAACAAAAATACAGAAAGGAAGTATAAACCATCAACCTGAGGAATGGCTAAAGGAACCAACAGCCAGGATCACTATCTTTTTTATAGAGATCAGAAAGAAAGTTTATCCCAGCATAGCAATATGCAGTTCAAGGATTTGCTTTCTACTTTTTCTTCCTCTATTTAGAGTATTACTTAGGGTGTTGGCCAACCTTCTTTTTCTTTATGAGATAGAGTAATGTATATGCATTTTATCAAAAAACCAGAGTATACGTGAAAGGATATACCAAGATGCACAAATATGCATATGCAACACTCTCTAGAACAAAAGGCTTTGAAGGAACAGAGCTGTTTCTATACAAGAAGACCTCCCAAATCTGAAAGTAACTAGGCCATCTACTATGGCATTCATTTCCCTAGGATAACAAGGTATCTAAACTGCGAAAGTCTCTAGATCTCATTTAACAGGCCTTCTAGACATCATGGTTCATTAGTCATTACCAACTGTTAAACCATTGAATGCATTTACAAGTCATCCTTAATAGCCAGTGAAGAGAGATATGATTGCTTGACAATTTGGATTCGAGTTTAAATAGTTCTAAGTTTTGTTCTCTGAAGTCAACACCGCAAACCTGTGGAACTGGAGGCTCTCAGTGGTATGGCCAGTGGGCCTCATGTTCTCCCTGCTCTGTCCCCACTCCTGAGGCCCCTGTAATGTGTACTATGTAATACCAAGAAAATAAAGGCTGCTAAAAACCATGAGTAAACAAAGATGGACTATTCTAAATTATCAAGTGTTGTGTTGGTTTACACACTTGTCCAACATGATGTGGTTGCCCTTGCCTGGTTTAACATGTCCATGTAACATAGCTTTTGAGGTTGTCAAAATTGAGTTGCATTTAATGATGGCTTATAATAGCTTCTTTATTATTATCTAGAAGTCTTTAGGAACAGCACAATCTCCTCATACATCCATATTACATATTTAAAAGCTATGTTACATGGACATGTTAAACCGGGCAAGGGCAATCACATCATGTTGGACAAGTGTGTACACCAACACAACACTTGAGAGGATTTTGATTTATTTGTTTTTATTTGGGATGAACCGGGCAAGGGCAAAAATCTCCTTTTTGGTTTATTTGTTTTTATTTGGGATGAACTAGTTGTATTGTATCTTTGTCTTCTATATTTACTATTTTCTCATACTCATTTTAATAGCATAACAATGATCTGTTACTGATAAAAAATATGCTTATCCTTGATGCTTTTTCTACATGATCTATTTCTTTTTTAAAATTTTCATATGTTGCAGAACTTCTTGGTTATATCCCTGGATGCCTTCCTGTATATCAATTTAAAAGGAAATACCCGTGTTCTTTGGATTTTAGCCATCATTGTGACTTGTTATGGAATGCCATCCCTATGCAGGGAATTTCGTAGCAATAGAGCTGCTCTCTTTGATGGTATTGAAGATGGTATAAGGGCCACCTCATCCTACTCATCCCGTGAAATTTATGAACATGACAATGATAGGGCTCTTGATGGATTGCAAGATAGAGTCAGTCTATTGAAGAGAGTAAGTTTGGTGGATATGTTTCTGTTTTATAATTTAGTTGTCTACTTGTAATTAGTGTCATAGCTTGATAGGTCTTCACCAGGGAAATAAATGTTTAGAGTGTTGCAATGTGCAGTTCCTGCATGCATGTTTTTGCTACTTCTCCTTGGTTCTTGGTCAAAATAATCATTTTTTGTGTCTTCTATTATTTCTACACACTGATGTTTTTCAAAATGAAAAATTCATGTGTAGTACAAAGTAGGATTGAGGTGTTTTGTAGAGACTTTGATTTATAAACCTTTTTCGAACCGTTCTAAGTTTCTGATCCATTTTTACTTCACTACTGTTTATGATGTAAAAGATGTTTCTATCTTTACTATACTACTGATCTATCAATTTGTTTCTTATATATATAAAATACGTGGCAAAGGCACACTGGAGGACTATGGTTTTCCCTGCTTAAGAGTTTTAAGGTAGTATTACACGAATACATGATGATTGTAAAGAAAAAAAAGGTAGTATTATAGGGTACAAATGGTCTGGTATATGTGGTCCATTAGAATGAGTGAATGGTGTCAACCTCTAATCGTTATGCTGAACTGCACTATCATGATACCATGGCATTTTAATACGAATGTTTGCATTATATTGTGTCCACCTGGTCTTTTGAGTTGATTCCCGTGCTTCAGAATATCTCTTTGAATTGAACCTTGATTCCCATTTGTGAGTTGATGATTCACAGCTGACGGGAGACATACATGAGGAGGTTGAAAGTCACAACCGAGTATTGGACCGGATGGTATGTAGGTGACACTCATATAAAGCCATTTTAATCTCTGTTTAATTGAAAATTATTTGTTAGTGTCTTAATTTTTTGTTATGACATGGATTACATGCATCAGGGAAATGATATGGATGCATCAAGGGGAATTCTTTCTGGAACTATGACTCGGTTCAAGATGGTGAATAAACCAGATTGCCCTTTGTTCTATTTCTAATTTTCTATCACGTTTCTTTATACAATATCTGTTCCTTGCTAAATATAGTTCACCTGAACTGTAGGTCTTTGAGACGAAGTCAAGCAGGAGAATGTTTACACTTGTGGCATCATTTGTTATCATCTTCCTAATCATATATTACTTGACTAGGTGACAAATTTGTCTTGTAAAGTTGGTGGGATAAAATTACCATATTTAGTACAAGTGGAAGGACACGCATTTAATATCTTCTTACATAATATTAATCCGAGTTTCTGATTTTAAGATATTTCCACCTATAAATAGATATAAATATGTGCCAATGTATTAGATATATGTTTGGGTGGTGCATGGATCTCAATTTCTAATTTTCCCAAAACATCATCTAAGAAGCATAACAATTAGAGATAGCAATTTCTACCCTACCTGGTTGATACCCACACGATTGGGGTGGGTTTTTTTTTTTGTTTTTTTTAATTGCTTGATGAGTGGATTTTGGGATTTTACAACCCGTACAGGTATGGGTAGGGTACGTATTAGGCTAAACCCAACCCTCCTTGAATTTTATGTATTAGGTGTTGAATTTTATAATATTTTAAATATTATGTGAAGGGTAATTGATAGTTTGTATTTTTAACATATCTTAATCAAATAATTGGAAAACTTTCTGTTTGTTCATGCTATTTTATTTATTTATTACTTATACATAACAAGAAATAATAGAAAATTAGATGCAGACTCTAAACCTAATCCACCTTATCCTTGAATGTGTTGGGGGGGGTAGGGTTTGGGAGGATTTTGCATTTTTATGTATAAGGAAGGTTTGAATTATCAAAATTCAATTTGTTACATATTTTGGGGCAGGTAGAAATTGGGAGGTTTAAGGAAATGGGCAAGTCTAAAATTTACAAAACCGTCCGAAACCCTGTGATCCTGAATGACAATGCCGATAAGGTTTAGAAATACCGAATACATATTTATTTTTGCACTCTTCCCAAGCTGAGCCTTTATTTCTTTTCATTTCCACGTTTGAACTTCTGTTTGCGCTGGATTTTCAACTCAGCTTCTCCTTCTTGAGTTCTATTGGTTAAATCATCATGCCTAATTTCATTGCTTTCTGAAATCCCGTTGTATCCTAACAAAATCCTGTAAGGTTGATACGTGTAATGAATGGAACAAGGACCAGATGGTTTTGTACTCACTGGTAGAATTAGATTGAGTTGAGAATTTTGTATGGTTAAACCGTTAAAGAATAAGGTAATTTTTCTGAAACCTCGCCTGAAGTTTTTTGCTGTTGCTGAAACCTCCCTTGAAGTTTGATAATTGCAATCACCTCCCTTGAAGAATTTTGTATGGTTAAAGAATAGGGTATGTTTCTGAAACCTCGCCTGAATTTTCTCGCTATTGCTGAAACCTCCCTTGAAGTTTTGCATGCGTTTGGATGGAGAGTATAATCATGATCGACATAAAACTCTACTCCTGTTCAGTTTTGCGTATGTTTGGATGTAGTGGAGTTTTATGTTGATATTCAATGTAAAACCTATCAAGTTTAAAGTTTTACATCAACTATTGATGTAAATACTACATCGATTTTATTGATGTAAAAATTTACACTCCAAGGTTCAAAATATTGATACGTCTGATAGGTCGGTATGGGCGTATCAGGCGAATCGATACTATATTTTTTAGTTTTTTTTTAATTTTTTTTGAAACCGGTTTAGGAGTGCCAGTTTAGGTCTCCTCCATCCCCTGAACTGGTCAGAGCCCCGATACACCCACTAGAGGGGCATATCTGTAGGGTCTCGGAATGATATGTATCGATCGATACGGGCCGATATGTGTCGATACTTTGAACCTTGCACTCCACTAATTGTGTTTTTCAAAAAGCAACGATTTCTTTCACGGTTCAATGTAAAATGTTATCGGTGTACTTTTACACTGATGATGTTTTAAACTGATTCCAAACTCTGCTTAAAGTTTGTATTCTCGTAGAAACCAGCCTCTATACTAACTAACTATATCCATATTTTGAACATTTTCATGCCTTTTTTTAAAAGAGTCTACCAAAGGATGTCTAGTTGCAATTATATTAGAAAATTGAGGGGAGGTGATTGCAATTACTAAACTTCCGCAGGTTTCAGCCAATTACTGTAAAGAATATTAGGCGCCATTGCTCTTTTGAACCATACAATCATGGGTGATCATTCTTAACCCGGTGGTAGGCTGCGTGAATCTAGGAAATATTTAGCTCCCACCCGGTTAGAGGACATGCGTCTGATCAAATACATTTTACCCCTTAAATTTTAGAGTTTAGGGGTTTAAAGTTTAGGTTTCAGGATTTAGATATGAAAGTGAAGAGGTGGTTGGATGAAAAGTATCTGACCATGGTAAGAGCCAAGTTCCGTAAATCTCGTTTCACCATTTTTGTTCTGTTCAGTTTCATATATATCGTTAAATTATGAGCTTTTAAACCATTTCTTACTACTTCCTAGGATGCACTGCAAGCAGAGATTCTTGCAAAGCATTAATGAGGTCATAAATTGGTGGCCTCGAACAATTAAGGATTACTTGTTATCTGCCAAGATGTCTGATTAGGTAGGTTTAAATTGCTGCAATATCTACAACTCTACATTGTACTACTACATTTATTGGATTGTAGGAACTTGTTGGGTCTACTGCTTGCATACCCATATAACTGTTAAATAGACTCAATGAATGTACACGGATTTGGTTTGGATCCAGCAGAATCTTCATTCACATCCGATTATGAAACCTTTAGATACGTATCTACATTTGATTACTATATTGAATTTCGGATCAGATTTAGATTTAATCTAGAACCATTTTATTGTGTGATAAAAAAAAATTCCAAAGTCTAGAAAACCAAATTAGTTTTAACTTATGGACCAGGCCTGAAAGCCCAACTTTTGAAATCGGGACCCGTCTTTCATTCCCTACTTTGAACAGGCCCGTCAGCAATGTTGATCCTTTGAGAAACTCAAAAGGTCACATGATACACATGTGACCATTTTCCATCTATATTCAAGCTAGGGGTGATCATTCTTAACCAGGGCCAAAAACCAATCAAGAGCAGCAAACAATTTGGACCAAACCTAGGTTGATTCAGCCTAGGATTTCGTGTTCAAGGCAAGCACCAACCTTTAGGTTTTATGATTTGAATATTAGCAGTTCAGAATCTATCAAAAATAGGAGAAATCAAACATCATAACATATGCATAAGAAAACAAATATGGTTGGGAGTTTGGTGGTTCGAATCTGATCCAAATAAAATGCAAAATTACATGGATCTCCTCTCTACTCATTGAACTTGTACTCCTCCAAACTTTGCAGTCTCCAGTTGTTTCTCCAATGTAAAATAAAAGAGAAAACCTAATATTTTTTTCTAGGACTTACATAAAAGATACATATGACATATTGTCTAAAAAAATAATAAAATAATTAATTACGAATTAAATCAAATAGGGGAAATCACCCCATGTAAATCCAACTTGCAATCAATGAAGAAAATAATCTCCACACACTCAAGATGATTAATTCAAGATTCCACTACAAAATTATTCTAAACTGGGTGACAAATGGGAAATGCTGCCATTTGGCGAAAGGGGAGACCGTCCCTTTCCCTTTAAGGGGGCATTCTTTTTTCGGATTTTGTAAGGGGGGAAAGTTGGTCAATGGGATTTTGGTTTTCATTGACCAAGAATCCCATGTTCTTTTTTCAGAATTATGTGGGGACCAAGGAAAGTTTATTTTCTTAGGTATCATTTACCTACCATCTCATAGGTGGGTAGATATCTTTCCCACCTAGGGGGAAAGTTTCCAACACTTGAATGGGACAAAAATGTCCATTTTAGTTATAGATTTTTATGGCTAAATGGTCATTGCTTTATTTACACAAGAAATAAAAGAACATGGGTAAATGCACTTACACGGGTAAGTGTTTCCCAAGAAGAACTTACCCAGGTAATTGCATTTACCTGGTAAATAGCTTACTAAAAAGCGAACATGGCCTAGTATATATATAAAAAAGATTTTTTATCACGATATTAAGCAGTTCAATTGAACTTTGATTTGTTTAAACAACTAACATGTCGAACATCTATGAATTGAATCTGAAATGGCACAAGAATTATATGATAAGAAAAAGAAGATCGAACACGAAGACATGTACAAGGCAATTCGATATTATATATAAGTCTGTGTGAGGTGTGATGGCCCATGTAAATGTTGACTTTTTTTTTCTCTTTTTTTTTTCTTATTTTGACTTTGCGTAAAAGTGAGAATGCACAATGGAAGTTTTTTGGAATAAAATTATTCCCTAATTCATTGTTTGAGAAAGGGTATAAAAGTCATTTTATTGTAGTTTAATGCTAACTTTAATGGCTACTTAAATGCCCATATTTATCTATCTAGTGCATATATAATTGTAAGTGTTGAAAATGTAACTTCAATTATTACTTTCCACATTGTTTAATCTCCTCTCATTAAGTCTTATAACTTAAAGCATGGTTTTCAAAACTGGACCAAACCAGATGGTCGAACCAAAAAAATAGAGAATCGGGCAGGTGCCAAGTTTCGTTTTTCCAGAAAACCAGATTTTCCCAAAAACCGTTGATTTTGGTCAGCAAACCACTAACCTAGGCAGTTAACCATTCGAACGGTTTTGACCTTTTTAATTTTTTAATTTTTTTTCGTTAGAATGGTCCAACCGTTTGAAGGGAATTAGACCCCTGACCAGTACGTTCTTTGGGTCGGTTTTAAAAACCTTGACTTAAAGTATTAATTCTCATTTTCTCTTATGAAATCCTATATCAAGTTATTTTTCACTAATAGATGATACTAATTAGATGTATGCCAATAATTTTAACAATATAAACTTGTATATTTTAAATCTAACTCAATAATAAAACCATATTTTTATCAAAGTGGTGGCTAATAAATTCAACCATCAAAATCAAATTGATCAACCTATATAGTTATAGTTAGGTAATAAAATTTTTAAATAGAAATAAATATAAACATTATAAAATGTAGAAAAAATTAGACAAATTTATGATACTTTTGTTAATTAAATTAAAAATAAGTGTAATAAACAAGAATTATTTTTATGGTAATGAAAATTAAATTCATAACTTAGAATTGAGCAAAAATGGAATTGCTTTACTGTTTGGCAAAGATCAATAGTTCAACTTTTGGGTAAAAATTGTTAGCATTTAATATCATAAATAAATAAATAAAATTAATAAATTTAGAAATACAAAATGAAAAAATATATAAATTTTGCAAAAGAACATTCAGGCACATCTATAATATATTAATATCATATAATTATCATAATAAACAAGAAGTAAGTGTCACATTTTGTATTTATTTTTACACATGGAAATACAAAAGGAATTCTAGAAAAAATTGAACACGTCTACAATTCTATATTTACACTACTATTAAAAATATGAATAATATTATTGAACATTCTTTTAACTAAAATACTCAAAATTGAATTTAGTTCCTATTTAATTATGAGGTTTAAATTGTAAATTGAACTATTACAGTACCACCTTTTTTATTGTTCGAGTGATGCCTAAGCTGGTTGGAGCTGCCACATGATCTACCTCTTTGCTAGTGACTTCGGGCCATGTCGGTACATGTCACCACAACCACGTCATGTAGAGGGCTCACAAGGAAGAAAAGTCCTACATGGGCAAGAAGATGTGACTCGTCAAGGAGAGTAGGACCTCCCGAGAACCTCGGTGGGTGACCTCATCTCGACAACCCCATGAACCTCATTCGACTACAACACAGGTGTTTGGTCTATATAAAGGCATCTTCCCCTCAAGGTAAGTTCTCTGAGATCTAGAACACATTACTCTCCTCGGCTTGGACTAGTTCTCTACCTGTTCGACCCAACAGATCTCTATTTCTCTCTCTCTTTCTCTCTCTCTCTCTCTCTCTCTCTCTCTCTCTCTTCATTATTGACTTCAGCATCGAAGTGCCTACTCAGGGATAAATTCCTTGGCCCTTTGATTTTCTCTGTGTTTGCATACTATAGTGCACGATCTCGTCCTTCTACTTTGACCTCATCTAGTTGGCAGGACTATCTGTTGCATGTTTGGCTCGACACACCATGGATCAAACAACATCATTCACCTCATTCAATTCTCTATATTTAAACCTTACATTTATTCGATAAATGAAAAAAAAAAGATATACCAAAAAGATAAAACATTGCAAAAAGAAGAATCTAGCCAAATAGATATACCTATCAATGATACTTGAAGCATTACAGCTCAATCCGATAATATTTGGATGAAGTATTTTATGTAATAAGATTTAGATTTTGCAATCTACATTCTATTATTTAACATTGTAACAAGAAGGAATAGCACAAAGCGTGATATTCTCAACATCATATATTTCAATAGGAGCAACATCTTGGCAGAGGCCAGAGTCACCAATCATGCATAGAAGCCAAACATTGCCAACATCTTTGCTTGAAAGAAGTAGACAGAGAAAGCCATGCTTCCCTAGACTTTTTGAGAGAAGTCTAGATGTTGTGTCCAAGATAATTCAAACAAGCAGGAAATACACCCCTATGACAAGCTTTAGTAGTACGGGCCACAATTGGGGAATGATCACTACACACTATCGGATATTGTTGCACTCACATAGTTTAAAACAATTAACATCATAAAGTAACTAAGTAATCTCTCACATATGAGATCATCCATCTGTTGGCAATTTGTTTAGATATAATATGGGCCCTTAAAGTCCATATATCAACCAAATCACAATCTGAGATGAAATTAGTAAGTTTCCTATAATGAGTAGAGTGCAAAGTTTGACTGCCAAGCTTCTCTTTATTACTTAGGTTCCATTCACTTTTTGATAAGTTATTTACCTGGATAAATGTATTTATCAATGTTTTTCTATTTTTCAAATAAATAAGACAATGAACATTTTAATCATAAAAATACATTATTAAAAGGGACATTTTTGTCCATCCAAGTGTTGGGAACTTTTCCTCATGTGGAAAAGTTATTTATCCACCCTTGGGAGATGGTTACCCAAGAAAACAAAATTTCCTTGGTCCCCAAATAAATCTAAAAAAAAGAACATGGGGTTTCTTGGTCAATGGAATTGTGAATCTATCCCATTGACCAACTTTACCCCCTCTTAAAATCCAAAAAAAGATATCCCCATTAGTATAAGTACATGGAATGAGGTAGCAACCCTCTTGCAAAGAGAAACCCCTAGAAAAATCTCCATAAGTAACCAGCACAGAGACAGAGAAGACACCACCATAACAATGTTGAGCTCCCATTGGAGGCACTACAATGAAACACCAGTTCGCCCTTATGAATCCTTAGTGTAGAGGGACTTAATAAGAAATATTGCATCTTCCTCCCATTGTAGACTTATAATCTAGCCTCATACCCACTCATCGGTTGTATATATAACTTACACTATATGACCTATGTCACCATTTAGACGTTTCTCAAAGTGACATCTCCAATAGCACACATGGCCAAGCTTCTAGAAGGAGAAGTAGCTACACTCGTGCTCACATGTGGGTTTCAAGAGAAGAGCGATCATTTACATCAGCATAACTACATGAACACGTGGAGAAACCCTAAACCACTTTCCAATCCTAGATCCTAACTAATTCGGAATTGCTTTTCCAAAGTGGAAAAACTTCACTCCTTTTCTTAGGAAAATCTCTATAATTAAATGACTTCCGAGGACCTTCACAGTTCACACCAATCCATTACTGAATCCTGCGTGAACTTTGCCTCTTCATAACCCTCTTTCAGCCTCCTACAACTATCGCCATCTACTGTCCTTCAAGTAGATATTTCCATATGATAAATTTTAAGAGTATGATAAAATTGATTCTTGCAATTTTCTATCTTTTTTAAGGCAATTTTATATCATAATTTGGCCAAACGAAGTCCTTTTTGGGTTAACTTTTGCTGTTGGGCCCAACAGCACAAGCTGGTTGAGACAGTTTCTGGGCTGGGCACGTTCTGGGCAGTTCATCTATTCATGCCCATACTTTTGATTTTAATCAAAATAAATTAAGATATAATTACTAATTTACCCATTCTCATGATAACGTGGCATTCCCATAAATTCTCTCAACAACATAGGATGTTGGCCCCCCAACGGCTAAAGTTTTTCCCAGTCAGATGCACTTCCTTTGGTTGCGTTTTTGATTGACGTAGCAAGTACCGCGTGTCCAAATTAAGGGTCCAATTCGTGAGGGCCCAAGATGAACCAGGCCTAGGCCCATTCCAAACTTCTACACGCGCTGGCATGGATTTGAAAAATGGACTATGCAAAGTGACATTGGGGGCGAATGATAATTGAGTTCAAGTTGATTTGAGGTGGCATTTGGTAAATCTGAAAAGTAAAAACAGTTCTGAAAAATCTTTGAAAGCATTCAGTGAAAATAGTGCTTTTTCACTTTTGCAAACATCTAAATGCAATGGAGTTATTCGGTAATTTGAATGTTGTAATGTCTGAAAACTGTGTATTTTACAAATTTCCCCCTCAAAGTTGTTATTTAGATAAAAAAATAAATGAAAATAATTAAAATACACATTAAAAGAGTAATAAAAAAGATTAATATTATGAATAATAATAAATAACAAAATATTAAATATACTATTAAGGATAATTAAAATATTCAACCATTTTAATAAAATAATTTAACACCATAAAATAAATACAAAATGTTATGAAATGGTTAACCAATAAATGAAAATGATGAAAAAATAAAAAAGCAATAAATTATTAATAAAGGAAGAGAAAAAGAGAAAAATATAAATAAAAAAGGTTAAAATGGAGTTTAAGGTTGCAAAAGAAAAAAAAAAAAAAGGAAAAAAGAGTTTTAAGGTGTGGAGGGAAAAGAGGGTTGGGGATCAATCATTTTTTATTAATATTTGATAGAGGCACACATAAGTTAAGAGAGAACTCTCAAAAAATCTATCGCTTTTGTTTTTGAAGGGGCACATCTACTCTCTGCTCCTCCTTCCCTTTCCATCTCTCCATTTGTTTTACTTGATTCTCGTTCTCATTCTTATTCTCCCGCATTCTCTTGCTTTTATTTGATTATTGTTTTTTTAAACTTTCTCCACCCCTGTTACAAAGAGCAGAGACCGTCGGCGATCCTGGTTCGTCGCTCCATTGTTCATCACATTGAAGAAGAAGAAGAAGAAGAAAAACAGTCGGCGATGCTGGTTCGTAGATACTCTATAGGATGGTCAGGATCCCTATTACGCACACTCTTATAGAGGATAATTGGCAATGCTGTGTCGCCGATGAACAGCGGAGGAGGAGAAGAAGGAGTAGAAGATGGGAGAACAGTTGGCGATTCGTGTTAGGTTGTTACAGAGGGCAACCGACGATCCCTGTTGTAGAAGAAACGGGGGGAGGAACGAAGGAGACAGGGAGGAGGGAAGAAGAGTAGAAAGAAAAAAATAAATGGGTATTTTGGTAAATAGATTATCGTCCGCTACCACTGAGCGTGTTTGGAGATAGAAGACCAGCTGAATGATTTGGAGGAGCTTTCAGATTCCGGAGGATGAGTTTGGAAGTGCTGCCTAACGACCCCGAAGCGCCCAAAAATAAAAATTTCGGTGTTCGGAGGTCGATTCATCACTACCGAACAGCACCTGAGCCTTGTACAACGTCCCACCCAACCCGATATTGATAAATATTTTGGGCTGTTAATGGACCTGATATTGATCCAATCCGATAAATGTTTTGGGCTGGATTGGTCCAATTCAATGTCCTATTAGCAGTCTAACATGTTGAAATTGGTTTCAATTTAAACATTCAAAGCTGATTCATTGGCACATGCCACCCTTGCTCTTATATTTTGTCAGTGGACTGGACATTGATTGAACCTGACCCAGTCTAATATTAATTTGTTACAGATAGATCGGGTCCAATCCAATCCCTTCAAATTGATTTTGATTCGGAAGAGATCAACTCAAACCTGATTCAATGAAATCCCTACTTGAAACAATTCTAAAATATAAGTATGGAACCCTTTGAATAAATCAATATACAATTTTCTTATATCCCCGCATATCAATAGTTGGTTGGGTTGACTATATATGGAAAAGATATGTATCTGAAAATTTTTTGACCAATCAATTGAAATCATAAATGTGATAGCCAATCAAGTATTATTTATCAAAATTCATGGATGGATTTTGATTGATTAAAACTTTTTCCATACCATATCTTTTCCGCATCATAGATTTTCCCTAGTTGTAATTATGCTCTCATATTTGATAATTTGGCCAATCAAAACCACCCAAGAATTTTGACGAATTTTTATGTGTTAGTATATGTCTTGACACAAAGCGTCAAGCCTAGGAGATTCAGTCTGGTTTAATTTTTTGTGTGGGTGTGTATTGGGCTCAGCCTACTCAAGGATTCAACCCATGCCCAATCATTGCTAAATCTCGGGTTGGATCTTCTAACACCGGGTTAATCACAGCCAAATGATTGCTCTAATTGAGATGATGATCATTTTCTGCTCAGGTCTGCATTACCCGGCGGCCTGCAGATTTCCATGCCCGGGACAAGTTTTTCTCCTTTATCTTGCTATTGAACCCATACATTATGCAGTCCGGGCCAAGTATCTAAGATCTCATCTCAGCCCAGCCCAGCTCAGAAATTTAATATATTAAAGATAGGTAACATATAGATACAATGAAAAAATTGTATTGAATCTCTAATTTAGATGATTTTATAAAATGAAAGAAAAAAAAGTTAAACGACATATGCCTCCCGGGCTCCCACCACCACCCCTCCGATAATGGTTGATCATACTTTAAATATATTTGTTGACATAAATAATTGTGTTGAATCAAGGAATGATAAAAGCTGGAGGCTCATAAGGTGGAAATCCCCAAAAAAGGGGGATATCAAAATTAATTTTGATGCATCTAAACGATGGGGCTTGCTCGATTGCTTGTAATGCCAGAAATCATTTTGGGGATGTGCTTGATATTAATTTTACCCCCATGTTATTGGTAGATTTTTATTGGAAATTATTGGTAAATTTCTATTGGAAAATTTTAAGATTATTGATAATTATTTCTGATGATATTTTTCTAGTGTAATTTTTGGTTATTTATCATGATTGTTGGAAATAATTTTAATTCATTTTGATAAGTTTTTGGATATTTTTTGGTTATTATGACATTTTTCTATTAATATTAATATTTTTTTATTATTTTCTTGATTAATTTCTATTAATCTCTACTAATTTATGACAATTCTTGATAAATTATTGGTAAATTTCTACTGAAAATTTTTAAGATTTCCGATAATTATTTATGATGATTTTTGGAAATTTATCATATTTACTGGACAGAAATATTGGTAAATTTTCTTTAATAATTATGACAATTTATCTTAAATATTGTAAATTTTCTATTACATTTATTAATTTATAGAAATTATCATATTGGTAATTTATTGATATTTTATATTGTTTTTGGTGATTAATATTATTTTTTGAACATTAAAGTTAAATTACTTATGTTCATTTCTACTAATTTATGGAAATTACCATATTTTCTAGTAATATTGTTAGTTTTTCATTATTTTATTGATTAATTTATATTAATATCTAATTAATATTCACGTTAGAATATTGAGGATAATTATTTCTGTTAATCTCTACTAATTTATGGTAATTTATTGTTACTTTTTACTATATATATTGATTTTTGGTAATTAATATAATTTTTTTGAATATTAAGGATAATTATTTATGTTGAAAATTTTCTGTTCATTTCTAATAATTTATGCAAATTATTATATTTTTTGTTCATTTTTCTAATTCCTATTATTGTACCACAAATATATTAATTTCCAACAATAGTTAATTAACTGACAATTTTCTAAATAACAAGAGTCCTCAAATTAAAATGAAAATTTTGTGAATGGCAACCACTTTTTAAGTAGTGGTATTTTTCAACATTTATTAAAAATAATTCTCAGTAGAAAAAATGCACAAATTTAACTAAATGATAAAGTATAGGAAATAGTAACAATAACGACCATTGTTTCCCTAATATTTCTACTAATTATTGTAACAGTAGTTTTCAACATTTAATGGTTACTAAAATATTTTTCTATTGAAATTATTTTTTATCTAAGATAAAATTAAAAATAATTCAATTAATATAGTTTAATTTCAATATGGAAATTTAAATAAAAATAATTAATTTCTATTTATCTAATGAGATTTATTGAAAATAAATAAATAGAATTATATAATATTCAAATTTATTTATTTAAACATTATAGTTGTATTGTTAATAACAATTTAGTTTAAAATATTGTTACTGTTAGTTGTAAATTTAAAATATATTTTAATAATTTAATAACATTAAATTATTCTAGTTAAAATTATTGTTATTAAACAAACTGTTATTATTAAACATCAAAGCCATGTTTGACACGGTAACTAAAGATTTGATGTCTAAAATGGATTGACACTGACCCGTTATGCAATTATTGAAAATGGATCGATGCCGACCCGTTTTCTATCATATTCTTCACGCGATTGGTGAAAACAAGTCTTTTTACATCATTTTTCCCTTTATTTGGTTTTTATCTTAATATTTTTCTTCATAATTGCACCTATAGTGTTCGTTCTATTTATTGAATTCAAAAAGATAAAGAAAAATACCCGAATTCAAGAACAACGGTGACTGTTCATGCCTAGTTTTCTTCTGCCAAAACATTGTTTTTTTTCACTTGTTTTTAGTAGAAAAAAAAAAAAGAAAGATCTACTGTGGGTTAGTAACAGAGAAAGAAGAATGGAGATGAGGAAGGTGATTTTACCTATTTGGGCGTTGAAACAGAGTAGTTTTGCCCCTGATTTTATTGTCCAAAATAGAGTAATTCCCCCTCTGTTTTTTGTCCAAAAAAAGATCATAAGTGAAGTCTTTAGTTTCTAGTTTTGATCCAAAATCCATAAACAGCAAGTAAATTGCATGTGAAGATGGCCAGAAAGATGGAAGTTTTCCTAATTGGATACGAAATAGGGTTTTGGATGAGTCTGGATCTGCTGTCCATACAAATTCTGCCCACGTCTACCCACATAACGTCACAGCCACACATGAAGAATATTTCATCCTCCTATATAATATTATGCAGGGGGAGATGTTCCCAATTCACGAGGGTAGTGTGTTGTTTGTAGACGTGGGCAGGAAGATCTGGAGTTGTTTTGGACATGTTTAATATGTGAAAAAGCTCTTACAATTGTGATGAACCATGGCTCTCATAAAGACATCTAACGTGGCCAATAAGAGATCAAATCTAAGATTTTGATTTGTTAGAGGCAAAAAATGTGGAACAAAAAATAAAAAATAAAAAAAAAAAGAAAATTTCTAAACATGTTTTATTACAAATTCAATCAAATACGTTGTAATGGGCATTTCGTCTAAAGAGTAAAAACCTAGAATTTCTAAAATTGTTTCTTTTTCATTTTCCGAGAGAGAGAGAGAGAGAGAGAGAGAGAGATTTTATTAAGTCCTAGAGGTACCAACCTAGTAGCAAATCTTGAATTTTTGTAGAAACAAAGTGAACTCCACCTTAAAAAAACACCTAGAGCAGTGGTTTTACCTTAGCATTTAGTGAATGAAACTGGAGATGGTATTCTCTAAGGCTGCGTTTGGAAATGATGCAAATAAGTGTGAATGTAAATATGTAGAGTGTAAAACGGTTCATAAGTTGCAAAGTTGGGTTAGTTTTGCATTGACAAATTTACCTTCTTACCAAACAGACTTTCAGCTGTAATGGATGCAAATATGAATTTCAATAAAGCATATGTTTTTTTTTTTTTTTTTTTTTTTTATCAAAAGCCACTTGAATGCAAATTTACTTCTTTTTTATTATTGTACTTTTACATCTTATTATCAATATAAATATGCATTGATCTGTCATTTGACAATGCATAAATGTAATGTTGCCAAACATAGGCAAAAGTGAATAAGAGTGCAAATTTACCCTGAATCGGGATTTACACTCCATTTGCATCGTTTCCAAATTCAGCCTAAGGCACACTATTGAAATAGTGATTTTCTAATAGTTTTAAGTTTTAAGAAAGGGAGTCGAGGCATTGTACAGATGATAATAGAAAAGAAGGTGGGCAATAATTTAGTCCCAAAAAAATCAAGTTTTTCTCCTGCTCATGGCTTTTGCAATTAAGGGAACTTGATCACAAAAAGGTAACTTGATTACCTATATTGAGTGGAAAATGTTTAAGGGAATGGGCCGATGGTATTTTTTTTTTCTGAAAGTACCCCTAGTATTTCATACCAGGCTTTTAAAATGAACTATTGTTTGATTTTTAGATCTACCTTACAATATTTGGTTTTAGCAAAATGAAGGAGAGAATAGTGCATCCCAAGTTAATTTGCACCATCATGTCTTTCTTCTTTAAATAGAGAGTAAAATTGAATGAAAAAATTGTTGCCCATGTTTTATTAAGGGGCAAGAGTGACATTTTCATTTATATTTTTTGTAGATTAAATTGGTCCAAACATATGCTAGGGCCAAAACTGTGATTTTCCAGTTCAATCCAATTGAATGTTGATTAAGTAAATCCATTAGAAACTATAAAGGGTGTTTTAATAAAACACAGATTACAAGATAGGTTTTAATAAAATCATTAAATTATAAGGGGTATTTTAGTGAATGACCCCTTTATTTATTGGTAAAATATAAAAACCTCCCCTGAAGTTTCTGAGAATCATAAAAACCTACACTTTAGTTTCATTTTAATAAATGCCTCCCTTTTTTGAAAAAATTAACAAAAAACTCCCTTCTCTCACTTACCAGATTGGAAACGTATAAGCTTACTATATTATCCCCGACCAATCTGTACGATGTCATTTAAAATTTCTTTAGATTGTGTTTGGTTGCAGTGCAATTTTAAAGTTGCACTAGTACAAAAGCATTGAAGTGTAAATGAAAATATTGCAAATTCCCGTTTATTTTTATTTTGGGTTTTACTTTGTTCCTCATGTCTTGATTTACTTCATTTGTATTGCAATTTTGCACTGTCATAATTTTGCATCAGTGTAAATTCATTTGCATTTCAACCAAAGACAGCATAAAATCCAAAAAATGCCCTCATTCGGGTCTAAACACTTCCACAATTTGTTATCGTTCCTTTTTCAGAGCAAAATAAATAAAATAAACGCAGCTTAACACTAAACACTTGCAGTGGCACCATTTAAAACAGACGAAAACGATTAAGAAAATGTAGATGGCCCAGGGCCAGGGTGTTCAATTTAAAGGTAACAGAATCGTATCAATGAATCGCTGTGACTATTTCGATCATCTCTTTTTCTCTCTCCCTCGCTCTCTTTATCTCCCTCTGCCAGTCGGCCTACCTGATGTGGGCCACGCCTACCTGATGTGCATCATCTGCTCTCCGCTCTCAGACTTTACACTAGGAGGTTTTGAAGAGCTAGAGTGGAAGAGTCCGATCGACACTACATTTTGGATGATAAGTTGAAAAAAAAAATGGTCTTTACCATTGTTCGTCTTCCTGAAAGTAACAAAGGTGCTCTTTTAAACACAAGTATCGAGTATCGACTAGGCCAGGACTCCCTTGCAATTCTTATGGGTTTACGAGTGAGCGAACAAACGAGAGAAAACAGATAGACAAGTAGAGAAAGAACCAATGGCTGTGTATGTGAAAGGCCCAATTTTTATTGGCTTGGTGTTGCTAAGTTGCTTCTGTTTCTGGGGTTCGCCACCTACTTCAGGCTTTGGTTTACTTATAACGATTCCTCTTTTGAAGGCAGGGATTGGATGAGGTTCGATTCCCTCAATTTAGTAGTGATGTATATTGCATCAGTTTTCTTTAATTTTCTACTTGTTTCCTTGTTTAATGGTCTATGGTTGATATTGGGTCTTCTGCTTCTTTCTAGGTTTAGAAGTGTATCCTCAAGAAAAGAACTTCATTCCCTTTTCTTGAATTCTTTTCATACGTAGCATGCCCCGACGATTAGACCTGTTCATGGGCTGGGTATCCCGATGGCCCGGCCTGGTCCGGCTCGTACTCCGGTCGAGGTTGGTTATGTAATTAGGCCCGTGGGCCAGACCTCGAGCCTAATACAGTAAGCCTGACTGTGTTTCGGGCCGGGCTTCGGATTTGTCAAAAAAGCTTGGCCCGACCCGATTCAGCATTATATATTTTATAAAATACATAAATGTGTATTTTATGTATTATATATTATATAAAATATATAAATAATATAATATTTATTGAAATATATATATTTATAATTTAATATATACAATTTTTAGTTTTTTCTTTATAATTTCTCTCTCTCTATTCAGCTGCTTCAACAGTAGTAATAGCACGGGCTAAATTTCGGGCTCGGGCTCGGGCCCAAGCCGGGGCTTTGGGCTTTTTATGAGGGCCGGGCTCGGACCTAAATTGTAGACCCAATGGTCGGGCCGGGCTTGGGCTCATGTCTTAGAAAAATCTATTAAAACAAAATGAAAGCCCGGCCAAGCCCGGCCCATGAAATGGTCTACTGGCGATTAAACATGAATACTTTGGGATTTTTTTTTGTAAAGTGGAGGTTTTTATAATTGTCAGAAATTTCAAAGGAAGTTTTGTATTTTATCCTCTATTTACTGTAGGTTATATGACGTCATAGTCTAATCCGTTCAACTTCAACACGGAGGATCGAACCACAGACCTACGACGCGCGAGAGACAAGAAAAATGGTCAGCCTCCGGATGAATAAAAGCCCCTATTTAAAACATTGCAGCACGTGGACAAGCGTAAAGTTTTAAGAAAGAAAGGCAGTTGGGAGTTGGGAGATTGATGTGTTGCGGCGGTGGACGACTGTGCAACTTTTGAGGAACATTCGTCAATGTCAGTCAGTACGTAATACTCCCAAGTGCCGCAAGCCAATGAGTGTGGGGCGGTCGTTTGATAGCTATTGCTCTGTGGTCCGGAAGCCTGGAAGTCTGGAAGTGGCCCAAATCAATGATTCTTTTTGTGGTAGTAGATCAAATCAATCAAAGGCTAAATTATTTATTCCTTCCTTGTTACGTGAAACAGTTGGCAACTTGTACCCCATTTGACCATTTAATTTTAGGGATTTTTTTTAATAGAAGAAGTTAGCTATTTTATTAAAGGTGCATTTGGTTCGTGGAATAAATTTCAACGGTTTGATTGGGTGAAATTAGAGTTTTATTTCTAATCTTGGTGGGATGGCCATTTCCTTCCCCCTTAGGAATGAGAATTTATACTAATTGCTTTCGATTTAATTTGTGTATGTGTACAGAGGTGTCTGTGTGTATATTAATCAGGAAGTCTGATTAGACCCTAACTTAGGTTATAGTCCTTATCATAAATAAAAATTCTAACCCTAATATGATCACGGATCACCCCCTAAATGCAATTATAGTAATTGAGAAATATATTTCTCAGCTTATGAGGCAGAAAAAAATATGCAAAGATCAGGATACCGCAAGAAAAGAATTTTGTGAGCCCAAGTATACATATGCCACAATCTTAGCATATGGGACAGTCTTGGTTGCAAACTCTATGGCAACAGGCACACGCATGATAGAGCACCCTTGAGTACGACTAAGAAGGTTGACGATGGGCAAGCCTGGCAACGCCGTGATATCTGTAGGGATTAGAAAGTAATTAATGCTTCTCTTTCATTGGCTATATTTTGCTTTGCTCTATGGCTAGAGGATCAGATGTACTCCATGTTTTTGATAAAGAGAATTGAAGAATTAACTTTTCCTCTTTACTATAGAGTATAGACCCAGATAATTAAATCTGCTATTTCTATATAGATATGAACAAGAAGAAACGGGAGGGGGTAACTGGTAAGTAAAGATGGAATCTATTTTTTGTCTGTTTGGGCCATGAGGAGCTCTGAAAGTCTAAAGTCGGTTGCACCTGGGACCACATCTCAAAGTGCAGGTACGTCCAATAAATTAGGCTTACATTCTCATTATATTGGGTGGGGCAGAAAATACTTCCCTTAGTTATAATGTACCATATCCCATCCTAATAAGATAGAGCAGATCAGAAAAATCGATCCGCTTAGTTAAAGGATCAAATTTGGATATACCCAAATCCGATCTGCCTTGACTCGATCCAATCCATTTGTTATGAAATATTATATATTAATATACTTAAATTTATATGTGTTCTAGATATTATTTATATAATGGTATATTTTTGTAATTACAATTCCAATCAAATCAAATATCCAATAAAGTATTCAAATTCAAATTCAAATCATATTGTTGAAAATCCGACGATTTTTTTATCAGGTTTGGATCGGTCATATTTTTTATCGGATCAGATATATCCGATCCGTTTGCGGCCCTAATATTGAACGAGGCACATCTCTGATGGGGAGCATAATCAGATGGGGTACTGGTAAAAGCAGACGGATGTCTTCCATGTGTCAACCGGTCAGCGGGTTGGGGGATGCGGCATTTGAAACACTAGGCGTAATGTAATACTGACAACTCAGAACTGCATGACATTTCCGGCGACGTCCGGGAGGGAGCGGCCCCAGATTGTAATCTGGTCAAAACTTGCAGAAATAATTAATCAATTGCTTTGCACTTTACATTCTGTACATCGGACCCTTATGGTCCCCACCATAAAGCGGAAACAAAGGTTTTCTGCTCCCCCCCACCATCACCTCGAATACAAGAAGAAAGCAAAGAAAGAAAGAAATACAAATTTAGAAGCAATTAAGCCAAAGAAAGTCATAGTGATGAGACCTATGACTGGTTTGGAGGTTTTACCCAAATGAGATACAAGACGGTAAAGGTCCCCTCTAAAACAGCAATTCCAGCGAGTCCGAAACTAACCCAACCTATTGCCCTGACCACGGAAACACAATCGGGCGATCGGGAAAGAGATACCGACAGGGCAAACATCGCAAGGATCATAAGTCCACAGAAGAGAGCAAGGATGATAAGTGCAGTAACAAGACCCCGGGCTATAGGATCTACGAGACAATGATATATCCACGGGACAATAAAGGCCGCAGGCATCATTGCGATCGTGCCTGCAAGCATCATGAACTTAGACCATATATCTCTTTTTCAGCTAACACTTCTTTGGATTCTTCGAGCGGCGGAAGATGGATAATGACCACTGAGAGATCATTCACTCCTTGGTTTTCAGGAGAAGAAAAAATTAAAACCTGATGATTATCTCTGTTTTCTTCCATCGGTGAAAAAAGAAGGCAAAGATAATTATTAATTAAAACGATGGGGGAGATCTAGAGAGAAGAAGATACAACACAGGACCCTGAAGCTGGGACTGAGATATAGTAAAGAGTTGAGCCAAGCAGGGGGAGGGGGAGAAGGGGGTATTTAAAGCTGAGGGAGGCAGAGAAACGGTGGGACGCTCTCTACTCGGGGTCTGTGGCTCATCACCATGCTGTGCATGTCGTCTATGGCAACGTCGGGAAAAGCACGGAATTATCCTCAAGCTGATTCCGTTATAGGCTCTTTACTTTATTCTAAAACCGTCCAACTGAGAATTTTAACCACAGAGATTGGTATGTTGTCATGCTTTAAATATTGCACTAATCTCCTAATTATTAAAACAAAAAAAAAAAGGAAAAACGGATTATAAAAGAACAACACGTACCTAAGGAAATAATCGAATGTTTCAAGATAGGTCATGTGGATGATGGGTCCAATAAAAAATATGGTACATGGACTGGAAGTGCAGGATACCCATAGAAATGGAAGTCATCTAGATACAGTGCAGGAAAGCACCTCGATCGCCAATGGGTACAAAGAGATTCATTGCTAGATGAGCTAGCAGCCGGACACGGCGGTTTATCGCCGGCATCATTAGCTTCTACAATCCGGAGTCGTGGCGCAAGCGTGACATAGAGTATCGGATCAGTGGACCGTGGACATTGCCAAATTCACATTAACGCCTTTTCCATTGATTCAATGAATTTTATGAAGATAAGAAGAGAACCAGGAAGAGATAAATCAACTCCGTGAATTGGCAAATTCCGAACTGGGAGCTAGAATTTGAAAGGTGGATCAAACAGTAAAAACCCCAAAAATAAGATTTGGTCAAACTTTAAAGTCAAAGCTTCTAGAAGGTGCGAAAACAACGCTCTCTACTTTTTGCCGCTACGCCAAATTGAGTTAGGCGCAGTGGTGGGGCCCGAGCTGACGAATATGTTAGACATCATATAAGCATCATAAGCATCATGATAAAGTCAAATTAAAATAGGATTTCATTCGGATTGATTCAGACAGGAATGAGAATGGAAATTAAAATTAATAGAAATAGAATTTCATTCCGATTTCAATTTCAGACCTGAACCAAACAGGACTTAAGTATTTACTAACGGGTACATTCAAGCATTTCTAATCAGATTTCTTTCATTATTAAACTTTTTGAAAAACAAATTAAGTACTTACTGCTAGACAGAGCAGCTGCTGCAGCTCCATATATAGTAGACATCTTAATAAGCTTGCTCTCTTTTTTTTTTTGTAATATATGTCCAGCATATAAATAGTGCCCAATAACAGAGCGGCTCACACTTCAGCTTATGTAGGATGTAAAGGGCAGATGCATGTAATATATAATCAATGAAGCTGCTTTTTTTTTTTTATTGCCTAAAAAAATTATGGGTAAAATACAAAAGCTTTTTGGAGTTTTTGATAATTATAAAAATCTCTCTTTTAGTTTTACTTTAATAAAAACCTCTTCAAACTTTTAAAGAAATCAACACAAGCCTCCCTTCAAAACGTTAAACTGAAGCGTCATTTTTTCTAAACATTCATTATACCGTTTTGTTATTTAATTTACATACATTTTTACTGAATCTTTCTCTTCTTTCCGAAGTAAAATGCCAAGTTGCGAACATTGATTCCCATGCAAGATGTATCGCAAGTCGAATCAATAAATCATACTAAGCACTTGATATGTAAAACTGGGTTCTTTATTTTCTTTTCATTTTTTCTCTGAAATAACCAAATAAAGCAATTGTATTTTAGTTGATTCAATGGTAATATATTGATCTTCCATGCCCATGCCCTATCATTTTTCCTTGCTGGATGATTTGAGTAGAATGATTTAATAAAACTCGAAGTATTGATAAATTAGCCATCTGATTTGCACAAATTAATGAGAGATCATGCTATTTTCTTCATCGATTTCTCTTGGATGGGGTTCCTTCCATCTAGGTTTCTCCGGCAGCACTAATGTTGAACCCGAGAGGTGTCGTACCGATGGGAAGAAATGGCGCTGCTCAAAAAGATGCAATTGCCGACCAGAAATACTAAGCGGCACATGAACAGGGGCTGTCATCATTCAGGAAAGCCTATGGAAGGCCAGATTAGCCATTCCGTTCCGGGACCCACATGGCTCAAGAAATAGTCGATGAAGAGCTTTACTCACAATCAACAGGTGAGAAATAACGCCTCTTAGTCCCATCTACTTCACTCTCCATAGTAACTAACCTATCCATGATCATTTACAGTAGAATTCTACTAAATAAAGAGAAGTTTGGTGACCGAGTCCAAGATTCCGAAGGCATGCTTGTGCTCTCTCCCTCGATGAACCTGAAAACTAAGGTGGTTTTTTTTTTTTTTTATTCCAAAACAACAAATCTATCCCATTTGAGGATTCCTCTCGTATGGAGTTTGGACTTGTCTCCTTTGGTTTCCCTCTCAACCCTTCACAATGAAGCTCTTACATGAATTGAAAAAACTTTAATACATCTCCTGAACTCGATGACAGAGAACAACAACCACAACATCCCCTTTGCCATTTTGTTGAAAGTGGGAATAGTAATACAACATAATAAATAAAATAATTTAAAATAGGCTGAGGTTAAACAATTGAACCTAAAAAAACTAAAAATAATAATTATTAACAAAATTTAGCAAAAATTAAAATACATTTATCTTTGGTTCCCTTAAAATGTTAGTTAAAAACATTATAATTCTACTTAAAAATCAAACTTAATAAAAACTAATAAAAATAAGAAAGTGGGTTCGATATATTGCACATAGAACCTATGTTCTAATGTTGTATTTTGTTTTGTTTATTCTTTTTATTTTATTAGAAAACTTTTTATGAGTTGAGACTTTTATTGTGCATAGTGCACATATTAGATAGGAAACTCATATAAAACGGATTGCCCATTAAAATAAAATAGTTTCGATTTTTCTAGAAACCAGTGATGTGTGATATACAATACAATATATTTTAATACAATAATAATAATAATAATAATATAGTTAGAAACATAATAACTATAATTAATAAAAAATCACTAAAGTTGGTAAAAATATTAAATTTTAGCAAGATTTTATTTAGCAACCATTAAAAGAAGAAATTAATAAATATTAGTAGTTAATAAATTAAAAGCTAAATTCCAATTTAATTCTATTTTAAGATAATTAATATTAATAGTATAATTAAAAATAATAATAAAAAGTAAAAAAATTATAAATAATAAAATAAACCATTTGCATTCCATAAAAATTAATTAAAATAATAAAACTAATAATGACCCAATTATAAATGTCATAAGATTCTTGCTTAGGGACGATTGTTTATAATTTAGCCCAACCTAACTAAACCTATATATTTATGGGCTTAAGCAAATATTTTCTTCTAAGTTAGGTCTAGCTCAAATCTACACATAATGTAGGTAGTAAGGATATACATTAATAAAAAATATTAAAATTTTGCAAGTTTTATATAACAACCATTAAAAATTAAGAAATTAATAAAAATTAGTATTTATGAGATAATTAAAATAGTTAAAGTATTCAAAAAGAAGAAGAAGAAAAAGAAGTTTTGTTGAGAGTCTGTTCACACCCTGAAATCCTTTCACTTAACATGTTGAAGAAAATTACAAATGGGTCCTTGAATAGGTGCCCAAACACAAAAAACATGAAAGAACATAAATGCCCTTACACTCTCAACACTCCTCCTTAAGCTTAGCATAGATATTTGTCATGCCCAGCTTGCTCAAATTGTTGTCAAAATTTGATTTGGAGACACCTTTAGCAAGACAATTAATCAGCTAATTGATCTTCATACCTACAAAAGGTAAATAAATCTCTCCACTCGCAACTCCTTCTCTAATGAAATGTTGACCAACTTCTATATGTTTTGTATGATCATGTTGAATAGGATTGTGGACTATGTTTATGGCAGTTTGATTATCGCAATACAATATCATTGGAATATCAATCTACACTCCTATTTCTTTCAATAAGTTCTTTAGCCATAACAATTCAAAAACTCCCTGAACCATAGCTTTGTACTCTACCTCTACACTAAATCGAGCCATGACTAATTGTTTCATACTTCTCCAAGATACAACATTAGCACCCACCAAGGTATAACAGCTAGAAGTTGACTACCTATCATCAATAGAACCAGCCCAGCCAACATTAGAATAAACCTCTACCTTTAGATGCCCATGATTAGAATATAATTTCCCTTTTCTTCGACATCCCTTCTAATAGGCAAGTATTCTATTCACTACTTGCATTTGAGATGATCTAGGCTTATGCATATATTGGTTGATCACACTCAAAGCATATGATGTATCTACTTTAGTCAGACACATCTTTGATACACAGTTCCTATTTCCTAAAGCATATCAAGGACAAATTTCCTTTAAGAAATAAATGCCCCTCTTTGACCTTGTGACCTCAATCCCTAAGAAATACTAGGGATTTCCAAGATCCTTAATTTCGTATTTAAAAGCAAGAAAATACTTTAGTTCAAAATTCTAGAGATATCATCCCATGTGATAACAATATCATCAATATATACTATCAACATAGTCATCATTCTATTTTCTCTCCTAATAAACAAGGTATGGTCAACTTAAGATTGTGAGAAACCAATTTTTTGGACAACTTTTTTGAATATATCAAACCAAGCTCTAGGGGATTGTTTAAGGCCATAAAGGGATTTTTTTTTCAAACAGAAAAAACTTTCCTTCATTTCCAGAGATGTTTACTCCAAGAGGAAGTTCCATGTAAACTTCTTCCCAAAGGCCGTCATTAAGGAAGCCATTCTTAACATCCATTTGATACAAAGGCCAAGAATAACAGGCAACAAGAGACATGATAGTTTGAATCGAATTCATCTTGTCTATTGGAGAAAAGGTTTTTCGATAATCAGTGCCATAAGATTGAGTGTACCATTTTGCCATAAGACTAACTTTATATCTTTAAATTAAGCCATCATCTTTATGCTTCACTATGCAAACAAACTTACATCTAATAGGAACTTTGCCCTCTAGAAGAGAAACAATTTTCCATGTTTGATTTTTTTCAAGTGCCTCCATTTCTTGGTTCATAGTATCTTTCCAATAAGGGAACTAAACTAAATTAGTAACTCTATAAGGGATGAAAACAGAAATATTAGAAGAGATATATGCATAATAAGATGGAGATAAGATATATAAAAAAACATAATTTGATATGGGATATTTAGCATATGTCCATTTTTCTTTACAAACCACAATATGAAGGTTAAAGTCAAAAACCACACTAGGAGGCTTAGTAACAAGTTCAACACAACCATCAGAAACAAGATGTTCAAAATCCAAATTACTTGAGTCCAAGAAGTGAGATTGTAATGGACATTCAATCTCTAGAATCATCATCTTTTTACATTTGATGAACCACTAGAGCCAAGACCAAGGAATAGGAGGAGGCACAAGATGAGTACTACTAGCACCACAAGGAGGAAGAAAATAAGAATGATTGATAACATCAATTATAACTAGAGCAGGAATTGACAGACAAAAAGGAACCTAATCTTCACTAACATTCTCCCCATGAAGAGAAGGATGAGAAGAGGAGAAGGGAGTAGACTCAAGAATGTGACATTTTTGGACATATACCTTTTTCCAGAGCAAGGGTCAAAATAACGGTACGTTTTTTGGACTAAAGAATATTCCAAGAAGACACTTGATAGACTTTGAATTAAATTTCAACTTAAAAGGTCTCATGTCATAAATGAAGTAGACACACCTAGAGACCTTAGGAGGAAAATGGAAGGTATTCTCATTAGGCTCATTAGGAAAAATAAGTTAATGAGGAGACTATAGATGAAGGATCCATGAGGGAAGTCTATTAATAAGATATACAACTGTTTGTATAGCATCCCCCCAAAATCGAGTTGGAAAATGCATCTGGAATAACAATCCCCTAGAAACTTCAACCACATGTCTGTTTTTCCTCTCTGCTGAATTGCTCCTTTTTCTTCAAGAAAATTTTGCAAGTCTTTCTTAAAGTATTTCTTGGCATTGTCAGATCCAATAATCTTAATCTTCTTTTCAATCTATCTCCACCATACTAAAAAAGCCTTTATAATTGAAGGAACTTCATCAAATAGAACCAGATATACCACGGGTAATCATCAACAAAGAGAATGAAATATTTATAACCACCCATACATGAAATAGAACAAGGTTCCCAAATATTGGTATGTATTAAATGAATAGCATTATTACTTCTCTTATTACTTGCAAAATATGTGGTTCTACATTACTTTGATAGTTGAGAGGCTTCACACTATAAACTAGAACTAAACAATGACTCAAATAAACTAGGTAACAAAAACATCAGTGAACCATAAGACATGCCCAAGACAGTGATGCCACAACTTCAATTGACTTAATTTCTCATCATTACATAATTTAAACTAACACATTAATCTTAACTTTGGAGATTGATCAAGAGGATAAACTTCATCGGCTTCATCTCTACTACCAATCATTTTCCCTATACTCAGATCCTAAAAGACACAATAAGATGAAAAGAAGGTTATAAAACAATTATGAGACTTTATAAGTAAGCTAACAAATAAGATATTTCTATGTAGTTCTAGGATATGGAAAACATATTTCAAAGAAATGTTATTGGTAAGTTTAACTTCACCCAAACCCAATATTGAGCTTGAGATCCATCAACAATGGTAATCTTATCTTTTCTTAAAAGAAGTTTATGAGTGGTAAAATAGAAAAGCATACCAATCATATGATCACTGGCTCTTATATCAATTATTTAAGAGTTAGAGGATAAGGCACAACGTGCAAGTGTAGTACCTGATTTTGCAAAGGCACTAGAAGGTGTATATGAACCAATAGATGTAGACAACCTGCTCTTTTCAAAAAGTAAGATGCTTCTCAATTTTTCCATCACATCAGGAGTGTCATGAATAGATGCTTAAGTAGAAGAATTTCCCTCAAACATGTGAGTTTGAGAATCATGACTAGTTGTACAAACATGAGCATTTACCTTCTTTCTAGTTTTAAACTTTTCAAACTTTAGGTGGGGATTTAGTTTCCAACACTTATCCTTGGTGTGCTTTAGCTTCTTACAATATTTATAAACTATTTCTTTAAATTTACCAAAACTTTGTTTGGGTTTTGTAGACACAAGTGCACATTGATAGGAACTTGCATCATGGCAAATCCAATGTACAACACTAAAAAGAGAAAGCCAAATAGTTTATCAAAACTCAGGTAAAAATTCAATAGATTTCAGAATCAACAAAGTGCTCACCAAATGCAAGGCCACTCTACTGACGTACTCCTTCGGAGGCCATGAATGCTTTCTATAGTGGAAGAAGTTTACAATAACTATGTTAAATGAAATTCAATCTCGTGAAGAAGAAATAAGAAAAAATCCTCCAAATTTTCTATGACCAACAAGTCCACGTGGCTCCGATTAGGAACTATAGGATTTGATTTTTATGAACATTCAGTAATAAGATCACCAAAACTTTATGAGAAAGTGAAGTCATTGAACTTCTTCAAAATAGTGCACCAGTAAGTATCTACAAGTCCAAAGTCGATCATTGCACATAAGAGGTGAAAAGAGAGCATGGTTTTCAAAACCAAACTAGACCGGAAAAACCGGGAACTGGTCCAGTGACCGGTTCCGGTTTTCCCCAAAACTAGATTTTTTTTCAAAAACTGTTGATTTTGGTCAGCAAACCTTTGACCTGGGTGGTTAATCGTTCGAATCATTCAAATGGTTTTGACTGTTTTTTATGTTTTTAAATTTTTTAAATTTTTTGTTAGAATGGGCCGATCGTTCGATTTAAATGGCCGAACCATTTGACCCAGTAACCGAACCCCTAATTAATTCGATCTTCGGATCGGTTTTAAAAACCATGAAAGAGAGAGCTTGAAATTCTCTCCTTTTATATATGGGTATATGGATATGGTAGAGAAGCCATCTGGGCTAGGGAATTTGAGAGGGCCCATTTGACTAACAACATTCAAAACCTCTTCAGCCATAGGCAGCCAGTAGAAGCTAGCATTCTCCTTTTTTGTAATGACTGGGATCACTAACTATTCAATATCACTTACGCTGGTTGGTCCGAAGAAGTAAAAACTCCTTCAATGTACTTCACAACTTCCTCCTTTATGACATCTTGATCATCATTCTACTTACCCGTATATCTTCATAGTTTCCTTCTATTCACAATTGTCAAAAGGAGAAAAAAGTAAGTATTTTGATCTCCCTTAGCTAACCAAGTCTCTCTGGAATGTTGTTTACAAAATAATTCTGTTGACCTATCCCTTAACTAACCAAGTCTATCTAGAACCAAATGGAATAGGCCTTGAACTAACCCTACCCAATTTGTTAATGGGTAGAGGCCAATTCCAAATTGTTGAAACCAACCCCCATCTAGACCAAATCCGAGGTCTGGGGGCTTATCCTACCAGAATTAATTCAAAGAACCAGCCTTGGAACCAAGCACTAATGTTTACAAAGACCATGGTTTCATTTGACCACTAAGCCATTTAAGTGAATTGATAACCTTCTTCAATTTAATATTTGAATGTGTCTAATAAATAATGTGAAAGGCAATATTTACAAAATTTAAATTATAAAGATAAGTTTTGAATTATATATCGATATATTTTGATAACCCCTACATATTAAATTATTCAATTCAATCAATAAAGGTAATATAAATTTTAAACTATATATTTTATTACTATTATGATTGAAAGTCAAGTTTAAACGTTTTATGGTTGTGATTTCTAATCAATAATATATATTGAAAGTAACATTATTTATCATACAATTTGTGATGATGTAATTATGTAACATTTACAATTCTTACTATTACAAAAAAAAAAAAAAAGAATAACATATAGTACTATATTAAACTCAATAAGATATGTAGCTATCTAATTTGATTCTTAATGTTATGGATTTCCTTTTTTAAGAATAGCTTCTATTTTTTCCTTCTTGGGTAAAGAAAAAATAGGTTTAATGGGTAAACCTTGAAATCATTAAGGCTAGAATCAATCTTGACAGGGTAGGTTCTACCTTGGAACTAAGGGTGTCAATGGATTGAATTAAACCAATATCCAGTCCATTGATATAAGATAAGAATATATGTGTCAATAGACCAGGCTTGGGTTGAAACCAATCTAAATCAAAATGAATTTGAACAGATTGGACGGTCCAGACATTTAATTGGACCAGTCCAAATTGGTCCAAAACATTCATTGGATTGGATTGGATCTGGTCTATTTATAATGGACTCACACTGGACTGGATCGGATTTGACCAAATCCAGTCCAATTGACACCCTCACTTGGAACCAAGCCAAATTGACCCATGGTCAACCCCTTAACTATGACATTATGGGTTCACCATTTGATGGTTGAATTGCTTACCTTTTGGGTTTGATTTTAGAAAACATGGGTCTTATACTGTTAAAAGTATTGGACATAAATCTAATTAATTATTAGAATTTATTGATAATGAAAATCACTTTAAATATAAAATTTAATGAGAGAATGGGAGTTAATACCTCAAAAAAATGTTTTAGAACTTAATGAAGTGAAAAGTAATAGCTCAAATTATATATATCATGACAATTAGAGAAGAACCGAATTCAAAAATATAAAAAAAAAATTCTATAAATTCCTTCATATTTATAATAGCATAATAGATATTGATCGTGATAAAGGATTTGAGAGTGGAGACAGCGAAAAGAATGTTTGACAAACCAAACCCAAAATAAGTACATTAATGAGAAGCCTGATGACGAAAAAAGTGGATACAGAAGACCATAGGTTGTAAGTGGTCTGGAAGTAAATAGGTCGGGTTCATATCGAACACCATAAATCGGTTGATCCATATATAGATGCTCTCTATCTTCACAGATACCCAAATGCTTATATTCACAACTGGACAAACTGACAAAGACATTGACCAGCCTAGCTCAAACCCAAACACAGCTTACACCCTGGTTTAATATTGTTCTTTATTCATTCATATATTGAAAGTTTTAATATTAACTAAAACAGGGAGTTTAACCAAAGCATAAACAACGAGCAAGCAGGTGCAACTCTTCCTTTTCTTGTTGGGTCGGTGAAACCAGGGCGGAGCCAAGTATAAAGTTGGGTTAGTGGCCCCCAAAATAAAATAAAATAAAAAGTATTAATGTTAAGGGTTATTTTCTAAAGTCTCTAATGTCCCTCCACTTAACTTTAAAAAAGTAAGTAATTTTGTTTACTTTTTTTTTTCACAAAAAAGGCCATAATAGACCCAAGGCCAAACCCTTCAGTTTCTATTTCTCTTTAAACCCCACCTCTTTTACTCTTTATCTTATTTTCTTATTTTTCGCTGGAAGACAGGCCATCTTGACCTATACGTAAGGTAAGTTAGTTATATTAGGCTGAATTTGGAAGGGGTATAAATGCAATATGTAGGGTACAAAACCTTATATTTTATATGTATTTAAGAAATAGATAATTTACTTGGAAAATGATATAAACCCTATAACCAAAAGATATAGCAGCCCACTCACACCTCATATCATTTCTGATTTTATCTAACAATATTTGTATTGTTTATATTGCAAATTTATATAATATAATTTACTTAATATTCTGTATTTCTTTGTGGTGTTTCAAATCTCATCGTTCAGTAGCCAACGTTGCCCTTATTTTTTCTTTTGGATCTCACCTTCAACTCCCTTCACAAGTCCTCTAAACCTCCCAGACTAAAAAGTGAAAGGAATGGACAGTAATATCCCCATTAATGGACATTTTGGGAGAGTACAGCTCCGCCATGAGTAGTCATGAGTAATATTTCTCATGGAGACGGATGATTAGTTGAACTGTTATGGATAATATTACATGCAGCATAAAAAGGTGTTAGGATACACCTATGGAAATTTATATTTCACATTGGGCTTCTATTTTAGATCAGGGGTGCAATTTGGGCAGGCTGAGTTAGTTTTAAGGTCACCAAAGCTTGAATTTGTCAATCCAAGCCCAGCCTGGTTTAAATCCAAACATGGACTGGTTTGGGCTTGGGTAGATCTGGGTGGAATTGATTGCATGATGGTTGGGTTTGGAAGTACACAGGTGGTAATTGGACGGGTTTGGGTGGGTCCAGTTTGGGCTGAGTTTCAATCCAACCCATTTAACCCATTAATCCATTAATGATTCGTTTAGATAAAATTAAATGAGTTGAGTTGAACTCAAACTCACCTTAACCAAATCCAACCCACCCAACACATTAATTTTTTAATTCATTAAATGAGGCAAAATATAACATGATCTGCAGAAGAGAAAAAAAAACTAGTAATTATAGAATAATATAACAAAAATTATAGAAAATATAAAAATATAGAAAAGCAATAAATTCAAAAAAGCAAAAAAAAAAAAGAAATTTAGGGCCTGTTTGGTTTGCAGTTAGAATCGGAATCAAAATCCACCGGAATCGGAATTAGAATGGCCCATTCCCATAGTCTGTTTGGTTTAAGACAAGAATGGAAATGAGAATTGAAATCATCAGGAATGGGATTTCCTTCCTTAGGGAGGGGCAGGGAATGGCCATTCCCTCAAATGGGGGAATGCCATTCCAGAAGCAATAGGAATGGGATTCTGATTCCATCCAACCAAACAGTTGGAATCAGAATAGCCCATTCCGATTTCGATTCCAGACCCCTATTCCCATGAATGAAATGGGGCCTTTAAAACCAAAAGAAATTGCAGCATAATATAACAAAAAATATAAAAATGCACACAAAATAGAGAATAATAGCAAATATATATATATATATATATATGTGAGGCAAAACCTATAGACAATAACAGAAATTACAGAATAACATAAGAAAATTATAGAAAGACAGAAAATAAAGAAAAATAACTAAAAAATACATAAGACAAAGAAACGCAATATTATAAAAATAATAAAAAAATTATAAAATTGAGAAAAAAATGGCCAATACTTACTTCAAAGCACAATTGAGAGTCTTGAGCCACAAATCGCAAAATGAACAGGAAGTTGGAATCTCTTTAATGGGAATGGAGAATGGCGACTTAATAGAAGACCAAAAAATAAATTTCCAAAAATAAGTTAGTTTTCATCCTTTTATTTTCAACTACAGGCACAGAAGAATAAGATAATGGTAATGACTTCCTTACATTATCCATCCACACAAAAATAGATTGGATTACAACTTTAAAATGGTGAATAGGTGATGCTGTTCAAACCCAACCAACAAAATTCTCTGTCAAGAATCAGGATTATCTTGTGAAGTTTGGGAATAAATTGTCCTTCGGGTTCTTTAGCTCCCAAACAAACTTTTTCTTTTTTTTTTTTCTTTTTTTTTTCTGGCAAAACCAAGCTATGTCAAGTTTTATAAGGTCATCATTATCATTAAAATGAAACTCTCACCGAAGATAAGAACCTGTGTTGCTGTTCTAGCAGATGGAGAAATCTACCATCGCTCAGCTCACTAAAATCATTATTTTATGGAAATCGAAATGTGCTACACAAGCGGGGTAGCACGTCCACACGAATCTGAAAAACAAATGAGAGACAAATTAGAGAGAAGATTAGAGGGGTCAAGAGAGAGGGAGTCCATCACCTGAAAGACATGGTGGTAAGAAATCCGCAGGTTGAAAGCATCTACAAGTTCCTTACAACTGGAAATTGTGCTCTTTAAACGCCAAGGGGGAAGTGGATTGTTGAAGACAAGAAGTGACCAGCTTTGAATCGCCTTCAATGATGATGGGGTGTCTTTGAAGTTAAGAGCAAGATTATATGCTTCCCAAGCAGCCCAAGCCTCAGCAACGTTGATGGTGGTGCAGCCCAATTTATAACCTTTAATGTTAAGTACACTTTAGGAGAAGTCTCTGGCAATGCTTACAATAGAACAACTTCCATCTGCACAGGAGGCATTAAAATTAATTTTAATGGATCCCATCTTGGGGTTCTTCCAAATGACTTGTCTCCATGATTTGGTAGGTTTATCAACTTGCTTAGAATGAATACTACTCCAGAAGTCATTTAAATGATTAAGAGATGACCAAAGAGGAAGGAATTGAAATATTAGAGAAAGTTTTTTGGTTTCTGCATTTCCACAGAGCCCAAAGCATAAAAGCATTTTTTTCCAAGATTAACTTGATATTTTGGTGGATCGGCCCATTAAGAGAATGGGAGATAAATGTCAAACCTGATGAGCGAAAAATACACACCCTAAAAATATCATCAATGTCCTCTTCAACACCACAAAAACTACGAGAAATATTTATGATAAATCCCCTTCTTTCCATATTGAGTTGAGACTATTCTTGACCAGGAGATATAATATAATTCTTATTTTTGGTGGGCATCTGATTTTTCAAATCAACCTAATTTTTTGGTTTAGGTTGTTATTAAATTCGGAGCTGTTAAACTTAGCCAAGTAAGCCGACTTCGTAGAAAAAGTAGAGCCTCCAAGTAAACTTATCCCATATCGACTTAGAGGAATGAAAATGGCTTTTGTCAATTGTTAAATACAGTTTTAGAGAGAGGAAAAGAGTAATGATGATGGAACAACTCTCAAAGAAGGCTCAGGATCACTAAAGTAGAAGATGAATTTGATTAAAATGTCGAATGCCTTGTTTATTGATAGGTTTCAATTATATTGGCCCGTGGCCGTTACAATTGATCCGATGGTTCACAATGGTAATGATTTGTAATGATTCTGCGGCCACATCGGAACAGAAACGGTTATACTTGACTACAATTATTGGTGGGGTACTTTGTGGGCTGGGCCTTGAAGAGAACAGGCTAGTATGATTGGTCCAATAAATTCATGGGTCTGTAACATCAATTATGCAAATGGATATGAATTTTTTGGGTCCAATGTCTACCACTAGAAACTGTATCGTTGTCTTGGGAGATCTAGTTCGTATTGAATGCCTCAGGATTACTGTTGTTGATTTTGCGTTGATTAGGGTTTTCTAGAGAGACAGACAGAGATGATGTCTTTAATCAACTAAGTGGCAGCTGGTGGTTGAAGGGGCAATTATTCAAGGGGGTAGCAGATGCTGAGCTTCTTTCTGTATTTTCTGCATTATGTTTTGCAGAGGTGTCAATTGGACGGGTTTGATCCAACCCGATCCGGTCCAACGTGAATTCACTTATAAATGTATTGGATCCAATCCAGTCTAAATCCAATACAAATAAAATCCAATCCAATTCATTAAAATGTAAATGGATTGGATTGTATCCAATCCAAATTAAACGAAATATAAAAAATCATATAAAAACAATTTTTACATTAAAAAAGTATTTTTGTAAAAGTACTTTGATAAAACTTTTCATAAAAGCGCTTTTACAAAAGCACTTTATTGAAAATACTTTGGAAAAGTGCTTTTCTAAAAGTACTTTTATAAAACACTTGTGTAAAATCACTTTTCAAAAAATACTTTCATATACTTTTATAAAAGTACATCCGTAGAAGTATTTTTCTAAAAGTACCTTTGTAGAAGTGTTTTATAAAAGTACTTTTGAAAAGTACTTCCATAGACTTGTAAAAGTATTTTTGTAAAAGTACTTTTATAAAAGTACTTTCATAGAAGTGTTTTTATAAAAGTACTTTCATAAAAGTACTTTTGTAAAAGTGATTTCGTAAAAGTTCTTTCATAAAAGTGCTTTCATCAAAGTGCTTTTGTAAAAGTACTATAAAAGTGCTTTCATAAAAGTAATTTCGTGTAAAAGTGCTTTCATAAAAGTACTTTACCCTAAAACCATTAATTCCCTCAAAACCGTTGATTTGATCAGCAAACTATTGACTCGGGTGGTTGAACCGTTTAGTGGTTTGGCAGTTTTCAATTTTTTAATTTTTTTGTCAAAATGGACCGTTCATTCGATTTAAACAATAGGGCATTCGACCCAAAAACCAGACCCCTGCCCAGTCCATTGTCCAATTCGGTTTTAAAAACCTTGATAAATTGGACTTTTAATGTCAACCTATGTGGCTAGGTCTATCCATAAAATTAGAACTTCGGATTTGGTCTAGCCTAATCAGAGATTCAAAGGTCAATTCTTGAGTTCATCAGCCCAAACCCAGCTTGGCCTAAGCCCCACACATCTGAATCCGGGTTTGGGCTTCGGTAAAATTGGGTGGATTGTAAACTAAATACCATGCTTAATATTTATGTTTTTGTGCATGTTCTTGGAAAATTGTAGAAGTCAGAACTATATATATTCTAAATAATATACTCTAGATTGTAAATTATTGTGGATCTAGGGTGGGCTCAAGCTTCAAGGCAATATTACTCTCAAGCTTCAAAGCCCAACCCTTCTGAAGCTCCAGTTAGGTCACATTCAAGTGACAACCTAGTTTGGATGAATTTACGTAATTAAGATTTGTATTCAGCGGCTACAACCCGAAGATGGGGCGGCCCGTTAGCGAAGAAGAATTCAACAACGAGAGGCTGAGGAAGACGATATTGTGGTGGTTGACCCTCAAGGGATATGTCATCTTGCGGGTACGCCGGTGATCGAGACAGGCTGCAGTTCGGGTCTGCATGTGTCGAGGTGGTCGATTCGTATGGATGACAACCTGGAGACCCCTAGGGTTCTCAAGCAGTTGTTGTAGGGGTTCTGACCATGTCCATAACTCGGGAGTTGGTTGGGGTTGGTAGTGGAGCTTTGGAGTTTGCTCTGCTTTGGTCTGCCGCCCAAGGAAATCCTCTTCCTTTTGTTCCTTGTGCATTGCTTTCCTTTCCGATGTACTTATCACATTATTTTTGTCTGTAGAATGCTTGCACGGTGGTTGCTTTGGTTGATTGTCTCCGGGATGTTCAATCAACGTACGAGCGGGAACATTCGGAGTACCTACAGCAAAAGGCCCATCTGGTCGAGCTCCAGGCTATTGGGGAGCGGTCGGCCACACTGAAGGGGGAAGTGGCTGAGCTGAAGGCGCAACTAGCTGAGTAGGCCGGTCTTGTCTGAGAGTTGAAGTGGGAGATCGCCGAGCTCAAGGCTGCACGAGACATGCTAAGGCAGGAGGCCACCAAGGAAGCCATCACCGAGTACAAGGTGTCTGAGGAGATGCAACTGCACATGGATGAGTACTCTAAGGCCTCCTTTACGGTTGGGTTCAACTTCTTCTGACGAAGGATCCTTCATTGTCACCCGGAGTTGGCCGAAGAGTCGCAAGGCTGGGACCCTTTTGACCAAACTTCTCTGCAAGGATCCATCAAGAGTTGAGGATGAGGCTGAAACCGCTGTTGACACTATTTATTCTACTAGCGAGGACTAATTGTCGGCCTTAAATGTCCATTATTCTTGTTTTGTTGTGTTGCTTTTCTCTTTTTTGTTGGCTCGATATGTTGGGCTTTTAAACAATTGTGATGGGTTGTTTTCACGTTAAATGACAACATTTCTTCCTATGCCTCTTTCTATTGTTTTTGTATTTGTGCATATGCCTCATTTTTTTTCTTCACACACAACATGCCTAGCTGGGCTATTATGCATGTCGAGCCGAGGTACGTCGCGGCCTCTTGTACCATTTTTCTATTGCTGGCCTTGGTGAGGTCAGCTGGGCTGCTGTGCGGGCCGAGTCGGGCTGTTCTTTGATTGAGGTATGGCCGGTGAAGGAGTAGCAGTTCGGGCTACGCCTTGGCGTCCCCAGTCTTGTGCTGACTGAGGTTGTCGTTAGTTGAGGTGCAGCTTGATCGGGCTATACTTCGGTGTCGTTGTCCGAGATCTTTCGGTTCCCGAACTATGACCGAGGTTGTTGTTGACCGAGGTGCAGCCGGCCGAGCTATGCCTTAGCGTTCTCAGTCCTGTACTAGCTGAGGTGCGGCTTGGCCAGGTTATGCCTTGGTGTCGTTGTCCGAGATCTTTCGGTGTCCAAGCTCTCAGCCATGGGATGCTCAATTTCTGGTCTCAGAAGCCTTTGGGGCCCTTCTAGGGCTAGCCGTTTCTCAGCTAGCTCAGTCATTAAGTCGGCGGTAGTGCAGAATTCCTCGACCTCCCTCAGGCCTTGGTGGGCAGGGGTGTTCTTCCTCCACGTTTAGGCTCGGCCGTTGGCAACTGAGTCGGATAGATTGCTTGGTAATGCACTATCGAGCTGGGAGTAGAAGGTTCAGCCGTTTCGAGGATTGGTGGAGTTAGCGCAGCTAGTAGTGTGATATAGCATGTGTTTGTAGTGTGCAAGGTTGGCCATGGGCATGCCTTTGTATCGAAGAAGTAACGTAAAAGAAGAATTGCATTGCTTATGGGTCTACTGGTAGTACATCTTGAGGTTTCCCAAGTTCCAATTCCTCGGAATTTGTCGGCCTTCGAGGTCTTCAAGTCTATAAGTGCTCAGTCCGAGGACCCTGGTGACCCTATACGGTCCTTCCTAGTTTGGTCCGAGCTTCCTTTCTCCTGGCGTGGGTACGATGACTTTATGCAGTACGAAGTTGCCTGCCTTGAATTTGCGTCTTCTCACCCTAGAGTTATAATGTCGTACCATCCTTTTGTTGTTGTGCCACCATCTTTGCGTGTGCTCGGTCTCGATCTTCTTCTACCAGATCTAACTCCGCGTTTAGATCTTCATCATTCTGTCCCTCATCAAAGATCTCGGTCCGAAAATTCGGGGATCCTATCTCCACGGGGATGATGGCTTCGGCCCCATAGGCCAGACTCAAAGGGGTCTGCCTAGTGGCAGTCCGTGGGGTTGTCCTATAAGCCCAAAGAATGCTTAACAGCTCATTAACCCATCTTCCCTTGGCCTGATCCAGGCATGTTTTCAGGCCATGTAGTAGGATGTGGTTGGTCACCTTGATCTGCCCATTACTTTGTGTCGGTGTACCGCGGTAGTCTGGTGATCGATCCTTAGGCCAGCACATGAGGCCTCGAACTCACTCAGTTCCATGCTCCATTTGACCAGGCGGCCTAACACTTCCGGTCTCTATAGCACTTGCTTGAGAGGCTAGCTAGTGATTACTCGGACACTGTGGGCCTGGAAGTAGGGTCTGAGTTTCTTGGCTGTGGTGATGAAAGCCAGAGCCAACTACTCGAGATTGGAGTATCGGGTTTCTACGCCATTGAGGACCTTACTGGTGTAATAGATCGACTTCTGTACTCGGTCTTCTTTAACTAGCACCGAGCTGACGACCTCGTCCCTAATCGAGAGGTAGAGCAATAGCTCATCCCCTAGGCTCGGCTTAGTCAGGAGGGGCGACGAGCTCAGGTACTGCTTTAGTTCTTGGAAAGACTACTCAAATTTCTCCATCCACTAGAAGTCCTTTGGCTGTTTGAGTGCTTTGAAAAAGGGGAGGCATCGGTCTGCGAATTTGGACATAAACCTGTCGAGGGTGGCTATTCTCCCGATGAGCCACTGTACTTCTTTGTGAGTCCCGGGAGATGGCATGTCAAGGATGGCTTTTATCTTCTCCAAGTTTGCTTTGATTCCTCTCTTTGTCACCATGAATCCCAAAAACTTGCTAGAGCCAACCCTGAAGGCACACTTGGTCAGGTTCAACTTCATCTTGTACTTTTTAAGTGTGTCGAAGACTTCGCAAAGGTCGACTTGGTGGTGCTCGGTCTTTTTGCTTTTTATGAGCATATCGTCAACATACGCCTCCACATTCCTATTGAGTTGCTCCTTGAATACCTCATTCACCAGCCGCTGATAGGTAGTGCTGGCATTTTTTAGGCCAAAGGGCATTACCTTATCATAGTACAGGCCTCGGCCAGTGAAGGCCATTTGCTCTTGGTCGTCTGGGTCCATCCGAATCTGGTTGTAGCTTGAGAAGGTATCCATGAAGCTTAGGAGCTTGTGCCTTGTTGTGTCAACAAGTTGGTCAATCCAGGGAAGGGGAAAACTATCTTTAGGATAGACCTTATTTAGGTCGGTGAAGTTGATGCAGATCCTCCACTTTCCGTTGGCCTTCTTCACCATCACCACATTGGCCATCCAATCAGGGTATTTGACTTCCCTAATGAAGTCGACATCGAGCAACTTTTGTACTTCCTCGGCGATTACTTACCACCTCTATGGGGTGAAGTTTCTCTTTTTCTACTTCACAAGTTGGTAACGAGGGTGGACATTCAGCCGATGTGTGATATCCACGGGATTGATTCCATGCATGTCCTCCGCCGACCAAGCGAACACGTTGGCATTGCTCCTCAGTAATCGAACAAGTTTCTCTCGGAGATGGTCGCCTAGCAGGGAACCAACTTGGACCATCTTTTTGGGGTCTTCCTCAACCAAGGGGACTTGGATGAGGTCCTCCACAAGTTGGCAGTGCTGTGCCTTTACCTCATTGCGCAAGTCATATGCTTTTGCCATCAATGTCTCGGTCACTGGACGTGGTCCTCGGTAGGATAATTGATTGCAATATCGCATTGTTTTTTGATCCCCGCGCACCACCCCTACGTCGTACTTGGTTGGAAATTTCATGGTGAGGTGGTATGTTGAGACTAATACCTACAGAGCGTTGAGGGTCGGCCTACCGAGGATCACGTTGTAAGAGGAGGGGTAGCGTACCACGATGAAATCTACCATGGCCGTCGGAGTTATGTCGCCATCCTTGATCAAGAGGGGAAGAGTTATCCTCCCCGTTGTCTGGAGGGACTCTCCGTAAAATCCCATCAAAGGAGTGCTAATTGGTGCAAGTTGATCTCTGGCGATGCCAAGTTTTTCGAACGCATCTTCTAACATCACGTCGACAGAGCTCCCTGTGTCAATTAGGATCCGCCGTAGCTCAAAATTGGCCACTTTGAAGGTGATGACCAAGGCGTTGTTGTGCAATGTCTAGACTCCTCGGAGGTCGTCGTCAGTGAAGGTAATAGACGTGTCGCGCCTCCTCCCGTGACCTCGGTCGTCGATCTCTCACAGTCGAACATATCTCTTCCACCCTGAGCTGCTTTCGCCTCCAGAGGTGCTTCCGCTCGATATCACATGGACAACACTGGTTGGGGGGCCATGGGTGGAGGTTGTCGAGCTTCGTCTACTCTTCTTTCCTCTTGGGCTGACTTCTCCGCTCTGTCTACGAAGTCGCTGAGATAACCCCGCCTGATTAGATCTTCGATATGGCTGCACAGGTCAAAGCAGTTCTCTGTACCGTGGTCGTAGTCCTTGTGGAACTCGCAATATTTGTCTCGGTTCCTCATGTTGCTTTGTGTCTTCATCTTCTCGAGCCACCTGACATAGTTACGGTCACCGATTTGCATCAGGACTTCAGACCGTGGAACATTAAGTGGCGTAAAATTTCGATAGGTTGGCAGAGGGGTGCGAGTCCTATGGTCGGCCGAATGATCTTGCCTCTTGGGATCTCTGTCTGCTCTCTCTAACGTCCGCCCATCATTCTCTCTCCTTTTTCAGTTGGACTTCTTTTCCTCGTCTTTGAGTTGTGCCTGGGCCTCTTCAGCGTTGATATACTTCTGCGCGTAGCTCATTAGCGCGGCCAATGTTTGAGGAGGGTTCTTGGAGATGGAGAAGTTGAATGGAGAAGGGCGGAGTCTGTGTTGTATGGCCGTCACCGTGACTAAATGATTTAAGTCCCTTACTTGAAGCGCTTCTTTGTTAAATCTCACCAGGTAGTCCCTAAGGGACTTTGCCTTCCTCTGTCGGATTTGCATGACGCTGGCCGAGGTTTTCTAGTGCTTTTGACTTGCTATAAACTACGCCAAGAACTGGGTCGCCAATTGTGCCCAAGACGCTATAGACCTCGGTGGTAGGGAGGAGTACCATGCCAAGGTCAAGCCTTGCAGTGTAGTTACAAGGGCTTTGAACATCAATCCCTCTGATGCACCATGTAGCATCATCTAGGCTTGGAGTGTGGCAATGTGGTCGAAAGGGTCATAATTTCTATTGTACTTGTCGAGTTATGGGGCTCGCCATCTAGTAGGGGGTACATCGTCCATGATGTCCTGGATGAAGGGCAGTTTCTTGGTGATATCCGCGATGGTCTACACAGGTTGATCCGTGGTGGGAATTGCGCTCTTAGGGGCGGACGCACACTCCAACTCTTCCAGACGTCGTCACAGATCCTTAATCTCAACGTCTCTGCTACCCGGGGCTGCATTGCATACGACCTCCCTTTTGAGCCATGTGGGGTGATCCTTGACTGAACTTGACTCGGCGACGGAGACCACGAAGGGCAACATCCTTTTGCCGAGCCTTTATTTGGCGAGGTTGCATACTGACTGGTGTGTCTGGCTATGGCAATCCCGTCTATGGGAATGGGCCGTGGCGGTGGGCCTTTGGGTCGTGTCCTGCCTCATCTTCTTAGATCATTCTCCCCTTACATCTGTCTAGCGTGCTTTGGAGTCCTCAATCCGAGGATCGTCATTCATGCACATCGGGGCATGAGGGGCAACCTTGTTGAGCGATGCAGTAGACCCTAGTGTCTGCATAAATTCGAAGATCCTGTCAACCTTTTCCTGCATGGCTCGAAAGTGCACTTGATCTACCATGGCTGAAGGCTACGGAACTTCTTGGTGTGGGGAATGTTGGTTCTCCCGAGTTGGGGAATAGTCAGCTGATCGCTTAGGCTAGTTTTTAGGCATCTTGGTTACCTCCTTGATTGTGTGGCGAGGAATGTGATTTTCAGGAAAGGCTTTTTGTGCCATTCCCACAGACAACGCCAATCTGATGCTGCTTAATCTGAGGTAGTGCACGAACCGAGGAAGGTGATTAGATAGTCCTTGCTGGTAGGTCGGGGCCAAGCTACAAGGATGAGGCCGCGCTTCAAGATCTGTGATCAAGGAAACAAAAGTCAGAGGCCCAAGGAGTTATCCCCGAGTAAGAACTCTGACGCTCAAGTCAGTAAGTGGTGGTGGGATGGCCGGGCCAAGCTATAAGGATGCTGGTCTGGGCTAAGTGGCTATGTGGGTATCAAAAGTTGGATCCCTTACCTCTAGCAAGGAGTACGTTTTTATATCCAAAGATCCGTGTCCTAGTCGAATTGGGCTTCTGTGGTTGTCAGGATGAGGTTTATCACCGAGGTATTCGGGATAGAGTCCCATTCCCCGACGGAATTGTCTTCCCTGTTCCTCTTCATCCGCAGTTGTGCTCATCCATGTGACGTGTAGTTGATGTGGCTGAAAGGAAATGGGGGGCCACCACACTAGCATAGCTCGGATGTGCTAGGCCGACGTGGCCGAGCTAGGATGGTGTGGCAGGGCGATAGTTGGGTAGCCACATATCTTGTAGGTTCAGCTCAGCTATGACCCGATCAATACCGTTTAGGTCCTGTATCTAAAATATCAGGCCAGCTTAGTATAGCCCATCCTAGAAATTTAATGTAAAAATGCAAGGTGTCAATTAGTTGATTAGTAAGGTCTCCTATTGGTTTTAGCGGAGACTTAGGATCAAATCCAGCTTGTACCTAGGTTGGGTTATGAGACTGGTGTTAGATAGTGTATGCTCTTAGCTCCAATCATATGATGTACATTGATTTTTATGTATTAATAAAATCAAATCATTATTATTTATGTTCATATTGGTATATTTTTGTGAATTATCCCTTAAGCTGAACAACTAAGAGACTTATGTTAGTTTAGAATGTTTTTAACCATCAAATAAACTTGGGGAGTTTATCTTGACAAGATTGACAATGATGTGGTGTCGAAATGATGGGGCAGTTATCTTAGTCTTGCTAAGTATAGTTAGTGTGTATTTATAGGAAACATTGAATGTGGGCTAATTTTTAATTATGCCTTGGACCTTGGAAATAAATGTGCAAAAACTGAAAAGTTGCACTTAACCCTAAATTTGATAACAATACTACACTAAGTCTTGGACTAAGCAATTTTTTATATTCAGTTAGTGAGATTCTCTTAGGGTCAAAAACTTAGGCATGTTGGATCTTTTTAAAATATTACCTGTGTAAATGATCATTATAATAAGATTAGCCCCTTTGTTCGAACAAAATGAATATCAAGTTTTACACTCATTTTGATGGAAACCTAAAATTGTCAATAATGGATTTCAATTGTTATGAGATTTCTTTGCAAAATGTATTTATCTTTATTTTATTTAGTGAAAAATGTTTTCAAAATGTTTTAATCTTGGATACATTTGAAAAGAGGGTGTAGCACTTCATTTACAATCACAGAAGAGGTCCCTTGCTATAAGTAGTGTTTTGATTATTCAGAGCTGAGAGATTAAGGGCAAGAGACCATCATAAGGCTAAACCTGATGGGCTTTATCTTATATCAATCCATTATCCATAGGCTTCATAGAGTGGTTGAAACCAAAGATCACTTAGACTTAAATGTCGGGCCTATAGTAGGCCTAATTCAACTGTCTCAAGGATTCATTGCCTTTGTAAATTGAATTTAGGCTGCCTGTTTGGCAAATCTTTTTGAATATCTAGTGAGCTTTTAGAATCTAAGTAGACCAAAAATAGTCAATTCTTGTTTGGCTCATAAAAGCCTGTAGACTAAAAGACATAACCTAAAAAGACCATAAAAGATCAAAATGGTCCAAATCTAAAAAGCTATGAGTGAAGCATATGGTCTATTCAGGTTTTCAACTTCCTGATAAGTCCAGCGAAATTTTAGAAAGGGGTTGATGGAAACTTTCCTCATTTTACTGAAAGAAACTCCCACTAACTTGACTAAGATGCATAGCAGATATGTTCTCCTTTTCTTCCTTAACATCTTCTTCTTCTCTTCACATCACTGTTCGCCATTCAGGTTCTTCACCATATTCTCCTTTTCCATCCATACTTACCATTCTTCAGTATGTTTAGGTATAACAACCACTTCTCATATAATTTTTTTTAGATTCCATTGATGCATTAGGGATTTAAATGCATATCTCTCCATGCCCAAATAGTTCCTAATGGTTAGGGTTTCACATTTGTTAACATTAGGATTTTAAATGTATTATCAACCATTATGCAATGATCAGTAGAATATCTAGGGTAAGTATTGCATTCCAGGAACCATTCATCGTATGTAGTGATTAGTGAATGGATGTATCTAACTAGAGATAGCACCAATATATATAGCATAACCAAAAAATGACTCGTAAGTAGAAAAATTTCTCTTATCTAACTGAGCACTTGAATATATAAATAACTTCAATCCCAAGAACCTTTAGCCTTCAAACCAAGCCAACTTCCAATTTCCTATATATTTGTGCTATCTTTGTAAAATCAAGTAACAAATCAACCTAATGAATTTGAGAAAGTTTTCAAAGTCTGAATGTAAGGATTAATACAAGAACATTCTTTTCTAGTCAACATACTTGAATGATTGGATTGACCAGCTTACCCTGTAAAGGTGGATATGAAGGTGATCAACTGCATCAATCTTAACATTGACTAGGAATGAAATTATTGATTAGATGATTAAGAATTAAAATCACCTGTTACAACAGTTATAGGATTCTTCCATAATAATCATAGACTAACTATGAACTATTTAATTGACTTTAGGATTGGATGTTAGGTGGACCCAAATGACAATACATAGGTATTGGATATGGGTGTAATTAGTGTAGAGAAAAATTAATGGTCTGTAAATAATGAATAGTTTACTATCCTAATTTAGTCACGAGAAATTATTTTCCCCTACACTTTTATATAAGCTTGGATGAGTTTTTGGTTTGTAATTTGTGGTTGTAAATAATAAATAGATTTTTTGAAAGCCTTTAGGTTGACTAGAGGAATCTATTCATTCTTTAATGGCCTATGTGGTGGTAATGCTTTCTCTCATGTTGTTTACTATCAATTGATTTCCCTAGAACTTTGAAGTTTGGTTACTCCACACACTTTATTCCCTTGCTTGTCAAGGATTGCTTAGGAGAGGAAGTCTGGGAGGGTGTAAGGCATAAATATTGGTAGCTAGGTACATACTACCTCCATGTTTATCAGGCTTCATATTGGATTCTAACTGATGTTTTAACTTAATTGTGAATTTGTTTCATTTTGTTTTATTTTTAGAAGCTCTAATTAGCATTCTTGGAATAAAGAAAAGCCCTTAAGGTTGACCAAAGTGAGAGGTCGGGTACATAGTAAAGCGAAAAAAAAAGCTCTAATCAACTTGTTACAAGGTCTGAATTGTTGGCCTTTGTTGTCATATAGTATGCATTAACTTGCCTATTAACTACATTAAGAAGAAGTTTCCATGGGGTTTCTGTTATACATCAATTTTGAATTAACTTTACCAGTTAAATATTTACACTCATAAATGATTATCATCCATTAGCTATAGCAGCATCTATCTTTCCAGGTTGCAAGTTTTAGACTAGAATAGGGGATCTTCAATGCTCTAATAGGATTTAAATTTTGAAATAATAATAAGTTGAATTTCAGTGAAGTTCAATTTACATAGAAAAGAATCTGAATTTGGATGCAACGGATATTCAATTAACAGCCGATTAGTTTTTGGAATTAAAAACAAAAGATGGTATCAAGAGATAAAATTCTTAACTTGTAAATTGTTTGTACAACTGATACAAGATCAATGTGTAAAAGTCTCTTACATTTTTAAGAATGAGAACATAACTATAAAAATTGTATTTCATAATGGCCTCAGTAGAGTATATATAGCCATTTTCCTTTTCCTTTACATTTTCTAATTAATGTTGACTCTGATGGCCATTCAATATGTTGCATTAGGACCATTTGTAACATAATGAACTAAATCAGAAATAGATCTATTTTAATTAACATGAATTGCAACCACAAGAATAAAGTTGGTCTAAGATCTGTAGCACTGCCAAGGAAGAAGCAGAAAGTTGAGGGAAAGTTCTTAACAAAATTTGTGAAGTTCCTTAAGAATTTTGCCATAACTTTCTGCAATCTCTCTTTCAAACTTGTTCAAGAGGTCAAGTTGAATTTCATGGAAGCTCTCTTCGTTTTAACTCCTAAGCCAGAAGGAATTAGATACTTGTTCTTGAATAGGTAGTCTATGGTTAGTAAGCTTGTATGGGACATGCAATTGTATAAGACATTTGCAAAGAGAAGAATAAGAGAAGTTTTCAAAACATAAAAAGACATCATACAAGGCTCTTATGGTTTGGGTTCTTGTTTTCTTTATCTCTTGGGTTCTTGTCACACCAAACTAGAAGGGGTATTATATCCAATGCTAATACTGCCCAAAATGCTTTAGTCCTACCAGCAGTATCATAGTTGTCATTGGTTTTCTTGAACCTTATTTTTTTTTGTGATTTACAAGTCTTTGTTGTAATCGGTGTTTATACAACTTATAGATTTGATTTATAACTTGCACAAGCTTTTCTTGACAATGATCTTAATAGATTGCAGAACCTACTATGTAAATGGAATCAACAAAGATCAATGTATAAATAGGGGTTATATTGTTGTCTTGTATAGGGAAATGCATGAGGGGGCCCATTTTAATATTTTGTGTAGGTAAGCGAAATCTCCAAATAATATTTTCAAGTTTGAATATGTTATTGGGTTCTACACATAATATCTAACATGTATGTAAGAGGGACCAACACGTATGCTTGCCAAACAATCTTTCAGTCTTTCTAGCTTTTGAAAAGATCTTTAAAAAAAAATTGGTCTTTGAAGATCTACCTATGAAATCTCATCAATCTTTTGAGGTCTTGAGCTTTTGAAAGATCTTCCTAAAATGATTTTCCAAATGCCTCCTTAGTCTGTGTTTCCAAACATAAGTTGAACCCATATGGACTAATATGCAACCCATATATTTTTTAGGCCTAAGAAGCATTTCAATAGTTATGTAAGTGAATCACTAAAGAAAATGGGCCTTAGCCCATGACTAGTTAACTAGTTACATGACAACTTAAATTGTCATATAAATTAGATTGAATATAGGTATGGATATCGATTTGAACTTCCATATTATTAGTGTAATTAGAGACCTAACCCAAAATTGATTTGGATTAGTCTTAATTACATTAGGAAAGAGGTCTATATATAGCATGGTTTTTAAAATCAGATCAGTTGGATGGTCGGATTAGACAAACCTGGAACCAGTCACTTGATCAGTTCTGTCTTACCCCAAAACCTCTTTTTGGCCAAAAGCCATTGATTTGGTTAGTGAAGCGCTGACTTGAGTGGTCAAACTGTTGACCCGAACAATAGTTTTTGGATTTTTTTTTTGTTTTTTACTTCTTTTTTTTTTTTGTCAGAGCAGGTATTTTGTTCGGACCACATGGCCAGACCATTCAATTTGGGAACCGGACCCTAGAATAGTTCTTTGTCTGATTCCCTATTCGGTTTGGTTTTAAAAAACTTGATATATAGAGACAAGAGGGAGAGGCTGACCTACACTATTATGGACATTCTTTTGCACTCTTTTCTCTTCTCTCTTGCTTCCTATAAACCCTAGTTCAAATAGCCAATATGGGTTAGCAAAAAAAAAAAAAAAACGAACTGACCAAAATTGAACCGAAAAATTGGTTAACTAAATTGGTCAGTTCGGTTCGGTTTCGGTTAACCATTTAAAAAAATCAATGGTTAATCAAATCGACCGGTATATATACAGTAATATATATTTATATAATATTATATATATTATATTAATAATATATACTATATTATATTATTTTTGAAAATCTACTGAGACTTTTCAATTCGGCAGTCTGAAAGTGTTTAGACTATTGAACTAAGACTTTTCAGTTTGCTAGTTTGGTAGACTGGCAGCCAGACTGACGAACAGCTTGTCTGACACTTACGCCTTTCCCTTTTCCCTTTCTTTCCCTCTCTCTCTCTGAGCTCTCTCTCTTGGACTCTCACTCTCTTAGACTCCCACTCTCCCAGTCCCAGTTCTCTTCTTCATTCTTCCCCAATGGACCAACGAGCGACGACCTTCAATGCTCTGCCCTCTGACTGAATCACCAACGGCCTCTGATACTGGCGATTCCTCCTGCTTCCATAATAGCTTGAGACCCACCGCAGCTTTCCCTTTTCCCTTTCTTTCCCTCTCTCTTTCTGAGCTCTTTCTCTCTCGGATTCTCACTCTCTCAAATTCCTACTCTCCCAGTTCTCTTCTTCATTCTTCCCCAACAAACTGACGGCCTTCAGCGCTCTGCCCTCTGACTGAATCACCAACGGCCTCTGATACTGGCGATTCCTCCTGCTTCCATAATAGCTTGAGACCCACCGCAGCTTTCCCTTTTCCCTTTCTTTCCCTCTCTCTTTCTGAGCTCTTTCTCTCTCGGATTCTCACTCTCTCAAATTCCTACTCTCCCAGTTCTCTTCTTCATTCTTCCCCAACAAACTGACGGCCTTCAGCGCTCTGCCCTCCGACTGAATCACCAATGGCCTCCGACACTGGCGATCCCTCCTGATTCGGTGACACTCTCTTAGACTCCCACTCTCCCTGTCTCCCAGTTCCTTTTTTTTTTTTAATTTTGAGGGCATAAAAAAACTGAAAAACTGAATTGCGGTTAATCAGTCAACCAGTTAACCGGTTGCATTAGTTCGGTTTCGGTCCAGTTAAATGTAAAATCTGAACAAGTTGGTTCAGTCCAAAAAATCACCCTACTGTTTGGTTAACCGAACCATGAGCACCCCTACCAGCCAAGGAAGGAATTGTTCTTCCATCATTCTCTGTTGTGATTTTGAAGAAAAATGTCATATTTGAAGTGATTCTCACAACTGCATTAATCCTAACTCGTTGGAAATCAAAATCTGCCAAAGGATTATTGCAAAATTGACCTCAAGTTCCAACTGTGCCATCTTCAGTTGGGAGGTCGATCTAGGTCTGAGTTTTGGGCATGAACTATCACTCTATAAGCTTTAAATTGTGATCTCCATGTTAGATACGCTCAATTTAAATTTTGTTTTCAAATCTGATCCAGTTAAATGTTAGAATGATTTTCGGAGAATTTGATTTTTAAATTCTTTGAGACACCGATTATTGGGCTCAGACTGAAATTTTTTAAATTCGAACATGAGATAGTCAAGTTTTAATCTGTTCAATAGTTGGGGGATGGGCTACCCCAGCCTAAGCCTACTGGCCCAAGCAACAAAAATTGCTCTTACAAGAAGAAGAAGCGCTTACAAAAAAATTCCGTAAATTGATTTCGTCGTACGGTATTTGTTCTTGTTTACATGAAATATGAAACCACCAAATCTATTTTCCATTATTTTATTCTCGATCGTATACTCAAAGTGAGTAATAGATAACTCAAAATTACCTTAAAGTCTTTTGAGTTTTATCCTTTTTCCGTATACAACAATCTGAGTTGTTAATTATTATTTTATTCCTCAAAATTCCAATCCAACAGTGTTGCTCTATTTTGCTTGACTGTTAGTTTGAGCCTTGAGGTAGAGGCGTAGCCGCATAGGCCTTATAAATCACGAATCCTAAGCCTTGAGCAATCTCCACGAAGCTATTGAGGCAAGGCGAACTCAAAGCCTTAGCCTTTGAAAACATTGTTCTAAAATCTAAAAACTGTAGCTATCAAATTATCATCGATAACGTATGGGTGGAGAAAAGGTGTTTCTAATTTCTACACAAAATTAAGTTGAAATTTGAAAGAATATGAAAATAGATAAGTGGACTGCAATCCACCTTAAAAATCTGAAATTGCAGCTCTTATCAACCATAGCTTATACGTAAATTTAGTATCAACCCACCGGCAGAATTAAATCCACCCCTTAAAAATCTTAGCTGGACTGAACTATAAAAAATTAAAAACCTCGATAGAAACAAAACATTCATTCAAATAAGAACAAAAATACAAAAGACCCAAATCTTAATTCTTAACCAGAGACCAGAGTCGCCCACCAAAAACTAACTCAGGGTCTCCGGAAAACAATAATTAGTTATTAAATTGTTAAATAAATCAAAAGCACCAACCACCTTTTCAAGACATGAGTCACCATTTTGAAGACAAATTAGAGATAAATGGTTGGATAAAAGATAAAATGTGTACAATGCAGGTTGAAAGTTCAAAAGCCCACAAACTAATGTTAATTATTAACTAGGGTTAGCCCACAAACGTCTCCCACCAAATTCTAACCCCAGTAGCCCACCAAAAAAATGAATAATTCCGCTTATCTCGTTCCATACCATACAATTTGGAATTGCTCTTGATCCAACGGCCCAATCTTTAACAAATTCTAACCCCAGTAGGTACCCAGTAGCTTCCTTGTAGCTTCTCTAGTCTATTTTGTTGTTATAAATATGAACTCTTAAATTTCTATCAATCCACTCTTTCTAATCTCTTCTCCTCATTCATCATTCCTTCTGTTCTATATCAGTAATGGCTCGTTCTTCTATACCTAGTCTTCCTTCTTTGCCGGTGGAAGAAACTGAAAATCTAAAATCATCACGGAAAGAAGCATACAGAGTTGCAATCTGTACTTCGGCAATTGCAGCGGGGGCGACTTTTAATCCTCCATGGAGAGTTCCCCTTGGAAGCTCCACTGCTTATGTAATTCTATCAAAGGCTTACACAGTCACCATGTTCTTGTGCTTGAGCATGAGTTTGGTGCTGTTTGTTCTCTCAATGATGCTTTCCAGAGTGCCCAAATTGGTTCCCTTGGCCAAGAAGTTGATGTGGGTTGTTTTGGCACTGGTTCAAATTGCTCTCTCCATTGGGACCTATATTGTGGTAATGTTTGATTAAGTTTTTAGACTCTGTATGGTTATTGAACCGTGTTTGTATTGTTTTAATGTGTGATATGGTTATAACTAGGGACTAGGCTTTAGGTTTACTGTAACCAGCAGCTGGTCTATGATGATGATGATAATGATAGGAGTTAGGACCCATGATCTTGGGCCTAGATCATGACCCACTAGATGAGTGGATAAGTAATATAGCATATAAGTAATGTTTGTCTTGCGAGAGGGGACCAAATATGATCATGTTACCTAACATTCTTAATATGATGGTTTCACTTAGACTCGAGCCCATGCTCAGGTTTTACCATTTCATCAAGCAAGAATCTCAAAATAATTACTATTATATTTAAAAAGCCCGGTCCAGTTCAGCCCATAAATTTCTGGCTCCAGGTCCAGATTTTAAGTTTAGGTCCTTAAGGAGCACCCAGCCCGAGCCTATAAATTCCCGGGCAGGGCTTGGGCTTAATATTTCATGCCCAGCCCAACCTACAGTATATATAAATATATAGGAAAAATTGCAGATTAGTACCTTGTATTTTAGGCCCAGTCTCATTTTGGCCCTTGAAATTTAAAATATACAAATCTAGTATCTAAACATTCAAAGTCGTTAAGTGATATTCGAAAAGATACAAATGCCTTTAGAGTATCATCTAAAGGATCATTTGGCAAGTCTTTTTTGAAAGATCTTCTGAAAGCTCTAACAGTCAAAAGACGATGTGAGCTTTTGCATCAAGATTTTAGAAGCTTGAAGACCATTTGATTAAGGTGTGTCTATTCACACGTCTTTCCATGTGAAGACAAATTGAAAAAAGGCAAAAAACTCTATTTGGAGCTTTCCGAAAATGGGTTTCCCATGTCTTTTTAGGGCTACGGCTTTCGACGATTAGATCTTTTCTCAACCAAACGAGAAAAGAACAAAATATAGACTGTCGAGCTTCTAAAAAGTCAATAGCTCGCATGAAAAGATATACCAAATGGGGCCTAATTTTCTTTATCAATCATCTAATTTTCTTTTCTCTCTTTTTGTTTGATCTCTATTTCTCAACTAATGTTGAATCTAGACAGCCTGGCCCTACGAGCTAAAAGGCGTCGGTGTTTCAAGAAGGAATTTTCCATTGGATTATAGCTTGAAGCTTGACGGAGTGCTCCTTCGGGGCATAATGGGCAACAAATGGGGATTTAGAGAGAGAATAGATGGGAGGGACAATGATGTATAGGGGTGGATTCGAGCCGAGCTTAGCCGAATAGTACCAGGCTAGATTCAGCTCGGCTCGGCTCAACTTGTATTATATTTTATAAAAATATTTAGAAAAAATATTTTATAAAAAAAATTATATATAAATTTTTTTTATTTTATATTTAAAAATTAAAAATTATAATATTTTTATTTTATATATATATATTCAAGCCGACTCACAATCCTCACGAGTAGAGCTCAAATAGGTTTGAGTTCAACTGGTTTAATAATCGAACTATTGAATTAGAGTCAAACTCGGCTGAAACGGAACCAAACATAACTTTTCACAAATCAGACTCGAACAATTCATAAAAAACTCAACTCGTTACCACCCTTAAATTGATGTAGCGTATAGGCTTCGTTGGGTGAAGATTGCCGCTGCTAGAAAGATAACCGATCGGGAGTCCTTTTTTACCACTATCAGAAATTCTGTAACTTCATGGGGCCTACTTAACACGTTTGACCATATAAATGATGCTCCATCAAAATTTATTTCTCAAGTCTTAATGAATCTGATGTCTTTAGACTTTAGAGTTTAGACTATAACTTTAATCCTATTGGATGTTTCAGATCAATACCCCGAACCTATCGCCAGTATAATTTCTAATCAACTTTTCCGTGTAATCAAAGAAACAACACCTGATTAACATCGCGAATAAACAAATATCATTTATGATATTTTCAGGTAAATTACAAAAACCCCCTTGTATTATGGGGGTTTGAAACAAAGATCCCCCTATATTTTGTTTTGCGAGAAAGATTTTTGTACTATGACCGCGTTGCAATAAAAATCCCCTTTCGTTAGACTTTCGTTGAAATCCGCATTGCAATATTTTTTAATCCCCATACTATTATTCTAAAAACACTGTTCATCTTCCACGACTTCACAAACAGCGCAGCGGTAGCTATTGCAGCGGCTGCGGACTTCTGAAGTCCTCCCTATCTCCCCCCTGGTGAGGAAGTGCGAGTCTGGGCAATCGCAGAGATCGTGAACGGAATGGTGGAGATGATAGCGGCGGTGACAGAATCAGAACGCGAGTCTCTGTTCCCTCGCCTCTGAGACAAACCCGTCCGCACCGCTTCTGGTATCGCCGTAAATTTTGAGTTGACGAACATCATGACTACCCATTAACCCCCTTGCCTTGGCTTGCAACTCACGAACCTCTTGACTACCCAGAAACCTAAACGGAAAGCTAGAAACCCTGAACGGCTACCCAGTAACTTACTAACGTTGATCTGAGATGAGACGGTCGTTGCATAGTCATCTGCCAAATCAAATGAAAGGAAAGGATCCGATTCTGTGGACCAAGTCCATCTCTTCTATGAGTTGAACTCCTGGGCCCTCCCAGCCCCTGTTTGGCAAATTCGTTCAACGATGCTGCAAGCTAAAAGTAGATTTATTCATTCCATGGTGAATAAATCAGTAACAACTTTTTGGTCTCTATGCGTCTCTCATATGAATTTTCCGTAAAGAGACAGCACTTCACGACTCGCCAATATAACTCTTCCATAATACTCTTCTGCTTTAGCCACATCTTTCTCCACTTGTAGAAATCAGATTCAAAAAATAAAAACGATCGTTATGAAATGATGGAGTAGAAATATAAGTGGTCATCAACGTCGGTAAATCGAACTGCCAAATATACCTCATACAAGAATTGGCCATAATTCCACAAGAGAAGTGGATTTGTTGGGTTCGATTTCAGCATCTGTTGACAGAACTTCCAAGTTTCGCCAGCTCAAAACTTATGGCGATACCAGAAGCGGTGTCTCACTGTTTTTGAGTTGCGACTCTGCTGTTTTTGATTTCTATACCTTGTTATTCGTGCCATTCGGGGAGGGTCTAGGGGTGAAGTACGCCAGGCGTCGAGTGTGGAGCCAAAATCGGCTGGGCTCATTGACCAGTTAACCATGAATGCTGGTGCCTTTAGAGGAAGCAGGTATGCTTTTTCTCTCTTCTTGGGTTGTTCACTCCTCGGCGGTGACAGAGGACTTCAAAAGAGGGACGCCGCTGCAATCCTCCGCCGGTGGAAGCGGAGGCGTCGGTGACGGGTTCGAATCCGCTGCCGCTGCAATCCTCTGATATCGTGTTTCTTTCACTCTTTCAGGTGTTATTTTCTTGCTGAAATTGAAAGGTAAGAGAGGCTACAGCAAGCCTCAGGTCTTCAGAGGAGCCCTCGCTCTCTCGCTGCCGGCCCGCAGCGGTTCCGTGAAGCATTGTACAGTTGGTTTTTGACAGTACGATGACTTGCAAAATCCCAAGTGAAAGGTGCAAGGCCTCAGGACTTAGAGAAGCTGGATTGGCATGGACAAGACCTGGCTTGTCTTCATTTGTAAATGGCCTTTTCAACAAAAGTTATGCTGTCGAACATGCTTCCATTCCGTGCAAAACAGACTGACCTTCGGCCTTGGGTTGTCAAGCATTTATGTTTATCCATGTCCACATGGTGTCCATCTGGGCTACGTTCTGTGGGAACCGAGATTGCCTGGTGTCTGTTGTCGGAACCCGTGAAAGACTTGTAGTTGACGGAACTGCAGACTCTACTCCTGCAGTACTTACACTTGCGGAGCCGGAGCGGGCGTCACGTCCCACGGTCATAGTACAGGGATAGCATCGGAAGGGTAGTATTAGAAGTTTGGGGAAGATGAATATTATTTTTTATCTATTATTAAAAGGGTAGTATTGAAATTAAAAAAATATTGGAACGGTCATTTTGGACGAAAAACTAACGGAAAGATGTTTTTATCATAATACAGGAGGTTTTTGTCTCAAAACAAAATATAAAGGGGTCTTTGTAATTTATTGCTTTTATGTGGCAACGCTTACATCCTTAAAATTTATCATAAAAGGTCCCAAATAGAAGTGGCAGTAATTGTAAGTAGAGTAGATTTAGGGTGAATTGCATTGGTAGAATCTCTAATCTTCCACTGGAAAATGGAAACAACAGCAAGAGCAATCAAGTAGATTGGGGCCAATTCCTCAAACCTTTGCACATCATCGCAATCCCCATCAGAGCTCTCTCCATCATACAGTTCACCAGCAACAAAGTCCAAGTCCAAGCAGCTAGAAGAGTCTGAATAATCCGAACAATCATCCCAGTAAGTCCTCTTGTAACAATCTACGATAAGGGGTTCCAGAACCTTTCAATCATGAGTACTTTTCTTTGGGGAATTTCTAATCAAGTTTCACATCCCAACACCCTCTGATGTTCAGGAATTCAAGATCCCGGCGGTTTGAGAGGATCTCAAACACATCTTCTGTAGTGATGAGAAGGTAAGCCATCTCAAGGTGCCGTCAAAAGCCATCTCTGTTCCAAGATTTGCAAACCTTTGGAGTCACAGTCATTGACTCCTGAAGAGAAAGATTCTTGAAGATTAGCCCCAACGCATCGGTTATTAGTTCATCCCATCCCCGGAAATCGCCTCCCTCCTCTATCGAATTTTTCAGAAAACCGAACAGCTTTTTTATGCCCGACTGTGGTTCTTTGGATCTTCCAACAGGGAAGGAGCCTTCAGGAAAGAATTTGGGAAGGAAATCAAATGCGATTACGCCTTTGTTTCATCTTCTTGAGAAAGAAAATGATGTACAGTATTTTATTTTTAAGGATAATTTTAATATTTTCAAAGTTTTAATTCGCACATGATGATACACGTAACTGACAGTTGATTAATGTTTAAATATACTACATTCATACATAGGTACTAATATATAATTTTACCTGATATATAACATATACATAATATCTGTATATTATAAAATATTATACTATGTAAATCATTTATTTAATATATTTTTTTTGTAAAATTAGGAGGAGCTCTGCCCCAAAGCATTATAAAATCTTGTTATTAGCAATGTTCAAAGTATCGATACGAAACGAGTTTTGCCCGTATCGTATTGTCACTTAGAAATGGCCGAAACTCTATTTATTTTTTTAGTTTATTTTTTTTTTTAATTTTGATTTTTTGGAAAACTTTTAACATGCTTTTTATTATTAAAAAAAATTGGGGGTCTGAACCGTATCATTTTCAAAAGATACAATATCGATACTTTGAACCTAGATTATTAGTAAAGAACTTAAGGTCCAACTGGGAGTCAAACCCAACCATATATTAAATATTATATATACAACATATTTGGTTTTGTTTATAATATTTTATATAAAAGTTAAAATATATAGTATACATATTCATGAGTTGACATATAAATCAATTACATAAGAAAATAACTTGTTCTCTAGGCTTGTCTTCCCTTATATAGATGAAGGTAAGACTTTTCAACTCCTAAGTGCTGTTAGACTAATAATTATGCTTACTATTGGGTGTAATGCATTAACAAGAATGTTGTTCCAACTTCCAAGTCTCACATTGCTTGGGTGTTTCTCCAAGTACTTCATTTGTATAAGAAGAGACAATTATGTGTTTCTCCAAGTACTTCATTCATATCTATCTCTCTATATATATTCAGCCCAATGTGTTTTTATACAATTTATTTCATTATTACTACATATTATATACTTAAAATTTCTATGTTTTAGGGCCTGGGCCTGGCCTGAGCAATACCCTAGCACAGGTGCTAAGCTTGACTCGTGTCCAGCCTGGTCCATCATCACCCCTATTGATATCTAATAACTTCTGTATATCATAACTTCTAGTAGTCGATTATGGTATCATAACTGATAAGTGATAACCAATCAATGCTTATGAACGCCCAGCATTTAATCCAACTATGGTTTGGAAGCACCGTTTTCTGAAACGTTGTTGTCAGGTAGGACATTTATGGGCAATAACAACACCTTATGTTTGGTATCAGTGTTCCATATCTGTTTTCAACACTGGTACCTATTATAGGAAGTCCACATCAATGTTACATTATTTCTTCGTTGGCAGCAATGGTCTCTAAATTGAAAAAACGTTGAATTCAGCACTTCCTCAGATCACGCCTTCTCGATTTCTAAGACGTAGTTTGGAGCACCATTTTTTATGAAATACCAATTTTTCCAACATAACGCTAATGTATCATCATTTTTTGGAGCAACGACATGGATGCCAAACACCGCCTAAGAATTTTGTCCAGGACTTGTGCATTTATTGTGCATATGATACAGAGAAAGGAAGCAGCTGATTGGTAAAATTTCTTGTTGGTTTGCACCTGGGTTAGGGGTTATGGGTTCGGGGATGGGCTACCCCCTACCCCTCACGGTTGTGTAACCCTTCAAAATATATCAACATCACGAATTCGATGCTGTGTCATTTGATAAAACAAATTGAATCTAATAATTAATTACAAATTACCATTTGTCATCCAATATTTTTACTGGAATTTAAACCAGTTTCGTGTTTAACCTTAAAAAAAAATCAGAATACTTGGAAACAAATTAAAAATTAATAAACAAATATATGAAATTTTCAGGAGGTACTACATTATCATCGAATTCTTTTCTTTAAACTCCATATGAAATGACCAAACCCTTATTAACAGTCAATTAAGAAAAATTAGAGCAAGGCATAATTCTCCTACATATCTTTATGTAAAATAGTTATAAAACTAGTTTGTATGTATCTGTTGCTGAAGCTTGCAAGTGTTGTAGATCAGCAAACGTCTTCTGTTGAAAAATATGACCCCACTCACAGCCACACCTGAAATTGGATTGCTGCTCCACGATTGGGAATGCATAACTAGACTTCTGACGTGATGGGTTTTATCTAATGGAAACATGGGCCCAATGTCAATGGAGGCCCATCCTTGGTCCAACTTTAAATGCTGCGCCCACATTAATACACTAAGGTTTTTGGGCCTACTCATGAATTTTGTAAATCCTTGATGTTGGAAAAGGAACCACCTCTTTAACTCTTTGTCTTTGATGCCTTTTTCCGGCCTCTGAACTCTAGAATGTCTTCTGGGTCAACTGAACTTGCAAGCTAGAACAGAATTAATACAGGCCATGTTCATTCTACCATGGAAGCTTTGAACAAACAAATGAGTAAGCTCCAACTCTTACTGATACAGCTTTTTTTATGTTTCTTTGAAGAGATTGTTTTGGCGACCAACCCGAATTGGCAGCCCAAAATTTCGATATATTCTAAGCTCACCTCCTAACCCCGCTGTCACCAGCGCCAGACCCCAAGCTGTTGCCTGGACGGCAGTAGCCCCGCTGTTATTACTCCCTTCCTGCAACGACCAAGACGAAGATGGAGAATGGCGTGGAGTATGCGTAGATGGTGACTCGAGATGCCCAGGCGAAGCAACACCTGAAGAAGCCGAGGCGTTGCGACAGAGCCCTGAGTCTGTACGAGTTGCTGCTTTGTCCAACTCCTCTTCTGGGAAAATTGCCCTATCCGAGAAGCTGTTCTTCTTTTTGAACGGTGAGAAACTACTTCTCCTCCCGCTGCAGTGCACGGAGGAGTCTTCAGGAAATAAAGGGCTCAAGAAGGAAGAAGGTGGCAGCACACTGATGCGTTTTGAGTGTTTTTTCGAGTGGACTGTCGGCATTGGTGGCTCATGCTTGGTACCAACAGGCCATGGGATTGCAACTGATACATCGTTGCATTGGAATCGCTCATGGGCTCGATTGGTGACATGACCTTTGATCTTTCCACTACCCAGATTACGGATTTCGTCGTGCTTCCATACACAGACAGTAGAATCTTCACTTGCACAGACAACGTATTTCCCATCTGCAGTGAATGATGCCGATATTTGGCTACTCGTATTCCGAAATCCTGTTGAAGAATAGTTCGTCCAGTCAGAAAATTAATACAGGTGCTTGTATTCATGTAGTTCCAGTTAATTAATTATAACTAACGCCCAATCCAACAAAATTGTAATCAAATATTTTCCGGTTCCCACGCCTTATACATCTGTGTATGTATCTTATATGTAATTAGTTATTTTTATTAATTTTTATTGTGTTACTTATAAAATATTAATTATTAAATAGTAATTATTAATTTTTTAAAATATTTTAATTTTTATGTCTAAATTATTAATTATTAATTTTAATTGTGTTATTTTTTAATTATTGATTTTTATCAAATTTTAAAAATTATTTTAATTTTTATTTGTATATTATTAATTATTAATAATTTTAAATGTATTATTTATTATTTACTAATTTATTATTTTTATTTATATTATTTTGAATTTCATAAATTATTTGATATGAAATAATACAAATTGAACTCAAAATTATCAACTAGTTTGTTCTTGGGGTAAATTAGTAAAATCAGGGAATTTCATATGCTGAATGGTTGATCCAACACAAACAACCTTATCTAAAGTAGAAAAACATCACAACTCTTTTCAGATTCCAGACATACTTTTAGGGGGCATTCTTTTTTTGGATTTGGAGCGGGGGGGGGGGGGGAAGTTGGTCAATGGAATTTTGGTTCCCATTGATTACGAATCCCATGTTCTTTTTTCAGCTTTATATGGAGACTAAGGAAAGTTTATTTTCTTGGGTATCACTTACCCAGAAAAGTGATACTCATCTCCTAAATGGGTAAATTACTTTCCCACATAGGGGGAAGTTGCCAATACTTGAATGTAACAAAAATGCCCCTTTTAATAATCGATTTCTATAGCTAAAATGGTCATTGCCTTATTTACCTGAAAAATAAAAGAACATGGGTAAATGCACTTACCCGAGTAAGTATTTCCCATGAAAAACTTACCCAAACAATTGCATTTACCCGGGTAAATAACTTAATGAAAAGCGAATAGGGACTTAATATCTTTTTAAATTTTAAGATTTCAGATTTCAGATTTATCAAACACCACCTTAGTGTAAATTAGATCCATATCCAATACTCTGGTCAGCTTTCTCATTTTATATACATATTTGGATAATAAAGATACAGATGATATATACCTCTGAATTTATGAGTGAGATCAGAACCATGAAAGATTCGGATCCGTGAATCAGTAGAGGTAATTAACACCTCGGATGGATTCCCTGGGCGAAACTGTCCAAGGACAAATTTTAGTCAACCTGCATATTATATATCAATTATATAGAAAAGAAAGAAACTAAACACACAAATTGGCAAAATAATAGAAAAAACTTTGTACAGAGAGTTACAGGCCTAAAAATGGATATTGGTAACCTGAAAACCAGTGATCTTTTTTGCATGAGTCTTCTTTTTGTTCTTGTTCTGGATATCTATCTTCTTTTTCTTTTGGATGTTTACCCGACCTTTGGGAAGCAGTTTGTATTCTGAACCATCAATCAAATAGGAATCAACATTGCTTTTCCAAATGAACTGAAAAAAAGAAGTATCCCTCAGGAGGAATTGTAAACACTACATCATTTTTAGTACCTCTATGCAAATTAAATGTCTTCTAAATGTGAACATCTTTCAAGAATTTTGGAAAAATTGAGGAGTTTCCATCAAAAGATCTCCTAGCTAGTCCAAGGAAAACTAGGAATGGCAATGGGGCGGGGCACCCCCTCCCCGTCCCTTCCCCGTAGTCAAGATACTTTTCCCTATCCCCACCCCGTCCCCGGTGGTGGGGCGGGTTTAGGGTGGGGCATCTACTCTCAGTCAGGGACGAGTAATTCCTGAATTTTCCCCGCTCCAAGGCAACTACTTAAAAATTATCTATTTTTGTGGATAATTTATACATATAATATAGGAATTTAGGGGTATTTTGGGAATTGAATTATAATACTTTGGGGTTATTTCAAAAATAAAACTATGGGATTCTAGGATTTTAAGAATTTAGGGAAATCTTAGAAATATTTTAAATATTATATTAAACCTAGAGATATTTTACTAATTTTACCTTCAGGTTCAGGGAATTATATACAAAACCCGTTCCCACCCCGTCCCTGATTTGAGAAAAAAATATTTTCCCCGTCCCTGCCCCGTACCCGTTTAAGGTCAAAGAAAACCTGCTCCGTTCGGGGCGGGGCCACGGTTTCACATAAAGATATAACTGAAACAAAAATTTTATATCTATAGTAATACTACCAAATGATGATGATGATGATGATATGTGTTTAAAATTTTCCACATTTGTCCCAAAAAAGGTTTAATTGATGATGATACTAGCTGTGAGTTACTTAGGAACTCTTTGATGCCTCTTAATGCTGAATGTTGAAAATCATTCATGCATTTTCAGAGCCAATAAGAGCGTTCGGTTTCATTTCTCGCTTCATCCTTAAATGTCATGTCAGTCCTTATTTTCCACTAACTTTACTTTTTTGTTTTCCAAAAATTACCCCCAAAAGCTTATTCCTTTCACATATACTACAATTTGAAAAACCTATATAATAACAACAACAATAATAATAATAATAATAATAATAATAATAATAATAATAATAATAATAATAATAAAGTAATATTTAAATTTATTACTATTATTAATTATTTATGTATTATTTGAGTATTTTATTAAATCATAATTTTATTTTATTATCCATTAAATTATTTGCCAATATATTATTTTAATTAATTAAAATTTAATTCATAAATAATAAAATTTAGTTAAGAAGCAATAATTTCTATTCAAAATTAGTTAATTAATTAAAAATTAAATATTAATTATTAAAAAGTAATTGACTAACAATAAAACTTCATTAGTAATAAATATTTTTATTATTTATTATCTAGATATAATTTATTATGTTAATAACCTATTATGTAATTATCTATTTATAAATCAGTAAATAATTTATTATTAATTATTAAGAATTAATGAATTGATTATTAAATCAATTGATTATTTTAATTAATAAAAATTAAATAATTTATATGATTAATTAGTTAAAATAACAAATTATTATATAATTTTTATATAAATTGTTTAAGTAATGCTTAATATCTTAAAAAAATAGGTAATTAATTATAAAAGTATTTATTACTAGTTAGTAATTACTCAATTTTTAAAAATATTTAATTATTTATAAGTTTTTACATTCAATTTATGAATTGTTAGTTAGTTTGTTAAACAATTAAACAAACTTTCTATTATCCAAGGTTAAAATGGTCAATTGTCATTTTTGAGAATTCAGCATTCAAATTTCAGAACAACATTCTCTACATTCAGACTTCAGAGCCAAGAGAAGTTACAAACAATAGTACACTTCTAAAAGTAATTATTACAGTTTCAGAGGAATTTAGAGTTCATAATTTAATGCAAACGAACATGCCCTTAGGCTCCAATAAAAAATCATGATGGGATGTGTTGTGAGCGAAAAACATGTTAACAAGTGGCAACCATGAATGTAACAAACAAGTATGGGAGATATCAATGTGTAGTTGGATGTTGTGTGTCAGGGTGTTAATATGCTTTTGTTGGTAGTAGATCTAGAGCATTACTGCTACTAACAAACAAATCAAAGCACATCAAATTTTTGTGTCACCTATCCTCAAGCCATAATAATTTTAAGAAAATAATTTGCACAAGTGCATGTTTATCATTGTCGAGGACAAGTGCATGACACAAAATTGTGATGTGGCTAGCATGTTTTGTTACTAGAGGATCCCCATAAGATTATTATTATTATTGCAACTAGTGGGGACCTGTGCGATGCACAGGATTTATTAAGCCAAAGATAAATAATATAAAGGGTCATTTATTAAGATACCTCTTATAATTTCATAGATTTACTAAAATCTACCCTATAATTAGCATTTTACTAAAATACTACTTATAATTTGCAATGAATTTAATCAATATTCCATTAGATGATAATGGAAAATGACAGTGTTGACCGTAATGTTCATTTCAATAAATTTAATCAAAAGAAAATAAAAACAAAAATACCATTTTTGTCCTTAATAAGACAAACAACCACTCTATTGCTTACATTTGTTTTTTTTTTTGTACAAAAAATTATTAAGGATATTTTTTGAATAAAAAATAATAGGACTAATGGCAAAACAAACACTCCTTAATGAAAGGTTTATTAAGTAAATAAGTTGTAAAATATATGGGATATTTTAATAAAATGAAAATTATAAGGTAGGTTTAAGTAAATATGTAAAACTATAATGTGTGTTCTAGTAAATGACCCTAATAAAACACATAAGAGTATACAATTGTTTTTTATATTTTTAACTTTGTAAATAATTAATAATTACTCATATTTTATATACTACTTTTAATGAATTGTTTATCATACAAAATTAACAATAATTAATTTCAGTTAGGTTTATTCATCAAACTGATGAAACAATCCAACTCGATCAACTCAACCCAAGTTGGTCAGTTTTCTAGTATTTTAGGTTGGCTTATGTTCAAAAATTTCCCAATTCGACCAAGTTGGATCAATTTCACTTTGACCATTTGTAAACCAACCTAAATTGAATGACCTAACCATGGATATATATTAATATTTTAAATATAATTTTTAATTTGAAAAAGTGGGAAATTTCTTATTTTTCTTAGTCTAAAATGTTTTATATACTAAATCTAATTTATAAATTTATTGTTTAATAATTGCACTATATCTTTAAAATTAAATTCAATTTGTAAGTTTAAATCCTTTGAGTCCTTTTATTTGAGTGTAATGCTTAAAAAATAGTTTTTTTTTCTCTGGTTTAACTCCATTGAAGGCCTCATATTAAGCTTGGAGTGATTCCGTACTTAGATTTGGAAAGTATCTTCTTCTTTTATATTTCTGTTCTACATTACTTTATCATTATTGTCTAATGCTGACATAGTTTAGCTGCAATAGAACTCAACCAGAATTATTGATAAGTTTAATTAGATCATAAGAGTGACAGTAATAGAATAGCTCATACCGCTAGAAATGTTATAAGAACAGCAGCTTCCATTTTGTGAGCCAACTAATGCACCCTTCAATAACAAAAAGAAAGCATCATTGAGTGGAAAAACTCATTTTAGCATGTTCTTTTGGAGTCCAATGAAGTGCTCAAAAGGATCGACCAAGGCATTATGATAAGAATACTCAACCAAGCACTTGTAAAATTGGATCATCTAATATCCAATTTAATTAAGTCTTTATACATTAAGAAAATCTTAACGAAATATGTCATTGCCGCTCAAGTTTGGAAGGAGTACAAATACAAATATGTAGGGTGCAAAACTTTGTATTTTAATTTGTATGTATTTATATTGTACATATTTGTATTTGTAGAGATTGGCTTCCATCAGGGCAAGCCCATGCTCACACCGTCCCAACAGCCTCTTGCACCCTTACACCGGGAATATCTCCCCATGAAATAAAGCATATGAGTGTGGAGATATTCCCAAGGCAAGGCTGTAAAGGCTGCTCGAATGGGTGTTGCCTTGATGGAAGCCGAACTCGTATTTGTATTCCTTCCAAACTGAGCCTGAAGGAAAAATAAGGGATAAGTTCTAGAAAACAAAAATAGTTCAGTGAAGGAATTATATGATTTGTGAAATGAATGTAGCAGAAATGCCAATGCTTGGAGAGACTAATGGTAAGTAAAACTAGGAAGGACAGGGCTAAAAAATGAATTCATACAAAGAAACCTAGGAGTAGCCCCAATAGGTGATAGAATGAGATAAAGTAGATTGAGATGGTTTAATGATCACAAGCAAAGCGACATCACCTGATAAAAAAAAAACGATATGATCTATTACAAGTTGAAGGGGCTCGAAGAAAATAGGGGCAGATAGATCCTAATAGGATTTAGGTGGAAGTACTAAGAAATGATTTAAGCACCCATAATTTTTTGATAGATATCTACTGAACAGAAGGGAATGGGTACACAGGATTCATGTAGCTCAGCCCATAGTTGGAACAAGGCTATGAGGATGATGAGGATGATGTAAAAATAAAGAAGAAAAGAAAACATAGAGCAGCATATGAACCTTTCCATCAGGAGTGTAGCAAGCAGCAGTAACCATTTCATGAAGATCAGTCCAATCAACAACTTTCCGTTTTGGTATGTTCCATATTCGGACTTTGGCATCAAGAGAACCACTGATGAAATATCTATCATCTATTGGATTGAACTGTACGCAAGTTACTGCCCAACCATAACAGAAACAAGACCATAAGAAGGATGAACAACCATGTTCAAAGGATACTGAAATAGTACATTATTTATCACATTGAACCTAGCTAGCTTTGGTTCTGGGCATCTCACCATAATCATTATGTGCAAACAACTTCAAACATGTCTTGCTTTCTATGTCCCACAACCTAACAGTTTTGTCCATTGAAGAGGAAAGTAGTAATTGCTGAAAATTCACAGAAAAGCAGATATTAGTTCCTTTTCCTTCAGTAACATTGGCAAGAATTTTTAGAGTTTCAACATTCATGGAATTAGCAGAGCTGACCTGTGATTTGGACCAGGAGAGATCCAAAACATCAGCCAGGTGACCTTCGAAAGAGCAAACTGGTTTATCTGAGAGTAAGAAACTGGTTTCTGGTATGAGCACATGATTAGGGAACGATCCCTTTTTGCAGGTAGATGAAGCTTTTCCCTTTTTCTTCCTCTCCCATGAAGATGAATGACTCTCTGCAAGAGATCGATCAGAGGAAATGCTTGCATTGGATGGACGTGGAGCATTGAAATTTTGATCATCTAGGGTTGATTCCACATCACATTCCAACACTTCCCAGACATGAATTATACAATCTTCTCCTGCACTTGCCAAGTAACGTGCATCAAAGCTAAATCTAATAGTCCAAATAGAACCCTCATGAGCCTTAATCTCTTGGCACATATATAGAGCGGTTAGCTCTTTGAAAGATTTTCCATTCTGGCGAGCTTTTGTCCATGCGGAGGTGCGAATCTCTGGAGATTGCTGTTCCACTAATGGACACTTCTCTTTTTCACCCTTGAACCCAGTAACTGAATTCGCAACACCCTTTATGTTCTTCAACAAAGAAGCACCCTTTTTCTTGCTTGATTTGAAACTCTTACTCAAAATAGTATTGGAGCCGATTTTTCTTTCACTTACACTGATTCTTCCACTGTCATCAAGTCTAGACACGTTTTCTCGACGCATCAGCTCTCTAACAATTGGGGAATAACCAACGCAAAACTTCTCAAATTCATCCCTGGTTAGCTGCTTTCCAGTTTGAAGATCACACAACCTGTTCCACATACCATTGTCATCGAACTCGTTGACAAGGAAATCCTTACCTGTGTCTAGGTTCTTTATCACAAAGAAAGAATCATTTTTGTTTCTTAGCAAAACCGATGTTAGTCGATCATTGGGGAGATCTGAGGATTTAATCCCAGCTTTCTTTATAGACAGCTCGATGGAAGCAGAACGTAACCGTGAACTGTGGTTGCATAACAAGGATGATTCCGAAGAGTGTCGAAGCAGTTGCTTCGTCAATGCAACAGAGTGAAAATCTTCCATTCTTCTTTTGGCAATTCCATAAGCTGATATTATGCTTCCCTCTGATCTAGATCGAACAATCATGGTTGGAGACAACGTTGGTGAAGATGAAGGCTCTTGGTTCTGTTCGTCTCTCCCTGGGGGAGCTGAGGTAGGCACCACCAAAGATGGCGATTTGACGAGTCTTCCACCTTTTGTCGAAGCAGCATGCGTAAGTTCAGAGGTGGTGAGGCTGAGGAGCTCCCTGTTGGACGTCAAGCCCATGCCTTCAAGAAGGCGCCTGCGTCTATCCTTAATGGAAATGGGCTCTGCCATCCATACACTGTATTCGTCGGACATGGAGTGAGAAGCCACCACTGGACCTTCATTAGAGAAGCAAAAGAGCTCCTCCGGCGGAGTCGAACTGGTGGAGGCAAAAGAGATGCAGCTTACCTCCTGGTATTCATCGTCGTCATCCGATCCTGAAGAGAAGTTGGGCAATCCGGAGGAATCGAAGAAGCAGTCTTCATTATCGTCCCCCAAAGTATCCAACTTCAGGGTCATCGTCCTCCTTTTTGCCATCCTTGCACATTGATTGCAGAGAATTCAGTCTGAGAGAGAGAGAGAAAATTTTCTGAGTTTTTGAGTATTGCTTTCAATGGATAAAGAGAAGTAACCGTTCGTTTTGTTTAGTTGTTCATTATTTTTGTGGTAAAGGCGCAGCAATGAATCAACCTTGATTTGAGGAGTCAAATTGTTCAAACCCAATTTGAAACGGTCTACCTTCTTTCCTCAACCTTTCATCGTTTACCTTACAATTTTACACCTGGCAGGCTGGCACTGGCAGGGACCTACGAAAAAGTGGGTCCCTTCCTGTGAGTTATTCCAACCATATCAAATGCTCACATAGCCGGATAGCTTGAACCTCGAGGGTTACAAACTTACAACTTCAAGAAGGCTTTCTGGTTTCTACTTGACAAAAGTAGAAACAATTGTAAAGGATTACATTCACATATACCCATCTACTTGACATAAGAAGAAACAATAGAAAGCATTACAAAAGTATAGAAACAAAATCCTATCCACAAAGACACTACAGCTGTACATCGATAACATCTCCCTTGAATACTAGAGATTGGATCTCCACTCATAAAGGTATTTGGTATGGCTTTGATAAAGGGTGCCACGTCATCGCCATGTGGGCAGTTACTCCATGAGTCCGCGTTCTGTGCACCCGTGGGTGCACTCGACTTGTGATCCCGCGAATAGGACAAGGATACATCAACCATGCTAACGTTAACGTGCGTTTGAACGTTAACATGGTCTGATCGATTCAATCGGACATGAACCGGTCGCGACACCAGAGCTCGTTCCACCGAGTCCTTTCTCCATCGGCGGCGACAAGGAAACCTCCGGCAACAAGGAGACCTCTGGCGGCGACAAGTATCACCGTTGCTTTCTCTCCTCTTCTCTGCTTCTTCTCTTCTTCTCCGACGGTGACAAGGACTCGTTCCTGAATGCTCTGACGCCAGAGCAATGTTCTTAAAGCAGATGGACAGACCCAAAGTGCTAAGTTGAACCATTTATCTCTAGGCTTGACATTCAAAGACGAAGACGAGGACGATGATGGAGACAAGAGAGTCTGCTCACCACTGTAATTCCGCGAGGAAACACAGGGATTCTAGTATCATGTGCAAGGTCTTTGTAAAAACTCAGTAATTATCTGCTCAATTTTGCTGATTCGGAGTGAATATTGCTCTGAGAAGAAGCCATTAACTCTCACTCTCTCTCCCTCTCTAAACAAACAATTTCATCGATGTTAACTCAATGTTCAATACTCTTTCCAGAGGGAGAGAAATCGAAAATTTCAAAATCCAATTTAAAACTGATTCTTCCAGCAATAAAGCATTCAAAACCTCTTTAAAGAATAACCCTAGAGATTAGAAAACAAAAAAAAAATCACAAATTTCGAACAACAGAATCAAAGACAGAAGAATTCGAACTACAGAGAGAATTAGAACATGTGAAGCTCATGGGATCGATACAAAATTTTCAGTGATCAACAAATGAGAAGATCAGAAATTAATCAAAAATCGGAAAGAGATTGAAATTCGAAAAAGCAACACTCACTGTTCTGCTGTTGTTGATATGGTTGGAATCAGGAAGGAAACCCGTTTTTAACAGGAGGATTTTCAGTTGTTTTTTTCTCGCTGAAACTTAAAGGACCCTGGTTTCTGGGTGGGTCTGGGTCTGAGGCTCTGTGAGCAGATGAAGGACTGAACCACTAAGGATAAGGATTTATGTCCCGAACTCTGTGTAACTTCCCCGTCAACCGCAGAGAGAGAGAGAAGACAAATCATTGAACGAGGTAGAGTTGCCATCTGCCACAGATGGTCATACCTGTCGCCGTCGATGGAGACCAGATGAGAATAAGAGAAGAGGAGAAAAGGAGAAGAGAAGAGGCAAAGAAGAGGAGAAGAAGAGAAGAGGAGAGAAAGCAACGGTTAACGTTGGCATGGGGAGTGTTTGATGGAAGAGCTCCGGTGTCACGACTGGGTCATATCCGATTGAACCGACCACACCAAGTTAACGCTCAAACACGCGTTAACGTTGGCATAGTCGACGTGTCCTTCTTCTATTCGCAGGTTCACACGTTCTGTGTTCAATGCACCCACGGGTGCACAGAACGTGACTCTTAATCATTTATCTTATAAATATTTGTTTTAAGTTAACTGTTGAAAGAAACTTTATTTTAATGCTTGCCTCAATAAAAATGTGTTTATTTATTGTTCCACTTATGTGGCACCTAGTGGCGTCTAGGTGTCAATAAATATCAGAAAAATGTTCATCATCCCCTTTTTTTTCAGTTTTGAAAGCAAATCAAATACAAATGTTTATTTAATAACAGAAGCCATGCCATATACAAAACGCGCCTCACACTGACCTCACAGTACATTTCGGCCATGCATTTGAAACACCTCTCATGAATTAAAAATTTTCAAGTATGAGATGTTCCAGGTGCACCACTGAAACGTGCTGTGAATTGAGTGCGACACATGTTTGTGAGAGCAGATCTGAACTCTGAATGGTAATGTATAAGTACTGGGAGACATTCTCAACCTGCAGTTGTGGTGACGGGATCTGCTCCTCACAAATGGACGCCTCACAGGCACATCCACCATGCATTGAGAACATCTCTCATGAATAATAACCAATAAGTATGGGAGATGTTCTCAATGCATGATAGGATGTGCATGTGAGGCGCCAACTGTGAGGAGCAGATCCGATCTCGCAGTTGTGATATATCATATATGGATAGGTGTGGATAGGGCTCTTGTTGGTAGGAGATCCGAACACTCCTTGGATCACTACGTGAAATGGGTGGGTCCTCGGCATTATGGTAACAATGATGGTATGGAAAATAATCAAATTATATGAGAAACAAGAACGTTATATTACCATAGAAGAGGATTTTAAATATCAATTATAATAATATGGGGATGTAGCTCAAATGGTAAAGTGTTCGCTTTGCATGTGAGAGGTAAAGGGTTTGATCCCCTGCATCTCCATTAATAATTTGCTTTGTTTTTGTTTTCATATTTTTTGACATGACTGAATATCTTATATATATATATTATATTTATATTAAATGAAGGTTTTCAAATTACGTATCATAATAAAAGAAAACTATCCATATTTTAATCATTATTGAAAAGGTATCTTTTGAAATAAATATTTCTTAAAATTTTAATAATTATTTAAAATATTAATAAATATAAATTTAACATTATTAATTTTTATAATTTAAATTTAACATTACTGATTCCCCGTACTTAATATGGGATCATTCACTAGTGATCCCCATTCTCAATTCATTGTAGTGGGAACATGATCAAGCCATCTAGGACTCTTGGTGTCACTACTCTACTCTGGAGGGGTGCTAGTTTCCTTTGCGCTATATCATGTGCCTGCAATTACCTTATCTTTTGAGGATTTGTATTCTGTCAATTGTTGTTATTGTATGGTTCATGCATTTGTATCCAATTTTTATTACCTTATCTTTCAAGGAATTGTATTCAGTGCGGTTGTTATTGTAGGGCTCATGCATTTGTATCCAATGTTTTGCACTTTTGTTAAGTAAGTGATGGTATGAGGAATGAAATAGAGGTTCCTATATTGTCACCTTCTACACATTTAGCAAGGTTTAGATGGAATATTCCTCCATCTACAGTAGGGTTGTGGGTCGGGTTCAACCTGATGGACTCGATGGATTCAAATTGATTGGGCTGGCTTTGCTTCTAGGAACTAGAATCGACGAGTCGATTTTGGGTTCTAATATAGTGTTCTCATTATTATTAGTTCAGAATCGGTTTCACCTAGTCTTGAATTAATAAAAGAATCGTACAAATGGGGGCAACTCTGCTGGGGATTAGTTCTTATCCCGAAGACCTCGGTGGGCAACCTCATCCCATCAACCTTAGAAGCCTCATCCGATCAGGACATAGATCTTTGGCTATAAAAAGGTACCTCCCGCTCAAGGTAAGGGATTTGACTTCTGGTTTTCCATACTGTTACTTTGCTCGGACCAGCACCGTTTTCTCAACTGCTCGGCCTAACCACCCACCATTCTTGACTAACTTGAGCATTAGAGTACCTACATGGGGATAACTCCTCAGGCCTCTGACTTCGTTCTTGGTTTCAGATCTTAGAGTGTGGTTTCATCCTTCCATCTCAACTCCATCCAGTTGGCAGGATTATCTGATTGCGACCTCGGTTCAAGAACTATTTCGGATCGAGCAGCATTAGATTGGCGTCGTCTTTTGGAATCGTACAAAAAGCCATTCCTAACCCTTTTTTCGTGCATTCAAGAAAGATGCCAAGAAACACACCTGATCCCTTAACAAGTTGATCTCCATCTAGGGGATCTAGCTCTCACCGTAACCCTCCACCGCGTGAATTTCAACAACTGCCCCAACCGCAGGCCGTAGTCGACCCCACCCAGTTTCAGGTGATGCAGGAAAAGGTCGACCAAATCTTGGCAATGATGTAGACGCTAGGCTCTATGCCACAACCTCCTCAGGTCGTCCCTCCCCATTCCCTGACGCTTAATGCGACTAATTCTCGCCCTGAGGACCCCAAAAGGCGTTGGTCGGATAGGGGCAAGGTGTAGTATGATCAAGAAAGACAGACATCAAGAAGATCAGGCTTCTAGGCCCGGTCTCGTGAACATGATGACCGCAGCAAAACACATCGATTTGCCCAAATTCCAGCAAAAGAAAGGCTCGGTGGATGGACACAACAACAACAGATCTCCATCACCAAATCTAGTTCGATTAAAGACCGCCCAATAGCACCCAAGAAAGAGAAGACTATGTGAAGATCAGGGAACTCAAACAGTGCCTAACTGAGCTGGAGTGCAGCCATGCTGACAGAAGTGCGATTCCTCCCGTAGTCCGGCCTGTGGAACCCAACAACCTGCCCGCCAAGGAGTCGATCTTCACCCAAGACATCTTGGGTGAGCGAGCCGGATGGTGAGCCCCACAGTTTGAAAGATACGACGGGACCGCGGACCCTAGTGACCATCTCGAAGCCTTCAAAGCCCAGGTGATGCTGCACGGCTCGTCCGAAGGCCTGATGTGCAAAGCCTTCGTAGCATCGCTTAAAGGTGTGGCTTTGATGTGGTACTCCTCCCTTCCCTCGCACTCGCGCTCCATCTCCTCTTGGGAGCAGCTAGAGAGAGAGTTTTTGGCACAGTTCACGGCTAGTAAGAAGCATTGGAAGACTTCAACAAGCCTCATGCAAGTGCGTAGAGGAAGGGAGAGTTCCTTAGAGAGTACTTGAACAAATTTAACTCTGAGGCCATTAAGTCCGATTGCTTGAACCAGTCGATGGTCATCATAGCTGTCATGCATGGCCTATGCCTCTCTCCCTTCAACTTCTCCATATCAAAAAATCCTCCTCAAACTATGGCAGCGTTGATGAATCATGCCCAAAAATACATCAACACCGAAGAAGCACAAGTGTAGTAGAGAGGTGAGGAGGAGCAGCCCGATAGGAAGAGGAGGGACCCCGACAACCACAAAGCAGAAAGGGCGGACAGGGACAGCAAAAGACAAGATCACCAATCAGATAGAAGACCGAGGTCACCACAGCTGACCTATAAGAACTTCACTCCGCTGATCGCACCTCGGTTAGAAATCTTGATGCATATCCGTGACCGCGGTTATGTTAGGTGGCTCGAGAAGATGAAGTCCCAAAGCAACAAAGAAACAGAGACAAATATTGTGATTTCCATTGGGACCACGAACACGAGACAGACAACTGCCATGATCTGATGCACCACCTCGAGGACCTGATTAGGGGTAGCTACCTCGAGGGATTAATTGGCATCAAGGAGCACAAGCCAAAAGAAGAACCGTGCCCCAGACCTCCGGGCTGAACTCTCCCAACTGGGGTCATTGCCATGATCTTAGGAGGGATGGCCTCCAGAGAGGAGAACAGTTTAGGCCACAAGGCATATGCCAAACAACCCGATCACCTTCACCGATGACAACCTTAGGGGGGTCCAGACCCCACACAACGACGCCTTGGTGATAATAGCTGAAATAGCAAACTTCAAAGTCTAGCACATCCTAGTAGACACAGGGAGCTCAATCGACATCCTCTTCGAAGAAGCATTTGAATAGCTCGACATCGGCAAGGACCGCCTCACCCCAATCAACACTCCTCTTATTGGTTTCTTCGAGGAGTTACTCATGCCTAAAGGGAAGATCACCTTGTCCCTTCTAATTAGAGATGGTGAAATAACAACCATGGCAATGATGGACTTCATCGTCGCCCAATGCCTCTCATCCTACAATTCCATCCTCGGTCGTCCGACCTTGAATGCTCTATGGGCCATTGTCTCCACATTCCATCTTGCATTGAAATTGCTGATCCCATATGGAGTGGGAGTAGAACGTGGGGACCAAAGGGCAGCACGACAATGTTACTTGACGTTCTGCCGAGGAAAGCGCCAAGCCACAGAGAGATTGACCATAGAGAGCATAGACCTACGAGATGAGCTAAAGACTCAACGCAACCAGCCCGTCAAACACTTGATACAGGTGCCGCTCTCCGAAGAAGACTCTGAGAAGATGGTCCAAGTTGGATCCCTCTTGGAAGATCGTCTTCGGGAAGATCTCATACAATTGTTGAAGGGTATCTTAGTAAATGAAATAAGGACTTGATACAGTTCTACTATCATCTAATGGAAGATTGATTAAATCCATTGCAAATTATAAGTGGTGTTTTAGTAAAATGCTAACTATAGGGTAAATTTTAGTAAATCCATGAAACTATAAGGGGTATTTTAGTAAATGACCCTTTCTATTATTTAGCTTTCATTAAATATTTTAAATATTTAGTAAATAACTAAATTTTTAATAATTATTGGAGATTAAACTACTTTTATTTATTAGAGATTAAAATATTAATTTAGATGAAATTACGAGTGTTGATCATGACCTGGTTTAGTTTGGTTGTAGGCTATTTGGCCAACCAAATCGACATGGTTAGGTTGGGGAGTTGGTTACTCGAAATCTATTGACCATTAGAGAAAACCAACTAAATTGGGTTGTATTGGTTTGACTTGATTTTTGATTTGCTCAATTGGTTTAAAAGATTAAATTGAAAACTTAATTTTTGGGTTGAGTTGGTCGGGTTGGTTAGTTTCATCAGTTCAATGAACAAGCTTAGCTAAAATAAATTATTGTTATTTTTGTATTAGAAAAAGTTATTAAAAACTAAGAATTATTTAAATATTCTAACAAAATTATATAATAACTTTAAAATATTTATTAAAAACACAAAAAATAATTTTATATTGTTACAAAATATATCATGAAATTATGTACTAAAAATTTAAATTATGTTTTCTTGGATTATCAATTTAAATGTTTTTAAAATATTTAATAACATGTAATAGATTTAAATAAACAAAATTCAAATAACAAATAATTTTAAATATTTTATATATTATTTAAATAATTAAATAACTAATTATTTATCATAACTAGATTTTAAATAGTTAAAATAATGAAATTATGTAATAAATTTAAAAAAATTCTTCAAAGTAGAAAAATAATTATAACATAATATTGAAATTAACAATAATTTAATAAATTAAAAAACTAAGAATGAAATTATGTAATAATAGTATAAATTATGATTTTATCGATAATTAAATTCAATAAATAATTATTATTTTAAAAGTTAAATATTTTACATATTATTTAAGTATTTAAATGACTAAATATTTTAAATTACAAAATATTTAGCATAACTATATTTTAGATAGCTAAAATAAAGAAATTATGTAATAAATTTTAAAAAAATTATAAAAATGGAAAAATAATTATAACACAATATTGAAATTAATAATAATTTAATTTTTTAAATAATATTGTAAATAATTAATTTCACTTATATCAAGTAATAATTTGAGAAAATAACTTTCAAAAAAATTAATATTTATTAATAATATTTTTAAACTCTTAATCTGTATTTATTATGTAATTATATGTTCTAAAATTAATATTTATTGTTTTTTGTGATAAATGTATTTTCAATGATTATTCTCAAAGAACCATTCAACCTAAAAGCTTAAGCTGTTAGGTGAGGTCCTTGAATAGGTTGATATTTTCTAACACGCTCCCTCACATGAAAACCTATTGGGCTTGAAGTGTGAACAAGCACAGGCCCACGCATACCGTGTGTGGAAACTTAATTAGTTATAATGGGGTAATGGGGATCAAATACTAGACTACTTGGTCAACATGGCTCTGATACCATCTCAAAGAACCATTCAACCTAAAAGTCTAAACTGTTAGGTGAGGTCCTTGAATAGGTTGATATTCTCTAACAATTATGTATAAATTTATTTTGTTTTGTTATTTAACAGAAGACTTTTAATAATTATTAGAGATTAAATTACTATTATTGAAAATTTAAAATTTAATTTATTGTACTTATTGTATTTATTATATTTATTGTATTTTTGTTATAAGTTATTGGTTAATATTTATTAGAAATTAAACTATTATTTGAGATTATACTATTTATTAACTAAGTTAATATATTTTTAGTACTTATTGTAATTTTGTAATTTTTGTAATTATTGTATTTTTTCATTATCAATATATTTTCAATAGTTGTCTATTTTCACTATAAGCTTTCAATAATTATTGGAGATTAACCTATTGTTATTTTTCAGAGATGAGACTATTACTTTAGCTGAAATTATAAGTGTTCATGAGTTGGTTCCTTTCGGTCGTAGGCTATTTGGTCAATCAAATTGACCTAGTCAGGTCAGGGAGTTGGTCAACTGAAACCGACTAACCTTTTGTGAAAACCGACCTACTCAAGTTTTATCAGTTTGGGTTGATTTTTTGGTTTGGTCAATCAATTCAAAAGATTTAAACTTTAAAATTAAATTTAATTTTAAAAATTATAGTACAATTATTAAAAAATAGATTTATGTTATAAAACATTTTAGACTAAGGAATATGGGAAAATTCCCGCTTTTCCTTATTACAAATTATATTTAAAATATATAATATTAATATGTATCCATGGTTAGATTGTTTGATTTTGGTCAGTTTACAAATGGTCAAATTGAAACTAATCCAACTTGGTCGAATTGGGAAATTTTTTAACCAAAGCCAACCTATAATACTAGTAAACCAACCAACTCGGGTCGAGTTGATCAGGTTGGTCAGTTTCATCAATTTGATGAATAAAATTAACTGAAATTAATTATTATTATTTTTGTATTATAAAAATTTTATTAAAAGTAGTATATAAAATATGAATAATTATTAATTATTTAAAAAGTTGAAAATATAAAACAATTGTATACTCTTATGTACTTCTATTAGGGTCATTTACTAGAACACACCTTTAGGGATGGCAATTTCCCCATCCCCAATGGGGACCCCACTTCCCCGACCCAATGGGGCTAGGGATGGAGATTGTTTTGGCGGGGCGAGGGCAGGGATGGGGATTAATGGGAATCCTTAGTCGAGATCGGGGTTAAGGATGGGGATTGAGGTCCTTGCCCCACCCCCGACCCCGATTATATATATATTAAATGTTATTTATATTAAATATACTATTATATTATTTATGTTAAATATATCAAAACAAATTTAAAAATTTATTTATAATTTAAAATTTTTATTTATTTTAAATAAATTTATTTTAAAAAAATACTATTATCTGAAAACATTTTGGGGATTCAGGTCTCCACGAGGAACCCACCCCCGTCGGGGATCGGGGATGGGAGTTAATTTCAGAATCAGGGTCGGGGATGGGGATTATGATCCCCAACCCGTTGCCATTCCTACAAACCTTATAGTTTCACATATTTACTTAAACCTACCTTATAGTGTTCATTTTACTAAAACATCCCATATATTTTACAACCTATTTATTTAATCAACCTTTCATTCATGAGTGTTTGTTTTTCCATTAGGCCTATATTTTTTATTCCAAAAATACCCTTAACACTTTTTTGTATAAAAACAAAATTGAACAAATATAGCTAATAGAGTGGTTGCTCGTGTCTTATTAAGGGCAAAAATGGTATTTTTATTTTTATTTTCTTTTGATTAAATTTACTTAAATGAACATTAGGGTCAACATTGTCATTTTTTACTATCATTTAATGGAACAATGATTAAATCCATTGTAAATTATAAGTGGTGTTTTTGTAAAATGCTAATTATAGGGTAGATTTTAGTAAATAGATGAAACTATAAGAGGTATTTTAGTAAATGACCCTTTCTATTATTTAGCTTTCGCTTAATAAATCCTATGTATCGCATGGGTGCTCGCTAGTATATATTAAAACAAAGAAGTCTAGAAATTTTCTCATTTTTTTAATTTTTTTAATCCATGTCATTTTCAAAACTACCACTTATAAACTCTACTTTCCCAAAATTTCTCCTAAACAATCTCCCCCACTCTCCCCAACTTTCTCCTAAGATTTCTCTAATTTAATGGAGAGTTTCTCTCCTAAATTATCTCTAATTACTATTTATCTTCTCCCTCACCTTTTGTATACATCTATCTAAAGAAAGTTTGAAATAAAAATATTTAAGATTTATTTTAATGTTCTAACAAAATTAAACAATAACTTTAAACTATTTATTAAAAATATGAAAAATAATTATAATCGATTTAATATTCATATTATTAATAATTATATATTTTTACAAAATTCATCATGAAATTATGTACAAACAATATAAATTATGATTTTCTAGATTATTCAATCTAAATGTTATTCAAATAATAAAAATCTAACATTAAAAATGAAATATTATTTAAATATTTCAATAACTAAATATCTTAAATAAAAAAATATTAAAATTAATGTTTTAAATCAATTAATAATATATTTTAAATAGTTATTGAATAGCTTTCAATTATAATAAATATATTAAGGTTTTAAATATTTAGTTAAGTAATTAAATAATTTAAATAACGAAATATTTAACATAACTATATTCTAAATAGTTTAAAATAAAAAACATTATGTATTAATAGTACTATAATTTTATGGATTATTAAATTCAACAAGTAGTTAATATTTTAGAATTTTAATAATGATATTATTTAAAGAAATAAGTAATATTGTAAATAGCTAATTTAATTTATACCAATTAATCATTCTAGAAAATAACTTTAAAAAAATATTGTTTATTAATAATAATTTTGAAAACTTAATCTTTCTTTGTTATCTATTTATCTATACTATAATCAATATTTATTGTATTTGAGTAATTATTTGTTGTTTTTTGTGATAATTTATTTTCAATAATTATGTATAAATATATTTTTGTTTTGTTATTTAATACAAAATTTTAAATCATTGTTGGAGTTTAAACTACTGTTATTTAGATTTTTAAATTTAATTTATCATGTATTTTTGCTATAAATATTTAATAAATATTGGAGATTAAACTATTGTTCATGGGTTGGTTCAATTTAGTTGTAGGTTGTTTGGCCAACCAAATCGACATGGTCAGTTTGGGTGGTTGGTCACTCAGGTTATATCAGTTTGGGTCAATTTTCGATTTGGTCAGTCAATTCAAAAGATTTAAACTTAAAAATTAAATTTAAAATAATTACAATGTCATTATAAAAATAAATTTAAAAATTAAATTTATGATATAAACTATTTTAGCCTAAGAAATATTGAAATTTTCCCACTTTTTCATATTAAAAAATATATTTAATATATATATATTTTTTTAATATATATATATATATATATATATATATATATATATATATATATATATATATGGTCCGGTTGTTCGATTTTAGTTAGTTTATAAATGGTCAAAATGAAATTGATCTAACCCAACTGAGTTGAGAAGTTGTTGAACAAAAGCCAACTGGAAATACTAGAAATTGGGTTGGTTAGTTTCATCAGTTTGATTCAAAATGGCAACAGGAATCCCGCTCCTTGTGATTCAGAATGGTAGGGGCAAGGAGCCTCTCCCCAACCCCATCCCCGTGAAATTCCCCATCCATGTCCCCATCCCTATTCCAATTAACAGGGACAAAGTTATCCCCATCCTCGTCTCCACAGGAATCCCACTCCCTGTGATTCTTTATAATGTCAACCATCATGTTTTTGTTTTTATTTTATTTAGAAAATAAAAATAAAATAATTAAACTTTACAATCCTATTAGAAAAGATTCAAACATATTCAACCATGTTTTTAAAAATATTAACATATAGACGTATGTGTACATATATACATATATAAACGTATGCATATATATACATATATATTAGCGGGGGTTCCATGGGACAGGGATTGGAATTCACGTGGGGCAGGGAGTGCTCTCCCTGTCCCTGCACCATCCCCGCCAATGGGGATGAAAGTTTCCCCATCTCCGTCCCCATAGGGGGAAAATCATCCCCATCCTCGCTGATGTAGTACAAGAGAAGGCCGAAAAGTTCTATGCAAGTTGAGACCATTCCAAGATACATAAGAAGCATAAATGATGCCACCGACCCAGCTTAGTAAATATTTACTGATATAGCATCATCACAGGAGTTCTATCTTAGTACGTTTTTACCAAGTTGGCGTCATCTCAGAGTTTCCATCTTAGTTTGTTTTTACCAAGACAGCATTATTTCGAATTTATATTCAATTAGGACTTTCCTTTTGAAGGATTTTAGTATGATTATATTTTGGAGTGTTTTCGTAGATTAGGAATTTCTTTTTTAAGGAGTTTTAGTAGGATTCTATTATGGAGTGTTTTCATATTAGGATTAGGAGACATAAGGGTGTATGCCTATATAAAGAGTATCTAGGGGAAGGGTAAGGCAGTTCTCTTGTTATCAATTTTCATTTAATTGTTTAGTGAAGAATTCTTCTTCTTAAAATTCGACTTCTGCTCTTTTCTTTGAAGCTTCTCTCACGTGTTTCATTTCTGTTTTGCATCAATTGGTATCAAAGCTCGAGTTGATCCTTCTTTGGATTATGGCTCCTAAGAAGAAACCAGTAGCTCATATAATGGAGCAGGAACTCAACAACAAAATGCAAGAAGAGATGAAAGAGTTGAGAAGACAAGTCGATGCACTTGCTCAGGAAGTGAAATCGTTGTGTTCTCAGTTGGAAACAGGGGATAGTGACTCTGACGCAAGTATCTCCACACGTTCCCTTTCATCATCAAGGCAAGTGACTAGGTCGGCAGTAGTTGAGGGTGGTGATCAAAGACAATGGGAGGTAGGTCTCAAGGTTGAGATCTCGGAATTCTAGGGAGGCATGACTCTAGAAGAATTCATGGATTGGCTCTTTGTAGTCGAGTCCTTAAGGAAGTTCTGGAAAATAAAGTTGTGTCCTTAATAACTACTCGGTTTAGAGGACGAGCGGCAGCATGGTTCACCAATTGAAGGTCATGCAATAGAGAAGAGGCAAGGAAAAGATTAAGACATGGGAGAAATTCAAGGCAAAAATGAGGTCAGAATTTCTACCCCATAATTATATTTGCTTACTTTATTATGAATTGCAAAATCTAAAGCAAGGAACTGATACGGTAGATGAATATACAAAGAAGTTTCATCTATTAGTGGCCTGAAATGAGTTAGTTGAAACCGAAGACCAATTGATGGCTAGGTATATAGGTGGGCTGAGACCCAATATTCAGGATATATTAGACCTATTTGACTACTATGATGTTTCTAAGGCACATCAACATGCTTTAACCATAGAAAAACAAAGCATCCGACCTAGCAAATTGGGCCGAATCCAAACTAATGTGGCCAGACCACCCCCACGTAATAATCCTAACCCGCCTCTAAATTAGCTGCAACCCCATGGGCTGGACCAAAACCAAGGGCATGGACCTAATCAAGACCAGGTAGGTCCACCTGGACTGGAGTGTTTCAAGTGTGGTGAACCAGGTCATAAATCTGTTGAATGTGTGAGGGGTTATAAAAGAAAATGGGCGATGTTTGTAGAAGATGAGAGTGAAATCCAATTAGAAGCATTTGACTGTTCAGCCCCACCCGTGTTTGACTCTTATAATGAAGAAACATTTTAGGGATAAATGGTGTATGGGGATGTGGGAAAGGCCTTGGTATTGGAACGGTCATTCTTAATTCCTAGGGATAAATCACCGGATTGGCTAAGAAATAATATTTTCCACAACACGTGTACAATGGGTGGGAAAGTTGCAAGTCTTGTAATTGATAGCGAGAATTGTGAGAATGTTATAGCGAAAGTAGTCGTCCACAAGCTGAACCTAAAATATTAACAACACCATCACTCCTACAAGCTTGCATGGCTAAAAAGAAAGAATGAGGTTTTAGTCACACAATGGTGTCTAGTGAGCTTTTCTATTCGCAACAATTATAGTGATCTTGTGTGGTGTGATGTTGTATGCATGGATGCCTACCATTTGCTACTTGGGCACCCATGGCAATTTGATCACTACGTAGTCCATGATGGACGAAAGAATACCTACTCTTTTGATTTTAAAGGGAAAATGCCGACCTTATGTCCATCACAAGAGACTAAACCGAAACCCGAGGAGGGTTCTAGCCTTTTTGGTATGACTGAATTCACAAGTACCTTAAAAGAGACCGGTGTTGCGTATGCTTTGATCGACAAGGGACTTGAGCTGAAAGGTGTGGAGGCTCCAGAGGAGGTGAGGCCTTTGCTTGATAAATTTAGTGATGTGTTTCCCAAGGATTTACCGATAGGATTACCACCATTAAGGGATATCCAACATTGCATAGATTTAACGCCAAGTGCTAGTCTCCCCAACAAGGCCCATTACAAAATGAGTCGCACTGGATATGAGGAGTTGCAAAAGCAAGTAAATGAGTTACTTAATAAGGGGTTCATATGACAGAGTATGAGTCAATGCGTGGTTCCCACTTTATTAGTACCCAAAAAGGATGGTACTTGGAGGATATGCGTTGACAGCCGGGCAATTAATAAGATAACCGTCAAATACCAATTTCTGATTCCACGCTTGGATGACATGTTGGATCAACTTTTTAGGGCCAATGTGTTCACTAAGTTGGATTTGAAGTCAAGCTAGCATCAAATCAGAATTCGTCTTGATGATGAGTGGAAGACAACATTCAAGACACAGGATGGTTTGTATAAATGGCTAATAATGCCATTCGATTTATCCAATGCACCAAGCACATTTATGAGGGTCATGAACCAGGTTCTCAAGCCTTTTATTGGTCAGTGTGCTATGGTATATTTTGATGATATTCTCATATATAGCACTGATATGAACTCTCATTTGTTGCATGTTCGAGATATAGTTATGAATTTGCACAGGGAGCAACTTTAAGTAATCATGAAAAAGTGTATTATTGCCAAAGATCGGGTCTTATTCCTTGGGTATATCATCTCAAGGGAAAGAATTTATGTAGATATAAAGAAGGTTCGTGCCATTGTTGAGTGGCCCATCCCCAAAACACTTATTGAAGCACAAAATTTTCATGGTCTTGCAAGCTTCTACCGGCGATTCATTAGCAGCTTCAGCACTGTTATGACACCATATATAGATTGTATGAAAGATACAACCAATTTTGTGTTTACCACTGAAGCAAAGAGAGCCTTCATTGAGATTAAGGCATGGTTGACAGCTGCACCCGTGCTAGCCCTTCCCAACTTCGAGCAACCCTTTAACGTTGATTGTGATGCCTCTAAGGTTGGAACCGGTGCTGTTCTTAGCCAAGGTGGCCGGCCCATAGCCTACTATAGTGAGAAATTGAATGGATCACGCCTCAACTACTCAACCTATGATGTGAAATTCTATGTTGTGGTACAAGCGCTCTGGTGTTGGCAACATTATCTCATCTATAAAGAGTTCATCCTATATTTAGATCATGAGGCACTTAAGCATATTGGGGCCCAACATAAGTTGAATGCAAGGCATGCTAAATGGGCCGCAATCCCCAAAGAGTATTTGTTTGTGCTTAAACACAAGTTAGGTGTGCACAATCAAGTAGTGGATGCGTTTAGCCGACGGGGAGCCATGTTATCCATGTTTCAAGAATAGGTACCGGGGTTTGATACTTTCTGTGAATTATTTTTCACCGATCCTTATTTAATTTGTTGGTATCATAGAGGAAGTGCAAGCAGGTAGTAGGACAAACTTTGTGACATATGATGGCTTCCTATTCAAGGGAACTAGCCTATGTATACATGATTTCTCATGGCAACTAAAAATCGTCAAAGAGCTTCACAATGAAGGACATTTTAGGAGAGACAAAACAATTCATCTCATCTCAGCAAGTTACTTTTGGCCTAAGATGACAAGAGACATCACAAGGTTTGTAGAGCGTTGCCACATATGCCAAGTTTCTAAGGGAACGGTAACCAATGTTGGATTATACATGCCCCTCCCAATTCCTAAAGGACTTTGGGTAGATATATCTATGGACTTCGTTCTTGGGTTGCCATGTACCCACCGACAGGTAGATTCCATAATGGTGGTCGTAGACCGATTTTCAAAAATGGCTCACTTCGTGGTATGTAGGAAGACAATGGATGCCTGACTTATTGCTAGTTTATTCCTCAAGGAGATTGCCAAACTCCATGGCTTACAATTTTCGATTACTTCAGATAGAGACTCCAAATTCATATCACACTTTGGATAAGTCTTTGGAAGCTAATGGGTACCTCATTACAATTCAGCAATTCATATCATCCTTAAACAGATGGCCAAATCGAAGTAGCCAATAAGAGTTTTGGGAATCTTTTGAGAACCCTTGCAGCTTGCCATGAACGACAATGGGATCTCTTATTAGCATAAGCTGAGTTCACCTTCAATAGGTCCAAAAACAAGAGTACCGGATACAATCCATTTGAGGTAGTATATGGAGCCAACCCTCGTAGCGTCCTTGACCTTGCTACTAGTACTTGGCCAAGCTTAATTCATGACAGGGCTAATGATATGGTATAGGAGATTAAGAACCTCCAAGAAGAAGTCGACAACAAGATGGAGGTAGTCAATGCCAAGTACAAACAATATGTTGAAGGAAAAAGGAGGAAAGTAGTATTTGATACGGGAGACTATGTTTGGGCCCTGTCTATCGATTGGGCAACGTGGAAAGCTAGCACCAAGGAATGCTGGACCATGTGAGATAATCGAAGTCATCAATGAGAATGCGTATAGAACAAAGCTACCTAGCCATATATGTACTCATGATGTTTTCAATGTCAAACACTTAGTACCTTATGTTGGTGGTCAATCAAATGATGACTTGAATCCGAGGATGAATTCTCCCCAACTCGGGGAGGATGATGCAATACAAGAGAAGGCCGAAAAGTTCTATGCAAGTTGGGACCATTCCAAGACACATAAGAAGTAGAAATGACGCCACCGACCCAGCTTAATAAATATTTACCGACATAGCATCATCACAGGAATTCTGTCTTAGTACATTTTTACCAAGTTGGCGCCATCTCAGAGTTTCCATCTTAGTTCGTTTTTACCAAGATAGCATTATTTCGAATTTATATTCAATTAGGACTTTCCTTTTAAAGGATTTTAGTATGATTATATTTTGGAATGTTTTCTTAGATTAGGATTTTATTTTTAAGGAGTTTTAATAGGATTCTATTATGGAGTTTTTTCAAATTAGGATTAGGAGACATAAGGGTGTATGCCTATATAAAGTGTAGCTAGGGGAAGGCCAAGGCAGTTCTCTTGTTATCATTTTTCACTTAATTGTTTAGTGAAGAATTCTTCTTCCTAAAATTTGACTTCTGCTCTTTTCTCTCTCATGTGTTTCGTTTCCGTTCTGCGTCATTCGCCCCATTCGGGGCAGATATCGACGAGGATCAGGGAAATGGAAAAAATTGCCATTCCTTATAAGTTTGATAAACAATCTTATATAAAATTAATTATTTTTACTTTTGTATTGTAAAAAAATTATTGAAAGTAGTATGTAAAATATAAATGACTATTAATTATTATATAAAACAATTGTATACTCTTACATGTCTCTATTGTTTATCTTTAACTTAACAAACACCGTGCATCGCACAAGTCTCACTAGTGTTTATATATAATTAGAAAAGATATAAAAAAGGATTATATGCATATATTTCTTCAGGTAGATTCGGGCTATCCAAGATGTACGTCAACTCAAGCCCAATCCAAGTTCAGGTTGGGCCCAATTTTTCTAGCCCAGGCCCAACCCAAAGCCCAAAAACTGGGGCTCAACTCATGCAAATTTTCGGATTGGATCTCATGGGGCTCGAGTTGAGGCCCTGCACCCTAATGCAGAGGTGTTATATTTTTCCACTATCATGTCTTTCCGCCATCGAACCCTTTCTAATCATAGGCTGTGTACCGTAGGGGGAGGGTAAATTGCATGAGACAACAGCCCATCATGGAAACAAGTAATTCTTGGTATTTTGAAATTTGAATGTAGATACGCCCACTCCGAAAATTGCAGAGAAGAGATTCACTAATTCGATTTTAGGTCACAAGCTCTCTCTCTCTCTGTACATAAATTTGTGTATAAGGTGTAATTGTGCACACCCTTGCAAGGCCCACGGTCTCTGTCCTTTCTTAGAATACTAATTAAGGAAAAATGGCCTGTCCTAGTAAAGCAAATTCTATCCTCCAACAAACCCACCTACAGACCTACTTAATGACTAACCATATTTCATCTCTTTCCACTCAGAGATTCTTAACCTACACCCTTCTCACATCAAAACTGCCTATATTAATCTCTACCTCTACTGCTTTCTTTGGTAGTCTCCAAGAATATCTTCTACTGATATTCTTTCATGTCTCTTCGCCTCTATATTTAACGCCATTGTTACAGACAAAACACCCGAGAAAACCTATCACCCCATTTCCCTTTCCAACAGTCTGTCCTAGGCATGGCGAGGGTGTCAGGAGGACCAAGGGGAAAGGTTAAACTTGAACAGATTGCCGACCCCTGTAATAGGAAAACTAGCTTCAAGAAAAGGAAGAAAAATCTGTTCAAGAAAATGCAAGAACTTGGCAGCCTATGTGGGGTTAGTGCTTGTGCGATCATTTATGGTCCCTATGACACCAAGCCGGATGTTTGGCCATCCCCACAGGATGCCCGTCAGGTGCTCTCAAGGTTTCGTACCATGCCTGATATGGAGAAAAGGAGGAGGATGATGAACCAGGAAGAATTCCTAAGGCAGAGCATACACAGATTGAAGAGGATACTGGAGAGGAAGAAGAAGAAGAACAGGGTCAATGAGATGACACTGCTCATGAACCAGAGCTTGGCAGGTAAGGATTTGCAGAGTATGAGCGTCGAGGATCTGAACGATATGGCACGGTTAGTCGATGAGAAGATGAAGTTAATCGACGAGAGGATTCAACAACTTAGGAAGACAGCTTCGCAACACATCGGGGTTGATGAGAGGAGCGGTTGGCGTCCAGAGGCGAAGGAGAAGAGAGGATCAGAGGTGTCCATGGTGATAGAAGCATTGCAAAGGAAAAATTGGTTCATGGAAGATATGAAACCATCTGGACAAGACCATCGTGGTGGAGATGATCAGACGGTGGTGCCTCATGTCGGAACTGGTTCACAGTTTCCGGTCCGTGAACTAAAGTTCATCTAATATATGCGCGTTAATATAGAATGAGCTGCATTGTTCTATGCTAGCTAGCTTGTTCATGGTAAATGAAGATAGACCTAGGATTAGAAAAGGTTGGCCATGGTATAATATTTCCATTGTTATCTTCTCTAAATAAACATTCATTACTGGATGCTTTCTGTTTTGAATATTAAACTGTTGTGCTCTCTAAATGCAAAGGAAGGTTGAAGCAACAATACTATGTCTTATTTTCCTACCACCAATATAAGTGGAAGTTCCAACAAAGAAGTTAAGAACCCTAATGCCAACCTAATATTTATTTTATGATTTTATCAATTTATTTATTTGGCAAATACATGTATATATGCGCCTATTGAAGTTGTTCCTTAGAATGGGCTCCATGGTAAAATGTGAGGAAGTTATTTAACCATCTTGCACAACATGGTATGACAATTTTATCCATTTTAATATTAATTTTTATGGGTAAAAATGGAATTTTATTATTTATGTGAGAATTAAATAAACATGGATAAGTGAATTTAACAAGAAAACATTTACCTGCCTAAGTGTACTTAGGCTCCCTTCACTTTTTGGCAAGTTATTTACCCAGGTAAGTGTTTTCCGGGAAATCCTTACCTGAGTAAGTGTATTTACCCATGTTCTTTTATTTTCCATGTAAATAAGGTAATGACCATTTTAACCATAAAAATCCAATATTAAAGGGGCATTTTTGTCTCATTCAAGTGTTGACAACTTTTCCTCCAAGTGGTAAAATTATTTACCCACCTAGGAGATGGGTATCACTTATCCAAGTAAGTGATACCCGGAAAAATAAACTTTCCTTAGTCCCCATATAAATCCGAAAAAAAAATATGTATTTTTTGGTCGATGAGAATCAAAATCTGATTGACCAACTTTCACCCTTTCAAAATCTAGAAAAAGAATACCCCCTTAAGGATAAGTTTCAATATTACCAACACTAGGAAAGAACTATACATTGTGTGCTTCCGAGGCATAAAAGGAAAAAGTAAAGCCAAAGCGAAGATGCATGAAATTATAGGTTGATGAGAAATATAAATTAAGCAATATCAGTTGCAAAAGGATGTCAATAGAACGCCATTGAGAAGGATGGACTATATGAAGTGTCTTTTGTTCATTAATCATTCCAGTTCTTTTGGAAGGATTAAATAAAGACCATTCAAAAGGAAAAAAGCAATTCTATGGAAAATTAACATCATTTAATCATCAGGTTAATTTTTTATAGGTAGTAAGTCTGGACCTATGCTTTTGCTCTTAATGACACTAAAATTACGGAAGACAGGGTCCACTAGCAAATATAACTTTCCCTTTGATTTTTCTTTCTGAAGATGAAACCTAAACAGTAGATTAATATAAGGTGAGCTTTGGCTACTTTCCATCTTTGCTGAATCAGATACATCTGTGGCGAAACGACATAGAATCCCATGTTTACAGTAATAAGAAAACAACATGTGCAGAGGTGTTGCCATCTTTAGCATGTATTTATTGAAGTGGGTTATTCTAAAATCTTCACCCCAACCCCTCCTGCTCATCAAGCTAGACTCTTTCAATCGTTGGCATAGACTTTTTGATGGAAGGTGACTGCGCCATGTGTCTGGATGTCTTCTATCATGGGTGGTAAGACACCAAATAAGAGGGGTCAAAGCTTTGGCTATCAGCCTGAATACGTCCGGATCACCTGTCAACAGAACACATTCCAACCCTCTACCAACAAAATCTCACACCATGTACACATCTCATATATGGCGGACCCCACTTTTATGGCAAGTCTCAGCCTCATAGTGAAATGTACAGTGCGTTAGATCATGTTGGTACAGAGTTGGAACAAGTTTTATTGGTAGATTTCAACTCTGAATAGAAGGCGCCTGATGGATGATGGTTTGACCCGACTTACGAAACGGTGACACGTGGACTTGATTCAGCACAGGTAACAGCTCAACATCGTGGCTCCGCACGAAAAAGTAACGAGCCCTCAGAGCAGCTCGCTACACCGTAGTTCACAGGAAAAGAGGCTCACCACAATGCGAGCTCCGGGTTCCCCGAGCTACCACGAAAAGGATATTCCGAGGCAACTTCAGCTCACGAGCTAGAGAAACTAGCTCGCCCGAGCCCCCGAACAGATAAGTCATCCCAGGGACCAATTTTACTAAGGGTGATCCTGAAGCACCCCGAGCCCGCTACAAAGTAGCTCGGGGACAAGTTGCATGAGCGCTTCTCAAGAAGCTTCTATCTGACAGGCCGTACCGATCAGACTGCGTCACTTTCCTTACTGACGGCGCAGTCCCTGTCCTTTCGACAGTCTGCATCCACATCTCTCAGCAGGCGGAGGCGTGCCTGCCTATTCAGGGACGTGTCACTAACCTAGGCGAAAGGTACCTCATAACGGCTGCCTGCGTGGTCCTGACAGGTAACGACTGTGGCAGGAGCCCAGTGGCGGTTGTGCCCGACCTGACACGAACACCCCTATAAAAGCCCTCACGGCAGGGGAGGAACTTCTCCTGGAACTTCTGATCTTTTGAATATAGTGGTAACGCGCTATCTGCACTCTTATCCTTTCACCTTTTCCTTGCTTCTACCAAGTACTGACTTAAGCATTGGAGTGTCCCCGTCGGGCAAACCCCCAAGGGATTCTTCTTACTCTTCCCCATCTCAGGTGTCTTCCAGGAGCCATGCCCAGCTAGGAGTGACCGGATTGCGCTACATCATTTGGCGCCGTCTGTGGGAAAAACGCTTCAAAAAGCCTTTCTCCAAACCTTTACGTTTCTTTACTCTACTGAAACCCAACACTCATGGCTTCCTCCAGCAACATCGGACGAAGCACAGAAATGGATGACTCCAGAGAACAACCCCAGCTTCCTACTATCTGCATTGGACAGTTTACCATCCCCCTCTTGGTGGACGGAATTCTCAGCTTGAGTGTGCCTCTTGCAATGGCATCCGTCATCGCGCCACACCCTATTGCAGTCGGAATGATGTTCATCGAACCTTCGGTTGTGCCCCCAATGGCTAGCACAAACCAAATAGAGGACTTGACGTAGTGCATGCGGGCCATGCAGGCCCAAATGCAACAGTTCCAGCAACTTCAGCTTTATCAACAACATGTGTTGCACCAGGTCTCCCAGTACCAGTATCAGCAGCAGTTTCCCCAGTTTCCTCAACCTCAGCTTCAGCAATCACAGCTTCCCCCTTGGCACCCGGTCTCGCAGCAAGCTGGGTCTCGCTGGCAGGAGGAGCACTCGCCTCGCCGAGGAGAGTCCCCCCAGAACCCTCCAAGGAGCCAGGCCTCCACCCACGGCAGACAAGAAAGACCAGTCGCCCCGACCTCACCACAAGCAGTCAGGTTGGGAGGACCTCAGCTCGGCAAGCCCACGTCACCTCGACCCTCAAGGCCCGGTACCCCATTCCTGGAAAACCGATTCGAAGCCCTAGCCGCAGGTTCCAAGTAAGAGCCCTCTGTCTGAAGTCATCAGCAGCAGCCCGAGCTATTTCCTATACACACCATTCCTGACAGTACAAAGGCGAGCAGCACGAATGCCGAGCCCGCCAGAAAGCAGAGACGCCGCCGCTAAGCTCGTCGGTCTGCTACCCGCGACCTACCCGAGCTCAGAGGCAAAGAAGAGGTAAGTTCGGGCGAGGTCAAAGCGCCCATTCTTTCAGTTCAATCCCCCTATCTCCTGAGCTACTGGCAGTCCCATTGCCTAAAGATTTCAAGCTCCCCCCTCTTGATAAGTATGACGGGTCTTTCGACCCAAATGATCACATAGATGCCTTCCAGTCACAGATGCACCTAGCAAGAGCAAGTGAGTCGTGCATGTGCGTGGCCTTCTCCACCACCTTCAGGGGAGTAGCCCACACATGGTACCAAAACCTGACGCCAAGATCAATAAGAAGTTGGGTGCAATTCGCACAGGCTTTCACGTCCCACTTTGTTACCAGTAAGCGGTGCCCGCGGACTAAAGAGAGCCTCCTCAACATAGTGCAGAGAGAAGGAGAATCCATTCGGGGCTACGTTAAGCGGTTCAACGATGCTTGCTTGCAGATACCGTGCTTGGACCCTGCCATGCGCCTTACAGCAGCTAAGAAAGGCGTGACGCACAAGGAGTTCAAATGGCACATGGTCGTCAACCAACCAGCGACCATAACTAAATTTCTTAAGCTCGCGGACAAGTTCATAGCCACCGAGGAGGAGATCAACCAAAAGGGCGAGAGTGCGCCCGAAAAGAGGGAAGGAGAGCCTTCCATCCAAGGGGACAGCCGAAGGAAAAAGGATGCAACTCGGGGGGCAAAGCTAGGACAGTCGTTCCGAGCTCCTGCGGTGGACCGAACTGATTACACCCCACTGAATACGAAGCGAGCCAAAATCCTGATGGCGATCATGGACGCTCCGTATGTGAAGTGACCACCCTGTTTGAGGGGAAACCCCAATGAAAGAAATAAGAATCTATATTGTAGCTTTCACAAAGATCACGGTCATAGTACAGAAAATTGTAAAAATCTCCGCGACGAGATTGAAGAACTCATCCGTCGTGGATATTTAAGAAACTCCGTACAAAACAGGAATAATAATAATAAAGCAGGTCGGCAAGGGGAGCACGGTAAGGACGCTCCCGAGTCCAGCAGCAGGCAGGCCGAGCATTCACAGAGGCAGCCTCCGGAAGAGAGGCCAGTCCGGGACACTATCCAAGTTATAGTGGGATGATCGATCGTCGCGGGCTGTACTTTAGCAGCAGCTCGAGCGTCAGTTCGCGAAGCCGCCCGAGAAGAACAGAATCCTCCTAAGCGGCCGAGGACAGAAGAGTCGATTTTCTTCACGGAAGATGATGCGCGAGGGGTCCATTACCCCCACGACGATGCACTCGTGATAAAGCTGAGGATCAGCGACTTTGAGGTCAAGCGTGTACTCGTCGATTCAGGCAGCTCGGCAGATATCCTCTTCAAGGCTGCGTTCGACCAGCTTCAGTTACAGAAAAGTGACTTGAGGCCTGCGGACACTCCTTTGGTGGGATTCAGTGGAGAAGAAGTCCGGCCCCTTGGGAAGATAACAGTACCTGTGGAAGTCAGCATATGGCCCTGCACAGTCAAACTCAACCACGACTTCCTGGTGGTCGCAACCCCCTCCTCGTACAATGCCATAATAGGTCGGTCGATCACCCATATCCTACAGGCGGTGATCTCCACCTACCATTTGGCTATGAAGTTTCCTACAGACTTCGGTGTGGGGGTAGCGCGGGGCGACCAGCTCGAGTCCCGCAAGTGCTATGTTGCCACCTTGAAGGGAAAAACCAAGGTGCCAGACGACCTCGAACTAGAGCGACCAATGGAGCAAGGCGAAGAATGAGCCGCGCCCACGGAAGAAACAGTCGCAGTCCCGACCTCAACGGTAGACCCAGCTCGGACGCTTCAGATCGGTGCTTCCATCCGGGAACCTCTACGATCCGAACTGTTAGGCCCGTTAGACAGAAGAAACCTAACCTAGCCCTGGAGCGGTGGAGAGCGGTCGACGAGGAGGTCGGGAAGCTCCTCGCAGCTGACTTCATAAGAGAAGTCCATTACCCGAGCTGGGTAGCCAACCCCGTCCTGGTAAAGAAAGCCAACGACAAGTGGCGCATGTGCGTCGACTACACCGACCTGAACCAGGCTTGCCCAAAAGACTATTTCCCGCTCCCCAGAATTGACAGCTTGGTGGATGCGACCTCGGGACATCAGTTGTTAAGTTTCTTGGACGCCTATTTGGGCTACATCCAAATCAAGATGGACCCGACGGACGAAGAAAACACTACCTTCATCACGGAGTTCGGTCTATACTGTTATAAGGTTATGCCCTTCGGGTTGAAAAATGTAGGGGCGACCTTCCAGAGGCTTGTAAATAAATTGTTTGCACCATTAATTGGCAGAAAAGTAGAATGCTATGTAGATGGCATGGTCGTCAAAACTCAATTCTCTAATGAATTAATACAAGACTTGCATTCAGTTTTTGAAATCTTGCGTAAGTTTAATATGAGACTGAACCCGAATAAGTGTGTATTCGGTGTGACCTCGGGCAAATTCCTAGGATACATTGTCAACCGGCACGGCATTGATGCCAACCCGAATAAAGTTAAGGCCATCTTAGATATGAGACCACCTCGGAAGTTGAAGGAGGTTCAGAGGTTGAATGGCCGCATAGCCGCCCTGAGCCGCTTCATGTCCAAATCAGCAGACCGCTGTCTGCCGTTCTTTAAGGCAATCAAGAGCAAAGGGTTCGAATGGACCCATAGACTGTCAGCTCGCGTTTGACGAGCTCAAGAAATACCTCGCTAGCGTGCCGATCTTAACCCGGCCCGAGGAGGGCGATGTTTTAGAATTGTACCTCTCGGCAAGCGATGAATTGGTCAGTTCGGTACTAATAAAGGAAGTAGATAGGATTCAACGAGCCATCTATTATGTTAGAACTGTACCTCTCCGCCCGTACTTCCAGGCTCACACTGTTATCGTTCTCATCGACAAACCTCTGAGGCAAGTCTTACTTAAGCCCAAGGTCTTTGGTCGGTTGACGAAGTGGGTCGTTGAGCTCAGCGAGTACGACCTCAAGTACAAGCCGCGAACTGCCATTAAGGCCCAAGCCTTAGCAGATTTCATCACCGAGTGCACATTCAGTTTCGAAGTCCTCAGGCCGGTTGAGCACGAGGCTCCCAGCTCGGGTGAGCCCGAAGCTCCCAGGCCAGTCGAGCCCGAGCCCCATGAGGTAGCAGCCAGTGTGGCATCTCTGCTAGTTCAGCCAAGTGCGAGTTGGGATGAGGAGCCCTAGATCCGTCACGTAGATGTCTCCTCGAACCAATAGGGCAGCAGAGTCGGAATAGTTCTGCACGACCCAAATGGCATGAAACTGGAGTACGCGCTACGCTTCGAGTTCGCGGCATCTAACAATGAAGCGGAGTACGAGGCGTTGATAGTTGGACTATCTCTAGCCAGAGAAGTAAAAGCCAAGCACATCGTTGTCTGCAGCGACTCCCAGCTCGTGGTCAATCACGTCACCGGCGAGTACGAAGCTCGCGAGCCAACCATGATCGCCTGCTTAGCCAAAGTCAGAGAGGCCCTGTTCAACTTCTAGTTACACTTTATCAGGCAAATCCCAAGGTCGGACAACACTGAGGCCGACGCCCTGTCCAGATTAGCCAGCGCCAGCGATATCACCATGAGAACCATGTACATAGAGGACTTGCCTCAGCCTAGCATTCTCGGGGGGGTCAGAGGAGGTCACTCCCGTCATTCAAGCAGAGCCAAGCTGGATTGAACCACTCGCGAGCTTCCTGTTACACGGGACCCTCCCTGCAGATCGCAATGCAGCCAGAAGGGTGCAGCGCCAAGCAGCCAAATACGTCATGAAAGACGAACGGCTGTATAGGAAATCCTACACGCTCCCCTATCTAGTTAATTGCGACCTGCTGAAGCTGAGCTCGTACTCCGCGACACTCATGAGGGGTTGTGCGGCGGGCACTTGGGGGGCAGGGCCCTTGCCCAGAAAGCACTTCGACAGGGATATTATTGGCCAACAATGAAGGCAGATGCCATTGAGCTCGTTAGAAAATGTAACAAATGCCAAAGACATGCTAATATTCACCACCAACACGCTGTTGATCTCAAGTATCTCACTAGCCCGTGGCCCTTTGCACAGTGGGGCATCGATTTACTTGGGCCATTCCCGCCAGCAACGGGTGGGAGGATGTTTTTAGTAGTAGCAGTGGACTATTTCACCAAGTGGATAGAAGCCGAACCCCTTGTTACGATCACAGCCAGAAATGTCCAAAAATTCTTTTGGAAAAACATTGTGTGCCACTTCGGATTACCCCGGGTATTGATTTCTAACAATGGCAAGCAGTTTGAGGACGTCAAATTCCAAGATTAGTGCCGAGACATGGGAATCCGACAGAATTTTACTTCAGTCGCACACCCTCAAGAAAATGGTCAGGCAGAAGTCACGAACAGAGCTATCCTCCGTGGACTGAAAGCGCGGTTGGGCAGAACTAAAGGACTATGGGCAGACGAGCTACCCAATGTTCTATGGGCTTATCGAACCACAATGAAGACCGCCACAGGAGAGACTCCCTTCAACCTCACCTACAGCACCGAGGCAGTCATCCCAGCTGAAATTGATGTTCTCTCGCTACGATTGGAAGCATATGACGACAAGGCGAATGAAGACGAGCTACGTACCAACCTCGACCTACTCGACAAAGTAAGGGACCTCGTGTATATCGGTACTATAAAGCAAGGGTCAAGAAGCGGAACCTCCGCATCGGCGACCTGGTCCTTCGTAAAGTTATGGTATCTGAGCCCGGCGTTGGCAAGCTCGAACCGAGTTGGGAAGGACCTTACCAAGTGAAACAGGTACTCGGAGAAACAAGTACCTCAGGCATGGAATATTGTCAACCTAAGGCAGTATTACTTGTAACTATTGAGTAGACCACGAGTCACTCCCAAAGCCTAAGGACCGAAATGCTCAGCTAACGCGATCTCGGTACAATGAGACCCAGCCACCTCCATGGCATGGGCAAACTTTAAGAGCAGACTATAAGTCACCCCCTTAGCCCAAGGGCTTGGAGGTCGTGATACTCCTGGGAGTCCTTAAAGTCCCAGACTGCCTTCTCCCGCTCGGCCTCCACCATGGAGTCGAAGATCCGAGTTCGGTCCAGAAGTGTAGACTCCAAGTCCCGACCTTGTTGGCGAAGGAGCTCCCTTTCCGCCGACTCCTCCTTGTAGCGCGTGCTCTCTTCGGAAAGCCTGGCGATCTGCGCCTCCTGGTCACGGACGAGTAGCTCCTAGGCCTCGCTCCCCTTGCAAGTGTGAAGGAGCTCGCCTCGGGCCTGGTCGAGCTCGCCCTGGAGCTTCTGAACGAGGGTCCTCTGAATACGAGCATCGCCGGAGTGGATGTTAGTTTGGAGGGCCATGGTGTGAATGGCAGTGTTCACCTGCCGAATGAGACAGTAAGGTCAGAAGACAGCGAAAGGAAAGAAAGGATGAGAGGGAAAGAAAGACCACTTACCACCATGCAGTGAGAGGCAGCAAAAGCGGCAAGCGCCTTGGGCTCCATCTCCCCCCACCTAGCAACCTCTTCATGGTAGATCGCCCTTCGGCTCTTCCACCCAGCCACGATTTAGTCGTTGACCCCCTCCCAATTCCATACCGGGAACTGTGGGTAGGGGAATAGACGGGAAGGACCAGGAGGAACCACCCTCTGACTCGGGAGCTCGCCCCCCTCGAGGCCACCCTCTCTGGTGCCTCCTTCAAACGGGGCCGGCGAAACTTCAGGCGGCGGGGAAACAAGGTCTAGTCCAGCAGACTCGAACTCAGAGCCCTCAGAAGTGGGAGTCTGATCAGGGCAAGACCTCTTCACTTTGCGCCTCTGGTTGCTAGAGAGAAGACAGTGTGAGTCGACACCAGACATGATGGCTACCAAGAAGAAATCAAGTGTTTGCTCGGTAAGGATGAATTATGTGCATATGAACACAACGTCGTGACAAAAAACTATGCGACCTAAAAGGACAACCTACCCGGGCTCAGGCCGGCCTGCACAAGCTTCTCCTCGGCCAAGTAGTCCGAACAGAGGAAGCCTACCGATGCCCAGGACAGCATCATTTTCCGGATTTCGGGGTCCAGCTCGGCCCCAAAATTCTGGATGGCGCCCCTCCAAGAAGTTGGGAAGGGTCATCCCTCGGGATTACAAACTACAAAGTAATCCCGCTTCCAAGCAGGAATTTTATTCGGTAGCTCATACAAGAGCTTATAGCCGCGGCGGGGAGAGAGGTAGTAAAAGCGCCTCTCCGGTGGAACCCCGGGAGCGGCATTCTTTATACAGAGGATAGAAACAAAAATTTCAAGGTCCAAGGGAAGGCAGTACTCATAGCATAAGGATATAGTCCCAACCATATTCCGAATGGCGTTGGGATGAAGCTGATCAATGGTGACGTTAAAATGGTTTAGCACCTCCACTATCAAGGGGTGCAGAGGGAGACGCAGGGCAGCCTCGAGCTGTTCCTGAAAGATGACTATTTCATTGGGACCATGCTCCCAAGGGAAATTTCTAGTGGGTAGACTGTAGACCAGGTCCCCAGGGAGGCAAAAGTAGCGAATTAGAGACCTAACTCTCTCCGCTGTCATAGAGGAAGGGCCAAAAGTGTCAGGCTCCCTCCCCCGAGAGGTAGACGCTACATCACTGGAGGCCTCCCGAGCCTCCAGGACCTGTTCCCAACCTCCTCCGAGCTCGAGGGAGAATTGTCATCCTGGTTATCGCTCCAGTGGTAGGTGTGGTACGGATACCCAGACATCATTGACAGTGATTAGGACTCATCAGAGGAGGCGAAATGAAGTAAACTGAGGAACTCTGGGCAGATTAAATGAGTGCACGACCTCAGAATCCGAAGACAGCAAGATGGCGTGAAAGAAGGTGAGGCTCAGAGGGCCCTCCTATTTATGGTCTCCACACCCCTGAATCGACGGCCCAGATCAAAGCGGATCCAACGGCTCGCAGGCGCATTGACCGCCCACCTTCTGAAAACCGAAAGTGATTGGTGGCACGTCTTTCACGATTAAGGTAAAGACGGTTGCACGATGCCCAGAGATAAGAGCCACTTCAGCACGTTTTCAAAATCTGAAAAGTCAGAAAATCTCCTCATTCCTGCGAATGCATTTAATGTTAGTGGTCAATCAAGTTTGAATTTCGGTCAAATCAGCCCATCGCACTTCATGAACTCCTCGCGCTAAGGTTACACTCTCATCCGAGGAGTGGGGGGCAAATGATGGAAGATGGTTTGACCCGACCTACGAAACGTTGATACATGGACCTGACTCATCACAAGCAACAGCTCAACATCGTGGCTCCGCACGAAAAAGTAATGAGCCATCAGAGCAGCTCTCTACACCGTAGCTCGCAAGAAAAGAGGCTCGCCACAACGCGAGCTCCGGGTTCCCCGAGCTACCACAAAAAGGATATTCCGAGGCAATTTCAGCTCGCGAGCTAGAGAAACTAGCTCGCCCGAGCCCCCGAACAGATAAGTCATCCCAGGGACCAATTTTACTAAGGGTGATCCTGAAGCACCCCGAGCCCGCTACAAAGTAGCTCGGGGACAAGCCGCATGAGCGCTTCTCAGTAAGCTTCTATCTGACGAGCCGTACCGATCAGACTATGCCACTTTCCTTACTAACGGCGTAGTCCCTATCCTTTCGACCGTCTGCATCCACATCTCTCGGCAGGCGGAGGCGTGCCTGCCAATTCAGGGACGTGTCACTCACCCAGGCAAAATGTACGTCCCAACAGCTGCCTATGCGGTCCTGACAGGTAACGGCTGTGGCAGGAGCCTAGTGGCGGTTGTGCCCGACCTGACACGAGCACCCGTATAAAAGCCCTCACGGCAGGGGAGGAACTTCTCCTGGAACTTCTGATCTTTTGAATATAGTGGTAACACGCTGTCTGCACTCTTAGCCTTTCACCTTTTCCTTGCTTCTACCAAGTACTGACTTAAGCAACGGAGTGTCCCCGCCGGGCAAACCCCCAAGGGATTCTTCTTACTCTTCCCCATCTCAGGTGTCTTCATGGAGCCACGCGAGTGCCAGGTAGGAGTGACCGGATTGCGCTACATCAACGCCCAACATTGATTAATGCGAGTTAACTTCTACGCCCCATAAAGAGTAGCCCAAATGCATATCTCAGCGTGCATTAAGAACATTCTTATATTTATCATTGGGAAATGTTCCCAATTCACAGTTGGGATGTACTTGCGGGGTGCCCTCTCTTGGGCACGGATGTGAATTCAACTAATTAATGCCATGAGAAAGCAACACTAGTAGAGGTTGGGGGATGTATTGGATTAGGATATTCTGGAAATATTATAATTTTAATTGGTACCCAAAAGAAACCTGATGAGGGCGGATTTGGCCCTCCAATGATATTGTGACACATGACACCTCGGAACAAATAGGTGACACCCGGAACCACTTATGCAACAACTTGCCTTAGCCAAGTTGATGGTGTCCCACCTGGCGGCCTGGCCTAGGCGCCAACCTGGCAACCTACAAGACGTGCTCGCCGACAAATTCGGCATGCATATCCAAACACTCCCACGATCTTTGGAAGTTGGCCCACGTGCCGAACGATCCAGAGGGTGGTCAACGTCCATGGCAGTTACCTTAGGGAATTTCGGACCACTTAGACGACTTCTTGGAAATCTTGGATGCGGTGTGTAAAGCCCACGCCAAACTATGCCTATATAAAGGCACCAACCCCAATGGCAAAGGAGGGGCAAGTAAGCATATTCTATCTCTCATACTTTGTGATTTTTAGCTCGCAGTCTACTATGAGAGTACTGACTTAGGCATCGGAGCGACCTCGCCGGGTTAGCCACCCCAGGTCCTCTGACATTGATTCCTTGCAGGTCTCTAAAGAACTACGAAGCTCAACAATCAATCCAGATCGCCACCAGGCAGCTCGGCACTCTGGTCAGCTCAGAAACTAATAGGCAGCTCGACCCTCTGGTCAGCTCAGAAACTAATAGGCAGCTCGACCCTCTGGTCAGTTCGGCACCTAATAGGCAGCTCGACACTCTGGTCAGCTCGGCACTCTGGTCAGCTCGTCACCTAACCTGCCTAGCTCGGCCCAGTTAACTCGACACCTAATCTACCCCCAGCTTGGCCTGGTCAACTCGCCATCCAGGTCCTCATCCAGCAGAAGTTAACTTTGGCCTTTGAGTCATCGGCCTCTCGGAAGCAGACCAAATGATGAGGTACTTAGCCAAAAAATTGATACATCAAAACCCTAATTCAATGCTATAAATACAAGCATTATTTCTAGGGTTGTAATAACTTTGAGTTATTTAACTAGTGAAGTTAGTCATAGTTGATATCAAACTTCTATGGGTGAAGTAGTATGTAAGGAACTCATCACTCGATTTTGAGGGAAAATCCAATTTCGAGTAAACATTTTCAATGTAATAATCATACCTATAGAATAATTCATAAACGAATTATTGGGTTGACAACTAATCTTGGTTGTTTGGGACGTGTGGAAGGAAAGGAATCTTGGGGATTGAAAGATAATATATTCTATGCTTTGTCCACAATAAATAATTCACCTTATCCCCAAAGGTCAGATGGATTGAGCGACAATTGACTGAGACAAAATCATGCACACTGGGGTAGGCTACCTATTACTGAGTGAAAATGCCAGTTTTCAGTAAACCCAACAGTGAATACCCAGCTTGATGTGTATGATTGTCTCCAGCTCATCTGGACTGACCTAGATTCAGCTCAAAGACTTTCTCTCAGGGCCTGTTGGTTAATTTAATTCCTCTTTACTCTTATCAGTAAAGTGGATTTTGCCACTTTTAGATAGAGAGGGGTGGTATTGGTTATTATTATTTTTATTATTTTATTATTTTATTAAATATTTGATTATTAATTGTTATTATTATTAATTATTTTATAAAATTCAATAATTAATTAAATATTCAATTACACAAATTTTTTGTAATCATTATTTAATTTTATTATTTGTTTCACAATTTAATAATTAATAAATATTTATTAATAATTAATAATTATTTAATAATTAATTGTTACATACTTAGTTTTTATTAATTATTAACAATTTCTAGTTATATATTTATTGAAGACATTATTTACTTATTTATAATTTTTTGATCAATTTAATTATGCTTTAGTAATTTATATTCACTAATTATTTGTTAATTATCTATATTTTATATGAAAGTGTGGATGTAGAGTTGAAGCTTTTTTGGACTAAAGTTCCTTTCTATTTCTTTGTTTGAGAAATGGTATGGAAGTCATTTTATTACAACTTTAATGACAAATAATAATTCCCTCTCATTAAGTCATTTGTTTGAGAAATGGTATGAAAGTCATTCTATTTCTACTTCTTTGTTTGAGAAATGGTATGAAAGTCATTTGTTTCTATTTCTATTTCTATTTCTTTGTTTGAGAAATGGTATGAAATGGTATGAGAAATCCCCTCTCATTAAGTCAATTTCTATTTCTATTTCTTTGTTTGAGAAATTGTATGAAAGTCATTTGTTTGAGAAATGGTATGAAAGTCATTCTATTTCTTTGTAAGGGTTGAAACTCATTTAATCCCCTCTCATTAAGTCTTATACTTAAGGTATTAACTCTCATTTTATCTTGTTAAATCCTATATTTTAACTATTTTCAATAATAAATGCTACCAATTAGATCTATGTAAGTATTTTTAATAATAAACCCATTATTTTAAAACTGACTGAAAAACAAAAATATTTCATTATCCAAGTTGTGGATAAGCAATTTAACCATCTAAATCAAATTGATCAACCTATGAAATCTTAATTATGTAATAAAATTTAAAATAGAAATAAACATAGAAAATTATAAAAATATAGAAAAATTAAACACATTTATAATATTTCTATTAATAAATTAAAAAAATAAGTGTAATAAACATGAATAATTTTTATTGACAAAGGAAATGAAATACATGATTTAGAACTAACAACAAAATGAAATTATTTTATTGTTTGGCAAAGATCAATAGTTCAACTTTTGGGTCAAATGTGTTAACATTTAATGTCATAAATAAATCGTAAAAATATAAAAATGAAAAAATACATAAATTTTACAAGAAAAAAGCATTTTGTCTCATGTATAATATCATATAATTATCATATTAAATAGAAATTAAGTGTGACATATCAAAATAATTTTTACTCACATAAATACAAAAAAAAAGAAAAAATTGAACACATCTATAATTTTATATTTACGCTACTATTAGAAATATGAATAAGATTGTGGAACTTTTTTTTGACAAAAATATTCATTTTTAATTTAGTCTTTATTTAGAGGTTTAAATTGTAAATTGAATTACTACTTTTCACCTCATTCAATTCCCTCTATTTAAATCTTACATTTCTTTGATAAATGAACAAAAAAAACCCAAAATGATAAGACATTGCAAAAAGAATAATCTAGTCAAGCAGGTAGGCTTGTCAAGTATACTTGAAACTTATCAACTCGACCCGATTATCACATATTTGGATGATGTGTTTATATAATCAGATTTGGATTTTTCAATATGCATCCAATTATAATAAAAAATAAAAAACGAAAAGATATGTATTTATAAAAAAATTTTATTACATTATTATAACCATCATCATCATCTAGAATTGTCACATGTGAAACACGATCACACTTACTATTTTATAAAACAGTTAAACAAACTTTCACATATATATCTAGAGTTAAATTAATCAATTAATCTTTTTTTAGAAAACAAATAGACCCTCACTTTCGCTCATTCAAGGATGGATGAAAGCATCCGTCTGAAGATTTTTATTGGTCCAGTTGGATCTATTAATCCACGTCACAGTTGCTTGTCCCAAAGTTTAAATGAGAAACTATTGGATATGGTGTTTATCTAACGACGTCAGATTTAAATTGAACAATTCCAACTATTTTCAACTTTTAAAGAGAAGAGGGAGACCGACCTTACTCAGTTACTCCTCCCAATCACCATTAAAGAGCACATGAAAAGCACAGTCATTTTCGTAATACGAACTGGTTTCTGTTACGCCAATATCTCCTTTGTCTCACCATTGTAGACAACAAGAAGGAAACACAACCATTTCCGTAATACCAACTGGTTAGCTTTTATTTTTGTGTTTTATTTTTTTTATTGTCTATATTTTTCATTCTGATTTCTGTTACGCCAATAACTCTGTCTCACCATTCTGAAAACAATGTAATATCAAGCAAAAAAATATAAAAAAAAAAGATGAAATATGGTTTTAGATCTAATACGTTAACAACTCCCTACATGTGAAAGAAACACATTAACATAAGGTTAACGAGCCAAATATTACCCTTTGTCTTTTTCTTTATATATTGGTGAGATACAAACAAATAGTTTCATGCATTAAAAACAAAGTCGTTTTCTATAATTATCGGCAGAGAACAATTCATGTTAAAGATTAAACCTAGTCAGTGATGAAGTTATCGGCAGAACAAAGAAGATTTTTTGTTTAAAGGCTTAAAGCTAACTTGTTCTAATAATCAAAACAAAGGGTTATTGGCGGAAATGAAAAGGTTTATTGGCGTAACAAAAACCAGAATGAAAAAAAAAAAAAAAAAAAGTTTAGACAATAAAAAATAAAAGCTAATTGGTTCGTATTACGGAAATGGTTGTGCTTTTCATGAGCTCTGCAATGATGATGGGGAGGAGTAAGTTCGGCCTCCCTCTTCTCTCTGCTTTTTTATTTTGGGAAAAAAAAACGCAAACCCAAATACATATAAGTTATTCAAATTAGATCTAACCTGACGTCGTTAGACAAACGCCATAACCAATCATTTCTCATTTAAACGCATTGGGACAAGCAATTCTGACGTGGATTAATAGATCCAGCTGGCTCAATAAAAATCTTGGGACGGATGCTTTCGTCCGTCGTTGAATGAGCGAAATCAAACTCAAATCTCTAACTCGAGTTGCTCATAATTTCTCTGGGAGCCGGCTCGGCTCGAATCAACCCAGAGGTACCGCGGAGAATAATTTGTCCGTTTCAACTTTCAAAGTTCAGAAATTTCAAAAACCAAGCGTTCCACAGAAGAAGAAAATGTTCGTGTTTTATTGATAAGAGAAAAAGCTGTCTGACATTAAAAGCAGAAAGCAACTGCATTGAATGTGACACTGTCTAACGAATCAACCCAAATCAGAAGTCAGAAGTCAAACGTGGTTGGGCACAATAACTGGAATGGAAACAGTCAAGATTGTCAACTATTCCACTACATGAACCAACCAGAAGGAAGAGACAAATCGAAGTAAGTCACGCATCTTAAAGGGGCGTTGACTGCAATACCATGCCTCAATATAAATTTGTAGCCTCGAGCTGCCCAAGAGGCCGAGACGGCCATAGGCATTATGTTTTATTCTCTCACCACCAAATCGATTCTCTTCCTACTCGTTCTCACGCTCGGCATCCTCGGCGGCGACGCCATCGGTAGTTCTAGTTACAGTCCTCTATGTTCTCCAATGAAGTGTGGCAACGGTCCTTTAGTAGAGTACCCATTTTGGAGAGGTGAATTTGTTAGTCCCATGATCTGCGGATACCCAGGCCTCAGTTTCCACTGCGGCGGCTCAGGTACCGGTCCGACGATTCAACTGCCCAACAACGTTTCTTACAGCCTCGATACTGAGATCGATTATGGCAATTACATTTTCACACTTACCGATCTTAACGTACAGAACAATAGTTGCCCAAGGACATATCAAAACGTCACCCTGGACGAAGATAGATATAACTACTACACCCAAGACACTGCGAGACTTGTACTTTTCTTTGATTGCTATCCATATCCTGATATACCTATGGGTCCTCCCGACGGTGGTACCCTGACTTGGGGACAGGATAATTCAACCAGAAAGTCTTTTGTGTTCTCCGACGATCGGATTCCGAAGTTCGATTGGTATCGGAATTGTGATAAAAGCGTGGTGGTTCCGGGGCCTGCAATTTTGAGAACCTACGATCTTCAGCTGCTTTCTGATCCATCAACAAACGCATCGGCGCTGAAATGGTCGTTTTATTAAAGTGGATTCCTCCGAAGGATTGTGGAGTCTGTGAAGAATCCGGTGGCGAGTGCGGTTACAATCGGACTGACAGCAGTTTCTCTTGCTTTTGTGGAGATGGATCGCAAATTAAGGGCAGATGCCCCCGGAAAAAGGAAGGTCAGTCTTTTGTCCTCGAATGATTATTGTTGGTCTGAACTCTGTGTTGGAGGCAACCACTTCAATACGGAACTATTTGTCATCTCCCATATGTCCTTCGCTCTACGCGTTGGGCATGGGGATGGCCCATTATTGAAATTCTCCTACCTAGGAGGTTTGGGCATGGCAATCCAAACTTTTTTTTATCAAATTTGGGAAACTCTATATTAGTCACCTATTCAATCCTATGGTCCACCTCAGCCTTTATTTCATCTTTAATATTGTTTTTCACATGTAATATTTGCTATGAAGTTTTAATCTATACTATATATATATATATTGTATAGCAACATAGGTCACGTCAGCATGCTTCTTTTAATGAAAATACTTTTTTTTTTTCTTTCCCCTTAATTCCCTCTCTTTATTTCTCTTTTTCCTCTATTCCCCTTCCCATCCCTTTCATGTACTCACGTGGCAGCCCTATCCTCTTCACTAGTCTCACTTCAATTCTTTCTCTCTCATGTTCCTAATCACTTAGTTAACTGCGACCTAAAATTCCTACTAAAATATCTCCCTTACCTAAAATTTATTTCAATAAATATAAATTTATTTTTTTTTTTACATTTACAATCAACTTGATACAATCAGTAATTTTTTTAGCAATAATTAGTTATTGATATTTTTATTAATAATTAATTGATATTATCAGAAAATAATTTAAACTTTTTCAATGGAAAATTAATTTCAGTAATTATAAATTATTTTTTTTATATTTTTAATAATTTTGTTATTTAATGCAATTTTTGAGAAATAATTACTGATTTTGGTAATTTAATTACTAAAAATTACTTATTTTGGTAATTTAATTTAGCAATAAAATGTTCAATTATTCAAATAATTAGTTGCAAATTTTGATCATTTTCATAATTATTGGATACTATATTTATAATTTCCATAATTATTAGAACTATATTCATTGGTTTGGGGGATGACCCCCCAAGTAGGAATGGCAATGGGTGAGGACCATACTCCCTGTCCCCGACCCCAATTTTAAATTAACCCCCGACTCTAATCCTTATCCCTGGTGGGAAAAAATTAGCCTACATCTCTGGTCCCCGATGGCAATGGATTTTTCATCGGGACCTGAATCTCCAGATATAAATAATATTATAAATAACACGAATAATATTATATATTTAATAAAATATGTACATAGAGACACATATATTTGGGATCGGGCGTGGCATGGACTTCACTTCCCGTCCCCAATCAGATATTCCTATTAATCCCATCCCCACCCTGTCCCCGCTAAGGCAGTCTCCATCCCCATCCCCACCAACTGGGCACTCAGTAGACATAGGGAAAATTTCCATCCCTACCATCGGGTTGTGTAGCCTCATAGAGCAATAAGTTTTAAACCCTATAAGCCCTAACATTTTTTTTCCCATGCATCACACAGGGCCTACTAGTATTTTACTAATTTTATTCAAAAGGAGGCTTTATATTGACCACGTCGCAAGGATTTTTGAGATCAATAGAGGATGTAAAAGTGCTTTTTTAATCTGCTCAAGCAAGGAGCTTCTGTACATGTGCCAAAGGGTGCAACTTGGTTGGGTTCGTTTGGGTTTTATGCTAATCCAGGCCCAATCAACCCAACTTTAAAGCCTTGGTTGGCTAGCCCATGACCAAACTTGAGCTAAACCAAATTGAACTTGAATTGGGCTCAGGTGGGCTTTAAGGTTTTTCTTCCTCATGCTTTGCACATCTATCTCTTATTTTTGTTGTGCAATCTAATCTAGAAGTAGAAGAATCGATAATAAGTATACGGTCATCACACGAAGCTAATCTGGACTCGCATTTAGGTGCAATGTCCCAAAGGCAAGACATTCATTTTGTTAAATCAAAAGCCCTTAACTTCATAAGATTTAAGCATGTATAGGTTGTTTTCATAGTTGCCTAAGTCATCACTTGGGCGACAAGACTCCCTTGGTTTGGCACCTTGTCTAAACTCCATGGTTTATATGACAAAAGAGGTATAAATCTAGTGAACACTAATGAATTCCATTCTTCTGTGTTGAAACCTCTTTATACTTTAGAGCAGATGGGTTTAGTGACTAGTAAACATTGTTTGGATTAGCTGGTTATATTCAGCAAAGACTTGTTTTGGACAGTTTCAGTTTAAGGGGGTGTTTGCAAATATGTTGGGTTTTTCTTTTTAGATTAATAGCAACTTCCATGCCAGAAAAACTATATTATAGTTTTTCTAACATGGCAGTTGCTTTTGTTTTAAGAAACAAAAGTCATATGTATTGGCAAACAACCCCTAAACTAATGTTCCAGTCCTATTTGGAAAAAAAGAAAAGAAAAGGATAAACAATGCATTCTTCTGCATATGATCAGTGAATGTTAATATTCTCCTTTTCTTCTTCTCATTTACTCTCTAACATGTGTGTTTCTATGTGTGCAGCTTTCAGGTCTAAGTTTGTTAGCCAAGATATTAATAGGTTAGCCGACAAGACTCAATTAAGCTTGCTTTTGTTGACCTTTGGATTTGTAAATGTCATAATCTAAAAAGACTCCTTTCTACTTCCCCCTTGCAGGTATTTCCAGTGGACTTGTTGTAGTTATTCTAGCCTTAGTTGGCTTTGGGATGCAAGTCTATAGGAAGCAAACAAAATATATTGAAGATGTTGAAGCAGTTCTAAAGAAATATGCATCCTTAATTCCACAAAGATATAAGTACTCGGATATCAAGAAAATTACCAAATCCTTTAAGGTTAAATTGGGTAATGGTGGGTTTGGTAGTGTCTTCAAAGGTGAGCTACCTGATGGCCGCCCAGTAGCCATCAAGGTTTTGAACGAGTCCAAAGGGAATGGAGAAGAATTCATTAATGAAGTCATCACCATCGGTCAGACCAACCATATTAACATTGTTAGGCTTCTGGGCTTCTGTTCAGAGGGGTCCAAAAGAGCCCTTGTTTATGAGTTCATGCCAAACGGATCCCTTGATAAATACATATATGCTAAGCAACAGATAGATGCTCATCCATTACTGAAGTGGAGAAAGCTTTTCGAAATTGCAGTAGGCATAGCTCGAGGACTGGAGTACCTGCACCGTGGTTGTAGCAGTCGCATCCTACATTTTGATATAAAACCACACAACATTCTGCTGGACCAAGACTTCAGTCCTAAGATATCCGACTTTGGGCTGGCTAAACTCTGCCCAACAAGAGAGAGCATTGTGTCAATGTTTGGGGCACGAGGAACCTGTGGTTTCATTGCACCAGAAGTCTTCTGTAGAAACTTCGGAGGTGTCTCTTACAAGTCTGACGTCTATAGCTATGGGATGATGGTGATGGAAATGGTTGGAGGAAGAAGGAATATGAATTTAAGTGTGGAGAATAACAGTGAGATATATTTTGCAGATTGGGTTTATGATCGTCTTGAGCAAAAAGGTGATATTGGACTGGTAGGGTTTAAAGATGCTATTGAGGAAGAATTGACAAAGAAAATGGTAGTGGTGGGATTGTGGTGCATACAAACAAGCCCCAAGGATCGTCCATCGATGAGCAGGGTGGTTGAGATGCTGGAAGGTAACATTGGCGGTTTGCAAATGCCCCCAAAGCCTTTCCTTCATTCACCTTCCACCGGGTCTCCCTCAGGCGGACTGGATTACACTCAACCTTCTTCCACTTTCTCTATAGAAAAGGAAGATATTGTGCTAAATACATAACTGAGAGGCTCTACCTATATAATTATAACCTACTGAATTTGGATTCATGTTTGTTAAAAAATTTAAGTTTTTTAATTAAAATTCAGTGGTTTATTTGTTATCGAAACCAAATGACTTGAAGAGGACTTTCTACTGAAAAACTAGTCTCAACATATGAAAACCCAATGACAACTGAGTGACTTATTTATATTGCCCTTTAATGGATAAAATAATTAAATAATGAAAGATTTGAGAATAGTAGTCATGCCATCTTCGGTTTCAGCCCTAATAAGTAATTAAGTTCAGCCACTACAGTTATTATCAGATGACACCTTAAATGTGTAATCTCATAGTACATTGCTTATAATCAATTTAGAAAACCTAATTGTTGAGCATTCATTTTTTTTAGATAAGTGGGATAAAAGGAGGTTATGTTCTGCTAGATCACAGTTTGTGAGGTTGCAACATAAATAAGGTGTGGATTTGACCAGGCTTTGCAACTTTATTAATAGAAAACATGGTTTTCAAAATCGGACCAGACTGGATGGTTGGACCAGAAAAACTGGCAATCAGTCAGGTGATCAGTTCTGTTTTACCCAGAAATCATTATTTTCTCAAAAGTCGTTGATTTGGTCAATAAACCTCTAATCCGGACGGTTTAACTATTCGAACTGTTCGAACCATTCAACAGTTTGATCATTTTTTATTTTATTTTTATTTTTTGTCAGAACAGGCCATCCGTTCAGTTCAAATGGTTGAATCATTTAACCTGGGAACCGGACCCCTGACCAGTTCATTGTCCATTCAATTTTAAAAATCTTGATAGAAAATGTCCAGGACTACGTCTGAGCCTGGCCCAATTATTGGGCTTATATTTGAGCCCGAGCCCAAGCGTGGCCTTAATATAAAGCCCAGGGCTTTATATTAGTTTGGGACCAGGGCTTATTTAAAAGCCTCAAGCCTGTCCAAACAAAATCAGGCTTAATACGTACAACCCGAGACCAAACCTGCGGCCCTCAAAAATATGCTGGAACCCAACCCCGAGGGCAAATCCATCGGGCTACCCAGCCCATCAACAGGTCCAACTAAGACACCATGTCCAATATTCTCAGCTCATTGATATCTTTCCATTAGAAAATCTGACCAGAGTTTTGAAAGTTATCTAGTTTCTATATTCCTTTAAACTTTTTTTTTTATTCTTCATTTATGGCAAGCAAAACCAAAAATAAATAATGAACTATATCGTAAGTTTTAATTTATATGTTGTTATTTCATATCTTTTGAGCTTAATATGATGAAAAATTAAAAATAAAGGACAAGAAGAATATATAATAATACAGTTCAATGGAAACATATTTTATTTCATTTAGTGTTACTAATGAAAAGTTACGTGTACAAATAAAAATAAAAGGTAGAAAAATAAGAAAAAACATTTAGATTAATTATGAAAGATATTTTTACTATATTTTGTAAATGCTTGGATTAGGTTTAAAGAATAAAATATTTGAATAACTATTATTTGACATAGCTGTGGCAATTGGGTGGGTTGTGTTAAGATTGGTTTGGGTTGAGCTCAGCCAATCCAAACCTGCCAACTCATTAATGACCCAGTTATATAAAATTAAATAGGTTGGGTTCAACCCAAACCTGCTTTAACCCAATTCAATCCGCCCAAATCCATTAATCTTATATTTATGTACTTAAAACAAAAAAACTCTCTCTTGACAAATAAGATGGTTATAGCTTGGTGGTGGTAGTAGTTGTTATTTGCACAAGTGGTGAAGGTTCAAATCACATTATATGCATGTTATTTTTACACAAGCGGCGAAGCCATTTGACTATGTTCGGGTTTTGTGTTTGACCAAACAACTTAAGTTTAAACCAGTCAAACCAACTTGAACTATCAATTTGGATTTTCTACGAGCTAATCACATCAAGGGTGGTTTAATCATTTAGATTCGGAATGGTCTAGTTTTAGGTCGGATTGTGTGGATACGGCCGGACGACCCAAACCGGATAAAGCAAGTGGGGATGATTTTTGGGTTGGTTTAGACCGAGTCTGGGTTCAGGCCAAACCATCCGAAAGGACCCATTTTAGATTCAGGTCAAACTAGACCGACCTGTCCTAGGTTGAATTTGCAATGTTTTCGAACCGCTGTTGGCCCAGACGGTCGGGCCATTCAGCCCAGGAACCGTCCAGGCAACCGGATCTGTTTTACCCAAAACTCAGAATCTGGTTAAAAACCATTTAAAAAGTCAACAAACCATTGACCCGGGTGGTCGAACTGTCGACCTGTTCAACGGTTTTTGACCATTTTTTTAATTTTGCTGTCAAAATGAGCCATCCATTTGAACCAGACGGTCAAACTAGTGACCTAGAAATCGATGGCTAGAACGGTTCTATTTCTAGGTCGTTTTTTAAAATGTTGAAAATTTGCCATCCCTAATTTGACATATCTCATTTTATTTTAGTGTTACTAATAAAATGGCAGTGCACAACTGAAAATAAAGGGCAAATTATTGATTCCCCACCTCACAAATTTGTCACTGATTGTAACAGTGATAGGTGGAGAATCTGATACAATACAAGAGGACGGGTATGTCTGTCATAGGTGGAAGTAAATAAAAAAACAGAAAAAATTTTGTGAGGTAGAATAAACCATATTTCACAAAAATAAAAGGGTAGAAAGATAAGAAAAACACTTAGATTATGAAAATATTGTTTTTATGTAAAAAGAAAAAGAAAGAATTTTGTACTATACTTTTTTAAATGCTTGGATTAGATTTAAAGAATAAATTATTTGAATAGCTACCATTTGTAAAATTTGATATTAGGAAAAATCTATGATTTTAGAAAGACATGGTATCTGAAAGGCTTTAACGAATCAAAATCTTCTATGAATTTTGATGAAAATCCGCCAAAGTGGTTATCACTTCTATGATGCCAGTTGATTAATTGTTAATATCTTTTAGTATTATAATTTTACTTTTGTGCCTGGATTGTACGTTCTATAAGTTGGTTCTGCGACTTTGAAGTGCTCTAAATAAACCATGTAAGGACGTAGAAGTGGGCAGCTCAAACATAGCCGAGTGGCAGGTGACTTGGGCTCTCAATATTTTTTACCAAAAGGATTATACATATATGCATGGTTCACCATAAAAGCCGAAAGCCATTAAACTTAAGCTATTTGAGAGGGCTTCAGCTTTGATTGATTGAATTGTATTGATTAAGCCATGTTGAAGAAGTACCAAAAGTCTCTACTTTTACTTTTTCTTTTTATTGAGTACGTTCTATAAGCTTGTTCTGCGGCTTTGAAGTGTTCTAAATAAACCATGTAAGAACGTAGAAGTGGACAACTCAAACATAGCCGAGTGGCAGGTGACTTGGGCTCTCAATATTTTTTACCAAAAGGATTATACATATATGCATGGTTCACCATAAAAGCCGAAAGCCATTGAACTTAAGCTATTTGGGAGGGCTTCATCTTGAATTGATTGAATTGTATTGATTAAGCCATGTTGAAGAAGTACCAAAAGTCTCTATTTTTACTTTTTCTTTTTCCTTGAGTCAGTTTGATGTTTATTTTGGTTTTGAGGGATGGGGGGTTTTGTTTGTGCTTCTGGTTCGTGGTGAGCCTAGTCAGTGTGTGGCCAGATCGCATGGTTCTTGGTTGTTTATTCTTTGTGTTTCTCTCTTTTTTCCTTTTAGTAAACTTTTATCTTACCTTCAAAACAAAAAGATTTTACTACATTTGGGGCTGATGAGATCACCTAGTCGAGTTGTAAGAAGAACAAATCGGAGTGTATATCTGAGTTGCTTGACCTCGGGTGGGCATTCTAATGCTTAAGTTAGTGAGCTGGTATTTGATTATAAGAAAGCTAGAGAGCTAGAATGCTTAGAGAGTTAAATTGAGCGTACATTTTTTGAGGAAGAGGACACCTTTATATAAGCTAATTGTTGTGAGCTCTGCAAAACACGTCCGAGATCTCTAGCACATCTAATTCGGAGGTGGTTTCACTCCCAGAGATAGATTCCATGTAAGCTAATAATGCTTATCTAGTCTCGTCCAAAGCGGGTAGGACCGAGATCAGCTCCATCGATGTGTCATCGTGATCCCAAGGGAATTGGAAACAGTAACCTACTCAAGAATGAAGTCACTCATCATATCAGACTGGTCGCTAATTGGATCCGGGCTAGGTCAGTAGAGGTATGTCGCCTCTTCATGCCGACCTGTCATCTCCTAAGTTGTTCATAGGTCGTCCTATAGAGGACCAAATCACCCTTCATCAATGTGCATTCACCATGGGCTAGATGATTGGAAACTTTTTCCTCATCGCTATAAGATATTTCTCGAGCTCTTCATCTTAGTATAAAATACTTGGATCATTACTCTATTCTAGGTATTTTATTTATTAGGCAATTGAGTTTTGCTTTGATCTAGGCATGTTATTTCTTCAATAATTGATTATTTTAATTGATGATAAAAAATAGTACATATGAAATACATTTAAAAAATAAAAATAAAACAAAATAAAATAACAAAAAAGATTTGGGGATTGTCGATTTGTACTTGTGGAAGGATGTATTGTGTAGTTGATAAAAATGATCAAGAGTTTTGGGTTTGGGGCTTAGAAAGTTACTATATAGTTTGGCCTCACCCCTCTGGGTTATACCATTCCATTTTAGGTTGGAATCATGGGAGTAGGTGGAATTGTTTATTTTAGTTATTCTTGTTACCAAAGAAGTGGAATTGATTAGTCATGTTGTTCTCTTAATGAAATGTGTAAATTTTATTTCTAAAATATCATTATTTTAGCTAATTTGTGTTATTGTTTGATTAATTATGCCATTTGTAGATTTTCTGTCCTTATTTTCTTTGGTCTTAGAATTTTCTATTTAAATAAAATACAAATTTTAGAGGCACTTGACTATGAGTCTGGATCTACTCTCACCACCTGGCACCTCACAAAGTCCTCACAAAATGTAAGGATGCCATGCATCCCCAAAACTATGTGAATTAGTATACACAAGTGGGGAGCCTAACCGTTGTTAGTCTCCATTCCATTAGCCTGCCCTCCTCCCTATTCCCCCCACCGCAAGTCTTATTTCTATGTTTCTGTTCTTTTTCGCTCAAAGCCCCTACCTCTTCCGACAATTAAAGTATGAAACCCTAGCGCCTTCCACCGGTTGCAGTGCTCTCCATGATAGTCGGTAATTTAACTGGCAACAATACGAAGGCTCTCTACAATCACCGACGAAACAAGACTCTAGAAACTTTGTTGCTTTCTCTTTTCCTGCCCAAACTCTCATGTTTCTTTTCTTTTCACGAAGGACCCAAACCCTCTTTTCTCTTCTTGTCAGAATCCAGCCTTTCGTCTCTCCAATGGGGGTTAATCTCATCAGCAAGAATAGACACGACGACTTGACTTTGGTGACCAAACACAGGTAAATCTCCCAAAATCCCAAGAACAAAAGGTTGTTGAAAAATTTGTCTCTCGTGTTGGGGTTCTTTGTTTTTCATTTTTTTTTTTTTACTGTAGAGTACTCCCATCGACAACCATTGTTGGTAGGCTATTATCACCGACGACCATGACCGGTTCCAAGTATCTTTTTTTTTCTTCCAAATTGGTCCAAATGAATGTAGTGTTTTCTAGTTTGAATTGGAGCATATAGAGACCAGCTCTAGTGAACAATACTTCCTATTTCTTGATTGAGACCAACAACTTCTCTTTATTTTTATACAGAGACCGGCAACTTTAAAATTTGTTGTCTAGCTTTTCATTTTTTTTACTAAATAACTAGTTCTTAATTTGTCATATCCCAATGCAAGGAGTAATGTAATTCTCTTGATGGGATGCATCCAAAAAAACAATACACATACACTCTACAAATATGCTCCTTCAAAGATAAATAAACATGTAATATAACAAAAAAAAAGACTACAAATCATATCATCTAAATGTTTGGTTTTAGTATGCTCGATCTATGTTAGATTTTAGAGAAGGTCAGTAAAACATTGCATTAATTGAATATAGTAATTACATCATATTTATAGACTAAAACAGACCAAACCTATTCAAACTCAAAACTCTTAGACTCTATCTAGAACTCAATGTAGTTTGTCTCAATTCATCTCATACTCCATCATAACATAACAAACCCAATCCATATCCTTAATAAACTCTTAGACTCTATCTAGGACTTTATGTAGTCTATCACAATCCATCTCAAACTCTATCATAAAATAACAAACTCTTTTGGAGCGTATTTGAAATTGGCCAACAAGGGCTATAGACGAACAAAAATAGAGAGGAAGACAAGTAAAAGAGATAGATTGAGAGAGAAGTAAAGAAAGTAAGTTGTGTAGCAAGAAGTCCAATAAGAAGGCAGATGAGAGGAATATACATGAGGATGAATCATTAGTGAAGTAGTAGGAGGGTAAAAAAAGGTGGGGAAGGGGTAAATCTATTTCTGAGGATGATATGATGGTAAATCCCAATAGCAAGAAATCGATGAGGGTAATGTTAGATGCAGAAAGTGTCCGAACTGATAGGATCCAAAGCTATGTTGGAATAGGGGCTTGAAATCTGATAGGTGAGCTTGTATCTAGAAGTCAATAAATAGAAATATGGGAGAAACTGAAAGTAAAACTAAAAATAAAACTAGAAAAATAAAGATAGCAACAATATTATGAATAAAGGAAACTGAAAAAGTATCTAAATGGGAAACCTAATGAGTAAACGAAGAGAGCAGACATGGTGGGTGGTTAAACTAGTGAAGAGAAACAAGTGACTAAATGTGAAATCTAGTATGTAAATAGAAACAAGACCCGACGGGTGGCTAGGAATTTGGCCACCCATCGGAAACACAGGAAGCACGGTGGGGTGCCTCTAGGTTCAAACCTTTGGCTTTGGTACCATGTTAGATTTCAGAGAAGGCCAATAAAAAATCGCATTAATTGAATATAGTACTTACATCATATTTATAGATTAAAACAAACCAAACATATTAAAACGCAAACTCAAACTCTTAGACTTTATTTAGGATTCTGTAATCTATCTCATTTCATCTCAAACTCTATCATAACATAACAAACTCAACCCATATCCTTAATAAACTCTTAGACTCTACCTAGGACTCTATGTAGTCTATCTTAATCTATCTCAAACTCTATTGTAACATGACAAACTCAATCCATGTCCTTAATACTCTATAACTTTTAAATCTACAATTTATTTCATATATTTTAGGACTAGTATAGCTTAGCGAGTATCTAAATCAAAGATGGCAACCATAATGGTTGCACTAAGCAATGGTTTTGTGATTTGAATATGTCTATTGTATCATTGGGTTAACTAGGAGCTAGTAATGTCATTTACTCTTGATAGGGACCATTTTAGTTTCCTTCAAAGTTTTATTTTCATTTAGTTGAACATTTTATGGGACAATTTCCTTATAAAACTCATAAGTAGAATGGCTGCACTAAGTAATGATGCTTTTGAGATCCAAATCGGTTGAATGGTTGCAACAAGTAAAATTTATGATTGAATGGTTGTATTAGTCCTTTGTATCAAGTAGGCATTTAATTCTTCCATGTGTAGTTGAGGTCTGAGTGACATAATGTTGAGGGGAATGAAACAATTGAGTCCTTATCATGCGGCTAAGTGAAAGAAACCAACTAGGTCCAATATCTCACAACCACTAATTTTAATTAAAACTAAATACTGGTTACATAATTTTAGGATAATGCTAGGTTCTGGTTGAAAACTCTAGCATTTATTTAGATTACATAATTTTCAAGCATGATAGAGATCTTTGTAGGTATGAATGCAATTTCCATCAGTTCTCATGCATATACACTTAATAATTCATAATCAAATTGCTTGAATATGAATATTGACACATTGTTTTTGAATGATCATCTATTCCATCTCAAATCCATGACAAAGTTATGGGTACAGGTATCCCAATTTAATATGCTTGTTTCATGATTTTACATCTAATATGAACCAAGAAATTGCATAGGGGACAAGGTTCCATAAAATTTGATCCCTTCCGCTATAGCTCTCTAGAAGCCATGCCAAAGCAAGAAATATCATATAACTAATAAACATCCATGTTGTCCAAATTACTTAATAAAAATACAAGGTGTTGTCACACCCTTAAAAGATACTACACACAACTCACTAGTGCCCAAAAAATACAAGATGGTGCCACACCCAAAAGAAGTATCTCTTTAACATTGAAATTGTATGATGAAACTGCATCATTAAGGTTATCACTGCATTGGAACTTATTTAACCACCTCTCCTAGAGAAACATGTTAAAACACAAAAAACAAGTCCATAGTTCTTCATCAAGCTTCAATATTATCTACAAAAAAACAACCTAATACGTAGATGTTCATCAATCTTCAATATTATCTACAAAAAATAGGTCCATAGTTCAGAAGTCATGGAATAATTACACCTTCAATGACATATTAAACCCACACAAAGTTGGATCGAGTAGTAATACATTCAGTATACTACAATTTTCATTTAAAATTCAATCTTCAAAAGCTATGTTTTTGGGCTTGACTCTTCTTGTCCATATAAGGTGACTAACAAAATTCAGATTGATTAAATAAATAAATAAGAATGAACAAGTTATATTGATAGGCTAAGACACTCCTCCTTTTCTTCAATTGTTGGTCTTCATATGGTCCAATCCATGATGGTTCCTGCATGTAATATATATATATATCTTCTTACTCTGTAGCTTATATCAATATTTTCAATTTATTGTGTTGATTGAACCACTGTTTGCCTAGAGACCAATCAGACTAATTGAATTGTTACTTAACCAGAATTTTAGGTTCATTTTCCACCTTGAATCATATCATTTCATTTGTTTAGAAGGGTGATGGAATAAACATTAATTTTCCTTTTTCATAATTTTTGTATTTCATTTCCATCATTTAATAAACATGAATGTGGTTTCATTGCTAAGGCAATTTTAAATTTTGTATTCCATTTCTATCATTAACAAAAATTCTTCTTATTTATCATACTTAGAAACCAATTTTGTTTCCAAGTTGATTTTGAATATATAAGTTTTTAGAGTAAATCTATGATGTGGAAAAGATATGGTATGGAAAGAATTTTCACCAATCATAACCCACCCATGAATTTTGATAAATAACACCTTATTTGCTACCACATTTATGATTCCATTTTATTGGTCAATTATTTTTCATATATCTTATTTTTTTCATATCATAGTCGCACCCAAGTTTTTATACTATTAAAATTGTTATTCATGAATTTAATTAGTAAAATTTAATGGTGATAAATAAAAATGCATTAAACATATGATTCAATGAGAGAGAATGGAAGTTAAACTTAAATAGGAGATTTAATGAGAGAGAATGGAATAAAATTAAAAAATAGAATAAAATACAATATATATATATATATATATATATATATTGTATGTATGTATATATAATATACACTATTATAAAGTGTGAATGAGAGTGTAGAACTTTTGTTTACTAAAAATACCCCAATTTTTTAATTTGGTCACTTTCTAAGTGTAAGGATAAAAATGTAATTTGAACAACCACTTTTCTCATTCAAATTTCTTTTATTAATTCTTATATTTAAGGTATTAATTCTCATTAGCATTTATTGAATCCTATTCTTAACTAGAATATCCCTATTTTTCAATTTGTTTTCTATCTAATTGTTAGGGCACAAAATGTAATTTGAATAATTACATTTCTCTTCATTCGATTCGTTCTCATTAAGTCATATATTCGGGGTATTAATTCACATCCTTTCTTTCAATAGTATATTGATTACCCATATTAAAGAAAAATAAGTGACAAAGAATAATTGCTCTTATTGATGAGAAAAATGAAATACAAATTTAAAATAATCCAAAAATGGAGTTGATTTTATGTTTAGTAGTGAGTTAACAATTCAACCTTCTAGGTCATGTGTATAAACCCTTGATGTTATAATTGAACAATAATAAAAATTAAAAAAGATGAAAACACATAAAAGTATAAAAAATACAAAAAAAAAGTAGAAAATGTTTGGATACATCTTTAACATCATATTAAACAAAAATAAGTATAACAAATAAGAATAATTTTCATAGACAAAGAAATATAAAAAATATATAAAATTTTGGAAACATATTATTTACTATCATCATCGTCATCATAAAAAAATGTCACGTACAAATCATGCACACATTTACTAGTATATATATATATATATATATATATATATTTAAAGAGAAAGAGAGACCAAATTCAAAGAGAGTGTATTTAAAGTTAAGAAAAAGATCAAAAGCCTTAGAGATCTATTGCCACCTCTTATAGATTTCAAGTAAATTGTAATTCATCTACAAATCAACATGTAGCTCTAAGTGTTTAGAGAAGTTAAATTTGTCCAACTAAATACAGTTACAACTCATTAAATTCTATGATTTATAGATGTCTATTTAGACACATTGTGAGTTATAAAAAAAAAATCTATAAAATCAAACACGTGTAGTTATTTAAGATGCATAAAAGAATTTCATTTTTGTCCTCTTATACAATTTAACATGAAGTTAATAATGGAGGCTCAATTTGTCCTATTTTGATCTCATTAAACAATCAAAAAAATACTTGATTTTTCCTCAAATTAAAATATGAAAGCACTAACAGAAAAGGGAAAAATAATTCTTATAGATTTTTTAAAATCTCCAAGGACTCTTAATGATTTTCCAAAAAATAAAAGTCACTAATTTGTAAAGCCTTTTATAACATGTCCTACAATTGCTCCCTTGCCTTCTCTTAGGTCTCAAAAGAATTGGCTTTGAATTTTATTAATATTTTTAAGGGCATGTTCATTTAAACATCTTTTGAAATAGGGGAGTTACATTTTCAATTTTTTTTGCTCCATGGGGTTACACAATGGGGGTAGCACATCCCCTAAACTGACCTCCCAGCCCTTGTGTAAGTAGGATTTGATTCCAAGTCTTTCAATCATTGTTTTAAAAAATATATAAGACCAAAAAGTTAAACCGTTTGACTCGGGAAACAATCATACATCCGAGTTCAGTTTTCAAGTGGACCAATTTAAAAAAAAAAAAAAAACTCTTGAGTTAGTCAGGAAATGCTAACCCAGGCGGTCAAACCACTAAACTGTTTGACCCGGGTAGCAGTTCATAGTTTAATAAAATATTTGTTATTTAATTTTTTAAGAGAGCATGTACAAAGAGGGGATCAAGAGATGAAGGGAGGGATTGAAATTAGATCTCATATCTGAGATTTCAAGATCTAAAATCACTATTGAGAGAGAGAGAGGGGGAGAGAGGGATTGAGAGAGAGAGAGAGAGAGATTGAGATTGAGAGATCCGTGAAGTCTAAGTCACAATCACTACCATTGTCGCAGCTTTATAACTGTTGCCGATGGACCAACTCCTCCTCCTCCTCCTCCTTCTTTCCTTCCTTCCTTCCTTTCTTCTTTTTTTTCCTTCATTTTCTTTCTTCCCTCTCCTTTCTTTTCTTTTCTTTCCTTTTCTTTTTTCTCTTTCCTTTCCCAACTGACAACAACTTCTCTCTTTTCTCATAAACTGAGTATATAATGCATCATCCTCTTACCTTAATAGGTCAAATAAATCAACCTGCCCGAACCGTTTGACCCAAACCCAAACAGTCGAACCGCTGACATGGAAATCGATGGTTAAAGTGGTTGTTTTCGGGTCAATTTTTTAAAACCTTGCTCTAACCTACAATGACCATGAGACCCTACCGTCTAGTCAATTGGCACCTAGTAAATAGAAGAACCACATTCAAAACTTATTTGATAAGGACAGGTCTTTCATCTTTAAAAAGTTTTCAATTTTGAACCCTAAATTTTCTTCTTAATTTCAGTTGTGATGTTATTCATAGCCTTCTTATCAGTTATACCTTGAATAATTAGAGCACTTAAGTATTTTTCTTTGTTTGTCAATATTGGGATGCTCATAATCTTAGAAATTAATTTTTAAAGCCTAACTAGCAATTTTTTTAGATAAAAGTTAACTTTTTGAAATGGATATTTTGGATGAAACCCTCTCAAACATCTTGAGATTGGGCAAAAAATACTTATAAGTCAATGGAAAAGTGAACCCAAAAACCATTATCAAAATTGTGGATTCACAATAAAAATCTACATTTTAAACTCATTAAATAGTTACAATTGGACCTATTTTTAAATATCAAATAATAATGATTTTGTTCAATATTAATTAAAACATAGAAGTACACCTACCTAAGCATTCCATGGAATTTCAGTTACAATTCATTATTAATTAAAAGAGAGATAAATACATCCAACTAAACACTCCATGAAATTTTAATTATAATTCATTTAAGTAAAGCATTTAAAACAATCAACAAAATATCAAATTTGTCCTCAAATTCAAATCTGAAAACATTAATATAGAGGGACAAAATTTATCAAGCTAAAATTCCAGAAATTTTTAGGGGTTATTGGTACTTTTTAAAATAGTATAGATATATAAAGATTAAAATAAATTAAGATATAAAGCTTTCTATATGGATTTTATCACCCGACTCAGATGAGATCCAACGGAGATGGTTTCACCAAACTTACTCAGTGTATTCATTTAAGTGTACCTACCTGATCTGGACTCAATACAAGCATTAAAAAAAAAAGAAGAAATAAGAGAACTAAAAGAAAATAAACCCAAGAGCAATTGTTCATGAACTAATAATTATGCAACAGTAAAAAAGATGGAAAAAGGCTTAGCATTTGTTCATGAACTAGTAAAAAACTACAATCCAAAAATAAACTAATTGCTTATAAAATAAAAAATAGTCATTTGGACTAAAAGAGTTTATAGTCCCTCCAACAAAAAAAAATTAGCTTCATGAACCAAGTAAAAATCATAGGATAATAAGTTTGGGTCCTTCGTGAACTTGATAATGGGAATAATACCTGAACCTGATAATGCTCACGGTGCTAGTAGATTGTAATTAGTTTGGGTCCTTCGTGTAAAGAAAAGAAATAGGGATGAGTGTTTGGACAGGAAAATAGAAAGCATAGAGTTACAGAAGTTTCATTTCGTCAATGATTGCAGAGAGCCTTTGTATTGTCATCGGTGAAATCGCCAGCTGCCAGGGAGAGCATTGCAACTGGTGGAGGGCGCCAGGGTTCATAATTTCATTGCTAGAAAGAAAATCAGAGAGGCAGGGCTTTGAGTGGAAAAGAACAGAAAATTAGAAATAAGACTTGTGGTGGGGGGAATACTTGGTGGGGGAGAGTGGGCAAACGAAATGGAGACTAACAACTATTAAGCTCCCCACTCATGTATACTAATTCACATGGTTTTGGGAATGTGTGGCATCCTTACATTTTGTGCACACTCTATGAGGCACCAAGCGGTGAGGAGTAGATCTAGACTCCTTGACAATAATTAGATGATCACTTGGTAAGAGCTTTTAAAAGGATATGTTAGACAAATATAAATGCCTATAGAACAAAGCCCTACCTCAACAAATTTGTAGAGGTAAGTAAAAGTGCCTCCAATATCAACATTTTATAGGTGGTCTAGCTTGATGCTATTTATTAGAATTTTCCTTTAAAAGTATAACCGGAGCCAATAATGTTAATTAAGAGAAAAAATAATAATGAAAACAGCCCATTGACATTGATTTCCACCTTGTACGCCCTTGTTAGCAGTCAATTTTTGTTCAATCCACCACTTGAACCTCTAATTAGACCCTTCTGGTCCTTCCAAAACACCCAAAAACCTAAAAAAACCAACTTCCAGCCCAAAATCCCTCAGATCCACTGTTAAACTTGTCCTATACCTATCTGACGTCTCTAGTTAACCCTGATTTATGCTTCAACCATTAGACCCTACACATCCATGAAACCCATAACCTCCCAAAACACCTGCCCATAAAGTTTTAACCCTAGATTCCCCCATTTGACCGTCCATCAAACAAAGATTCTATTTCGAAACATTTCATTGACCCAAATCCCTACAATCTTGACACTATGATTGATCAGGCCTCGTCATCAGATCCTGGATACCTCCAAATACCCACCTATAAAATTTTAGCCCTAAACGATCTCCATTTACCTTCGACCATAGAAAGATTCCGTTTGAAGGCTCTAGGTTGATCAGATTATAGATCCACCCTGTGAAATTTCATCCAAAACAGACCTTGTTTGCCCCTCGATCACACAAAGATTCTATTTCGAGCCTCCAAATTAACCAAATCGAGCTCTCTCCAGATCTTCCCAATCCGGGCCTACTTGGGCCAATCCAACCCTACCAATCAACTAAGAATGTCCGAAAATCCTACCTTGTAAAATCTCACATAAAACACCATCATTTACTCTTTCATCTAAAAAGATTTTGTTTTGGTCAATCTCATTGGTCTATACGCATCAAAACCCTTCTCAACCATTGGACCCATCTCAACCCTCTATTTTTTTACCCAAAACCACCCATTATTGAATTAGGACCCCGGTTTGAGCCCCTAAACCTGTTTGACCCAATTTTCTCAAAATTACAAAAATACCCTAGGTTTCCCTAAATCTACAAAACTACCCCTTAACCCTAATATTAATTTTAACCTAACTCTACATTTTCCCTAATAAAAAAAAAACTATTCCTCATCTTCATACAAAGCAGCAAGCGGCAACAACCTTTCCTTTGTTCGAACCCAACCTAGGCAGCGGTGAACCAGTAGCGGCGGTGATTCGTCTCAACACCGATCTTCCCCTTCTCGCATTGATTTCTCCCTCTTCTTTCTTCGACTTCTCCTTCTCCTTCTTTTCTCCCTTTCGCCCTCTCTCTCATTCTCTCACCGACGTCGCTACGGCAGCAGTTCGTTTTCCTTCCTCCCACCACTGGATCTCTCTCCCTTCTTCTTCTTCTCCTCCTTCTTCATTTCCGAAGGTCTGTCACCACTGATCCTTCTCTCGGCAGTCTTCACCGTTGGTTGTTACCGCCACCTCTTCACTTCTTTCATGTTGAAGTTATGGTTCTGACAGAACTCAAATGCAAGACCGGCAGTAGTTTCGCCAAATAATCCAAGATGGCCTAACATTGCCGGCCATTATTATCAAAGTCAATCGTTACCCTAGAGTCGTATCCGTCAAGAGAAGAGCACCCGATGATGAAATGGGTTGAATCTCCCCCGTTTACTTTCCTGTTCTCTACATCCGAAGACAATGAAAAGGAACCAAGCTCGGCCACCGTCACTTGAACTGGAGTCAAAATCTGTCATCATCTCATAAGCTCTCTACTGCATTCATTTCTTTATTGTTCTCAACATTCTGGTTGAAGTTTCACATCTCTCTCTCTGTTCCCTCTTGCAATCAACAATTGGCCAATACATCCTCATGTAACTGCGGACCCAGTCTTCTTGTTTCATCTCTATCAGAGACGATTAGAGGTTGGAGAACAGATCGATGAAGTAGGTTCTATCGAACTCACCCTAGTAGATCTGTTCTTCAGCCCAATCTGACCTAGAATTTGCTATGCTTAGTGTGTTGTTAAAGTTAATGTTTATTAGGATATAATTGTTTAGTTTTGCTCTACTTTAATTTTGGTTATCAAATGGGTGTAGGTTTCTTCAAATCTGATTACAAAGGACATTTTCTTGTAGCTTCGTTTGTTTTTTTAGTTTATTTTATTATTTTTTTTTCTTTTAAGTTAGTGATTTCTGAAATAATGGTTTTTGAACTAGCTCATACCTGCTTGTTCATGATGAAGTATGCTTTGTTTAGTTTTATTTGATCCAATTGATGCTTTGAGAGTGCTAATGCATCAATCTTTTCTTTATCTTTCTCTTTGATAAATCCCTTTTACCTTATTGTTGTTAATGCTTATGAGTAGGGCAAATATGCATGCGTTGGACACTTATGCTTTCTTTATTACTTAGTTAAGTTCTTATTTGTCATTTAAATGCCTTCCTTCTATTAGATAGTTATTGTTTGTTTAATTAATCATTTCTGTTTTGTTTTAAGTGCCAATGAGCCTCATGTGGGTTCCATCTATTGGACTCAGGAGAGGGGTGCCTAACTCCTTCCCTCTCCCATCTGAGTCTTACTAGGATTGGTTTAACTGGTGCCTCGGGCTATTGGAGTTGTTATTAAACCAAAATGATTTTGATACCATTCTCAGAGGTCCCATCACCTCCTTTTTGCAATATGATGGATGGCGACTCCATTTCCAACCCAAGTGACAAGTGAACTTGTTTTCTGATACTCACAACCTCTTTGAAGAAGTCTGCTTGCAAAATTATAAGAAAGAGAAAGGTTGACACAACTCGATCTGAATAAACTATTGTGAGCATCTTTATTAGTGATTCCAAATCTTGAAGCACCAACTAACCAGCCTAGATAAGACTTTGATAGGAGAGGGAAAGGATTAGGCACCCCTCTCCCAGGTCCAATAGGTGGAGCTCACATGGTGTTTTAAACGAGTATAATCACAAATACATGATTAATAAAAAGCGATAATGATAAAGAAAGTAACAAACTAAAAATAAAACAAGAAGAAGATATATTTAATTTATTTAGTATTTTTTTACTTTCCCCTTTTTATCTTTTTTTTTTAATCTAAATCAAAGACTAGCATTTCCATTAGCTCGAAAAGATGTTCCCTTCCATACTCGCAACTTTTGGATGCAGGGCCTGAACAAGAGGGTGGAAGATTGTTCCCTCACCCCTTTTCTATTGGAACACCCAACTTCGGACTTAATGGAATGGTTTGAAGAGAGAAAATTCAAACCTGCGGACTGTTGTAGAATGCTCGGGCTGGTATTCTCATTTAAGTTGAATTTAATCGTTAGAGAAAGAACATTATGCTATTTGTAGAAATCGGGAACATTCACAATCCATTCACAGTCTAGTGACATGCGGATTGCGTGGAAACTGGTTTGGCAGAGGCTTCATCACCAGCTCCGACCGCCTACTCAGATCTTAACTAACCATCTTGTAGCAGAACATCCAAAATGGAAACGCAGAAATGAAAACCTGAAGAAAATGATTACAGAACCCACCTGGTCGGATTTTGGTCTGTGCTCGTTCAATGACACAGAGGAGGGGAGATCGGTTTTGGTCCGAAACCGTATTCCTTTAATAGGACTGGGAAATTAGGACAACCATGAATTCACAGTGTTCGAAACTGAGTGAAGGATGGATATAGGCGACGGTTGTTACCATTGATTCGTTGAGAAGGTTCTTCTGTTGCTCTAATTGTATAGAATGAAACTAATGGTTGGCTTCGGTGATGGCGGTGCGGCAACGATGGTGGAACAATGACCGAATGACAATCGGTAGAGACTTGAGGGTTCGACCGTCCTAGGAAAGTACAGAGAGCCAGAGACTGGGGATTTTTTATTTCGAGACGAGAGGATTAGTAGAGAGGAGAGGAAGAAGGGTGGAGGGAGCGGCGGTCGGTGTTTATAGTGATGGAAATGCAGGAAGGATGGGCAGATGAGGAAAAATAAGGAGAAAAGAGAAAAACGATAAGAAAAAGAATAGGAGAGAGAGCTAGAGGGAATAGTCATGACCAGACTGGTTCGATGTTCGACGGCGGCCAATGAAAGCAGAGAAAGAAGAAGACGTAGAAGTAGAAGAAGAAGAGAGAGTGAGAGAATGGCTGGGAGGGGTGAGGAGAAATGGCCTAGAGAAGGTGGTTTGTCACTGCCAAGAATTGCAGCGGCGACCGAAAAAAGAAAAAAGAAAAAAAAAAAAAAGGAGGAAACGGGAAGAAGAATAAGAGGGAGGAAGAGAAAGAGAGGAGAGGGAAGGCCAGAGATGGGGGTCGGAGAAGGTTGCCGCAGATGCTGCCCGCATTCAAATGAGGGAGGAGGTGAATAGTCGATTCCACTAAATTAAAAACTTAGTTTTTCTTTTATAATGGGTTAGGGGTAGTTTTCTATTTTTTAGAAATTTAAGGGGTATTTTGATAATTTTGAGAAAATAGGTCCAACCGGGTTGAGTTGGATTTGACCATGGAGTGGGGTCATGCATGTGCGGGTTTATGAGATTGGCCGAAATGAAATCTTTTAGATGGAAGGGTAAATGAGGGTACTCTTGGCTGAAATTTCAAAGATTGGGGTTTTCGGACATTTTGAGTTGATTGGCAATGTTGAATTGGGCCAACTGGATTCGGATTGGGTAGATCTGGTAAGGGCTTGATTTGGTCAATCTGAAACATCGAAAAAGAATCTTTGTGTGATCGAGGGCCAAATAGAAGTAGTTTTGTGTGAAACTTCACAGGATAGGGATTTTGGGTAGTTTGAGATGACTGATAAGGTTAGATTGGGATAATTGGGCCTGGATCGAGCAGATCTGGAATCCAGACAATCTAGAGCCTTGAAATGGAATCTAGGTGCGATGGAGGGGTAAACAATGGTATTTTGGGCTGAAATTTTATGGGTGAGTACTTGGAGGTGTCCGAGATATGATGGTGAGGTTTGATTAGTTTTTGAGGGTCAAGATTGTAGGAATTTAGGTCAACAGGATGATCTAGAATGGAATTTGGATTTGATGGAAGGGCAAATAGGGGAATTTGGGGTTGAGATTCAAAGTTTAATGGTATGGTTTGATCGGTTTGAATGTGCTAAGATCAAGGGGATCTGGGTTCTGAGTGTTTAAACTAACAAGAGAGGTCGAAATTAAGGATGCAACTTGGGTGGGCCCAGCCTGAGCCCGAACTGGCCCAACCCGGAATTTTACATGGGCTAGGCTTGGATTTTCGGTCCTCGGGTTGGGCTCAGGCCCAAGAAGTCGGTTTTTTTTTTTGGGTCGAGCTCAGGCCTAGCCCTTAGGTAGCCCGAACTTGGCGCGAGCCCAACCCAATTATATACATTTATACATATGTGTGTGTATACATACATATTTGTATATATAGCATTTGTATATATATTTGCATAAGTACATATATATATTTATAATTTTAGAGTGGGTTCATTGACCAACCCAAGCTTGGCCCGAGCTCAATCCCAACCCGAGTGCCTCAAGTTATAGGGCTGACTGGGCTCGAGTTGGGAAAATCGGGCTTGACCTCAGGTTCGAGCCTTAAGCTCAAATTTTAGGGTCGGACCTGGGTTGACCATAACCCAACCCAACCCGCCCGACTTGCACCCTAATCGAAATGAAATCTTCATTTGATGAGGGGATAAATAAAGGAATGTTGAATTTAAATTTCATGGGTAGGTGTTCTGGAAGGTCCTATGTCTAGTGGATGTGTTTGATCTAATGGTTGAGGTGTAAGTGAGAGTTGATTGGGGCCATTGGATAGGTATTGGGTAGGTTTAACAATGGATTTGGTCGGAAAGGTCTAATCGAGAGTCTGAGGTTAATTGGGGTTCAGGCAATATTTGTGAAGCTGAATGATATCAATGTCTTGAAATATAAAAACAGAATTGTGGACACATATGGGTATCGCCTTTCAAAGGTTGATTAGTCAAAACAAGAACCAATAATAACTAGATTCAGAAAATGATATAGGCACAGAGCTAAGGAAGTAGCTATTTCCATTTCCTATAGATCCTACACACACAGGTAACATTATCCAGTTAATATGCTTTCAATATGCTTTTGTATCTAGTTCCAAACATAGGTTTCATTTCCTAAAACTATTATCATGTAAAATTAATTAAACTTCTAACATATACAGATTTTATAGTATAATTTATTGCCACTTGCTCCTCATACTAAGGCTACAAAGACTATTCACACCATCAAAAACTTTATCTTTCATGGGATAGCATGATAAAGGGAGAATTAAGGATTGGGTATTAAGGCATCTTGCTGGCTCTCCAACATGGAAAACCTTTGACAGTATTCATCCACCATTTGCTATAGATACACATAATGTTAAAATTAGGTTGGCAACTGATAGATTTAGTCCATTTGGAATAATGACTTTTACTTGAATCACATGGCCTATTGTATAACGATACATAATTTTCCCCTATGTATATACATGAAGCAATCTTATATGATGATGCCATGCTTATTCTTGGACGTCATGCACCAGGAAATGAATTTGATGTATTCTTACAACCCTTAACAAATGAATTGCTTGAACTCTGCATGGAGCATGACATACACAAGTATGATGGACTACGTGTAGTTGTTCGATCTTTGGGGTATCAATGATTTTCCTACCTAAGCAAACTTCTAAGGATGGAACACCAAAGGAAAATTGTCATGCCCCTTCATTTAATGAAGATACCTATTCATTAAAATTAAAGCATAACCACAAAGTTTGTTATATGGAGCATCATCAATTTTTTTATGAACGTCATAAATTTCGAAGTGATAAAACATCATTTGATAGGAATAAAGAGTAGAGGATTGCACCTATATATGAAAAAGGATGAAGTTGTTAATGGGAGGAACAGAAAGAAGTGATACCTCAAATGATAAATTAAATTAAAAGAAGAGAAGCCCCCGTAGGCAAAATGATGAAATTGTAGGTGAGAGGAAAAGAAAGAGAAAGAAGAGAAACACTACTAACAAAATGATGAAAATGTTGGTGAGAAGAATGGAAAGAAGAATTATACCTCCAATGAGAAATTGAATTCAAAGAAGAAAAAACATACTCTTTGACTTGCCATATTGGCAATGCTTGTTGTTACATTACAATCTACATTGATACACATAGAGAAAAATGTATTTGATAATTTATTAGGAATGCTTTTGAATATTGGGGGAAAGACAAAGGATAATTTGAGATATTGTCTTCATTTACGACGCTTGAGTATAAAGAAAGCATTTCATCTAGTGTCTGATTATTGCCTTAGCCCAGCTTATTTGCCCTTAGCTTATAATACAACGAATAGAAAGGTTTGCAAGGGTTTGGAGAATGTAGAAGTCACGGATGGATATATCTAATATTTCACAAATAATAAAAGTGAAAAAGCATAAACTCATTGGATTAAAGAGTTGCTTGAGAGAAACTACTAGGAGTTTCTAGGCTTTTCAACAAATATTTCTTATAGGCTCTAGAAGTGGGGCCCACCTCACAAAGCCAAAATTCATTATGGGAAACTCTTCCAAAACAGGCATTAAGCCCAGATCTGCTGTCTTTGAGCAGAAAATTAAAGTGACTTGTCATTGATTTTTTTTTTTTTTTTTGATAAGAGCGGCTTATCATTGAACTGGGTGACTTCTCCAAAGCAGCAGCTTAGTGAAAGTAGTTTGAACCAAAGCTTGAGCCCATACAAACGGGCCCTAACCTGAGAAGCCAAAAGCCAACTAGCAGCTTTCCATATTTTAATGAAGACCAATTAAATAAATATAAAAGAGAAATAATTATTAGACAAATTCTTCCTAAAAGACCGACCAAGCCATGAACCATAACACCACATTCTTCATTTGAGGAATCAAGATATTTCCTTAAATTCATAGGTGAGATATGCAAATACATTCATAAACAAACGAGAAATGAAAACAAGAAACAACAAAATATACACAAAGATTACTCAATCTATTGGCTGGTAGTGCAGTGAAATTAATCCAAGGCTGGCTGTATCCTTAGCCATCAACCCGTTCTCCACGTTTTTTCCGGTTTTCTAAAAGTACTTTTGCAAACCTGTAAGTGTAAAGAACATCAATAAGCAAATCTGTAATATATGTATTGTGGTAGATTTCTGAAGCAATTATAGGTTTCAAGTTCATACTTCTCAAGTGCTTCGCCATTAGTATACTGTCTTATTTCCTCCAGCTGACCAGTTAGCAAATTCACCCTCGAGACTTTTTCTCCCAGCAACTTTTCACCAACCCTAACAAGTCCCATCAAGTTTTTATGGGTCGCGATGTCAGCAGAAGATAAATCTCCCACTAATTCCTCACTCCTAGGCTGTTTTGTTTTGATTCAGGATCGACCATTATCAGTTTTTCATTGTGGAAGAAAAAAAAGAGTTCAAGTGGAGTAATTCAAAAAGACTAGAAGAATTAATGTATACCTGAATTCGGAGATAGTTGTATTCAACATTAAGAGCTTCAAGAATGTTTGCAAGTTGGACATCCACCATGTCTGCACTGGCTTGAGTAAATACATCTACTAGTGGAATTGATTTACGCTTGAATAACCAAGAAAATCCTCCCCATTCAAATGGATTATCAGCACTGTATTTCGCCTCACTCGTTCCTGACCCAGTCCCCAGAGAAATAACTAAAACTCCCCCATTGTCTCTTGGTTCTGAATCCTGATCAGTTTCCTCATTTGAACCCGAAGAACCTCTATTATTTTGACCCACAGGACGCAAAATATGTGGATATCTCTTGACAACCTCGCTCAAGGTAACCATAACCTGAAACAATTAATTGCCACCATTGTTAGTCAGTTTAGATGTTTATACTCTTTATAGTCAAGACACACCACTATTTAAGATCTCAGAGGATGGATGCATGGAGATTCATACTGGGTTGTTAGCAGCTACACCACCATCGACGAGGTGAAATTCCGTTTTCCCTTGCCTTTCGGAATCTTTATTAGGTTCAGAGTCATTGACAGAGAAATGATGGGGAGGCAGAAAGACTGGTGCAGCGGAGGTGGCAATACAGATATCCTTGAGTTTAACATTCAAGTTTGGGGTTTCCTTCAACTTATTCTCTCTCTGAAACTGCACAATGAAAACATCAAGCATAATGAAAATCCGACTGCTATTGTTTCTGCGTCAATGCAAGATCTCATGTTACCTAATTAATCCTCTCATAATGATTTGGAATTTGGATTATTACTGAATGACACTTGTATTCAACAACTAATATTTATCCACTCTGTGATCTCCAGCACATCTGATTGGTTCAAATTAGAGCTGGGATTTGGGCCAGCCCAATCGACTCCAACCCGACCCAGTCCAAGGTTTTATATAGGCCGGGCTTGAGTTTTCGGGCTCTATGATGGGCCAGGGCCAGAAAAAATCAGGTTTGGGTTAATTCATATGATATACACCTATGACGATTTGTATATTACATGTTTTTTATCAGACATATTTTCGATATACATCGTGGAGTATATATTAGTCATTTACTATATGTTTATGATTAGCCTAAATGCTATCCCATGCACAATAGCACAAACATGTACAAATGCAACCATGTAATTCATTTTTATTTGTATTAATTTTTTTTTGTTATATATACACATATATACATAAATCATGCATACATAGATTTATTGATGGCATTTGTGCATATTTTCAATCCATTTCACTTGTAGCTAAATTAGGCAATTAACTTAAAGTTCCATTTGGCAAATGTTTTTGAGATCTTTTCGTAGTTTTGACAGTCTATAGACGTATTGAATTTTTGACATAAGATCTGGGCTGTTTGAAGATCGTTTGACAGGTAAGCATCTTTTCGTGCGTCATTTCGGGTCTTTCTGCGTGAGATTAAAACACAGAAGATGTGGGAAGCTTCATTTAGAGCTTTCCGCATCTTTTCGGCGCCCTATCTTTTGGCGATGAAATCTTCCACGTGCCTAATGGGAATATACCAATTTTTGGTCTTCCCAATTTGTAAACAGCTGAAAGATTACACAGAAAGATGCACCAAATGGGGCCTCAATAAATAGTACCTACAAAAACATATTAAAAAAATTTTTCAAACCTGATTAAGTCATCTAGGCCCAATGAAACCGACCTGAGCCAGCCGGTAAACTTGGGACCCAACTGGAGGTCTAATATTAGTCTTGGTTATGGGCCAACCAATATTCCGTCCAAGCTGCACCCTTGTTTCAAGCAGAAACAGTGGGCCATTTTGGTCATTATACTTGCAGATGTTATATTACTAAAATACCCTCATCATGTCACGTGTAGCGCCCAGAGTGTATTGTGACGTTATGTAGATAACAAAAAACATGGTTTTTAAAAACGAACAGAGATCAAATCGGTCAGAGGTCTGGTTATTGGTTCGAACGATCCGATAGTTCGACCCGAACAGGGCCCTTTTTGATAAAAAATAAAAATATTTAAAAAATTAAAAAATTAGAAAATGGTCAAAATCGTTCGAACAATTAACCGGCCGGTTCAACGATTTACTGACCAAAATCAACGGTTTTGGGGAAAAAAGTGGATTTGGAGGAAAACGAGTGACCGGTTCCCGATTTTTTTAGTTCGACCATCCGGTCTTGTCCGGTTTTGAAAACAATGACAAAAAGCAATGAAACTAGTTAACAAACGTAGGAAATGTTATTTTATTACTAAAATAAAAGAATGTTTTTAAATTTTAGCTTAATAAAAAACTAACTCCATCTCCCTATTTTTTGTTTTTAAATTTATTAGACAATACAAAACTCAGGAATAATGCTAATTAAGATGGAGAGAGAGAATATTCCCGCACTGTTATAATCCGTCATTTAATAGTTTGACTTGGAATTGATACCACGTGGCCCAACTGGTATATATATAAGAGAGAGAGAGAAATAACCTGAAAGCTAGTGAAAATGGTTGGTTGGAGGATTTTGATATCAAAAGTTGGAATAACCACATTCGTCAATGTCTGCCCCAGCATTATTTCTCCAAGATTATCCTCAATAATTCGGTGGAGATACTTGCCATCGTACATAGGGCCAAACATTGCTCTGATATACTTTACAAAATTAAAGGGCCTTGTATGTTGCATAAAACAATAGACATTAGAAGAAGATGAATAATAATAATAATAATAATAATAATAATAATAATAATACCAGAATTGTGGGAAGATTTTGGGGCTATTTTTCAAGTAGAAGTCCTTGATTTCTTTAGCAGGGAGTTTAGGGCGTTTCTCTTTATCTGGTGCCGTTAACATTGCACAAATCAGACCACCTGTGCTTGTTCCAGCAATCACGTCAAAATAGTCTGCGATTCTCGCATCTTTTCCATCTACTTCCTGCACCAATTGGAGAGAAAACAATATAATCTTATTACCAAAGTTTTTAAAATCGATTCGGAGAACGAATCAGTTAGGGGTCCAGTTTCCGGGTCAAACGGTCTGACAGTTTAAACCGAATAATCTGCCCATTTTAATAAAAATAAATAAATAAACGATCAAAATCATTCTAAAAACAACCCTTAACACCTGTATGTGCGTTTCATGTACCTGTAATCTCTCTTCCAAGAACTTGAGAATAACAGCAGGGATGATTCCTCTTATACCACCTCCATCTATGCTAAGAACTGTAATTAGATCTCCGTCTTTGGGGGGCTTTAGGGGTGCACGGTGGTTTAAAGCAGCCATGAGAAACTTAGCTGTAAGAACCAAAAACTAAACATATGTAATAGAATGTTGCAGAGGTATCTGCAGAAAGCTTATGCTGAGCTTTCAGCAAAAGTTAAAGCTTCCAATTATCAGAAAAAACTGTCTTATTGATCACCTCAAGAATCATTATTTATAGGCTTTTCATGGAAGTAGTGGACGCGTTCCTTGAATTTGTTTAAATGCAAGTTGTGTTTTAGTCGTTTTATGGGAGTACTTCATCATTAATTAAGTTACATTACGTAACATTGATAGAGCGTTGACATTGAGGACTTGAATATCCAGAACCCTAATGGCGGCGACAGTCCCGGCCACGAGTAATAATTCAACCAATGTGCCTTTCCTGGATACAATCTACGTAGTTATCACTCTTCTGTTCAAACAATCAAACAACAAAAGAATTGAAAACTAGACAATATGCTCACTGGAGAAAGATTTTGTTAAGGTATCGTTCGTTTTTGGGTAAATAATTTTTTCGGGTAAACATAATTAGTTGGATAAGGTTTTTTTGGAAAACATTTATCCGGGTAAGTATATTTATCCATGTTTTTTTGTCTCTCATGTAAATAAGGTATTGACTATTTTAGTTATAGAAATCTATTATTAAAATGGCATTTATGTCCCATTCAAGTGTTGGCAACTTTCCCCTATGTGAAAAAATTATTTATCCACTTAGGAAATGGGTATCACTTTCCTGAATAAGTGCTACTCACGAAAATGAATTTTTCATGGTCCCTACATAAACTTGAAAAAAGAACATGAGATTCTTGGTCAATAAGAACCAAAATCCCATTAACCAATTTTCCCCTTTCTCAAAATCTAAAAAAAGAAAAAACCCCTAAATGTATTATTCATGGATGGGGGGATGAATATTCCCGCACTGTTATAATCCGTCATTTAATAATATATAACATCAAGAATTACTCGTTTGGATAATCAAGTCTCTTGCTTCTCAGCTTTCCGCTGTGAAAAACAAAATTGAACCTGAAAGTGTTTGATAACAGCTGCTTTCTTATAAGCTTAAGTACTTTTAAGGCCCATGCATAAAACCTCTAATTAGGGTTTTGTGCTTTTGGTTTTTGGAATTCATCTATTTAATACTCTATACAAGTACCCAATTAAATTGCATGGTTGAATTTCTTCTTTTTTTTTTTTGCATTGTTTGATTGAACCTTAATTCAATATATTAATGTAGTTTAATTCAATATAAGTAGCTAGCTATGAAATATGAATTGCAACTCCCCTGGACACTTTTCCGTAGTCGGATGTAAATGAGAATATGAGATCTAGCTTGACCAAATTATCATTAAGAATTAAGACTCCCGCTAAGGTAATTAATGGCTCCATTAAAGCTTACATTTTGAAAAGACTTATTACCTTACTAGCTACTTTATTGACATTTGGACGCTCTCTATTTCTTACAACACTTGAATGTACAGTAAGGGTGCCGTCTCTCTCATGCAAGAAACAATTTGACGTGGCAGCCAGAGTAATGCCGGATCTCCTGCACCGGAATTACTGCACTTGCACTCATTTTGAAAAATCCAAAATCCTAGAATTGAGAAAGAAAAAAAGACTGCCCAGACGACATATAACAACGTGTTGGGGTCTCAGTGACGAGAAACTGTTATCCTGAATCTCCTGATTCATTGTTCCAACTAAAAGCTAAGATTTATGTAAAGAACATCAACCAAAGTAAAGAACAATCGAAGATGTTCTGTTAACTGAATTGCAGGATGTAGTGATGGTGTAGTGGCTTTAATTTGAGGCCAAGGCAACGCTTCGGACGACGATGGCAGAGAAGAAAGCTATATAGGGAAGTAGAGATGGTGTCACCACCATGAGAGCTACTGGCGGTGGTACGCCTCCCGTTGGCCTAAAGCAGTGGCCCAGAGAGACCGAAATAGTTCACCGATGGGCACCCTCTCCCTGATTCTGGTGCAGGTGATTGTAGGAGATGCCATTGGGATAGCAGTCGAATTTTAAAATCCAAATCATCTCGTTCATCTAGTCTCTAATGAGAGGCAACAATTCCGAAAATCAAACCTCGATTTCGGATGTAGATCAGGTTCAAGATACGGGTTCTATCCCTTTCCATTGCAACCTAGCTAGATAGGTCAAAAGTTGGGATGAGGTATAAGTATAGCAGTAAAGTGAGCCAAGCCGCTCGCAGATTGCAACAGCGCAGCACGACACGGGTTGTTCCAAGCATGGTGCGGTCATTGTAGTTGTTCGGGTGATGGCTGAGTTGGTCCTGGGAGACACGTGGCCGCTCAGTCATCGTTCGGTCATCCCGGCCACGTCGGTATAGTTTGACCAACTCTGTCACGTATACTGACTCCACAGCCTCGACCGGGCTACGCTATTACCATGGCCCCCTGTCTTATCCTCTCAGCCACGTCAGCAACATGTCACGCGAATGAGCACAACTACGGATAAGAGGAAAGAGGATGACAACTCTGCAGGGGAATAGGACTCTATCCCAAGGGCCTCAGTGGGGGAACCACCTCCAGACGAGCTTGCGATTATGAGGCAGCCCAGTTCTGCCACTGCTGGTTCTCCTTCATCTAGCAGACAATCTCCTCCTCATTTTCCATTTCCACACCTGCACCGTGGAATCGCAACAGTAAAAACGAGATAAAAAAAAAAACAAAGAGAGAGAGAGAGAGAGGAGGAGAAAGGGGATTTGACAAGTAAACCGAAGCAACAAAAAGAACAAACCAGCCACCTTGTTCATCAACCCGACAAGCATCAACATCTCAGAGCAAGTGTACACCATCACGTCTATCTCACCGATCATGCTCAAGACCGACCTCTCCTCCCAGGTGAGCGCAGACCACAGAGGCTGCGGCACTCTCGTCGCCAGCGGCTGCAACACAGCCGAGAAGGGGAGCCCCCGAAACAATGCAGGAAGAAGAAGGTCTCCTTCCAATGCTTCATAGAAGAGGGGGGCCCGACCAACAGCTTGATATTCCTCCTAGTCGAGAAGTAATAGTAGCCCTACTAGTGATGTTTCAACTGAAGGAGGAAGCTCACCATACCAAGGGTCAACTCGATATCACAGACCGCACAGTAAGACATAAGGTCGAACAAAAATCTAAAGGAATTCAGCATCAACTACACCGGCAATACTCGGTACCATCCAAACACCCCAACGATCCCTTCATTCAGAGGAAACCTCAGCCTAGCTTCCAAACTGCTTTCGTACACGCATACCTCACATGGTCGACCATCCATTGGGATCTCACTAGGTTGTGGACACCGCATCCCAAACTCCTCGGGGATGTCGTACATAGCTCGGATTCGAGCCATATCCCCAGGGGTCAAAACGCAGGGGTGGTTCCAAACTAACGACCAGCCCGCAAGGGACGCTCTACTTCTACCCTAGAGGGACCAACCTCGGCATCCTCAACCTAGGCAACCTCAAAATTCTCGACCTCAGACTCAAAATCAAAGCTGCTAGAACTCGACAATGAACAAGAAGAGGAAGAAGATGAATGGGAAGATGAGGAAGACATCTTACCAAACTTGAAGCTACAGAACCAAAGAGCCAAAGCCGAGTAACGCAACAACCCTTCGTCGAGCTATCTAAGCAATCCCTCTCACAAATGGCAAGGAGAAATGCCCATCCACCCCCTTCTTATAACCCACAAGAGTGCGAATCGAAGCCAGATCGACGATGGGGATCAAGTGTCTCTGTGATGAAGCTCCGAAAGACCAATCAGCGTGATTGTCACCGCGCGCGAAAGGCCTCGGGAACCGAAGAAATGATCTTGACAAGCAACGGTAAGGGCAATAATTGCTCCGGTCCACCCTGAAGCGCCGGTCCAACCAATGCCGCGTATGCCCGAGGTTTGCCCAGGACCACCGGTCCAATCAGCCTCTCGAGTCTCCTCAAGACACCGAGCAACGAGCGTCGACCAAAGGATGCCGCATTGTGCCTCAACCGAGCACTCCACTCTTCGACTTCGGAACTAGGGGAGTGGTGTTTGGATTCCAAAATTTAAAGAACAAATTCCTTAGTCAAAGAACAGAGAGCCCTTCCTCGGTGCAACATTGCCGAGCGTCATAGAGGCCCCAACTTTGGAGCTTGGCACCTTCATCGGCGCAACATTTCCGAGCATCTAAGAGGCCCCAACTTCGGATCTTGGCACCTTCCTTGGCGTAGCATTGTTGAGCATCAAAGAGGCCCTGACTTCGAAGCTTAACTCCACCTCGGCACCTGGCCGAGCTAAACGACCACGTAGCATTGCAGCCGAGGAACAAAGAGCCCTTCCTCGGCACAACGCTACTGAGCATCAGGAAGATTCAAACCTCAAAGCTCAACTCAACACCACGGTGCCCTGCTGGGATAATGACATCGCAACACCTCTGCCAAGCACTCCCCCTCCTCGGCTCCAAAACTGGGGGAGTGGTGTTCAGATTCCAAAGTTAAAATTCTTGGAGTTCTGCAACCGACGATTGTAGGACTCCTCAGCCATAGCCCACATTACGCGGACCCCAAATTTTGGCAAGCACCAAGGAACACCAAGTGGACCAAGTGCTCAATCAGACTTCAACTAGACTTCAACTTGGAGTTTCTCAACCGAGGAACAAAGCGTCCTACCACACTACACCTCAGCCGAACACTTCATTCTCGACCTCAGAACTGGGGGAGTGGTGTTTGGGCCATGGCTAAGCTGGTCCTGAGAGACACGTGGCCGCCCAGTCATCGCCCGGCCTCGACCAAGCTACACTATTACCGTGGCCCCTGATAACACTGTATTTTGATGCCTTAAGGGCAACATTTCAGGGATATTTTAGACCTTAGGCTAGCTAATATGTACCATTTTTCTGGTTAAATTCAATATTATGACCTCTGAGGGTCCCTGTGCAAATTATGGGTAAAAACTGGGAAAATTACAGAGTTTCCTACAGATTTTGGGAAGCTGGTGCGAATTCCAACTGAGAGAGGGGGTGTTTCTATGAAAAACTGAGCACAGGAGGGTGCCTCCTATCTGCTAAACCCAGATAGGTGTCTTTCTGGTGAAATAACTCTCTCTTTGAAGCCCTAGGTGCCTCCCCCTCATCTCTTTATCTCCTAGCCACCCCCAGCTCTACAAATCCCCATCTTTCACTACAACCTCTCTCTAATCTCAACCATCCAAAACTTAGCAACCACTCATACCCTTAGATCTCTCCCTAGACAGCATCCTAGTCGTACACCTCACTCCTTAAACCTCAACCAATCACCTTAGGGTGCCACATCACACTAACCAATCACATTTCTCCATCTCTAGGCGCCCAAATCTGCTCCATCCATTCCGGGCACCCAAATCTCAGCCTTACATAATATTGGGCACCCTCTCCTTCTCTTCTCAGCCTTAGGATCACTTTAGAAAATCCTAACCCTCCATTCTCAATCCTAGGGCACCCATATTTTTGCAAAAACCCAGCTGTCGCCCCTCTCTTTCTCTCTTTTCCCAAACCCATCCTTCCTTCTTTATTAAAAGAACCCAAGGGGTCCTAAGAAGGGGTTGGATTCTGCCCCTAGGTAAGACGGAAGGTTGTTCTTGAGAAGTTCAAAGGTAGAGGAAGAGGAGAACGCCCAGGCATGAGGAGGGGTTCCTGCTTGTAGTTCGCCTAGCCACTACTGTCACCTCTGGATCAGGATCCCAACCAGTTTCCCATAGTTTTAGATTTACTTTTTACACATATTTTTATTTTTCGTTCTTTAAATTCTAGTTTTTCTTTTATTTCTATAATTTATTTTTATCAAATTTAATTTTTGTCTTCCTTTCTACAGATCTGAAATTTAGCCAGGTAAGACAAAAGGCCCAGCTCGAGGAGTTCGAGGGTCAAAGGATAGATCCGGAGACTACTACCTCTGACTGAGTTGCAGATTTTTTATTTAGTTTTTTTTATTTATGTTATTTATTTATTTTTCTGCAATTTGTACTTTCAACATTGTTAGAATTTTATTTTAATGGATTCTAGTTGAGTTAATTAAATTTTGTGTTTTTGCAATCTCAAATCTTGTTATTTTGTCCGGATTGAAGTACGTAACAATTCTCTCCTTGCTTCCCTGTGGATACGACCCCTTTCTCACCACTAACTACGTTTTGTAGTTATTTTGGGAATCAAAATATTTATAAATATTGAAACTGGTGTTCTGAAATGATTAACGACATGCTTTTGGACACACCAAGTTTTTGGCACCATTGCCAAGGAAGCAACTGAGAAAAAAAATTTATTTGCTTTGTTCAGATCTATTTCATTATTTTTTTATTTTTGTTTGATTACTTGATCTGTAATCTCATTTTAATTCTTGTTTCTCTTTGATTTTGCAGGACGTAATAGCAAAAGGTGGGGTACCGGAGAGTTGCCAGACTGTTGAAGAAAAGAGAAGATAAGAGAAATTAGCATTACGATTTAGGTGTAGTCGTCCCCATTTAATCCTGTTTTTTTGTTTTTATTTTCTATTTAATCTTTAGAGTAGTGAACACCCTTCTTAATCTTCATTTCTATAGTATTAATTTTTTGCAAAATTACTTCCTTTATTTTTCTGTTTTTTGTGATTAATTGTTGTTGTAATTAATTGCTCCCTTAATTAGTGGATTAATTGAATAATTGATTGTTAATTAGGAAATTATTCAAAATTTTGTATTTGAGTTTAAATTTCAAAACTTGAATTTGAATTTGAATCTGAATTCGAATTTGAATTTTAATTTTAATTTCAAATTTCAAATTTCAAAAAAAATTAATATTTTAAATTTTTTTTTGCATTTGCATTCCAACATTTAGGGCTTGTTATGTTCTAGAGCATGCATCATATGAGATTATTTAATTGCTAAAATTATCTTGTTAGTTGTTAATGTGTTAGGGATTTTCATTTTTAATTGCTCTCTTTGCTGAATTAATTTCTTTTATTATTTTATGTTAAATTGATAAATTTCATATTAGATATAACTGTTCATGCATTGTAACTAGTTGCATTTATTTTGTTTATTGTGTTTTTCCGTTAATCCATTTAAGGGCAATCCAATTTAAATAAGATAAGGCAGGGATTTCATCACCCTTTCTTGGCCTAAAAACTACCACCCTTTCATGTGTGGTTCACCCTAAACCTTAATTTAAAATTTGGATAGCAAGATCCTTTAGGAGGCACCACACATTTGGCTCAAAAGTGTGCTGAATTTTAGGGAAGCTTGTAATTACTTTCCATAAGCGACAGTTGGTGTCTAAGGAAAGAGGTTAACCGGCTAAGCCTAAGAGGGTTTTGTGGTTACTTAATTAGGTCCTTGCGAGAGAAAGGGGAGCCTCCCACATCCCCACCTCTTACCTGGCTAACCAAAGGAAGTAGTGTAATTCCAAGTGAACCTAAGATGATTCACATTTGTTGAACCACTAGTTTAGGAAACCATAGTTTAGCCCCTATGTCATGTGTTTTACTTGTTTGTGCTTAATCAAAAAAACAATTAAAACAAAATAAAATGAATTCAATGGCCGGAGTTTGTAAAATGAGAAACTACTTCCAACCTAAGCCACGGATAGATTGGAACCATGTGTCTCAACAACTGGATAAGATTAATGGGATAGGCCAAAAGCTTGATCAATTCTTCACCTATAACCAACAACCGGGCCCATCTACACCTTATCTTGAAGTTCATTCCATTTGTGCCAGCCCGACCCACTAAGTTGGTGATTGTCCAACGGCGGTCCAGTTTTTGCCATTTATCCAAGAACAAGTTCAGACAGCCTAGAGTTTCTCGATGCCTAATAATGACCCATTTTCAAATACTTACAACCCTGTGTAGAGAAATCACCCTAACTTTTCTTGGAGGACACATCAACCTAACACACAGTCTCAGTAGTACCATCCATCTAACTCCATGGCCCAGCAATTTTAGAGGCCACAAGTGCAGAGCCAATTCCAGTAGACTTATCCTAGGAACCAGCCGGTCCAACCTTATCAGGTTTACCCACAACCTCCTCAGACCAGTACAACTAATGACAAATTCATGCAGCTTCAGTAGTAGTTCATCGCTAGATTAGAGAGCCAAATAGGACAGCTAGCCAAAGACAATGCGAGGAGAGAGGTAGGACAACTACCGAGTCAACCGGTTGTGAATCCTAGAAATCAGCCACTGGGTTTTCCTCCACAACAGGTTTAACTACCTCCTAAGAACCCTCAATTTGAAAATGCCAAGGCTATTACGACCTTAAGGAGTGGGAGGATTTTAAATGACCCGTATGAGAAAACAAAATTTGAAAACATCAGTAAAGAAAAAAAAGAGCAAGAAGACCATAAGTTACGAGGGGAAGAAAAAGGAAAGGGAAATTTAGAAGAACCTATAGTAAACCGACCTGTAGTTCCCTTTCCAACTGCACTCACAGTCAGGCCATTGCGAAAGATGAAAGAGACTCACAATGAGGAGATTAGGGAGTTATTCAAGCAAGTTCATATTAACATCCCTCTCCTCGACGTGATTCAACATGTCCCGGCCTACGCCAAGTTCTTGAAAGAGTTATTCAAGCAAGTCCACAAAAAGCGATGCTCTCAGCAGATGTTAGTGCGGTTCTCCTAAACTAACTCCCCAAGAAAATGAAAGACCCTAGTGCTCCTCTAATAAGTTGTGTCATCTCTGGAATCACTTTCGATTAGGCCCTATTGGATCTTGGGGCTAGTGTAAATCTACTCCCCTCCATTATTTATGAAAGGTTCAGGATCGACGAGTTAAAACCTACCCCGGTAATTCTGCAACTCACTGATCGGTCAGTCAAGACTCCTCGAGGTGTTATTGAGGACATCATTGTCCGAGTAGAGGATTGTTACTTTCCAATGGATTTTGTCATCCTAGACATGACCCCTACTAAGGAACTGAACCATAACCCCCAATCGAGGGGGTTGGGCGTATAGGGTGGGTGGGTTGTGCGTGTTGGGTGGGGTGGGGTGGGGGGGGGGGGGCTAGGCATTTTGTCGAACACATGACAATCAATGACTGCATCTATTCGAAATCCCACCATTGTTCTCCTTTCTTCTCCCCCACACTGCAGTGGCAGTGGCACAGTTTATTAGTCACCGTCATTATCCTCCCCTACACCACAGGTTTCAAAACCCTCCTTGGGGTCACCAATGACGGTGCCAGTGCTGCCAACGTTGCAAGTTAAAACGACACTACAAGTTAAAATGGCACCGTCACCGTTCTGTAAGAGGATGTCGGTGACGAACCTTACTCTAAGAAAACGTCCACCGCACCAATGATGTCGATGCCGACAATCAACAATCTAGTGCTGGTGACTAGAAACAGGATGGTAGTGAGCCCTACACTGCAGTTCCAATGCTGGTGACAAGTAACGATCCAATCGATTTAGTGCTGACAGAGCTAGCAAGCATGAACTAAAACCAAAAGGGTATTTTTTACCTAAAAGGGTAGTTTGGGAATTATGGAAAAAATATCAATCACGTGGTGTCACATGCAAACGGGACCCAATGATCGAGTAATGGCAGGGGAGGATTTGGACAATTGTCAAAAAACTTAATGGTACCGCAAGACTAGCTAAATAGTATTGTGTGTCAATACGCTAATTAGTAGGGGTAGTTTAAGAGATTTACCCTAAATTTTTAGTTCTTCATTCGATTTTTTAAGATGACATGTAAGCAGGCATTCAAATCACCGATTTGACATTTGAATGACCCATTCTTTCATACTTCTCTCTCAATTCTCTAGCTCTCACTTTTTTATCTCGTCCAATGACACTCAAGTGGTGTTTGATAAATTTGAAATCTACAATATGAAAAGTTAAAAAGATATTAAAAGTATTTGAAATATGAAAAGAGATATAGTTGCTTTTTGACTTTTTAGATGCTCTAAAAAACGAAGGTTGTTTGTGTTGGATTAAACTTTCGATATCTGAAATTCATTGATTTTACTATTTTACCCTTAAAATAGACCATTTGGTAATTTTGAGTTCAATTTTCATTATATCATAAAAAATAATTTATTAAATTCAAAATAATATTAAAAAATATGAGTAAATTATAAAAAAAAAGTAATTTATTAAAATAAGAATAAAATTTAAAATACATAATAATTTAATAATAATGAAAATAGTAATGAAGACCATGAAGCAATAAAAAATTAATAATTATCAAATTAATATCTTAGCGCGTTAAGCACCTAGGGAGGCTCTTTTCTATTTAGATTTGAAATTGGGTTTTAGATCTGAAAATAAGACCCAACCCAAACATAGGTGGCATCCGAAAAGCAACATTGTCAGACTTCAAAGATCTAAAAAGTGCTATCAAATGCCACCTCACTCAAATGCTCTTTCTTCTAGATCTTTCTCTCTTCCCCATTATTCTCCTCCTTCTCTCATTATAATTTTAATTTTTCTTCTCTCTCATTATTCTCCCCGCTCTCTCATTATAATTCTATTTTTTCTTTTCTTGAGAAGACAAAAAAGATCTTGTTAGATGATTGAGATCTTTTATCTCAAAAGTTGCATGTATGACATCTTCCCCAATTACTCGCATCTCTCTACTATTCTCCCCTCTACTATTCTCCCATCTTCCTTAACTTTGTCTTTTGTTCTAACTAATAGCGTTGAACTCACCCTTTTTAGCAAGGATCCTCCAACAAAGAGGAGGTAGTATGTTGTCATGGTCTCCAAATGTTGTCTTTTGGTAGACCTTACATGGTTTAATTTTTCTTTTCTTTTGGCCATTGGGAATTTTTGTAGGTGTGTATAAGTTTCATGTTTCTTTTGTTTTGTTTCATTTTCTTCCTATTGTTGCTTTGGTATCTAATGTTTGGTTTTTGCAAGTTTCTGCTTTTGCGTTTTTTTTAGTGTGTATGGAGGAGGATTTGACCCTCTAGTGACAACGCAACATGTGGAACTTCCCGATCATCACCTACCACCTCAGAGCAATAAACTACAATACCTACCTACTTCCAAAGTCCCATAAACCAGACTACAGTTGAATCGGTGATCTACATGATGTGGTGACCAACTTCTCCCAAGTGTGGATGTCTCCTAGTTTTCCAGGATCACGTTTCTTAATCGGTGGACCCATCTCCCCACAACGCATGCTTCGGAGTCAACCGGATGAGCCTTACCCCTCCATGCAGATTCCATTTCCAACTCAAAAACTTCCTCCGAGCGAGGTGGACACGCCTTACCAGGAATCTCGGGAGAATAGTGTGAAGCCCATAGTAACCCATGCCTATACAAAGGCATCTCATCCACCATAAGAGGTACGTGTGATTTAGATCTCAGAATTCTCTAGCGCTCACTTTCTAGCTCTCACACACCCATCGCTGACTTAAGTATCGGAGTACCCACACCCAAAAGGCTTCCCGAACACTCTGATTCCCTTTTTCTTGCAATTCAACCAAGTGACCTACTTAGTTTGGTGTCTGAGCTGTATAGCAGCAAGGAGCACTAGATCGTGCATCGTCAATTGGTGTCGCCTGTGGGAATTGTGACTAAAAGCTAGGTTCTCACCATACCCTTTGCAATACCACTGATGGCATCTTCAAGCAACGCTAACAACGTTCGATTGACGTTACTACACTAGGGGAAGAATCAACCTGCATCGAGCATCAAGAACCCAATAGTTACAATTGGGAAAATCAGCATCCCCTTCACTTTACCAGGTATCACAGCCTCCTTGGGGTTGAACCTCCCTCTACCCTCATTAACTGTGCCTCTCCCGACGGTCCAGCCCTCAATGGTTCCTACCAATATTGACAACCAACAACTTTATGAGTTGATGTGGTATGTCTGCAATATTGATCTGTAGATGTAGACATTGGAATGTTGCTAGGCAGTGATGATTGCGATGCCGCACTAGTTCGAGCTTGTCATGCAGATGTCGCAAGCACCTCATCAGCAACAACAGCAACAACACCATCAGTAGTTTGTCGGCCATCTCCCTGCTCTAGTTATGAATGAAAATTTGAACCATCTTCCCAGCGGCTTGAACTAGGAACAGAATTGGGTCCCTGACCCTATTCACAACTAGAACCAGAACTAGGGAAGAAATCAATAGTGCACACGTAACCTATAAGATCGGGATTCCTCAATAGAATCTGAGGGAACAAGTCGAGCTAGCTCCACAGCTGACCCTTCCAACACCGATAGAATAGAGGGGTCCCGAAGGAGGCATCACGGATGCTCCCGACAGAGCCCGAAAAGAACCCATTTCACCCCAAATGAGGGTGAGGATGTGAAGGAGAAGGTGGTCGCCAATTCCTCTGCCTTAATTGTCATATGAGTATCGCCACTGGTGATTGAGATCCTTGTGGCACCCCACCCCAAGGACTTCAAGGCCCCCAGCCTCGAGTTCTATGATGGCACCAGTAACCCAATCAACCATGTCGACAGCTTTCAAGCCCTAATGCAGCTTCACAAGGAAACAAATGCAAGCCTATGCATGGTTTTTCTGACCACTTTCTGATGCATAACTCGACTGTGGTACTCAGGGTTGGTCATACGATTTATCAAGACTTGGAACCAGCTCGTCAACCTGTTCACAACATTTTGCGACAAGTAAACGATGCCCAAAGTCGGCAACCTGCTTCCTGAACGTGGTCCAGTGAGATGATGGAACACTCATGGACTACATAAAGAGGTTCAATTTGGATGCAAATTGCAAAATCCAAATCTGATTACATAAACACCTCATCCAAATATGTGATAATTGGATCGAGTTGTGAAGTTTCAAGTATCATTGATAGGCCTATCTACTTCGCTAGATTCTTCCTTTTGTAATGTTTTATCTTTTTGGTGTATCATTTTTTGTTCATTTATAAAAAAAAAAATGTAAGATTTAAATAGAAGGGAATGATGTAAACAGTAGTAGTTCAATTTACAATTTAAACATCACAATTAAATAGGGATTAAATTCAAAAATGAGTATTTTAGTCAAAAGAAAGTTTCACAATCTTATTCATATTTTTAATAGTGTAAATATAGAATTAAAGATGTGTTCAAATTTTACTATATATATATATTTTTTTGTATTTCTATGTGTAAAAGTGATTTTGATATGTCACACTTACTTTTTGTTTAATATGATAATTATATGATATTATACATCTTCCTAAATATTTTTTTATTTTTCAAAATTTATGTATTTTGTTCATTTATGTATTTTTATGTTTTATTAATTTTTATTATTTTTTTATGACATTAAATGTTAACACATTTGACCCAAAAGTTGAACTTTGATTTTTTCTAAACAGTAAAATAATTTCATTTTGGTCAATTCTAAATTATGTATTCCATTTTCATTATCAATAAAAACAATTCTTGTTTATTACACTTGTTGTTTTAGATTAATTAATAAAAATATCATAAATGTGTCTAATTTTTCTATATTTTTGTAATTTTCTATATTTATTCCTATTTTAAATATTTTATTACCTAATTATCAATTTGATCCGGATGGTTGAATTTCTTAGACACCACTTGAACAAAGAATGGTTTTGTTTTTGAGTAAATTTTAAAATATATGGGTTTATGTTGTTAAAAATATTGACATAGATCTAATTAGTAGCATTTATTAGTAAAAAATAACTTAAAGATAGGATTTAATAAGATAAAATGGGTGTTAATAATTTAAGTGTAAGACTTAATGAGAGTGAATTAAATGAGGTGGGAAATAATAATTGAAGTTACATTTTCAACCCTTACCATTAGATGCACTAAATACACAATTATGGGCATTTTAGTCACCATTAAAGCTGTAATAAAATGGCTTTTATACCCTTTCTCGAACAAAGAAATAGAGGGTAATTTTAGTCTAAAAAAAGTTTCGCACTGCATTACCACTTTTATGTATAGTATAGATTTTTCTTATTTTTGTATTCTTCTTTCTTTGCATTTATATTGCCAATGTCAATTCTCAAATAGATCGTTGTGGTGGAAGTTTCTTGTTGAAGAAGAAAATAGGGTTTTCCTCCTAAGTTTCTCCATAAATTTCTCTCCAACTAGAAAGTCAAGTTACATACTTTTTCCTTTTCTTAGGTTTTAACTTTTAGGCTATGTTTGGTTTGACGGAAAAAGGTAGGGAAAGGAAGGAAAAGACAGGAAAACCAATACAAGGTTTCTAAAGATTTCCCTACCTTTCCCTTCATTTCCCTACATTTTCCTTCAAACCAAACATAAGGTTAAGATGATTTGAATTTCAAAATATGAAAAAGCAATTAATGGAGGGTTTAAGATCTTTATTGTTATTTGCTTTCTATACATGACCAATGTGTTATAAAATGCATGAGTGGAAATGCAATATGGGTTGCAGCAATGCAAGTGTAGGAGATCTAGGCTCCTCTAAATTAAAGTCCCTCAAGTTGGAGGGCAGATTTGCAAAACCCTTTTTCACAGCACATATAATGAGACAACTATCAACACAACAATTGCAGTACAAAAAGGGCAGCTTGTCATTTTAAGGATGGGGAAGCTACAATACAAGTGGCGGGAGCCTGGGATCCTCAATTAAGGTGGTGGTCTCTGTTATTAATTGGTCCAACTAATTTGAAGGGTTGTCTTCCTAAGTGCTTGGCAGGTGGTTTGATTGGGGATGGTTCTAAGCATGATGCCTTGGTTTCTTGGGTTGAGATGGGATGGCATGTAGAGAAACCATTGATTAGATCCCTTAAAGGGGACAAGTTCTTATTTAGTTTTTCCTTGGAAATGGAACTAATATTCATATTAAAGAATGGGAGGAAATGCTCTAATGGCCAATGTTTGTGGCCCCTGAGATTCTATGTTGTACAAGTTATTGCTAGAGTAGGGCTACTGAGACAATAATAGGTGCACATCTTTGGACTTCCTCTTACTTGGTCTCAATAGAGTCTTTGCACATGTTGTTTTGGGTAGCTTAGTGGACAAAATCCTGAAGTGGGTGGATGTGGTGTTAGAGTTGAGATTTATTAAGTCAAGGTGGCACCTGAGGGAGAGACACCATGGTTGAAGACCATAACTAAAGTTCTCCCTTCATACATTATTTTCTGTTGTCGGAAAAAAAGAAGTTGGTGTAGGGGTGGGATGGGCGGGGGACCTATCTTGGCTTATGGTTTTAATTGTGGTGTCTAGATTGGGAGACAGGAGAGTGAAGGATTGTTGGGGTTTCTCACACTACCATAAGCTAGACGAGTGTTTAGGAGGCAGAGTTGGATCATGGTATGTTTTTAATTTATGTTGGGAAGGAAGGAGGTTTCATTTCAAACTTAAATTCAAATTTTACTTTTCACCTAGTGGCTAATGGGGGGAGGACAGTGGTTGATTGATTGGTGGTACCCACAAACATGGATCCAGGTCCAAAGTTGTGTACAAGTACATCTTTGGCTGATATGTATGATCACCTATTCGAGTTAGAGTTAGGTCCACATCTCAGGCTAACACGTTTATCTCATTAATAATAAATATTTGGGAATGGTTAAAAGATGTTGCACCCAACATGAATTGTTGGGTATAGTCAAAAAGGATATCCAAGCCTACAAGTTTATGAATAAGGTGTAGCAATAATCTGCTAATACCTAGGAAAGTGGTCGTTTCATTGGAGCAGATAAGAAAGATGGTGTCAAGGGATTCAACCTATGATTTGAAGGCGTCCATTTCTACTAGTCATCCTAGAGGAGAGGTTAGTAGCAGCATTTTTGGACTAGCATTAATCCAAATGGTTGGACTGTTTGGCCGGGAACCATCCACGTACACAATCAGTTCCATTTCACCCTTAATCTGTTCTTTGGCTAAAGTCATTGATTTAAACACTTAGTCAATGACCTGCTGACTCAAGCAATCTAACCCTCAACCAGTTCTACCCAGACAATGACTTTTGGCCATTTTTTATTTTAATTATTTTTTAATTTTTTAAATTGGAATGAATTATCTATTCGAATCAGATGGTTGAATCATTAATCTAGAAACTGGTGGCCAAAGTGGTTCTAGTTCTGGGTCAGTTTTTAAAACATTGGTTATTAGTTTAAGGAGGTTGTGGATTTTGAATCTAATGGAACTAAGAGAGAGATCTATATAGTGCAGAGGCAACTCTAAGATGGAAGAAGCAGGAGATCTAGGTTAGGAAAATTTGGACCCTTGTTGCTTGGTCAACTAGATGGAGCATGGGTAGAATCAACGTATAAGAAAAAGGCTATGAATTTGGATCTCCAAATGAGAAAAGAACTGTTATTTTACGTGGTGAAGAGCATACAAGGGAGGCATTTTGGTCACTAGAAGCCGAGTCTTTCAAGCAAAGCAAGATAAGGATTTGTTGTATGGTCTGACCAAGGAGTAAAGTGAGGTTGAGCCCATAAAAGGAGATGAAGACTTCTACTACTATGATGGGTTGCCTAGGAGTTGGAAATTAAGTAAGTTGGTGAAATTTTAGGTGGATATTCAAAAAGAGGAGAAAATCTAAAAACACAAGAGATAAAGGAAAAGAGGGTCAAAGGATGAACCCGATCTAAGAAGTCTATTTGGGATCAAGGATGGCAATTTTCCTCGTAAAATCGGGGTCCCGCCCCGCCCTGCCCCGAACAGGGTGGGTTTTCCCTGACCCTAAACAGGGACAGGGCGGGGATGGGGAAAATATTTTTTCCCTAAACTGGGGATGGGTTTTGTATATAATTCCCCAAACCCACCCTGAACCTGAAGGTAAATTAGTAAAATATCTCTAGTTTTAATATTGATATGTAAAATATCTCTAAGTTTCCCTAAATTCTTAAAGTCCTAGGATCCCATAATTCTATTTCTGAATTACCCCTAAAGTATTATAATTTTATTCCTAAAATACCCCCAAATTCCTATATCCTGTGTAAATTGTCCATAAAATAGATAATTTTTAAATAATTGCCTTGGAGTAGGGAAAATTTAGGGATTCCCCGTCCCCGACAGGGAGTGGATGCCCCTCCCCAACCCCGCCCTGCTATCGGGGCCAGGGCGGGGACGGGGCAGAGTATCTTGACTACGAGGCGAGGATGTGGAGGGGGTGCCCCACCCCATTGCCATTCCTATTTGGGATACTTAACTAAGAGAATAATGACCTTAGCTATATAAACCCATAGGTAGCATTAGAATCAATGCAACCGGACTAGGATTTTGGGAGTTGAGTCCTTTACCTTTCGATTTAGACTAGCAAATGATGGTGCCATACTAAAACTATGTTTTGAATGTCCTTCCCTCTGAATTAGTTGTGTCTCTGACATTTGATCCTAACTACAACTGGCTAGTGACTTCACCAAATCTAGCTACTTGGCACCAAGGATTAAAGTGTTAGTATCGGGTATCGTATCAAAAAACTTGGATATAAATACGGATATGCTTAGGAAATGTATGGATACGGACGAAAAATATAAAAATTCGTGGGTACGCTAAGGAAATTCATATAAATTCAATAATTATATTAATAATTTCAAGTTTAATGTCAAAATAACATATAAATACATAGGAATTGTATATTTTAATAGTATGTCTGAAGAAATATATTATTATTGATATAACGAGATGTATAGATATTATACAATTTTATTGATAGTGCATCAATTTTTATTTTTATTAAAATCCAAGGCACAAAAAATATGCAACCATTATATTTGAATTATTATATCAATTTTTTTTTATTTTACTATTTCAATTTTTAACATCAACTAAAAATTAATTTGAAAATGTTCAGTAAATAATACTTTCACTTTTGTAAACAAAAAATACGTTTATATAAAATGTAAATGAAATTTTGAATATACATATCATATGAAAATTCATAAATTTCAATTACTAAAACAATTATTCATTATTAATATATTTTTTTTATTTTTATGAATTTTTTAAAATAAAAAATTAATTTTTATTTAAATGTAGATTAGTGGATTTGATATATTCAATTTATATTATATTCTCAAATATTTTGTAAACAATATTTTATCTTTGTAATAACAAATACATTGTTATTTAAAGCAAATTGAAATATTAATTAATAATTCTAAGTATTAAAATAATTATTCTATTAATAATATTTTTATTTGTATAAATATATTAAAATTAAAAATCATGTATATTTTTGTGGATTTGATAAATTATTTATTTTATTGGTTTATAAAATAATAATTTTGAATATTATTCTTCTTAATTTGTACTTGGAGTTATTGAAAATACTATTTGATTAGATTAAATGTAATAATTGATTTCAATAAAAGATAATTTTTTCATTTATTATCACGAAATAGAAAGCAGTTTAGTGTTTAAGATCCTGGTGTTCTTGGACGTTGCACGACTCGGGTTTCAGGGATACAATGGTGCATCAGACCGATACACACAATTAACACGATAAAGTATTAGTCGTGGCGTATCCCGTATCTTCCCCTACCGATACCGACACGATACGCCCCATATCAGGCATCGTATCAATATTTTAATCCTTGGTTGGCACCTTCTTAACACACATACATACTGTACAAGTGCAATGGGTCATTTGCTATTTTAAATGAAGAGCAGTCCTTACCAAATCAATATGAAAACATCACTTAGACAAATTCTTCAAGATAGTGATCCATATTCTATGGATTATTTTTTCACTTCCTTGATTACTTGAATGGAGATAATTTCTTCGTGGATGTCACACTATTTCCTTCATTCTTGTATTATTTGCATATATAGTCAACACTGAAATTAAAGAGAAAACCTAAATGTTCTAAACACTGTTGATTTACTACATCCACAAACCAACCTAGAAATGGAAATTCACTCCGATTTTTACGATTTTTTGAAAGTAATGTTGCAAACCTGAAAAAGTACATAAAATATTAGAGAGCAAAATTTTAACATATACAACTGTGGATGTCTGAAGGGATTTTAAGTCTTCATACCTCCCAAGTGCTTCTTCATTAGTTTCCTTACTTTTTGTGACCAATTCACCAGTTGCTACATCCACCACTGAAACTTTTTCTTTTAGTAGATCTTCACCAATACACGCAAGTCCCTTGAAGTTTTTATCAGTCGCAATGTCAATAGAAGATAAATCTCCTACTAACCTCTCACGTTTGGGCTGGTTTATTTTCATTCAGGAGCATTGTTCGTGGTTTATGATAAGAAAAACAAAAGCAAGTGAATTAACTAAAAGAACTAGAACTTAGCTAGAGGTAACACAATTTGGGCAAGTTAGGATAATTGTGCAAAGATGATTTACCTGGATTCTAAGATAGTTATATTCAATATCAAGGGCTTCGAGAATGGTAGAAAGTTGAAAATCAACCATGTCTCCACTGGCTTGGGTAAACACATCTATTAATGGGATTGATTTACTCCTGAATAGCCAACAAAAACCTCCCCATTCAAATGGATTGTTTGCACTATACCCTTCATTCTTTGCTGAGCCTGTCCCCAAAGAGATAATTAAGAGTCTACCATTGTGCCTAGGTTTCGTATCCTGACTTTCCAGATGAGAACTCGAATCTCCTGGTGTTTTCTCTGTAGAACCCGAGATTCTTGGATTTTTTTCATCAGTACCTGAAATTTCTTGTTTTGTCCCAACTTTAGGACATAGAACATGTGGATGTTTGCTAAAAACTTTACCCAAGGCAACCATAACCTGCAACAATTTTCAAACATTGTTAGCTATTAATTGTAGATACCTTAATTAGATACCAGTTGAAGATATCTGAGAAGTAGGGATTCATACAGGGTTATTAGCAGCTACTCCACCATCAACGAGGTGAAATTCAGTCTTCATTTTCTTTTTCTCTTTGGAATCCTTAGAGTGAGAAGAAATGAGACAAACCCAAGAAAAGAATGAACCAATGAGCTTGAATATATTCCATTTCTTTTTGGGTGTGTTGGTTTCAGAACCATTGTGAATGAAATGATGGGGAGGCAAAAAAACTGGTGCAGCGGAGTTAGCAATGCAAATATCCTTGAGTTTAACATCCAAGTGTGGGTTTTCCACTGACTTCCCATCATTCTTGCACTGCATGCACAAAGAAGATATGAACTAGAACTTCCATAAATTATATAATAAAAAGAGATGAGCTACCCATTACTGCATCAAAAACAAGACATGACTTAAAATATCTCAAAGCATTTAATCCTCACTAGTGCTTATTAGTGCGTAATACCTTATAGTCGATATGGGTCATTTTGGCCCATCACACCCGCAAATTTTCTATTGCTCAACAACCCCCTCCAAAGTTCATATTTGTGAATGGGGGTGGATTGGAGCCGAGCCGAACCTTGAGCTCAGCTCAGCAAGGCAGTACGAGGTTCGAGATAGAATCTTGAGCTCGATCTTGCCTTAAGTCAAAAGTTCATAAGCTCGAGCTTGGCTCGGCTCGGTTCAAGTTCAACTTTAGAAAAATGTTTTATAAAAATAAATAAATAATATATATATATTTTTTTTATTTAATATTTAAAAATTAAAAATTATAATAATGAGTTATTATATAAAAATAAAAATATTATATATAATATATTTATTATATATATTATTTTCTATAATTTTATTATTATTATTATTATTATTATTATTATTATTATTATTATTATTATTATATGTATGTAATTATTCGAGCTCAGCTCGAAGCTTGGTTGAAACCAAGCCGAGTTTTTCATGAGCCAAGCTCGAATAGCTCATAAAGATATCGGCTCGTGATCACCCCTATTTGTGAATATGAATTTCCTGAATGCAAAAAGCATGTGTAAATGTAAATTGGGCTCAAGCTTAGCTCGAAGCTTGGTTGAAACCGAGCCGAGCTTTTCATGAGCCAAGCTCGAATAGCTCATAAAGAGCTCGGCTCGTGACCACTCCCTATTTGTGAATATGAATTTCCTAAATGCAAAAAGTGTGTATGAAAATGTTGAGAGCATGGCATACACTCTTTTTACTGATTAAGTCTTTACACAAGTTTCTTATATAAAATATTGCCCTCAACATAAATATCTGATGAGATTCTGCCATACAGTATTTCTCATCATTCTTTTCTTTAAATTGTCACTATAACCTTTTGCTACACTCTTTTTACTGAATATATTTTTGTATTTATATGCACATTTTCAAGAAAAAATTAAAAAAAAAATCTTTTATAAATAAATGATAAAATTTTTTATTAAAACTAAAAAAAGGAAAGGATAGGATACAAGAAAAAGAACAGGCCAAAAACATCAGGGCGGGAATGAGAAATTCCCACTCGAAGCCTCTCTTAAGAACCAACCTCAAGACACTATACTTCTTCCAAGCCAAAACAAGAAAACACAAAACCCAACAAAGACCTTAAACTCTCATCAACCCACTAACCTAGGAAAAGAAACAAATAAACTGAAGCTAAACCGACCTCCCCTCTTCCACCCCTACTTCTTCCATAGATTGACTTTGCTCTTCTCATGTTAGAGAATAAAACCTATTCAAGGATCTTACTTAAGAGCTTAAGCTTTTAGGTCAAATGGTTCTTTGAGATGGTATTAAAGTAATTTTGACTCAAATGGTCTAGTATTCGATTCTCATCACCCTCATTATAATTAATTAAGTTTCAGCACAAGGTATGGGTGGGCCTGTGCTGTCCACGCTTCAAGCCCAATGGACCCTCGTGTGAGGGGGCGTGTTAGAGAAACCTCCGAGCACATCCCCAATCTCATGAAATGTCTCTCAACACCACGCGTGAAAGGGGACCCCCAAGCACCTTATTATTAATCAAGAAAAACCAATCAGCACTGTTTACTTTAATTTCATGTTTTAATTATGTGATTGTTTGTAGATCAATACTAGAGCCATATACGAGATAGTCTAACCCTACATACATCCAAATACACTTTGGTGATCAGCATTTGTGTCAAACAAAGTAACTCCAAAATGAAGCAATAGCTCAATTATTTTAACTTAAGCACAAATTTCATACATGTCTTAAAGTTTCAATAAACATGGGAAAAAGAGAGAACCTGACAATCAAAGCTAGTGAAGATGATTGGTTGGAGGATTTTCATATCAAAAGTTGGAATAACCACATTTGTGCATGTCTGCCTCAATTTAATATCACCAAGGTTCTTGTCAACAATTTGACGGAGGTATTTGCCATTATACATAGGGCCAAATATTGCTTTGATATACTTTCCCAAGGGAAAAAGCCTGTATATTGCATAAAATGATAGAAGAAGAAATTAATAAATAATAGCATTAACAATCAACAGAGAAAGCAATTAATGATAATAAATAGGACGATAGTGAGGATCAAAAGTCTTCTGAATAGGTCAAGGGGGAATGTTTCCCTACATAATGACGAGTCCGGCTTTGATCAGGGCAAAACCCATTCCATCAGTTTTTGTAGTCTTACATTGAGAATATATCTTGGCACTTATGTGATTTATTTTATGGGAGATATTTTTAATACAAAATTGCATAAGCTGTTCGAACGCGAACACCATTTGCCCTGACAGAGGTGGAACTCCTACATGACATGCTTCACTTTGGATTGACCATGCATGTAATGGAATATTTGGTAGGCACTGAATGGAAGATCACGATAAGGGCAGTATAATTGATGGGATGTACAAATCCATGAAAATTGTTAAAGGTAGAAATAGAGGGAAAAACAAATATATTTAATTGTCGGACGCTTGTTGCAGATAAAAAAAAAAACATGTTTTGGGATTTGTCTAGAGATCACATCAGCACCCCGCAGGTGCCTCACATGCACGTGTAAGCGTGCATTGCAGCATTGGGAATATTTCCAGTGCTTGTCATTGGGAGATGTTCCCAATACATAATTGAGATGTGCTATGGAGCATCAATGTGAACTCACTTGGAGATTACATCAGCACCCAACAAGTGTTTTACATGCACAACAAAAAGAATGCAAGAATTAATGCAAGATTTAAAGAAAATAATAGATTGTGGAACGATGGGAAAACATAGATAGGGTGAGTTCAATATCATTTAGGGATAAAGAGAAAAAGCAAAACAGTAACAATGGTAGCTTTAAGGAGTTCACATCTACGCCCCACAAGGGGGCGCCCATTAGCACATCCCCACCATGTATTGGGAACTGATCGGGAGATGTTCCCAATACACGGTGGAGATGTGCCGTGGGATGCCCCCTTGTGGGGTGCAGATCTGAACTCAGCTTCAAGTTCAATGGCTTGTAGGGGTGTAAATAGTATTCGAAAATCTGATTTTGAATTCAATATTCGATATAATCGAATCGAATTCGGATAATTCAAATATCTAATTGGTTGAATTCAGATATCTTATTCATACTAAATAGTTAATCGGATTTGAATCCGAATATGACCTTATTCGATTCAACAAATATCTGAATTTAACTGATTATTTAATTTTTATATATAATATATAAAATCTTTTATATAATTTATATATATAACAATTAAGTTATATAAGTAATTTATATATTTATATATTTTATATCAATAAAATATTTATTTTATATATTTATTAATTATCTAAAATAATTAACTAATTGAATTCGAATCAAATTGAATATTCGAATATTTAATCAAATTCGAATTTGGATATTAATTTCAATATCCATTGGATATTGAATCAAATTTGGGTATCAAATTTTCTAATCGGATTCGAATTCAGATATTGCCTGATCTGATTCGAATTTGATCCATTTACACCCCTAGTGACTTGACCTTTAATTTTTTATTAACTTCTTTTCTCTATCAAAATATATACTCTTTTTGGTTTTCTAGTCATTGCATCTTGCACCAACAAATTTTTGGTATCAAGGCTAAATCCAACCATCCATGTTGATCAAAAACCAATTATGGAAACACATTCCAATAGCTCCTCTTTTGATATTTTTCAAAAGCTCCCAATCCTTATTCTTGAGAGAACAATGATTCTTGGAGTATGCAACCAAGGTTTTTAAAACTGACTCGAACAATGAACCGGCCAGGGGTCCAGTTCTCGAGTTGAATGGTTCGACTGTTTGGTCCGTTCTGATAAAAAAAATAAAAAAATTAAAAACAATAAAAAATGGTCAAAACCGTTGAACGGTTCAAACGGTTCAACCGCCCAGGTCAGCGGTTTGTTGACCAAATCAACGTTTTTTGGCAAAATATTCAGTTTTGAGGAAAAAAAGAACTAATCACCTGACTGGATCCCAGTTTTCTGGTCCGACCGTCTAGTCCAATCTGATTTTAAAAACCATATATACAACTAAAATCTTTTTACATCTCTAGATTTGTCAATAGGGATGGATATGAACTAAGCTTTTTACAAGCTATTTGAGCTCAAATTGTGGAAAACTCAATTTGACTTTTCCTAAATTGAGCTTGAATGATTGGACTAGTCTTTTATATGATCTAAAAAGTACATGCAACCTCAGTTGAGCAAGAATACATTTCAACCACTGATGGAGCATGTGAAGTGATTTGTCTTAAAAAAAAAACATATATATTAAAGATCTTCAAAAAAAAAACATATTAAAAAAAAGCATAAGAGGGAAGACCAACTAAGAGAGGGTGTTGAAGAATTAAATGTTAGATAAGTTGTAATTTTGTTGGACCTCAATCTATGGATTATATTTTTTTTATTTTTTAGGGGCTTTTCAGAGGAAAGTTCTAAATTTGTAAAAGGGAGAGATCTCTTACCTCTATTGTTGATTCGGACGGTCGAATGAATTATCCAAACCATCACCCAACCGCGATTCCATGTCAGGTTTGATTAAAACCCGTGGTTCGCTCGAAACCTATTGACTGGTCAAAAACCATCCAAACTGGGTGGCTGAACTATATTGACCCATTTGACCTAGTCACTAGGTCATGAGTTGCACATTCAATGCATGTGCAAATTTTGTGAGGTCATAACTTTATGCTCAGATGTCTGATTGGGCTGATTATTTTATTTTGGGTAATTTTTCGAGATCTATGCATTCCAATGCATCCAATGCGACTTGTCTCTTTTTTTCCCAAAAAACCTTTCTTGCCTCAAATTATAATTCTTAGTGATTTTTACAAATAAAGAATTAAAAAATATAAGTTAAATATAAAATAATGCATATATTACATGTAGATATAATTATACAATAATTATAGATAAAATATGTGTTTATAGCTATTGAACCAGCTGTGACCCATGACCTGGAGGCAAAAACGGTTCAGCCTCCAAATTAGTTTTTAAAACATTATTTTGAATGCTGAAAAAAATGTTACAAAAAAAGAAAAAATAAAAGGAAAAAAAAAACTGATCTTCTGCCTTTTACTTATGCTTTTCCAATTTTACTTAAGTTTTGTCTCTAAAAAGATATTATTTCCTGGTTTCCTAGCCCATTGCATTTCCGTTACACCAGCAAATAATAATAACAATACAACAATAATAATACCTGAATTGTGGGAAGATTTTAGGGCAATGGTTTAGGTAAAAGTCTTTTATTTCCTTGGCAGCAAATTTAGGGCAATCGAGTTGATCTTCCCGTACGGTTAACATTGCAGTAATCAGACCACCTGTGCTTGTTCCAGCAACCACGTCAAAATAGTCTGCTATTCTTGCCTCCTTTCCATCCATTTCCTATATCAAGTTTGGTTTTCAATATTAAAATTGAAAAAAAAAAAGAAGATTAAAGAAAAAATATATATTACTATTATATTAAAGGCCAAGTCACGAAACTACAAAAAGACCAACACAAGGTCTCTCATAATCTCATGTATACCTGTAGTTTCTCTTCCAGGAACTGGAGAATAACAGCAGGGATGATTCCTCTTACACCACCTCTATCTATGCTAAGAACTGTGATTAGATCTCCAGCTTTTGGAGGCTGTAGAGGCGCACCAGGCTTTGCAGCCATGACAAACTTAGTAGTTCTAATAAGAGTTAGGATGCTGTAAGAGACTGAGAAGAGGACTTTAGTAAAAGTACGTGGAAGCTTATGCTGAAGGTTAAACGACAAAAAGAGCCAAAACTTCTAATGGGATTTCCTCTTTGAGAAATCTGCCAGTAGGTCTTGTCTTAAATCCCTGAAGTTGGGCATTGATTAGTAGTTTTTTCCACGTGGCAAGAATTCATTTTCCAGCTTTCCCTCCATGTGTCACCCAAAAATGGTATAATAGGTGAGGCTCACGTTACCCAAATGACGAATGAAAGATGATTAATTGGAATTAAATGGTGATGAAAGAATTCGTAGTTGAAGTGGCGCTCTCCAACTTTATTGATATAATTTGCTGGTGATTCGATTTTTCTTTCCTAAAGTCTTGACTCTTGAGAGAACTGAGGTGCAATAATTCAGGAGTGATAATTCAATCAGTGAGTGTGCTTTTTCACTGATGCACCCTATGTGGTAAACACGGATTGGCTCTAAATTTCAAATCAATCGATAAAAGAATTTATAAACCTTCTTCCTTTATTTCAGACAACGAGTGGTAAACACGTAGGATTTCCACAGAAGTGAGAATGCATTCATTGGAGTTTATATGATGCACATGAAACGCTGGAGATAATAAAAGAGATCAGTATGTTCCGCACTAACATTAAGCCAGTAAATCATTTTTGGCACTTTAGCTCTTTTTATAAAGTGAGTACAATGACACAACAGATCACAGTTCCAATCATTGATATTAGTTAATTATTTATTTCCTTGTAATTCTTCAATACTAGCTAGGGCTGCAACCAGCTATTTTCTTTCCCATTCTGCTCTAATATTACTAGGGCTGCAACTTGGGTTAGATGTGGTGGACTTATAAGCTTGGATTTAGATTGAAAATTTTGAATCTAATCTAATTCTGATTTAGATTAGAGTTGAAGCCTTTATTAAACTGATCCAACCTGAATCAAATATGTTTTTATTAAGGCCTCGTTCGTTTTTCGATAAATTATTTATTTGAGTAAATGTACTTATCCAGGTAAGTGTTTCTCAGGAAAGACTTACTCAAGTAAGGCATTTATCCATGTTCTTTTATTTCTCATGTAAATAAGGCAAAACCTATTTTAGTCATAAAAATCCTTTATTACAAGGGGCATTTGTATCCCATTCAAGTGTTGGCAACTTCCCCCAAGGTAGAAAAGTTATTTACCCACCTAAGAGATTGGTACCACTTACCCGGGTAAGTGATACCCATGAAAATAAACTTTCCCTAATCCCTACATAAATATGAAAAAAGAACATGGGATTCTTGGTCAATGGGAATCAAAATCTCATTGACCAACTTTCCCCCCTCTTCAAATCCAAAATAGAATGCCCCCTAAATGTATGTATATGTGAATCCGGATTCAGTTCTCACATCATCCTCGCAACATTTACTGTTGTGCACAATGTTTTTGAACTGCCGTTGACCCGGACAGCCGGACCATTCGGCCCAGAAACAGTCTGGACAACCGGTTCCGTTTCACCCCCAACCCGTTATTGGATCAAAACCCGTTGACTTCGTTAGAAAACCGCTGACCCAGGCGGTCGAACCGTCGACTCGTTCGACCCGGTCAACGGTTCGCAATATAAATTTATAGAGAGAACTCGATGATTCCAAACTTAGATCTAAGATCTAGCACGACGACGACGAAGAAGAAGAAGACACGAACTCAGATCTTCCCAGATCTCAGATCTAAGATCCAAGAAGAAGAAGAAGACACACGAACTCAGATCTCAGATCTCATATTTGTATTTGTTGTTGCCGCCTCACCGTCGCTAGTGAGCATCCAATCATCCTCATCCTCTTCCTTCTTCTTCCCTCCTTCTCTCCTTCCTTCTTCTTCTTTCTTTTTTTTCTATCTCAAACAACAGTTCTCTTTCTACTCTCAGCTGACATCTCTTATGAGGTTTGCATATTAGGGCAAATCTCAAATAAACATTTGCCCTAATATGCAAACCGTCCGAACCGTTCGACCCGGACGGTTGAACCATTGACTCGAAAACCGGTAGCTAGAATGGTTCTGTTTCCGGGTCGGTTTTTAAAACATTGGTTGTGCATTTGAAACATCTTTGATATGTATTGAATTTGGTCTTTGTGTATATTCATGCATATGCCAATATACGCACTATGTATCTATATATGTATCAACAAATTTAAGTACAAAGGATTGATGTTGCCAAATCTGGAGTCGAAGGCAGTGGAGAGATTTTCGAGGTCCAAGGGCTATGGGTCCTACCTGCTAAGAATGAAAAGACGTTAAAGGCCCTAGGAGTGTTCCCAGGGGCGAGGACTCCGACGATCAAATTAGCCGAGAGGCTCAAAGAAAGCTAAGGTCACTACAAGTGTAAATGATAGCTAAGTATGCATGCATACCTTTAAATGTAGTATCCCTTTTATAGTAGGAATCACCTAGGTGGGAGTAATGCATGATGTCTAACCATCCCATATATTAAAGTCATGTAGGGGGACTCAAAGAGGTGTCGTCTAACCACAACCCCTATTACTGCTCAGGAGTAAATGCGCCCAAGACGTGCACCCACATCAAGTGCTCCATAATTGCTAAGGGTGGGAATTACCTAATTGCCCTTAGGAGATTGTCCTCTATCAAAAATATCCCTAGACGACGCCATGTGTCAGGGTCCAGTGGGCTAAACAAATATACCCACATCAGAGATAATTTTTATAACTCCTAAATCACCAACCCAACCCAAATTCCTCGAGTTGGCTTTAAGGGTTCTCCAAGTTTTGGCTCTCCTTATTGGGATGGTTGAGGTGCCTTGACTAGACATTTTTCCTATACTCTTTCTCTCTCTCTCTCTCTCTCTCTCTCTCTCTCTCTCTCTCTCTATCCTATACTTCTCATTTTATTTTTAATAAATATTTTTATTTTACTATATAAAAAAGAAAAAATTCTTTAGGATGGATTAGGGTTATGATTGGGAGTTGATGTAGGCACACATGGCTCGACCAATAGCACGCATGCGCATGGAAGGCAGCAGCGCTCAAGGTGGACCCAATGAGGACACGCGTATAACAGAGGTTGGTGCACGACACGGGGCCAATAACGCGACGGCCTCGGATGGTCGTGCTCCTTAGGGCCTGATCGCATCCTAACCGTCCAAGCCCCCTTACCTCCAAGTGGCTTCAAGTATAAATAGGGGGCAACCCTCTCAAGGTAAAGATTTAGACTCTGGATTATTAAGAACTCTCCAGTTTCTCGTGTGACCTCGTCTGAGCACTCCACACTCGGGCCTCATCCACTACATACTACCCCCGTACTAACTTGACTGCCGAAGTCTTCACCTAGAGTTAGCACCTGGGGCCTCTGACGTTCTCTCTCTTTGCAGGTTTGACTTACCAGCCCTCAGCCACAACAAACCTCAGACTCTTCGGTCTGCCCTCGGCTTGGAAGCGAAATTACGTTGTTACCCTCGGTCCATCCTAGGAAGCAACAATTGGTGCCATTTGTGGGAACATCACTAAGACTTCCTTCAATTAAATTCACACTTCAAAAAACTTAAGAATTAACTCCTAAGCTTCAGGCGACATGGCAATAAACACCAGAAACGCTCAGAACTTGGTTACGATGGACCAATTCCAAGCAGTACTCGACCGGCTCGACAACCTCGCACAGAGGCTGGATGAGGTGGGGTGCTCAGAAAGAGGCTGCCTTCAGGGCAGCCACCCCGTTGGAAGCCTGGGCCACCATGGAGAATGTGTGTCTTCGGACCTGTTAGCCATCGGCCCAGTCAGATCCAATAGGGCCAACCCCTCAAAGTCCAACAACAGCCTATGTGCCAGCCAGCCATCGAGGCCCTCCCGACCCCCTAGCTAAAGAGGGGATGAATCAGCACAGTTTCGCAATCATCATCGAGACCAAGGACATCACCACCGCCGCCGACGAGAAAGGTCTTGGGACGAAGGCAAGCGATCGGGCCACCACAACCCTTTCTCAAGGGAAGAGGGCCGATGTCGCGCCTCTCTCCCTTGTGTCTCAAATCTTCGAGACCTCCTAAACAACAAGCGGGACAGAAGAAATGGACGCATGCCTGCATCAGAGTATTTAGGGAACCGGGCCAACCCATTCCGCGTCTAGGAGAACCAGGACAAGGCCCAGGCCCCCATTGACTAGAAGATTGTTGACCTGTAGGTGCAGCTCGTCGCCGTCAAAGACAAGCTCTGCCAAGTTAAACATACTCGAGTCGACGCCTCGGCAAGCTAGAACCCCTCATCCAGGAAGATGGACGCTTTCACCCCGGACATCACCTCCGAGCCCCTCCCATCACACTTCAAAGCGCCGACTCTCAAGATGTACGATGGAATGTCCGACCCAGACAACCACCTAGAAAGTTTCAAGGCACTCATGCCCCTTTACAGATACTCTGACGCCTTGACGTGCCGGACTTTCCAAGCGACCTTCAAGGGGGCATCCCGTCGATGGTTTTCTAGGCTCCCCCCTCGGTCCATCAGCTCATGGGAACAATTCAATAGCCTCTTCCAAACCCACTTCATCAGCAGCTGACGCCAACAGAAGAGCGTTGTCTCACTCATGATTGTCTGAGAGAAGCGCGACGAGAGTCTACGATCCTACATTGATTACTTCAAGGAGGAACTCGATGGTTTTCTGGGTTCCCCCCTCGGTCCATCAGCTCATGGGAACAATTCGACAGCCTCTTCCTCGCCCACTTCACCAGCAGCCGGCGCACACTGAAGAGCGTTGTCTCACTCATGATTGTCTGAGAGAAGCGCGGTGAGAGTCTATGATCCTACATTGACTGCTTCAAGGAGGAACTCAAGGTTTGAGACCTCGACCCCATGGTCTCCATGCATGCAACCATCAACGGCCTCCTACCAGGCTCAGCCCTCAAGTGCTCGGTAGCCGAGACACCACCGAGGTCCAAGGCGGAATTTTTGAAGAAGGCCTAGAAATATATTACCGTTGAGGAGGCCTTGGCCAGCGACTACCAGGAGGGAGAGGCCGACCACCACCGCATAGGCCCATAAAAGAAGAGAATGAATGAAGATAGCCGCAATAGCAACAACAACAACAACAACAACAAGGACAACAAGAAGCCACCGGCCTCGGCCCTAGCTTACACCAAGTACATGTAACTCAACTCCACCCGAGCACAAATTCTCATGCAAGTAGGGAAGGAGGAGTACGTGAAGTGGCCGGAGAAGATGAAGAGAAACCCCAAGAGGGGAAATCCGAAGAAGTATTGCAAGTACCACTGTATTACCGGATACAATACTGAGGACTACTATGAACTAAAGAATGAGATCGAGTCCCTCATCCGTTGTGGCCATCTAAACATGGGAGGCGAGGCCGACGCCTTGTCCTCGCAACAAGTAGTTGAACATCCAAGGGCCGACTTCCAAGAAGCTGAAGCAGAACGAAGCCCTCACGTTCATAGACAAGAACTTGAAGGGGATCTCAGTCCCCCATGATGACGTGTTAGCAATGTTCGTCGTCGTCGCAAATTTTATGGTGAAGAGGATATTAGTAGACAACGGATCCTTAGCCAACATCCTCTTCAACAATGCCTTTGAAAGAATGAAGTTGGCGCCCGAGCGCCTCCAACCCACCGACATGCCACTCGTCGGCTTCTCTAGGAACGTGGTTAGACCGAAGGGAAGAGTCACCCTACCAGTCATAATAGGGATAGAACCTTGGCAGGTGATGAGGACAAATGAGTTCCTAGTCGTGAAGATCGGCTCCCCCTACAACGCCATCATCGGGCGCTCGACCCTCCACGCACTCAAGGCATCCATCTCCTCTTACCACCTCGCCCTCAATTTCCCCACCAAACACGACATCGAAGTCATCAAAGGGGACCAACAAACCACCCGCCAGTGCTATGTGGTGGCACTGAAGGGCAAGAACAAGGAAGCTCTACCGTTAGAGGGCCTCGACCTCAGGGAGGAAACAACGAGCGGAGGCCAATCGATCGAGGACCTCATCTCAGTTCCCCTAGACGAGGCTGAGCCTGAGAGAACAGTCTGCATCAGGTCCAACCTTCCCCCAAAAAGCCTATCCAAATTGGTAAGTTTCCTCAAAACTAATGCCAACGTCTTTGCTTGGTTTACCGCTGACATGCCTGGAATTAACCCTTTGGTCATTACTTATAGGCTGAGTGTGGACCTGAGTTCTAGGCCTGTTTGATAGAAAAAGATGAACTTTGCACCGAAGCAATGGAAGGCCATAGGAGAGGAAGCTGACAAGCTACTCGACGCTAACTTCATCCGAGAGGTACATTACCCTAATTGGTTGCCCAATGTAATTATGGTGAAGAAAGCTAACAGGAAGTGGCGGATCTGTATTGACTTCATAGACCTCAAACGAGCCTACCCCAAAGATAATTTTCCTTTGTCGATGATAGATCACCTCATTGACGCCACCACAGGGTACGAGCTACTCAGCTTCATGGATGCCTTTTTCGGATACAACCAAAGTAAGATGCATCCCGAGGATGAGGAGAAGACCTCGTTCATCATCGAGCACGACACATACTATTACAAGGTCATGCCCTTCGTCCTCAAGAATGCTTGAGCCACCTACCAACGCCTTATGAACAAGGTCTTCAAGCACCAAATGGGAAGAAACATCGAGCCTATGTAGACAACATGGTCGTAAAGAGCCTGAAAGCCAACCAACAAACCTTGGACCTATCCAAGACCTTCGACACCTTGCGAAAGTACATTATGAAGCTTAACCCCAACAAGTGTTCCTTCCATGGTTTTCAAAACCGGACCGAACTGGATGGTCGGACCAAAAAAACCAATAACCGGTCAGGCCCCCGAGTCTGGTTACACTAAAAACCGGAAATCTTTAAAAAATGTTAAAAAAGTCAAAAAACCGCTAACCTAGGTGGTCGGACCATTAAACCATTCGACCCAGGTGGCGGTTCATGGGTTCTCTTTTTTATTTTCAATGTTTTAAACAAAATAAAAAACAAAAAATAAAATTCCTTTAATATCCCCATCCCAAATCAATTAATCGAATGTAGGGTTAGAACCCCATTTTCGTTCTTCCCTCCTCTCAGCCCTCACACCCAACTGTCCACCCACGGTGGCCAGCACCTCTGGCATTCAATGGCGATACACACCAACCAACAGTTATTAACAACGACCAACGACAACGAATTTGCAGCGGAGACCATCCCTCACACCCAACCGACCACCTGCGGCGGCCAGCACCTCCGGCATTCGTCGGCGACACACGCTGACTAACTGCGACTAACGGCGAGTTTGCAGCGGCGGCCAGCATTTTTTGCGGTTTACCTCACTTTCAGGCTTTGCGGCAAGCAAGTTTGCAATGGCGGCCAGCACCTTCGGCAACGACTAGCGTTTTTTGCAATTTGCATTTTGCAACACTTCCAGGCTTTACGGTAGGTGAGTTTGTAGCACTTCTTGGTAAAAATTAGAGTAATTTTTTTGATCAATTAGGTAAAATTAATGTGTATTGAAGTTTTTTATAGATCAATCTTGGTTGCATAGCAATTTAACATTCTAGAGTGAATGCTCATATTTCTCCCCTTTTATTTTGGTGCGAGGGGAATCTATCTCTATGAATCTTGATTTTAGGTGAAGGATTTTTGCATTTTAGGACTTAACATTCTAGAGTTTTTTTCTGTACTTTTTGCAATTTTTTGTTTTATTTCTTTGTTTTTTTATTTTTATTTTTATTTTTTTTTGTGTTTTTTCTATATTTATTAGAATTTTTTGTATTTTATTTTTATATTTTTTATGTATTTTGTAATGTATTATTTTTATTTATACGGTTCTATTTTTTGTATTTTTTTGTTTTTTTTATTTAATTTTATACTATTTTTTATTATTTATAAATATTTTTTATTTTTAATTTATTTATGACATCATGGGTCGAACCGTTTGACCTCGATGGTTAAACCGTTTAACCGGAAACCGGTCCCCTAACCGGTTTTGTTTCTGATTCGTTTTTAAAAACCATGGTTCCTTCGGCGTGACATCAGGCAAGTTCCTAGGCTTCGTCATTACATAGCGAGGTATAGAGGCCAACCCAGAAAAGATCTGAGCTATCCTCAACATGGCACCACCTCGGACGATCAAGGAGACCCAAAGGCTTACCAGTCGAGTGGCTGCACTCAACCACTTCATGTCGAAGTCAGCTAACTACTGTTTATCCTTCTTCCGGGCCATCAAGAAATTGAAGGACTTACAGTGGACGGAAGAGTGCCAGCGCGCCTTTGAAAAACCAAAGTCATACCTCGCCTCGCCTCCCCTCCTCACTTGGCCACTTCCAAGAGATGTGTTGTACTTGAATCTCTCGGCCGGGGGACGAGGCCATCAGTTCAATGTTGATAAGGGAAGATGGAGTGCATAGACTGATCTACTACATCAGCAAGGTCCTCTACGATGCTGAGACCTAGTACCCCGAAGTGGAGAAACTAGCCTTTGCCCTAGTGGTCTCGACTAGAAAGCTCAAGCTGTACTTTCAAGCCCACACCATCATGGTCCTGACTAACCAACCCCTTAAAGTCGTCCTCACCAAGACAGAGGCCTCAGGACGATTGATCAAGTGGGCCATCGAACTGTCAAAATTTGACCTGTAGTACCAACCGAGGCCTAGAAGAGGAGGAAAGGCCTCGGCCAGCTGATGGACCTTAACCTACCTGGAAGTTGTTCGTTGACGGATCATCCAACTCTAAGGGAAGTGAAGCCGGCCTCATACTCCTCACTCCAAACAACGCCGAAGTGGAATACGCGTTGAGGTTCGATTTCTAGACCTCCAACAATGAAGCCGAGTACGAATCCCTCCTCACCAACCTATAGTTCGTGAAGGACCTGCAGCCCTCGACCGCACAATCCGTGTGGAAAAGCTAGCTCATCCTAGCATCGAAGAAGTCCAAATGCTCCCAATACAGGCCAAGCCTTGTTGTATGGACCCCATCATCGCCTTCCTCTTGATCGAGCGGCTGCTTGCTGACAGAAACCAAACCAGATGAGTTCGATGGTAAGCCGCCTACTACACCTTGCTTAAAGTTGTATAGAATATCTTTTACCTTGCCCTACCTCTGATTCCTCCGCCAAGAGGAGGACGAGTACGTGCTCCGAGATATTTTTCCATCAAATTAATATTATGTTGTGTTTGGTTTGATAGAAAATAAGAGAAGAGTAAAAAGTTGTAAGATTTTTCCATTAACTTTCTATGTTCCTCACTTATTTCTCTATCAAGCCAAGCATAACTTTGGTTACCACAATATAGTAGAAATGATCCATGTAACTAACACCCTTGATTTATTCTTCTCTTCTATTTCAATTCTCATTTCACAACCTACCAGCTATTTAATTCATCCACCAACATATTTTTCACTAACTGTTTAATATGAGTTGATTAACTAATAAGTTTACTTTTGAAATTTTAATTGATGAAATTAACAAATGATAAATTCAAAATTAGGTTTATGAATAACTATATCAAAAACAATAAATTTTAAAATAATATGACAATAAGTATGACTAAAACAAAATGTAATAATGAGTAAAAAAAGAATGTAATAATAATAATAATAATAATAATAATAATAATAATAATAATAATGATAATAATGATAATAATGATAATAATTATTATTATCATTATTATTTCATTATTACATTATTATTATTATTATTATTATAATTCCATTACCTTGGTTGAATAGTTTATAACAAAGGAGAAATTAAGAAAAATGTCATCTATAGAATTAGAACAAGATGGGAAAAATGGAGGACTATACCCGAAGTCTTATTTGATAGGTGAATACCATTTTAACTAAAAGGAAAATTCTATGAAACACCTATTATGCTAATTATGTTGTATGAAGCATAAAGTGTTCAACTAAATCAAAAAGCAATACATCCAATAAATGATTGTAGCAAAAATGCAAATACTTAGATAAGTGAATAAAACCACAATGGAGAAAATGAAATAAAGTAAAAACATTAATTCCTTTCTTATCTACAAATATAAGAAGGGGGGTTGTTTTATAGATGATGGAAAAGTCAGGATAAGACATAAGAGAGAGAAGTAAATGGAAGTTTTATAAACACTTTTTTTAAGTCATCTGTTCTATCAAACCCGACCAACTCAAGCTCGACTAAGCCTGGCCCAACCAATCCAAGCCGAGCTTTGGTTCTTGTTGTGTTGGGTGAGGTGAGGTTCGGGTTGGACCTGGGTATAAAATTGAAATTGGCCTTATGTTGGCTCAAGTTTAAACCGGAGATTTGCATGGCCCGGGTTCACACTCAAATCGACCCAACCTGCCCGATTTTCACGGTTGCACTCCTACCACCGGGGCAGTATAGATGTATCGAAAGTTTTACTTGAAAGATTAGAGAAAGATGGTCGAGGTTACTGCTGCTACTGCTTCCTTCACCTCCACTCCTTCAGTTTCTCTGCCATGGAGAACTCTGAGGAGAACAACATCACTACCAAGAACAATAATACCATGGAAAGCCACCGCTGCTGCTTCTTCTTCTTCTTCTTCCCAGAAACAAACTGGTAGTGAGTTTTTATTGCCCCAAGGCTTCAATAAGAACACCAACTGCTGTGGCAACAACGACGACATGAGAAAGAGCAAGAGCAAACGACGGATATTCTTTTTGGACGTGAATCCTCTCTGCTATACAGGAAGTAAGCCCAGCTTACGCTCCTTCGCTCATTGGATCTCTCTCTTCTTCTCCGAAGTCAGCCACCGAGACCCAGTTATAGCTGTAAGCTCTTGTTCCGTCTTTCTTTTTTTTTCCTGAATTTGGATTGTTAATCATTTATTCCCAGACATCAATGTAATTGCTTGTTTATAGAAGAAATTATATTGAGCTGTTTTGCCCCTAATTGGACTTGAGCTTGTACTTGAATTGATTGATGGACTGCCCTATGAATGAGAATGAAGGATATCTGATTAGTTCAAGACCTTAGGAGCAATCACAATAATTGTTGACGGAATCTTAGAAGACCTATTTTGGTGCATTTGGCCTTTTTTGCTTCTGACTTGTCTAGAATGCGATCAGAGAATAAAGCCCTTTTTTGAGAGGTGAAAATGAAAATTTTATTAATCTGGAAAGAAAAAGCTAAGGAAGAGATTCCCTTAAAACAGCAGCATCGAGAATACCCAGCACAAACATCACAAGAGAACACCAGAGAACGGTCAAAAGACAACATTTTCATCCCAAATGATTATATCCCAATGGCTTCAAAATTGACTAAGGTTAAAACCTTTGAACAGAACAGGCTGTGGATTGGAAGCCCATTTCACCAAAACCCTCTTTACTTTGCCACAAATCCTCTCAACTGGCAGTGATTGATTACGGAAAGTTCTGCCATTTCTTTCTTTCCAAACTGACCACCAGATTGCTCCAAAGGACCTTTCTCCTCTTTGAAAGGCTTCCCAAGCTCCAGGATGAGAACAGAGATTCCAGATCTTGGGGAACATCCAAAGAGACCCCAAAGAGACCAAACTACATCAGAGAACTTGCAGCGTACGAGAGTATGGTTCACATTCTCTGCTGCTGACCCACATAAGCAACAATGGTTAACAATGATCATCCCTTTTGACTGAAGCAGTTCAATTGTTTGAGCTCTTCCCCTCATAGCCAACCACATTAAAAATATCACCTTAGAAGAGATCTTCAATTTCCACATCCAGCCCCAGGCCACATGCTGATTTGAGGATCCAACCAGATTTTTAAACATTGATTTTACTGTAAAACAATTTGAACTCTCGCTTAACCACACTAACCTGTCTTCAAGGTTGGGTTGGGGTGTTACTCCTTCTAGCAGAAGCAACAAGTTTGAGTGGTCCTCCAAATCCCAGTCATTTACTTCTGTGCACAAACTAGGGATCCAAACCTGTTGTTCACCTAAAACCTCATAACAACCTCTGATCTTGGAAGATTTATTAGCTGCTAAGGCATAGATGCCTGGAAAAGCTTGGCTTAGGGGTAGAGAGCCACACCACCTGCCTTCCCAAAAGAGGACATTCTCTGCATTTCCTATTTTGAAGGTAACAAATTTGAAAAACTCCCTATTCTGCATGATTCCTTTCCACAAACTTGTGCCATAGGACTCATTTACAGGATTTGTTTCCCACCCATAGCTTTCAAGGTGCCAAGGCAAGGCTAGGCGACAAGGGTTTGCCTTGTTGCCTAGGCAATGGATTTTTTTAAGTGAAAAACATGTATCCTACAGTAATTCCCTAGGTTCTATAACTACATTTCCTTAATAATTATCCATAAACTACATAGTATAAACTTGATGTTGAAGTATAGAGAATCAACATATTCCAACAATCATATTCATGAGAAGTAAAAGAAGAAAGAAAAGAAATTTCAAAAAATATTGGGGCTGAACCCCTATTTCTGTTATAGGAAAAGAAGAAAAAAAATTATTGGTTCAGGTTTTGAAGTCTTTGAGGGTTCAATACAGCATTTAGCAATGTTTGTAAATGAATATTTTAGTTCAATAATGTTTATTTTATAATTATAACCTTAAAAAACTAAGAATATAAAAGTTTTTTATGACAACTGTACAAAACTGCTTGGTGATTAGGCGAGGCAAGCCCCCAAGGCCGCCTTGTCATCTAGGCATCGCCTTGACAACTATGTCCCCACCCCAAGTCATTTTCTCCATACTTTACAACTTATAATGGATCACTAGAAATCCTGCTTTTCAAGAGCAAACCTCCACAGCCACTTTCAAATAAGAGCTCTGTTAATCTATTTCAAAGGTCTTACACCTAAACCACCTTGGTTTTTTGGCTTACAAACTACTGTCCAGGCAACCAAATGAAACTTCTTCTCTTCCTCTCGACCATCCCAAAGGAAATCTCTTCGAAGTTTTTCTAAAGAAGCTAGAACTGAAGCATGACCCATAAAGAGTGACATAAAATAGGTAGGCAGATTTGAAAGAATGCTTTGAATCAATGTTATCTTCCCACCCTTTGAAAGATAAATCTTTTTCCAGTCTGCCCGTTTTTGTTGGACACTCTCAATCACCAGATCCCAAATCTCTTTGGATTTGTAGTTTGTTCCCAAAAGGCTGCCCTAGGAATTTGGAAGGGAGGGAGCTGACCCTACAACCTAAGACTTCTGCAATATTTGTGATGTTTGGGACCTCCCCCACAGGTATCAATTCACTTTTCTGGAGGTTGATCTTCAATCCTGAAACAACTTCAAAACAAATCAGCAAACATCTCAAGAAAAGCAAGTCCATGGCTGCCGGCCTTGAAAAAATCAAGGAATCATTGGCAAATTGAAGTAAAGTCATAGGTTCACTGTTTGTTGCAACCTTAGAACCTTCCAAATGTCACCCCTCCACAGCTTTACTTATTAAACCAGCTTAATCCTCATCACTTAGGTCACTTATTGAGGGATAAACACTTTCAGTGATTTTTTTCCATAAAGATTCCTCATCTCCTCTCCTAACCTCTGCAAGCAACATGACTTTGCTTGAGAATCACATGAATCATCACCAAAGCTTGGTTCCGGTGGCGGAGACGAAACTCTGGTAATGGATCGTAGCTTTAGCTTCTTGTGGAAAATGTTTTGATGGGAGTTTTCTCAAAGAAGGCGGATAGGGAGAAGAAGATGGGAGGCTGATAACTGGTACAACAGGGGAGATTTGGATGCGAAGATGAGGACAAATTTTTTGTTTAGTAAGGCGGCGTTGGTAGGAGTGTGGTTTGAGTTTGGAAAATTGGAGGTGAAGAAGATAAATGAAAAGTTGGTAGTTGTCACGAACACAACTGGAGTGGAAGCAAAAAGAGCTTTTTTACTCAATTGCTTAGTTGGAAGATTTAGATGGGGGGGGGGGGGGGAGTTAGAGAAGTTGAAGCATGGGCCAATCGTTCTTGCAAAGAAATGGGAGGGGTTAGAGTGAAGAAAATGGCTGATGAGCTCTTCCTCTTCATCTTACCGTCGAGGACCGAAGCAAAGTGGGTCCTCAAGAATGAACCTTGGCAGATGGGTAGGAACCCTTTATTGCTTGATTGGTGGGGGGCTAGCACGGAGTGCTTCTACCCGGAATCTGAGACTGATCTGGGCAATGCCGAGCCGACTTGGATCAAAATATTTGGCCTCCTGTTGATTTTCTGGTGCCCAAGCATCATGAAAGCCATTGAAGATCTTTGTGGAGGATTCATTGAAACTAGTGATTCGCCCACAGAGCTCATTACGTGAGATGTAAATCAGTCCTTTAATATCAAGTTTAAATTCAGTGATTAGCAGAATAAAACAGATCTGAATAACTGTATAAGAGAAGAAGATGGCGAAGAGAAGAGGTAAGAGAAGAAGGAGTCGAATTAATTCTCCATTCTCCTCTAACCCTATTTTATTAAGATCTAAAAAATTAATGATGACTAGTATGCCCTTAAGTGGGCGGCCAGCTTGGCAGTTACATAAAGGAAATAAACAAGAATAAATAACAGGCCCATTAAGTGTGGCCCATCAACATAAAATAAAAGATATTACAAGAGAGGCTGTTAGGGCCCATTCAGCCCAGTCTCTTTACACTCCCTCTCAAGCTGAGCATAGATGTCAATCATGCCCAACTTGCTTATATAGTGTGTCAATTTCCCCCTTGGAACTCCCTTGGTCAAGATATCAGCCAGTTGCTCTTCTGATGTGATGAATGGTAAACAAACTTTTCCTGAAGATACTCTTTCTCTTATGAAATGCCTATCAACCTCAATGTGCTTAGTTCTGTCATGTTGAACAAGATTATGTGCAATGTTGATAGCAGCTTGGTTGTCACAATAGAGCATCATTGGTTTCTCATAGTCCACCCCCAATTCCTCTAGAAGGGATCGTAGCCATAGTAATTCTGACACACCGTGAGCCATTGCCCTGTATTCTGCTTCAACTGAGTATCTAGCAACTACTGATTGTTTCTTACTCCTCCAAGACACAATATTCCTAGCAACCAGAGCACAATAACCAGAGGTGGACCTTCTGTCATCAATACATCCTGCCCAATCTGCATCAGTAAAGGCTTCCAACTTCATGTGACCATGCTTAGCAAACAGAATACCTTTCCCTGGAGTACCTTTCAAGTAGCACAGAACCCTTTTTGCAGCAGCTAGATGAGTATCTCTGGGAGAATGCATAAACTGACTAATAACACTTACTGCATAGGAAATATCCGACCGAGTCATGCAAAGGTATAACAACTTCCCAAGCAGTCTCTGAAACATTCCCTTATCAGGCAAAGGTTCACCATCTGTGGCAGAAAGCTTATGATTATGATCAATGGGAGTGGAGATGGGTTTAGCGCCAAGTTTACCAGTTTCAGCAAGAAGATCAAGGACATATTTGCGCTGAGATATGAAGATTTCATCCTTAGATCGAGCAACTTCAATGCCCAAGAAATACCGAAGATCTCCCAAGTCTTTGATTTCAAATTCAGAGTTGAGAAATCCTTTTAGTTTGCTGGCCTCTTCAATGTCATTACCCGTGACCACAATGTCATCAACATAAACAATCAAGGTCACCAGAGAGTCATTTTTCTTCAAGAATAGTGTATGATCAGATTGTGTTTGAATGTAGCCAAATGAGACAAGAGCAGCCCGAAATCTCTCAAACCAAGCCCGAGGAGATTGTTTGAGACCATAAATAGATCTGTGTAGTTTACACACTTTGCGTTTCATTTCTTTCCCATACACTCCTGGAGGTAGAGATATATAGACCTCTTCATGCAGGTCTCCATTCAGGAAGGCATTTTTAACATCAAACTGGTGTAGGGGCTAGTCAAAAGTAGCTGCTAGAGAACGTAAAACCCTGACTGAAGTCATCTTAGCAACAGGAGCAAATTTCTCAAGATAGTCAATGCCATACATTTGGGTGTAACCCTTAGCAACCAACCGAGCCTTAAATCTCTCAACAGAGCCATCGGAGTGATACTTAATGGTAAACACCCATTTACAACCCACTGGCTCCCTCCCTTCTGGCAAGTCCACAATATCCCAGGTATGGTTCTTATGCAATGCATCAAGTTCAGTCATCATAGCATCCCTCCATTCAGCTTAAGATAATGCTTTCGGTGAAGACCTGGGTATCATATGGGAAGACACAAAGGCAAGAAAGGAGTAGTAGGAAGGGGAGAGAAGGCTGTAAGATAAGTGTTTGGAGATACAATGGGTTGTACACTTCCGCTTGCCCTTGCGAAAAGCAATTGGAAGGTCAAGGTCTGGGACAGTCAGAGATGGGTCAGTAGAGGGCTGACCTGTTTCCTCAGGAATGATGGGAGTGGCAAGACACTCTTCTGAAGGAGTGGAAACAACCTGCACATGTCTGAATCTCTGCCTTTGGTACCACCTTTGGAGAGCAGGAGCAGAAGGAGGAGGAGGAGTTGGGATATCCGAGGTAGGTCTAGTGGAAGAGGTGGACACCCCATGATCGGACTCGCAGGGGATGGGAAGAGGAACGACTGGAGACACAGCAAAGGGCTCATCAGATTTCTCCCGCTCAGGAGATACTAAAGAAGGGAGTCAACTCGGCAAAGGTGACATCCCGAGATACAAAGCGGGTGCCACGAACTGGATCAAAACAGCAATAACCCTTCTGTGTGGAGGCATATCCTAGAAACACACACTTATGAGCCTTAGGTTCAAACTTGTGCCTTTGGTGACTATGAATATGCACATAGCAAGTACACCCAAACACACGAAGAGGAAGAGAAAAGAGATCCTCATCCGGGAAGAGAAGACTAAAAGGAGTTTTAAAGCCAACGACCCGGGAGGGCATACGGTTGATCAGAAAGGTAGCAGTAAGAACAACATCTCCCCAAAACTTTACAGGAACATGGGATGCAAACAAGAGGGATCTAGCAACCTCAACCACATGCATGTTCTTTCTTTCCGCCACCCCGTTTTGTTGTGGAGTATTGGAACAAGAACTGTGATGAATAACCCCAAAAGTTTCAAGATAGGTGGAGAGGGTTCTCTCAAAATACTCCTTAGCATTGTCAGAGCGGAATATTTTGATACGAGTATTAAACTGGGTGAGGATGAGTTCATGAAAATTTTTCACAATAGCTGGTACTTCATCCTTGGATTTCATGAGATAAATCCAAGTGTAACGTGAATAATCATCAATAAAAAGGATAAAGTACCTGTGACCCCCCATGGTTGGCATGTGATATGGCCCCCACACATCAGAGTGAACAATATGGAAAGGAGAAAGTGATTTTTTATTGCTAATTGAATAGGAATGTCTACAATGCTTTGCCAGCTCACATGATTCACAATGAAGACTCGATAAAGACACTCCTTTAAACATATCTGGGAATAGATGACTCAAAGCAGAAAAAGACAAGTAACCAAACCGAAAATGACATAATAAAATTTTGTTAAAAGACTTTGACACGACTGACTCAAAGGCAACTCCATAAGGTGGTCCTAAAGCTTGATCTGGTGTGTCCAGCAAGTATATTCCGTTCGCCTCATGGCCACTCCCAATCATCCTCTGAGACTGCAGGTCCTGAAAAACACAATGAGTGGGAAAGAAAGTTATGCTGCAATTCATGGACTTTGTTAAGCTACTAACATATAAGAGGTTTGTGTTAAGCTTAGGGACATGAAGAACAAAAGATAAGAACAGGGTGTTAGAGGTCTTTATATCACCTTTACCAGAGATGGGGGCAAGGGACCCATCGGCAAGGGATATTTTCTCTTTCCCAGAGAGAAGGTGATATGAGCAAAAAAGGTTAGATAGACTGGTCATATGGTCTGATGCACCGGAATCGATAATCCAAGGGATTTTATGATTACCTGAAGCTGAAGCATGATTTGTAGAAGCACGAGTACCTGAGTGAGCAAAAGCCGATGAGGATGATGTACTGTTGGAAGGGTGAGCTGAAGAAACTGTATCTTCTAGGTGATTTAGGAGTCTCCCATACTTCTCAAAATCCAGCTTCATTGCAGCCAATTGTTCAATGGTTGATTTCTCTTCACTCTCCTTACTTCCCCCTTTAGGTACTGTAGCAACATTAGCAGTCTTGGGTTTTCCCACTTGACTGCCCTTCTTAGGGTTATTATTGTTCTTAAACCTATCAAGGAGAAGTCTAGGATGAAGCTTCCAACAGGTGTCCTTTGTATGTCGTGGTTTCTTTTAATATTCATACACCTGTTCTCTCTTCTCAGTAGGGCCCTTTGGTTTCATTCCCGCATGTGCAAAATGTTCTATAGGTGGACTCTGCAATTGAACCTGCCGCCTACTCTCCTCACTACTTATCATAGCATATGCCTATGAAAGAGTAACCTCATCCCTGGCCAAAATATTCTGTCTGATAATATCAAACTCAGGGTTGAGTCTAGTGAGAAACTCAAACACCCTATTTCTCTCCACTAGCTCTCTATACATCTCAGCATCCTTTTTACTCTCCCATACCACTGTCTCCATAACATCAATTTCCTGCCATAGGGATTTTAGTATAGAGTAGTAGATTACCACACTCTTCTCCCCCCGTCTCAGGTTTTTCACATCACTTTTCAATTTGTACGCTTTGGCTACATTAAGTTTCTGTGAGTAGGTCTCAGTTACACTGGCCCATATCTCCTTGGCCGAAGACATCCAGAGATAGTGCTGGCTTATATGGGGTTGCATAGAGTTAACCAACCGTCCTATAACAGTGTAGTTCTCTTGCATCCAGTTTTCAAATTCAGGGTCTGTCTCTTCGGGTTTCACCTTACTACTTGTGAGATACCCGAGTTTTCCTCTACTACAAACATAGATTTTTATAGACTGTGCCCAAGCAAGATAGTTCGTTCCATCTAGCTTAATTGTGGTCACACTAGTCAAAACGGAATCTACTGAGGCAGGTCCAGAAACCGGCACCTACTTGAACTCACTTCCGTATGTCTCCATTAATCAAACGGAAATCAAAGAACAAAAAATTTTGACTATGTAAACTTACTTGAAGCCAAACCAGAACTTGGGTGCTTGAAAAACTAGGGTTTTGCTCCGTCCAGCAGATGGGAGGAAGAGAGAAGATGTTGTCGCACCTACCAGACTAACCCAAACTCTTCCAAACCTAAACCGCCCTCCTTTAGCAATCACAAGACACCTTCCAAGCACAGAGCGCCAGACCCGAGCTTCACCTTTCCTAGTAACCTCGAAAATCTCTAGTCGGCTAGGGTTTCGGGCAACAACAGAACAACAACACTTCTTGGCAAAATCTAGCCAGAACTAAACTCTCCAAACCCTTCTACCAACTAGGCAAGTGATTCTCTATATTATAGAGAACCTATCTCTCCATACACTCTCTTGATTTTAGAGTGTACAGGAACGAAGAAAAAGAAGGAAGAGGAACTAAACCTGCTCTGATACCAAGATGTAAATCAGTCCTCCAATATCAAGTTTAAATTCAGTGATTAGCAGAATAAAACAGATCTGAATAACTGTATAAGAGAAGAAGATGGCGAAGAGAAGAGGTAAGAGAAGAAGTCGAATTAATTCTCCATTCTCCTCTAACCCTATTTTATTAAGATCTAAAAAATTAATGATAACTAGTATGCCCTTAAGTGGGTGGCCAGCTTGACAGTTACATAAAGGAAATAAACAAGAATAAATAACAGGCCCATTAAGTGTGGCCCATCAACATTAAATAAAAGATATTACAAGAGAGGCTGTTAGGGCCCATTCGGCCCAGTCTCTTTACAACGTGCGAGTGGGTTTTAGGATGAAAGTGGGAAGGGGCAGCGATATCCCTGAGAAGGTGGAGATTGTGGTGGGAGAGGTGGCTTTCTCAGTTCGCATCTGGTCAGAGGTGCTCCCGTCAACTCATAGGTGGAGAGAAGAGAGTTTGGGGACTGGAGTTAGCTTAAAAAAGGAAGGAGGCGGTTCAGAGGTCTCAAGAACAGTGGTCCTTGAGGAGGAAGGGGAGAGTTTCTTCTCAAAAGAAAACTAGAGGGGTTCTACGTTGAGCTTCCCGTTGGATCAGGCGATACAGGCGTAGTAGGCTTAGCCTTGGGTCACTAGAAGGGGAGAGGAAGAGGGAAGAACGAACAGTGTTCGAGACCGTCCAATTTTGAATAATGTGGGTGGCTAGGATGAAAGAGAAAAGGTTCCTTTTGAGGCACGTGTTCAAACTTCAAATTTTAAATGGAGAAAGGGGACAAGAGCTAACGCTCGAGAAACTAAAGGAAGTAATTAAAGAATGTATTTTGGAATTCCAAGGAGCCTCGAGTTTGGACGGTCAACCAAAAAAAGATCAGGAAACGGGTTTGTGGGAGAGATGGAGTGGGCGACAGACACCCAAACCCGGAAGAAAGATCCGACTTCATACCCAGGTCGGTTGGGCCTAGGAAAAAAAGCTGTAAGCGAACCCTATGCTCTTGCTCATGGCTCAACTCGAGACAGACTAACTCTATTTGGACTTGGGTGGTTGAACCTCTCTCCAAATCAAGCGATGGGTGTTCGCCGACCTCTGTCTAGCCAGAACACCAGGGCGCCAGCAGCGGTGGAAAGAAATCTCAGGGCTGGAGGCGAGAAGAGTTCCCACACACACTTGCCATCATAACCGCTTGCAACTGGTCAGAAGGAGATAGGGGAGGCTTGGTGATGACTGTATGGAGGTGACTCCGGTAGCTATGGTCAGTGACAAGAAAGTTTTCCCCCCTCAAGATGGCACAATTCTTGTAATATCTGTTTTGGACAATGGCCTGGAAAGAAATCAAGAGATTGCGGCATTTGAAGGCACAATCTCCAAAGGAAAGAGCAAACGGAAAAGGATGGAATCGATGGTCCCAGGAGGTAAGTTGATGAATAGCACCTCCTCTTCCTCTTCTTGGGTTACTTCTAAACTGCTGGGACTAGGTAAATTTCTGGGAGTTTCAATGGAAGGTTTAGAGGATGAAACAATAAAATATCTGGAAGGGGTGGAACAAAGAATTCTTATAGAGAGAGGGAAGCTTGCAGCCAAGAAAAGTGGGAATTCTTAAAAAAAGAGTAGGGAACTGATGAAGCTCACATGGGGGTTGAACGACAGGGTTAGGAGTAGTGAGGGGGTGTCGAGGGGAAATAAGTAGAGAGGTGAAGTAGGAGTGGGCGGGAGTTTTCTGTTATCTGTTTTTAATATTATGGAGATGAAACTTCTATCATGGAATGTCAGAGGTTTGGGGTCAGGAAGAAGGAGAATGGTGATCTGCGATGCTCTCAAGAGGTTCAATTCACAGTGTGTCCTGTTACAAGAGATAAAGCTAGAGTGTGTGGATGCAGTAGTAATCTGGAGTATTAGGGGAGGTGGGCAGGTTAGATGGAGAGAAAAGCCAGCTGTAGGTAGCTTTGGAGGCCTAGTAACTCTCTAGGATCCTCAGTTTGCTAATTTGGTGGCTTGTAAAATTGGCCTGTTTTCAATTTCTGCTGTTTTGGAGCTTGGCAGGGGGCAGATATGCCAAGTTATTAATGTATATGAGCCGACTGATTCAAACATCTGCTTTCTGGGAGGAGTTAGCTGAGTTGAGAGGTACCCTAACCTGTCCTTGGGTTATTGGGGGAGATTTCAATGTGACTTTCTCAATAGATGAAAAAAACTCACTGACCAGAAGAACAAGATCCATGAATGTGTTTGCTGAATTTATTAATTCCTTTGACCTGATGGACCTTCCTTTAGTGGCAGCAAAGTATACCTGGACAAACAACCAAGAGAATCCTACTTTGGTAAGGCTGGATTGCTTTCTTGTGTCCTCTAATTGAGAAGAAACTTTCCTGAACTTTAGACAAATTGCACTACTCAAATCCTTATCTGGTCCCATCCCAATCCAGCTGGTGTGTGGTGGGAGAGAGAGAATTAAGAATCCTTTTAAGCTTGACAATGCATGGTTTCAAGATGAGGGTTTCATTCCTATGCTGAAATCCCACAAAATGGCAAATGCTCGGAACAGGTCTTCTTTAATAAGTAAGCTGGAATGGGATGGAAACTTGGGAGAGTCGACTACTGAAGTTAAGCAGATTGCTACAGGCTTCTACAAGAGGCTGTATAAAGAGAACTGGTCTAGATTAGAAGACCCTTTCCATTGGATCTTCCCTTCAAGCACCCGAATGATGATCTAAATCAGTGGTTGGAGAGACCCTTCACAGAGGAGGAAGTTAAGGCTGCAATTGGTATGTTGGAGAATGAGAAATGTCCGGGTCCTGATGGGCTGACAATTCTCTTCTACACAAGTTGCTGGGAGTTTGCTAAGCAAGATGTGATGAATGTTTTTCAGTTCTTCTATGAGAATGCTTCTCCGTAAAGGAGCCTGAATGCCACCTTTATTACTCTAATTCCAAAGGTAGAGGGAGTTATAAGTATAAAAAAATTCAGACCTATAAACTTTTTGAATAGTTTCTACAAAATTTTGGCAACAGTGTTGGCTGAAAGAATGAAAGGAGTTATGAGTAGTGTGATTTCAAGCAATCAGAGTGCCTTTGTTCCCGGAAGGCAGATGCTAGATTCAGTCCTTATTGTCAATTAACTTATTGATTCTAGAAGAAGAGAAGACTCCCCTGGCCTGATTTGTAAATTAGATATTGAGAAAGCTTATGATCATGTGAATTGGAGGTGTTTGGACTTGGAGAAATTGGATCAAAGTCATCATTTCTTCCCCCAAGTTTTCTATTCAGGTAAATGATCAGGCCGCAGGTTTTTTTGAAAGCTCTAGAGGGCTAAGATAGGATGGTCCCCTCTCCCCTCTCCTTTTCATTTGCCTCATGGAAATTCTTACCCAATTTGCTAGAAGGGCTGCTGAGGCTAGACTTTGGGAGGGTTTTGCAATTGCTATGAGTGAGGAAAAAGTTAATATTCTCCAATTTGCAGATGACACACTTTGTTTTCTTGATGCTGTTCCTGAGCAGTTAGAGGTGTTACTTGGAATTCTGTGTTGTTTTGAAGTGATTTCAGGTCTAAAGGTCAATCTGAGTAAAAGCATGATTAGTCCGGTGGGTCATGTTGCAAATTTGGAGGACTGTGCTAGAGTGTTGGCTTGTAAAGTGGATCCCCTTCTTGTTAAGTATTTGGGCCTCCCTTTGGGGGCAAAATGTACTTCGGCTGCATTGTGGGACCCTGTGGTTGATAGGTTAGAGAGGAAGCTTTCTTCATGGAAAGCTAAATATTTATCAGTGGGGGGCAGAGTGACTCATTAAAAGCACATTATCTAATCTACCCACCTATTTTCTTTCCCTCTTCCCACTCCCAGCTAAGACTGCCAAAAAGATTGAAAGTCTTCAAAGAAACTTCTTCTGGAGAGGTTGAGAAGAAGAAAAGAAAATCCACCTCACTAAGTGGGATCAAGTTTATCTTCCTATTGAAGAAGGGGCGACTGGGAATCCGGAAATTAAAAGTGTTCAATACAGCTCTCCTTAGCAAGTGATCTGGAGATTTGGTACTGAAAGGAACACTTGGTGGAGAAGCCTTATTGCAGCCAAGTTTGGTGTAAATTGGGGAGATTGGCACTCTCAAGATCCCCCTCCCAAATTGGGGTTGCTCTGTCTGGAAAGGAATAATGAAGTGCCTTCCCTATTTTTGTGAAGGGGTGACATTAAGATAGGGAGAGGGGACAGGGTAAAATTCTGGAAAGACCCATGGTGTTCGGACAGCTCCTTGGTGGAGGCCTTCCCTCTTCTCTTTCAATGTGCATCCAACCAACTGATTCTTACATTTTATCTGAAGACTCTATTAGTTTGGGTTCCTCTTTTTAGAAGAGATCTGTTTGATTGGGAGTTAGGTGAAGTAGTGGAGCTGCTGAATCTGTTACAGAGACGGTAAATTGTCTGCAGCAAGGAAGATGAGTGGTTTTGGAAATGGAATGGTGATGGATGCTTCACAGTTAGATCTTTGGCCTTAAAGTTAAGCAGATCTGGTTTTTCAGATTTCCCCTGGAAGCAGATTTGGAATCCTATCTCCCCATCAAAAGTGAATTTTCTGGTCTGGGCAATGACTTTGGACAAGTGTTTTACAAGGTCAAACTTGGAGAGAAGGGGATTGCAGATTCTGGATCAGTCTTGTGGGCTCTGTGTAGAGAACACTGATGTGCGCCCCACAGCAGTGATCCCCACTGTGTTCGTAGGACAGCATGTGTAGTTATTTGTTTCAGTTATGGTAGTGTCAGTTTGGGTCAGTTTGTTAATTCAGTTGTTATTTATTTCAGTTTTTATTTACTTTATTTATCATGTAAGTACTAAGGGCAGATCTGTCCTTTCCATTATGTACTGAACATAACCTATAAATAATAAGAGAGTGGTGGCGGCAGACCTGTTAGAATCTGTCCCTCCTTTCAACCCCTTGTGTTCTCCTGTTTCTCTTCTATTCCATCTCCTTTCGCTCACTTTTTCTTCTGTTTTGTAAACCTAAAACCTATTAGGATTCAAGACTGATTACAGTCTTGATCTTCTACTTGGTATCAGAGCCTATCTAGGGCTTCTCATGTGTGTCTAGTCCAGCCGACCGCATGAGGACTAGCTAGGGCTGGAAGCTTATGAAGAAGTAATCGGCGGCTGAATCTTGGAGATTACCAGGAGAGATTTGCAGCAGTTGAGGACTTGTCGTGGCTTGCAGAGAGTTGGTAATCAGGAAGAAGCAGCGAAGGTTAGGGTTCAGGTAACCCTGGAAGGCAGTAAACCGAAATCCATAAGTAAGTCTTTTCTTATTGAGTTTCAGAGACTGCAATCAGTCGAGATAGGTTGGACCTATCTAGAAGGAGAGGCCGAACTGTTTTAAGTTTGTTTCTAGGGTTTGACTGTTGGGCCGAACCCCCCCCCCCTCTCAGAGGTGATCAGTTTTAGGGTTTCATATTGACCCTACAACAAGTCCCACTTGTGCGGACTGCTTGGAGAGTGCAGCTGAGCACTTATTTCAGACCTACAGTTGAAACCCTAATTCTGCTCTCGCAGCAGTGGGCCCCATAGTAGTTATTTCAGAAAATAGCATCTCAGATTGACAGGCCGCCTGGTACTGTGCATGCCGATTGTTTTCAGATCATATTTGAGTTGATTTCTTGCATATACTGTGATAGGCGATTGATTTCAGATCAGATTTGGGTTGGTTTCAGATCAGATTTCATATCAGATTTGTGTTGGTTTCAAATCAGATTTCAGACCTGCTTGATTTTACTCAGTTTTCTAGTATAGTGGCTCTAACAGTTTGCAGCCACTGATTCTTGATCAAAGATGGAGTTTAAGGGTCAGGGAGAAAGTAGTTTTGGAAACAACAGTTATGGTAGTGTATTTGAAACCGGGTTTCAGATTACAACTATGAGATTTGATAGGTCAAATTACTTGGAGTGGGCTCAATCAACCAAGATGGCTATTGGAGGAAGGGGAAAACTGGGTTACCTCTTGGGAGATGTAAAAGAACCTTCCAAGGAGGACCCAACATACACCAAGTGGGTTCAAGAGAACTATTTGGTTATGGCATGGTTGTGTAATTCTATGCAGCCACATATCAGCCGAAATTACTTGTGGGCAAAGACAGCCAAAGAGATATGGGATGTTGTGAAAGAAACTTATTCCCAACCCCTTAATGTTGTCAGAGCCTATGAACTGAAGTGTGAGGTGAACAACCTTAAACAAGGAGAGAAGCCAATTTCTATCTACTTCTCTACCTTGAAATCCTTGTGGCATGAGATTGACCATCTAGAGACCCTTGAGTGGGAGAGTCCCAAAGATGCACAGACTCACAGAAAGCAAGTCGAGACGAATAGGGTATTTGAGTTTCTGGCTGGTTTGAATTCAGAATATGACATTGTGCGACAATGGATATTGACAAGAGATAATGTGACCCTTTCTCAAGCATACTCCTTGGTGCATAGTGAAGAGACTAGGAGGAAAGTCATGATGCAGCCTTAGCCACCTTTCCCAGCCCTGTCAGTTATTAAACCCAAGTTGGGAGTTCAGCTCAGCCATCTCAGTCACCATCAGCTCCTGCCACATCTGCATTTGCACATTCAGGTACTCGAGCCCCAGCTTACCATGCTTCAGCTCCAGGTAATACTGACCACTACTAGGTAATAGATTCAGGTGCATCCGACCATATGACTAGCTTGCCATCATTGTTCACTTCTTATCAATTGTCCTCTGGCCGAGATAGAGTATCCATTGCTGATGGCTCTCTTGTTCCCATTTCGGGCAAGGGGGACATCAAGCTATTGGATACTATCTCTTTATCTTTTGTCTTGCATGTTCCTAAGCTTGATACTAACCTGCTTTCAGTTAGTAGTATTACCAAACACATGAACTGATCAATAACCTTTTTTCTTGACCGATGTGTTTTTCAGGATTTGGAGACGAGGAAGGTGATTGGGACTGGTCGTGAGATGAACGAGATCTATCTTCTTGGAGAAAGTTCTCGTCGGTAGGAGTCAGTGGATAAGAAGTCTTTTGTTTCCCAGTCTGTGAGTCCGGTTATGCTTTGGCATAACCGATTAGGTCATTTGTCTTTTAAGTATTTGAAGAGTCTGTTTCCTGCTTTATTTGAGTCTGTTGAGTTATCAAAGTTGAGGTGTGAGAGTTGTGAGTTTGCCAAACATTGTAGAACCTCTTATTCTTTAAGTAATAAAAGGAGTAATTCCTCTTTTGATATTGTGCATACTAATGTTTGAGGGCCATATCATATCTCTTCTATGGGTGGGTACAGATATTTTCTACTGTTTGTTGATGACCATACCCGCTTTTCTTGGGTCTATCTTATGCGTTCTCGGGATGAGGTTCCTGCTCTGACCCAAAACTTCCATCAGATGATTCTCACTCAGTTTGGGACCAAAATCAAAGTCCTTAGATCTGATAATGCAAAGGAATACTTTGCTCAGCCATTGACCTCCTACCTTCTTAGCCATGGAGTTATTCACCAGAGCACTTGCCCTTATACACCACAGCAGAACGGCGTTGCCGAAAGGAAGAATATGCATATCTTGGAGGTGGTTAGAAGCATTATGTTTACCTCCAATGTACCTATTCTCTTTTGGGGTGATGCTATCCTCACGGCAGTTTATCTCATTAATCGAGTTCCTTCCCGGGTTCTTGATATGAAAACCCCTTTTTCCCTTCTATACCCAGACGAGGAGTTGTTCATTGTTCCTCTTAAAACCTTTGGTTGTACCTGTTTCGTTCAGTTTCTCGGGCCTCATCATTCCAAGTTTGAACCTAAGGCCTCCAAATGCATTTTCCTCGGTTATGCACAAACTCAAAAGGGTTATTGCTGCTATGATCCGGTTTCAGGGAAAAGGTTTGTCTCCATGGATGTCACCTTCTTTGAGGAGACACCCTATTATCCTAAGGTTTCTCCTCAGGGGGAGAGCAGTGAGAGTGGGGCTGTTTTGAGTTTCTTTCCTCAGGGGGAGAGCAGTGAGAGTGGAAGTGGGGCTGTTCCTTTACCTATTCCACTGGGTAATGAAGGTTGTAGTGGTGAGGGTGGTCAGAGGGCGCAGGAGTTGAGAGTCTATCACAGGCGATGCAGGCAAGTTGATCCTAGTCATCGGCAGTCTCGGCCAGCTCCAGTTTCTTCTGCGGCTCCAGATCCAGAGCCTACTGAGACACCTCCCACTGTTGCCACTTCCCCTCTTGTGGATAACCTTGATCTCCCTATTGCCATTCGCAAAGGGAAACGACATTGCACCACTTCTACAGCTCACAACATCTCATAGTTCTTATCCTATGATTGTCTATCTCCATCTTACCGGTCCTATCTCACTTCCATTGCCGATGTCCCTATTCCAAGAACAGTGCAAGAAGCCTTATCAATTCCAGAATGGAAAGATGCAATGCAAGTCGAAATGGATGCCCTATTGAAGAATAATACTTGGGCACTGGTTGACCCACCAAAAGGAAAGAAACCGGTGGGATGCAGATGGGTGTTCACTGTGAAGTATAATGCTGATGGCTCTATTGAAAGGTACAAAGCCCGGCTGGTCGCAAAGGGGTTCACTCAGACTTATGGTATAGACTACTTGGAGACCTTTACCCCAATAGCCAAGATGACCACCATCCGAGTTCTGTTATCCCTTGCAGCAAATCATTCTTAGCCCTTGTTCCAGATGGATGTTAAAAATGCCTTTCTGAATGGAGACTTACAGGAAGAGGTCTACATGCAGTTGCCTCCTGGATTCTATGATACAGAGACAAGTAAGAAGGTTTGCCGACTGAACAAGGCATTGTATGGTTTGAAGCAGTCACCTAGAGCCTGGTTTGATAGGTTCAGATTAGCCATTGGAAAGTTTGGTTATGTACAGGCCCAGTCAGATCATACACTATTCATCAAGAGGGTGGAGTCCTCTCTGACACTACTTGCAGTATATGTTGATGATATTGTGGTGACAGGAAATGACAACCATGAGATTGAGTCCCTCAAATAGCTCCTTCATCAAGAGTTTGAGGTGAAAGATCTTGGTGCACTACGGTATTTTTTGGGTATTGAGGTTGCTAGATCCAAGCAGGGGATTTTTATCTCTCAGAGAAAATATGTTCTGGATCTGTTGGCGGAAACTGGAAAGTTGGGTGTTAAGCCTGCTGATACACCCATTAAACAAAATCACAAGATTAGTGCAGAGGGCGGGGAGCCTCTTGAAGACAAAGTTATGTTCCAACAGTTGGTTGGAAAGCTCCTATATCTCTACCTCACTCGGCCAAATATCAGTTATGCAGTTAGTGTTGTTAGCTAGTACATGCACTCCCCTAGAACTTCTCATCTTCTTGCGGCAGAGAGAATATTAGCATACTTGAAGAGATGCCCGGGTCGAAGTATACTGCTCAAGAACAATAATCACATGAGGGTGGAGGTCTATACAGATGCCGTTTGGGCTGGGAGTGTTGATGACAGAAGGTCTAGCTCTGGATATTGTGCCCTTGTGGGAGGTAATCTTGTCTCTTGGAGGAGTAAGAAGCAGAGTGTTGTTTCCCGCTCCAGTGCTGAAGCGGAATACAGGTCAATGGCTAACGGAGTGGCTGAAATCTTATGGCTGAGGTCACTACTTGAAGAGGTGGGTATTGACTATGAAAAGCCCTTAATGTTGTATTATGATAATTAGGCAGCTATTAATATAGCCCACAACCCAGTGCAGCATGACAGAACTAAACATATCGAAGTTGATCGACATTTTGTGCGAGAGAGGGTCACATCACAAGAAGTGTGTCTTCCGTACATCACATCTAATATGCAGCTCGCGGATATCCTCACCAAGGCTGTACCAAGGAAGAAGTTAGAGACAGACCTATCCAAGTTGGGAATGATAGATATCTACTCCCAACTTGAGGGGGAGTGTAGAGAACATTGATGTGGGCCCCACAACAGTGGTCCCTACTGTGTTCATAGGACAGCATGTGTAGTTATTTGTTTCAGTTATAGTAGTGTCAGTTTGGGTCAGTTTGTTAATTCAGTTATTTATTTCAGTTTTTATTTACTTTATTTATCATGTAAGTACTAAGGGCAGATCTGTCATTTCCATTATGTACTGAACATAACCTATAAATAATAAGAGAGTGGCGGCGGCAGACCTGTTAGAATCTGTCCCTCCTTTCAACCTCTTGTGTTCTCCTGTTTCTCTTCTATTCCATCTCCTTTCTCTCACTTTTTCTTCTGTTTTGTAAACCTAAAACCTATTATGATTCAAGACTGATTACAGTCTTGATCTTCTACTCTCTGTGGTCTTGTACCTGAAACCAGAGATCATCTAAGAGGTGTGGGATCATTTTTTCAAGGCTGCTGGGCTGAGTTGGGTAATGTCTTATTCAGTTAAGGAGTTGCTGTGCTGTTGGGATGTTCAAGGTCTGAAGAAGAAAGGAAAGATTGGGTGGAAAGCTATTCCTGCTGCTGTCCTTTGGTCCATCTGGGCTGAAAGAAACAATAGGATTTTCTGTAACAAAGTGAAGAACTCAGAGGGTCTTATTCACTTTGCTGTTTGCAAACTAATTTCTTGGGTCTCTGTGAATGCTGAATTCAAGAATCTGAATGTATCTGAGTTGTAAGGAACACACTCCATTTGGAGTCTGTAACCTGTAACCTGATCAGCTTTCCCAGCCAAGCCTAGTGTGGCTTGGGAGCTGATGTAATAATATTTGTGTGATGTTTTTAATAAAGCTTTACCTTACCTTTCAAAAAAAAAAAAAATCTGTTAAGAGCTTCCACCACAATGATGAAGAAGAAAGGGAAGATGGGTTCACCTTTTCTCAGCCCTCTCTTAATAGCAAAGAAGCCTCTAGGATCACCATTCACCAAAATGGAAAGATTCACTGCTGATAGGCATACTCCCATCCACTTTTTCCATTTGGTCCCGAAACCCATTAGGAGATATTGCACAAAACTCCATTGGATGTGGTCATGAGCTTTCTCCATGCCTAATTTACAAATAATACCTGGCGACTCAGCTTTGAACCTTGAGTCAATACATTCATTTGCAATCAAAGAACCATCCAAGATCTGCCTCCCATCTACAAAAGCTCATTGGGACGGGGAAATAATGGAACCAAATACTTTTCTTAGCCTGTTTGCAACGACTTTGGATATCACCTTGTAGATACTTCCATTGAGGATATGAAAGTATTCATTGTTGCCTCGGCTAGAAATTCACTGGCATGGAAGTGATGAAACACCGCCATCAAATCATGCTTAATGAAACCCCAACACTTCTTATAGAAAGCAATGGGAAAAACATCTAGCCCCGATGCCTTATCCCTGACCAATTCTTCAATTGCCTGACAGATCTCACCTTCCTCAAAATGAAGGCTATCCAGCTCTGGTCTAACCACATTGTGAGCTGCAAACATGGATTTGTAAAATTTAACTGTAGCCTCTCATGCCTCCTTTCCATCCTTTTGTCAATTACAATTTGAGAAATGGCATTGGTTCTCTGCCTGTCACTTGCTATCTTATGGAAAAAGGCAGTACTGTTGTCCCTTCAGCCACTGAAACCTTGACCTTTACCTCCATCAAATCTCTTCCATATATATGCTGTATTTTTTTTTTTGATAAAAGATAAGGTAAATTTTTATTCAAATGAGCCAAAAATGGCAGATTACAACCAATGCCCCTAAGACAAGGAGCCGAAACTCACTTTAACAACTACAATACATCATAGCTCAAGAAAATTCCTAGATCTCAGCTGAGAACAGAGGACTGAAGCTTGAAGGTCCTTCGCCGCAGCCACCCAGGAAACTAGCTTGCCAAAAGCAAATGCAATCAAGCAATCTATGCTAGAGGCCTTATTTTGAAAGATCCTTCTGTTTCTTTCCGTCCAGACTGTGCATAAGATGGCTGCAGGCAGGACACTCTAAATGCATTCCACCAATTTTGAACCACCCTTCAGCTCCCAACTCCATATCATGTCCAGCACTGAATAAGGCATACACCATTGCAGCCCTAACCCCGATAAAAAGTGGTTCCATATTGCAGCTGTAACCGAACAGTGAATGAACAGGTGCATGCCATCTTCATCCACTTCCATATATATGCTGTATTCATTCCTTGCCAACTCTCTCAATGACTTTTCTTCCCCTGATAAATCTCCAACTTCCTCTTTCTCATCAAAAGACTAAATCTTTTCAAGATTAGCCTTTTTCCTTGTCTGAATGCACCCCAGCTCTTCCCTGTACCAGGCCTTTATTTGCTGCTTTAGGTACTTCAATTTGCCCCAAAAACGTAAGGCAAAGGGGGCCTTCCTTGGGAGCTTCTCTCCACCAAGCCTCCAGTTTTTCATTAAAACCAGGGACTTCAAAGAGCATCAGTTCCAATCTGAAAGGTGTATCCCTTTCTCTGCACATCACCCACCTTTAAAAAGATCGGTCTGTGATCTGAAGTTGGCCCAGGGAGGGCTTGGTGGGAATGGGATAAAGAGCCATACATATCTTTCCACATGCTATCTACCAGGAATCTGTCAGTTTGTTGATTGTTTCCTGCTATTGTGGTTTTTTCTCTCTGGTCTAATGCTTTCTCTTTTGGGGGCTGGGACATATCCCCTTTTCTCTAGTCTAGGTGTTGTGTTTCCAGATGGGTTTCTTCCTTATGCTGTTGGTAAAATGTTTGGAGTAGCTTTCTTTTTGGTATGGTGTTTATTGTATATAGTGTGATGTGAAATTGGTAGGATTTGCTGACCTTTTCCTTTATGTTCATGAATGTGTTCTTGGTAAGTCTGTTGTTAATGATAGGTGCTCCCAATAGGTACCTGAATTAGCTTGAATTGGGATCGCAGACATGGCAAATTTTGGATTTTGTCCTGAAGTAGCTGCAAATTTGGTAAGGATGTCTTTAACCTTCAAACAGGCTGGATTTGTAGTTTCAGCAAATATAAGACAATTGCAAGCAAATTGCAATATTGAAATTTTTGGACTTCCTTCCCCTGCTTTACAGCCAATGGAATTTCCTGTCTCTAATGATTCTTTCTCAAGCTTTTTTGCTAGGGCTTCCACATAGAGGACAAATATGTAGGAGACTGTTCTAATGCATTCTATAACCCACCCGACCCATCTCTCATGAAACCTAAATTTCCTTAGAATTCTTTTTATGAATTCCCATCATAGGCTTTCTCCATATCAATTTTGCAGGCCAACATGCCAGTTTTTCCTTTTTTCCTTCTCATTGAATGTATCATCTCATGAACAATTAGGATGTTATCATTTATTTGTTTGTTAGGCACAAAGGTGCTTTGATATAGAGAAATAATTTTATCTAAGAAAGCCTTGGTTATGTTGACCAAGATTTTTGAAATAATTTTGTAGATAACATTGCACAAACTTATGGCTCTGTAGTTATTAATTGTTTCTGGGTTCCCATTTTTTAGGATGAGAGCTATAAAAGTTTTATTCCATATACAGCACAACTTCCCTAAGTGAAAGAAAGCTCTATCTTCCTTACATATTAATTCTTTAATGATGTTCGAATTTTGTTTTTTCAAAAACAAAGCATTTAAGCCATCTCGACCAGGAGCTTTAAGGTCATTAATTGATTGGAGGGTCTCAAAGATTTCTACTTCCGAAACCTCCCTAATGGTTCAATTATTCTGGTCCTCTATAATGTAGTTATTGATTTTCTCAATAAATTCATCAATCCCACTCGTTCCTTTAGTCTGAAATCTTTGCTTAAATTTATCACTAAGGTAATTTGATATCCCATCCTGATCCTCAATCCTCTCACCCTCCTCGTTTTTGATAGATACATTTTTTTTTTATGAATGAAGTAATTTACTTATTAATTAATCACATAAAGTAAGAGTTACAAGCATCCCAAGAAGAGGCACGAGGTGCAACCTTTTCAGAAAAACTAAATAAGGATTCTCAAATACAATCTGAATAAGTTACAAGGTCGTCCAATACAGACAGTCCCTAGAAACCCCTTGTTTGGCTAAAGAATCAACTATAGCATTTGTCGATCTGCTCACCCACTGAATACCAACTGTCATATTGCTAGTCAGCCAATTCACTTTTTTAAGGAGATCTCTATAACCCCAAATGGCAGAATCCGGTTTCAGGAGCCACCACCTGTGAATCGTCTTCAATTAATAAATGCTCCACCCCAAGCTGGTTTGTGATCTGAATCCCTTGTACAGCAGCTAGTATCTCTGCTCTTGTAGAGTCTCCCACTCCCACTGGTCCTGAGAATAAGGAGATAATGTTGCTATCCTTATTTCTTAGGACCCCTCCTATACCCGAAGGTCCTGGATTACCCTGGCTACTCCCATCAAAGTTCAGCTTAATGACTCCTTCTGGAGGAGGTGTCCAATCTACCGCTCTTCTAATCCTCCTAGTAGAGGTATTAGCCACTGCTAGCCAATTTCTCCAAAGATCATCAAAGGAAAAGTCAGTTAATAGTTCTAAGGTTTTCACCCAATGGATTGTCCTTGTCAAAGTGCAATCCTTCACCTCAAATAGATTCTTTTCCTTTCCTAAGAAGATTTTGCATTCCTTTCTTCCCAGATAGCCCACAAAAGATCTTCTCTGATACATTTCCACATAATTCTCCCTTGTCGTGTGTGCCACCCAAAAATAGATGGATTAAACAACATACTCACATCGGATGGAAGGTTCCACCTGTGTCCAAACAAAACAAAGATCCAATTCCATAATGCTACAACAAAGGAACAAAATACCAATAAGTGTTGACAATCCTTATTCTGAGCTTTACAAAGAACACACCAGTTAGGGGAAAGACATAAGTAAGGTTTCTTCTTTTGCAAATTTTCCAGAGTATTGATTTTACCATAGTAAACTTTCCATCAGAAGGCAACAATTTTAGGGCGGGGGGGGGGGGGGTAGGTCTAGCCCAAATTTCTTTAAGAGGAAACTCCCTAGGAGCTGAGTTGAAGCAAAGGGATTTGAAGAAAGATGCACAAGAAAAGGAGCCTTTTGGGTTAGGGGTCCAAACTCTTCTATCAGGTTTAATACGATCCAAGCAAGAGTAGTAATTCAGAAACTTTGATGACATTCCCACAAACGACTTGCTTAGAAAGTGGGAGGTGGCTGATTCTTCTCTTCCAAGAGTTGTTATTAGGCCAGTTTGGGTCCCATCTCCTAGTGGGTTTTTTAAACTGAATTTCGATGGTAGTAGTGAGGGGAATCCGGGCCCTTTAGGTATTGGAGGTGTTTTTTGGAATGAGGAGGGAGGAGTTATTGCCCTTTACTCAAGACCAATAGGTGTGGGAGACTCCTTGAGGGCAGAAACCCTGGTTGTGATGGAAGGGATCCAAAAAGCAAAGGAGCTTGATGTAACCGGTTCCCACAGACGACACCAATTGATGTAACCGGTTCCGGTCACGTATCATTTTTTCGTTATATGTCAATTTTTTAGCTAATTACCTCATCATCTAGTCTGCTCTCATGTGGTCGGTGACTCAGAGGCTGAAGTGGAGCTCCCTGGTGGCGAGCTACCTTGATGCCGAGCTCCCTGGTGGTGAGCTACCTTGATGAGCTGCCTGGTGGTGAGCTACCTTGATGGGCTGCCTAGAGGTGAGCTACCTTGATGGGTTGCCTGGAGGTGAGCTACCGGGTGGGCTACTTGGCTTTCTAGATGAACTTCTTGGTGGTGAACTACCTGGTGGCTAACTACCCTGTGGTGAGCTACCTTGATGAGCTGTTTGGAGGTGATAAGAGAATGAGAGAGCTAGAGAGCAGAGGTTACCCATCCCCTTTCTTTATCATGCCTTTGCTCCTAGGGGGTGAGGTCTTTATATATTGGAGTCCTCATGGGTTAGGTGGAGCAGTTCTTGGATCCTAGCTGTGATGGGACTGGCTTGCGTGTTAGGTGGGTGAAATGCCATCAAACGGTAAAAATGTCCCTTCCCGTCAGAACTGGGGAGTGGGTGAGCTGATATAGTCGTTACAAGTCACAACTCGTAAAATGCAGGGTACAGAGGTGTGTTCCTCGAGGTTGTTAGGTTGGCGCCTGTGTCAGGCCGCCAGGTCGGTGCCTGGGCCAGGCCGCCAGGTCGGTGCCTAGGCCAGGCCGCCAGCTCGTGCCAAGGCTAGGTCGCGCCAGGTGGGACACCATCAACTCAGCAAAGGCAAGTTGTTGTCAAAGTGGTCCCGGGTGTTGCCTAGTTGTTCTGAGGTGCTAGGCTACAAGATGGCGAGTTGCCTAGTGGCGAGCTGCCTGTGGCAAGCTCGAGCTGTCTAGCTGTCAAGGGGCTGCACTTAGTTGGCATGAGGTGCCAGGTGTCACGATGTCATTGGAGGGCCAAATCCACCCTCATCAGAGCTCAATATAAGAAAGTTGATCATATAAGGGGATTTGAAGTTGGTAGTTATCTGGCCGCAGAAAGACGAGACTGGCTAGTGGAAATTTGGGGGAAGTTTAAGTTTTTAACTCAGGATATATAGATCAAGTTGCAGTGGGTTAAAAGGAGTGCAAATGCCTTTGCCGATGTTTTGGCAAAGCAAGGGATCAACTCTTCTGGGATGTTCTGTAATTGTTGTTCCCTATTGTCATCTCGGAGAGAGTTAAGAGAGTTTATCTCTCTCCCAGATGTTCTCTTGTATCTTCTTCATTATTAATGAAATTTCAGGTTATTGATATAAAAAAAAAGAGTAGTAATTCAGAAACACAAGCAGACCTCTCATCCTTTAACCCCCTATGAAAGCCAAAGTCCCAAGATAACAACAAAGGGAGAACCAGATTAGGAAAAAACTTAGAAATTGCATCTTATTTATAAAGTGAAAGAGAGTAGAGAGAGGGGAAGAGAGCTTTGAGGGATTGGTTACCCACCCAAACATCTTCCCAGAACCGAACTGAAAAACCAGAGCAAGCTTCGTACCTGATTAGGCTGTGGAAACGGGGAAGAATGCTATGAATAGCCTTCCAAGGTGTTGTGAGAGTTGCCTGACGAGATACCCCAGCATCCCAACCATCTTCTCCGTAGCCATGAATGCTAGCCACCACCTCATGCCATAAGGTGGCTGCAGTATGAAAGAATTTATTGTTTCTCTCCCCCAGCTTAACCCAGTTAATTCTTGACTTTTGAGCCCAATAAGCTTCTTCTATAGCAAGAATATTATTTAATTGTTTCTGGAAGGCACTCTCTAAATTCAAGAGAGATCTATTATCATTCTCCTCTACCAACCGTTTCTGAACATCCTCGAGGGAGTGGAGAATATTTTGTTTGTTTTTGAATATGTTGCCAAAAGTGCTTTTTGTTCCATTTTTCCAGGTTAGTCACTACATTGTTTCTCTTTTTAACAAACTGCATTGCTCTAGATCCTGAGACATCTAGATTCCATGCTTGATTGGTTACCTCATATAAGTTGGGGTCTAGGCACCACATCAATTCAAACCTGAAAGGTTTTGGTACGTTAACTTGGGGGGAGTCTGTATGAAGAATAAGAAGGGTGTGATCAGATGCCAAGAATTGCAAATTTTGAGGGAGGGTGTTTGGAAATAGTCTCCTCCATTCATTATTAACAAGGGCCCAATCTATAAGCTCCCAAATGGTTTTATTTTTCAAAGTGTGTTGTAAACCCTTTATCTCTAAATCCATTAAGCCACACTCAGAAATGAGATTATTGAAATCCCTCGTCTGGCTTGCATTGACCTCCCTACCCCTTTTATTTTCTCTTAATCTGAACGAGTTGAAGTCCCCTATTAGACAACAAGGCTCATTTATAGTTTCTGCTATATCTTTGATCCAATCCCAAACTTGCCTTTGCTCTATTTTATTGGGGGTGCATAAACAAAAGTGCACAACCAAAATTTATTTGAAGAGATTTCGTTGATAGTAACATGCACTAACCTTTCATTAGAGAAGATAATTTTCTGGGGGCGTATGGGTCTTATGGGACAAGAATATTTGCAAGGTCCTATGTTGATTCAGTGTCCATTTTGTGCATCCATTTTTCAGAACTATTTTCACATTTATTTTCCAAGTCAAAATTCATAAAAATATTGCACTTCTTGAGGTATTTTGCAATATGCAAACACTCAAGGTTGTTCTGTTGCACACCACTAGTGAATGATTTACTTTGCTTTCTTCCTACTGAATTTCTTATTTTCAGGTTCTTGATGGGGAAAGAGGGAATGAGTATAGGAGAAAGTTATTACCTTCATATAAAGCACATAGGAGGAAATTCTCCAGACAGTTATCCACAACACAACGTTTTTCAAGGTTTCATATTGGAAGTTCACATCATGTTATCATAGACGTCCTTGAGAAGTGCAATGTCCCGGTGGGTGAATGTTTCATTGTTTCTTTTCTTTTTAATGTAATTTTTCTTTATGGTTCTGTAAATTGAAGCAGCTTTAGCAAAATTACTTCAATGTTCAATCATTGTTGTTTAGACAACAGGGTACCCATGGAGGGTTGCCTCACTTATGTGCCTAGCTATTTTGTATGTGGTGCTATAAAATATTTTTAAATTTATTTTTGAGAGTATAATAATAAAATAGACATTATAGCACTAAATTATTCATTTTGTGGGTTTACATACTAGCTTCTTTGTATTATTTATATACTAAATTCTCTCCCTCCTTTATATAGTAATTCTTATCATTTATCAAAAAATACTAGTTTTTTATTATTTTCTTTTTTTATAGGATTTAATCAACACTCATGTTTTTTGATGAGTAGAATGTTGTTAACATTAATCAACACTCATGTATGCTATCTTGAATCTTTGAAGATTTTAAAACCTGAACCAATGAGGAAGAAAGAATTTAAACTTTTGTGCCATCAATGGTTCTTTTAATGTGAAGTTTATAGTTCTTTTGTGAAGATTATTGATAATCATTAGTGGAGGATGATTGATTATTGCAATGGAACCTAGGGAATTACTCTATACTCAGGTTTTTTTTGTATAAAAAGTTCATTTTCTAGGTAACTAGGCAACAAGGCACCCCCTGTCACCTAACCTCACCTTGGCACCTTGAAAAGTATGTCTTGTGATAGTTTTCTGATTTAGGATTCATGTTCTGGAATATTAAGCCTACACATCAGTGTAAAAATAGAAAATCATTATCAGTTCCAGCTCATTTGTGTCCATGATGTAAGGGATGTATAATTGCTAAAACACCTTCCACCAACCTCATATAAGAAGACACAGATACCCTTAGCATTCCTATCTTTTTTTTTTTATTGGTTACTGTGACTTTATTTATTAATTGTGAAAATAACGTATGGTATATACAGGAAGTATTTGTTTCATCCCACTTTTTAATCTAGTATTGCTTTCTAATCCATGGACCTTCCCTTCTAATCTACATAACAGTAATGTTCATTTTCCCTAGGATTGATCTCTTGAAAAATTGTGTTATGTTGGTCCCTTGTTTAGCCAATACATCAGCAATGCTATTTCATGAATTTTAAATTCAAGTGAAACTAGCTCCTACCTCCCTAGCTAGATGTCTGATTTGATAAACCCAAATAGTTTGGATTAAGGCTGAGCTAAGTTGAGTTAAACTGAAACTTGAATTACTTTGATGACCTTACCAAGTGGCACTACTGTATTTCTAAATGAAATAATATAGCAACTAGATAGATATAAATTTATTTTGTCAAGAGTACAAATGCAAAAGACATAAGAACAGGAGGATATAAATATGAGGGCACAAATGCAAAGGGAAAAATGTTTTCACCTGCATCTAGATATTTCAATAAAGACTGTTTTTCAATAACTTTTTGACAGCTAAATTGAGAACATTTGTTGACTAAAAATAAAAGAGGGAAGACCTCATTCTTAAGCTACGGTTATGATGTGCTAGGACAAACTAGATTTGGATGCCTCCAATAAACAGTTCCACAATATCCTTGGGCTTCATCGTTGGTGGTGGAAAACTAACCTTAATAAAAAGTTACCCTTACCAAGCCTCCCAATATCTTTCTCTTGATGTACCCCATTCCTGCTAAGGTGGCTACTAAACTGGACAAGTTGCAAAAGAAGTTCTTATGGAAAGGAACAATGGAAAGAAAACAATAAAATTCACCAAGTGTACTGGACAAGAATCTATCTCCAGAACCTATTGGCAGCTTGGACCTGCAAAGGCTGAAGGATGTGAATATTGCTCTCCTAAGCAAATTGGTGGTGATAGCTGGTGGCACCAACTGATTACAGCAAAATATGTTCTCAGCACAGGGGTTGGGACACTAGACCAGTCATGGATGAATACTGCTTTTGGCTCCAGAGCCAGATTGTGATTTTGGCCGGGCTGCTGGTTTGGAGACAGGTTACTAGCTGAATCTTCATGCCTTTATACCATTGCAGAAAACAAGGAGTTAATCAGATGTGGCCAGGTATTGTGTGGTCGTCCAAATTCAGGAGAAATCTCAAAGATTGGTAGATTGGGCACTTGGTGGATATGCTCAGTCTCCTTGTGAAACATCATCAGCCACACTTAAATACATAAAACAGCAGAATTTGAAGATGGGACAAGACTGTCATTTTCTTTGTAAAATCTCATAAGCCATCAAGCACCTTCTTAGTTGGTTTCACCTATAAAATTATTTGGGTGCCTAAAGTTCCCTTTGCGGTGGCATTAATATTGTTTACTGCTGCCCTTGGAAAGTGCCTAACCAGGGACAAACTCATCAGCAAAGCTATTAATCTCCCCTCCACGAGCTGCATTTTCTGTAATTATGATTTGGAGATGGCTAACCACCTGTTTGCACATTGCTCCTTTCGTCAACAAATCTGAGCTCATTTTCTAAGCTGCCTCAATGTGAGTTGGGTTTTCCCTAAAACAACTTGTGATTCCTTAGCCAGCTTGGATATAGGTGGACTGAATTGAAAAGTCAAAATGATATGGTACATTATTCTGGATGGAAAGAAACAGTAGGATCTTTGAATCCAAAGAAATGCTGTTGGAAAGATCTTGTACTGGGCCTCAGTTTTCTACAATGCTCCTAGTCCTATTTCTGTTTGGGTTTTCCCTAAAACAACTTGTGATTCCTTAGCCAGCTTGGATATAGGTGGACTGAATTGAAAAGTCAAAATGATATGGTACATTATTCTGGATGGAAAGAAACAGTAGGATCTTTGAATCCAAAGAAATGCTGTTGGAAAGATCTTGTACTGGGCCTCAGTTTTCTACAATGCTCCTAGTCCTGTTTCTGTTAGCACCTGATCTCCTTTCCACTGTAATTAGTATACTTTATGTAATCATTTTGTGAGACCTTCTGAGCTGTCAGTTACTCATTATAGGGTTTTTTTCTGTCTCATACTTCACTATATAATCAATCATATCTTACCTTCTCAAAAAAAGAGAAAAAAAAGAAAATGAAAATGAAAAATGCTAAACTTGGTGCTCAACTTTAATAATTTGTAGGGAGATAATCCAGAAATTCTGGATTTCACCAATAAGGTCTCTATAGAGGTTCACCCCACCAGAAGAAAAGCATGTATTTCAAACCACAATCAAAAACATAAGCTTGGAGAAATGTTCTTGAATTCACTCACAGAGGTTTATCTCATAGATTTAGCCTTCTGCAAAAAATATAAAAAAATCACATAGATTAGCCTCCACTCAAAGAAGAATAGGGATGGACCACCAGCCCATGGTTCATGGCTTTGGTTATGATTGATATCTCTCAAATTTAGAAAGCTATTAAATATGTGACAATGTGAACACTCAAACTTTAGAATCTCCTACAATTTACTGAAGCAAATTGAACTAAGGTGGTGTTTGATAACAATTTTCAGACCTCTGAAGTCTGAAAATGTTGCTTTTCAGACGCCACCTATGTTTGGGTTGAGTCTGAAAGTTCAGATCTGAAATGCATTTTTAGATCTGAATTTGTAAGAGGCAGGCCAATGACTTAATGCACTCAGACGTTTTTCAGGCTGCGTTAAAAGACAAAAATGCCCATCAATTTCCCTCAGCAGCGGCGTTTCCCTCTCCCTCTCCTTCTCCTCTCTCTCTCTCTCTCTCTCTCTCTCCCCTTGTCTTCCCGCCACCACCGCTGCAACTCTCAGCAGCGGCGTTTCCCTCTTCCTCTCCTTCTCCCTCTCCCTCTCTCTCTCTCTCTCTCTCTCTCTCCCCCTGTATTCTCACCACCACCGCTGCAAAGAGTTGTAGTGGCATTCAATTTCCCACACCTTCTCCCTGTCCCCCTCTCTCTTCCCTTGTCTTCCCGCCACCGCCGCTGCAACTCTCAGAAGTGGCGTTTCTCTCTCTCTCTCTCTCTCTCTCTCTCTCCTTGTCTTCTCACCACTGCCGCTGCAAAGAGTTGTAGCGCTATTCGATTTTCCTCACCCTCTCTCTCTCTCTCCCCCCGTCTTCCCATCATTGTCGCTGCAACTCTCAATAGCGGCGTTCCGGTTCCCTCTCCCTCTCCCTCTCTCTCTCCCCCTCCCTGTCTTCCCACCACCGCCGCTGCAACTAGCAAAAGCAGCGCTCGAATTTTATTCTTAATGATTTATTATTATTTTAAGTCTTAATGATTTATTTTTAATTTATAAATTTATACGTATGTCCAATTTTATTCTTATTTTATTAAATTATTTTTTATAATTTTTATTTGTATTAATTATTAATTATTTGAATTTTTTAATCATTAAATAGTTTAATAGGTTTAATATAATAATTTGATAATTATTAAATATTTTTTCATTGCATCATGGACTTAATTACTATTTTCGTTATTATTTTAACTTTTAATAATTTATTTTTAATTTATATATTTAAATTTTATTCTTATTTTAATAATTTTTAAATTTTTTACAATTTATCATAATTTTTTCATATTTTTCAATATTGTTTTGAATGTAATAAATTATATTTTACGAAATAGTACAAATTGAACTCAAAATTACAAAATAGTATGTTCTAGGGGTAAAATAGCAAAATTAAGGAATTTCAGATGCTGAAGGTTTGATCCAACACAAACAACCTTCTCCGTTCAGAGCCTCTAAAAAGTCGAAAAGCATCTATGTCTCTTTTCAGATTTCAGATGCCATTAATATCTTTTTAACTTTTCAGATTTATCAAACGCCACCTAAGAAATTTCAAGATTAAGATAGAAGGTAAAGGTTCTTACACTAAGTGGTTTGGAACATAGTAGGATACCAAAAGTAAAGGTTCCCTTAGTATACCCAATGCTCTACCACATTTTGAGATCATGCCCCTGATTTGTGTTTTTAGAATCTCTGGATATGTAATTTGACATACCTTCCAAGTGCCAAAACCAAAGCACTTCTGCATGTTTTAACATAGGGATGATTTTTCTTCACACTATTTGGCATTGATTTTTTTCATCCTTCATGGGGGTATTGCCTTGCATTGCAACCTGGGTGACCAGGGTTCTAATCTTGGAAACAGCCTCTCTGTATGTGAAGGGGTAAGGCTGTATACATCTGTCCCTCCCCAGACCCCACATTGGTGGGAGCCTCGTACTCTCTGTATGGGAGTATTGCCTTGCATTGTAAATGTAACATGGCTTGATAAACATGATAAATACCCCTGCACTAACATATAGCTACAAGCATAAAACTATGTGGAGACAATCTGTGATTCTCTCCATTAGTAGGCTAAAAAGTTGTCAATAGGAATAGGAATGCAGGTCTTGGTTTTACATGCTGAATTTTTTATGGCTAACAGTTTTAGTTTAACCTATTCAAGGATGTAACTGCAAAGTAATGCAGGTCTTAAAAATTGAAGACCATGAAGCAGATGATGTAGTAGCTGCTTTAGTAGAACAGGTTTTGCAAAGAGGATTCCGAGTTGTTATTGGATCTCCTGATAAAGATTTCAAGCAGTTGATATCTGAGGATGTGCAAATTGTGATACCCATGCCAGAATTTGGTAGATGGTCCTTCTACACATTAAAGCACTACATAGCTCAATATAATTGTGATCCAAGCTGTGATTTGAGTCTTCGTGAGTACAAAATTCTTTACCTTATTTGTAATGATGAAAGTATTTTGTTAAATATGTCCTTAATGTAATACTATTATCTTTTTTTTTTATCAAAAACTGATGGGCTTCATTAAATAAAAAACAATTAAATACAAAGAGTGGAGGGGAGATCAGTTTTCTTAGCCCCCCCCCCCCCCCCAAGAGATGAAAACAAAAATTACAATATAGCCCAGAACAAATTGTTTCTGCCCACTCCATACTTATCCACAAAAAGAAATTGTACTTAAAATAAAGTGATTGCAAGAACTTCATTATAGTTGTTGGATACTTGATTAGGGTGTCATGGGTAGATTTTAATATTAAAAATATTTAAGCTTTTGTCTAGACCAAATTATTTCAAACAAAATAATATTGTTTTTTGTCCCAGACAAAACAAAATGTAGTTGTAGGAAAAGGAGAGAAAAGCAAGGTTTCAGGTCAAAAACTTGTATTTCTCAATCAAACTTGACTGAATCATCACAATCACTGGGGTAGAATTACAAGACCTGAGGTCTTGTAATTTCAATCAAATTCTCATAGCTTTTACTATAGCCTTATGAAAGGTTTACAAACCCACTCTCTACAAGACATTTCTTCAGGGTCATTGCGGACTTGGTGTTAAAAAATTGAATTCAAAAGAAATGAAGAACTATATTTTTGAAAAATCTAGAATTTTCTAGTTTTTTTTGTGATCAACTCCTTTAGCTAGAGAATCTGCCTAGTAATTTTTGTGATCTTTTAATGCAAGTGAACAACATTCATGTTTGGCCAAATCAAGCTTCTACAAGACAATACTGCATCCCAAGGAGAGAATGCTACTCTGCTCCAGTGTAGCCTATGGTTGCACAAGATGTTTCATTCAAGCTAGAAAAACCATGTGGTAGACCTTCAAAGCAACACAAGGTTCTTCTTTGAATTGCCCTTTTTTGTTCTTTTAAAGCCCACAGAAGGAACAGTTCACATCTTTTCAAGAAGTTCCGTTCCTTGGAAGTGGTGTTTAGAGGAACTGGGACCAAGTTGGTGAATGGGCCTCTTTTAAGGAGTTACAATTGCATTAGTATCTTCTGTTTTCTTTTTTCCCTTCTTTCCCTGTCTACATTTTCATTAGCTGAAGTGTTATTCTTGATGGGAGTAAAAGCAAGTGTATGCTAAACATAGGATAAAAATAACCATCATAGTTTTCAAGGCGTCTAGGCAATTCTGGGCGACACTAGGGCGCCTAGTTGCCCAGGCGATAAAAATTTTATAATATAAAAAACTGACATTTGGTTACTAGTTTTATATACCATTCAGCATGTATGTTAATTGAAAAAATAGCAATTCTCTTTATAGCATTAAATTTCCTCTAAAAATGTGGCAAATCATCACGTTTAAAAGATAAAAATCATTTACATATATTAATTTCATTATTTTCAAAAATAATACTACTATAATAAGTATTTAATAGAGCAAATTCATATTAATTAGTAGCTAAAGAAGGTTATTATGATAAATATTCAAGATGGAAAGTAAAATAGAAAAAAAAAAACAAGGATGGAGTTTTTGTTTTATTTAATTAAAGAGAGAGAATAGAAAAAAAAAACTATATTATTCTATTGTTTCTTTCCTCTTTCTTTTCTTTCGTTTTTTTCTCTCCTCAAAACCCTTTGATCTTTTAAATTTTGATAGTAAAACATTAAAACAAAGTATAATTGATATATATATATAGCATATAATAAAATGTATTAACACATACATTAATAAGATGCAGCAATATAAAAGGTGCCTGCCTTGTCACTTTTGTTGCCTAGGCAGGCGCTTAGTCGCCTAGGAGGGTGCCTAGTTGCTAAAAGTCAAGGCGTTTGGGTAAGGTGCCCAGCCAAGGGCACCTAGTCGCCTACATTAATAGCATATAATAAAATGTATTAACACATACATTAATAAGATGCAGCAATATAAAAGGTGCCTGCCTTGTCACTTTTGTTGCCTAGGCAGGCGCTTAGTCGCCTAGGAGGGTGCCTAGTTGCTAAAAGTAAAGGCGTTTGGGTAAGGTGCCCAGCCAAGGGCACCTAGTCGCCTAGGCGACGCCTTGACAACTATGATAATCATCAAATTGTGAAATGTCTCCTTAAGATAACTAAGTTAGGAACTTTGTTTCTTAATCAAGGAGGTGAGACTTCGAATTTTCCAGGCTTAATGTGAAAACAGAGATTAAGTAATATTTGAAGTGCTAGCATTGTTGCCGAGGCTCAAGACTACAATGGCCTTTCCAAATAGCTACTTCATGGTGGAGTTGGTAGCTTCTGCTTGAACAAAATAATTGTTGGGTTTTGGAGGTCCCTAGGCATCTTGCTAGCTTATTTGTTGGGTTTTGGAGGTCCCTAGGCATCTTGCTAGCTTATTTGTTGGGTTTTGGAGGTCCCTAGGCATCTTGCTAGCTTCTGCTTGAACAAAATAATTGTTAAGGGCCTGGACATATTTTATAACACAGTACAGTGTAGGGGGCTAATAGTCATGTTGATAATTTTGGCAAGTTTTAACAATCAAGAAAAAAGAACTCCACATTGGCAAGATCTGGTGTAAATAGACAACTATTGAGCATGATGAATTGTTTCTCATTCTTTCTCAAATACAGTTGTGGTGAGAAATAAGGTTACACATCTATCTTATTAAAATTTTCAGGCTGCAGTATCTCCTTTTTACATCTATTATGTTCTTTTCCCTTCCAATTGTAAATCTTGTCTGGTTACATCTTGCATATAGTTCAAATTTATTTAAAGGAAATATACATTGATGATCTCCTTGAGGCATTTCCTGATGTCATTTTACTTATTTCCCACTATTTGTGCAAAGTTGAAAAAAATTCCATGTCACATAAACCTTTTTTATCTATGATATGTCTTGTAGCTGTCATACAACTAGTTCGTACAAGAGAAGAGAACACAGTTCTGAGGTGTAAAACAGAACCAATCGACCCCACCACAAGAGCCAACCATTATATATATATATATATATATATATATATATATATATATGAAATATTAGATATTTATAGAGAAGTCCTTGCAGGACTAAGGACTAAGAAGGAAAATACAGTACACCAGAGACTATAGAGTATGATACATCAATGGGACTCTTCACACCCCCCTCAAACTAATGCAAAGGCATTAGCATCAGTTTGCTCACAAGGAATAAATGTTTGGATCTCGTCATGGCCTTGGTGAAGATATCAGCAACCTGCACATCGAAGGCAACATGAGGGAGAGAGATAGAGCCAGCAAGAAACAAGTCTCGGATAAAGTGGCAATCCACCTCAATGTGCTTCGTCCTTTCATGAAAGACAGGGTTAGAAGCAATCTTTATAGCACTAGTGTTGTCTGCATACAAAGGGATAGGAGTTGAGGAGTGACCAAGTTCCCTAAATAGAGATTGAAGCCAAACAACTTCACTGCATACAGATGACATTGCCTTGTACTCTATTTTTATAGATGACTTGGAAACAGTTTGTTGTTTCTTGCATTTCCATGAGATAAGAGAATCACCCATGAAGACACACCACCCAGTAGTGGAACGACGTGTTTCGAGGCAGCCTGCCCAATCTACATCAACATAGGCCCTCAATTGGATAGGGGAGGACAAAGAGAAGAACAGTCCCTATGATAAAGTGCCCCGAACAAAGCGAATAATCCGATGTATTATGTATAGTAGTCAAATGGGGTTAACGGGGAGCAGAGACGACCCAACTTACAACCTGAACCGCATGTGAGATGTCAAGATGAGTCATAGTGAGATAGATGAGAGACCCCACAACATGTCAATAGAGCGAGGCATCAATAAGTAAGGAACCTTCTACCTTGGACAATTTAACATTCAAATCCAAGGGAGTATCAACCTGTTTATCATTAATAAGGCCACCCAACTTAACAAGATCAGAGGCATACTTGTGTTGGCAAATGAAATATCCCTAGTGGCTTTTTGAACTTCAAGTCCTAAGAAATTGGTAAGGAGACCCAGATCCTTCATGTGAAAGGGACTGTGAAGGAGAGACTTGAGGTCCTGAATTCCCTCTATATCACCTCCAATCAACATGTCATCCACATACAAGAGAAGAATCATAATACCCTAGGATCTCTTTCGAACAAAGAGAGAATAATCAAAAGCACTCTGGTTATACCCAACTTTCACAACAATGTCCCTAAATTTTTCAAACTAGGCTCAAGGAGCATGCTTCAGCCCATAGAGAGATTCCTTCATTCAAAAAACGAGGGAAGGATCACTACAGTACCCCAGAGGGGGTTTCATATATACTGTCTCTTTGAGATGCCAATGTAGGAAAGCATTTTTCATGTCCAAGAGTGTGCTGCAGAAAGGACTAACAGAACACGAACTGTAGTGATCTTGGCCACAGGAGGAAATGTCTCCTCACAGTCAATGCTATACTCCTGTGTATAGCCCTAAGCCACAAGTCGAGATTTGTATTGGTCTAGAGAGCCATCAAATGTCAATTTGATAGAGTAAACCCACTTGCTCCCAATAATAGAGCCATCAGGAGGAGTTGGGACAAGGTCCCAAGTGTCATTCTAATGCAAAGCTTGAATCTTTGCATCCATGGCATCTCTCCAATGAGGACTGCTAATGGCCTACTGATAAGAACATGGAATATCTATAGATGACAAAACAGCAGAAAAGGAACTATGGTTTGAAGGAAAACCATAACAATTAGGTGGTCTAGAGATACAAAAAGAATGGCGCAAAGGAAGAGAATGAGCAATAGAGGGATCTAAAACAGAAGTGTCACTTATAGAGTTGTTTGGGATGGATGAAGAAGCTGGACGGGAGGAAGGGGGGTCGTAGGTGCGGGCACTGGACCACAAACTCACTTGCGAGAGAAGACGAGAAGATCCTTCACAATTGTTGAAGACGGGGCATCTAGTGAGTCAAAGTCATATAAAACAGAAACAAGGTGCAAATAACTTGGCTACTCCCTCCGCTTATGGGAGAGTTAAGACAATTTACCTTCATCCGCTTATTTGTAATTTTTCTTCATTGAATTCAACGAAGATTTCTGTTATTGATGGGAAAAAAAAAAGATAACTTGGCTGCTCCCAAAAAGAAAGAGATGTGCTCAAGAAAAATCACATTCCGAGAAATACGAATTCGTGTAGAGGGATCATAACAAAGAAATCCCTTGTGGTTAGGACTGTAACCGATGAAGGTGCACATAACAGATTGAACTGAGAACTTGGAACATTCATGAGATGGAAGATGAACAAAGCATAGGCATCCAAACATTTTCTGATGAGGTGACATGTTAACAAGAACAAATGAAGGAATGCAATTAATTAGATGCACAACAATACTAGCAGCCTCCACCCAAAATGGAGGCACATGTGACTCTTGCAGAAGAGTCCTCACAACACTGAGAACATGGCCATTTTTCCGTTCTGCCACACCATTTTGTTGAGTGTTAGGACAGCTCCGTTGAACTTGTATGCCATGATGTTTCAAATAAACTAGGAATTCTCCATCACTGTATTCTCCCCATGAGTTGGAACATAAGATCTGTACACTTGATTGAAACCAAGCTCGTGCCATAGCATGAAACAACTAAACAATAAGAAAGACTTTTGACTTGTGTTTGAGAAAGTATCTTCAAGTGTACCTAGTACAATCATCAATGAACAATACAAAATATTTGTATCCCAAACGTGAAACAACAGATGAAGTCCAAACATCACTATGTATAATTTCAAAAGGTGAAGTAGCATGTTCAGTTATGTGAGTAATAGTAAATGGAAAAATACGACTCTTATTCAAACAACAAGTAACACAAGATGTATCAAAAGTTTTCACAAAGGAAATTTTATTTCTAATGAAGCCAGAGTCAAACAAAAGCTTAAGTTTTTTAGAGTTTGGGTGACCCAAACGTTTATGCCATAAATCCCAGACATTATTTCTTTGATCCAAAACAGGACTCAATGAAGAAGAGCTCAAATAAGCAAAGAATGATGTTGATTGAGATTTCTCAAACTTTAGTGTAAAACAAGCGACCCAACCTGTGCCCCTTCCCTTTCACCTTCTCAGTGCACCGGTCTTGAATCAAACAACAATCAGAGGAAAAAGTTAGAATGTTACCTTCATCAACCAGTCGACCAACTGAAATAAGGTTAGCAGTAAGTTTAGGAACAAAGAAGGTCTTGGTAAGGGAAAATGAGTTTGAGGGTGAGAGTTTGAGACACAAATCATCACTCCTAATGATGTCTAGTTTTTAACCATTGCCAGTAACAATATGTTTATGGTGGGTTGCAGAAAAGTCGTTTGTTGGTTCAAGGTAGGTTCTAATCATATGATTCGTAGCACTAAAATCAATTATCCAAACATGAGAGGGAGAAGAGTAGTAACTAGAGAACTCACTAGATAGGCCAATAGAAAAAAAGGCAATGAGATAGCAGAGGGTACTAGTTGTCGTATTTCTTCCTTGTTCATGGAAGCAGAAGATTCACCTTTGACAGTAGAGACATCAGTCGTTTGACCCTCAGACACCTGATAAGCTCAGGGCTGATTCTTCATCATTGTACCCTTAGAGGGATGAACTGGGCAGTCTAGGATGATACAACCATGTTGTTTGCAGTAAGTTCATACATTCTTCGTCTTGCAATGTAAGGCTATATGTCCAAACCCCTTACATTCATAACATTGAGTCTTAGAAAAATCCTTTCCACCAGATTTCTTACTTCCGTGCGCAATGAAAGCAATTTCAACCCCTAAATCAAGTTGCCTCTCCTCTATGTTTGTAGCAGTCATGAGTTTGGTTTCTTCCCTCAACTCTCCCATCACAGAGTCTAAATCCGGAAGGGTAACTCTACTCAAGATGTTAGACCTGATTATTTCATATTCAGGTCTCAGTCTCATAAGGAACTAGTTCACATTTCTATTCTCAAAATGCTTTTGTAAATACTTAACACACTCTAGGGGATCAGAGGGATTAGTGTTAACTAGTTCATATTCTGCCCACAAATCAATGACGCCTACATAGTACTCTTGTATCTTTCTATCCCCCTAGCAATAGGCAAAGATCTCAAACTCAATATGATATTGTATTGGCATGTTGGACTGATGATAAACCTACTTCAAATAGGAATACATCTCATAGGTTGTTCACAGTCTTCTCATGGGAATAGAAAAGTGAGGTATAATGGAGCTTAGAATCCAGGAGACTAATTTCCCATTGTCAAGTTTCCATTGTTGAAAAGTCTTTGCTTCAGCTTTGTGAATAATCTTATTCAGTTCAGGTTTGAAGTATGAAAAGAAGAGGAAGGAGAAGAAGAAGAAGAAGAGAAGAGAAAGAGGAGAAGAAGGGTTCGGCAGTAGAGGAAAATTCACCCCTCTAGCCGGCCCACTTTGTATTTTTAATGAATAAGTTAAGGTACAAAAAAGACAGTATTGTCCCTTACAAGTGATGGGACACAACTTAAACTTGAATAAAACAGACCTTTCACTTCTAACAAGATAAACCAAAAGACCAAAATACCCCTGTACTGCCGACTCTTAACACTCCCCCTCAAACTAGAGAGTATATGTCATATAGTCCCAGCTTGTCACATATGTAATCTACTCTGCCCCAAGACAGACCCTTTGTAAAGAGATTTGCCCACTGGTTTCCTGAGCTCACATGATATGTAGTTATCACTCCACTAATCACTTGTTCCCTTACAAAGTGGCAATTTTCTTCAATATGCTTTGTTCTCTCATGGAAGACTGGATTAGAAGACATGTGTACAACAGCTTGATTATCACAGTATAATCTCATGGGTTTGTCAACTGAGAATCACATCTCTTGTAGCAAATTGTTCAACCATACTAGTTCACATGTAGTATGAGTCATAGCCCTATACTCAGCTTCTGCACTGCTCCTTGCCACCACTGTTTGTTTCTTGATCGTCCAAGTTACCATATTGCCACCAAGGAAGGTACAATATCCTATAGTTGATCTCTTATCTGATACAGAACCAACCCAATCAGCATCTGTATACCCTTCTATCTCCAGATTTCCTCCACTTTTGTAAAGTAGACCACGACCTGGAGCACCCTTCAAATACCTAACAATTCTTGGAACTGCTTCCCAATGTGGAATCCGAGGATGTTGCATAAACTGACTCTCCATACTTACAGCAAATGATATATCTGGCCGTGTGATAGTCAGATAGTTCAGTTTTCCCACCAATCTCCTATACCTTCCAGGATCATCAAATTCTTCACCTGCATCCACACTCAGCTTAGCATTTAGTTCCATAGGTGTCTCGATTGGTTTAGCACCTAACGGCCCTGTTTCTTCAAGTAGGTCAAGGACATATTTCCTATGACATAAGTTAATTCCATGCCTTGACCTTGCAACTTCTATTCCGAGGAAGTACTTCAGGTTACCCAGATTTTTTGTGTTGTAGTGATCCTGAAGGAAGTTATTCAACCTGTCAATCCCATTACTGTCACTCCCAGTTATGACAATATCGTCCACATACACCACTAGCAAGATTTTCCCATCTTTTGAGTCATGGTTGAACACGGAATGAATGACCTGACACTGTTTCATCCCAAAGTTCTTCACTACTTCACTGAATCTACCAAACCATATACGTGGAGATTGTTTCAGCCCATAAATTGCCTTTACAAACCTTACCATCCTCCCCCTGAGCAACAAACCCTGGTGGTTGCACCATATATACCTCCTCAATTAGATCACCGTGCAAGAAGGCATTCTTGATGTCAAGTTGTAATAGAGGTCAGTCATACATTGCTGCTAATGAAATCAATACCCGAACTAAGCCAATTTTAGCCACAGGAGAAAATGTCTCCATATAGTCCACACCATACAACTCAGAATATCCCTTGGCCACTAACCTGGCCTTTAATCGTTCTACACTGCCATCTGGAAGATACTTCACTATGTAGACCCACTTACACCCAACAACATGCTTACCAGGAGGGAGAGTAGTAAATTCCCACGTGTGATTGTGTTGTAAAGCAAACAATTCCTCTTCCATTGCTTGTCGCCACCCTAGAGAGGTAAGAGCTTCCTGGATAGTTTTGGGAGTGGAAACAAAGGATAGCAAGGATATAAAATGGCGATGGGAAGCAGAAAGATGAGCAACTAGAACATAATGAGAAATAGGATGAGATGTACAACTACGTTTACCTTTCCGCAATGCAATAGGAAGATCAAGGTTCGAAGGAGGAGGTGCAACCACAGGATCTGTCAACGATGACTGAATTGGAGGAGGGGTCGGTGCTCTTCTGTGAGTATACACTTGTCGGATTGGTGGCCGCTTAGTAGTAACCTGCACGGGAGAGGAAGGAGAACGAACAGGAACCACAGGAGGGGGATCCGCAATTAGAGCAGGAACCACGGAGAGGGGGTCCTCAACTGGAATAGGAAGGGGAACCACGAGGGAAGGAAAAGGGACCTCAGTACTCGAGAAAAAATGGGACTGATTCAAAGAAAGTGACATCCGAACACACAAATGGCTTATGAGAGTTAGGGTTATAGCACTTATACCCTTTTTGAGTCCTGGGGTATCCAAGGAAGATGCATTTAGTAGCACGTGCATCTAACTTGTCTAAACCAGGCCCCAAATTTTGAACAAAACAAACACACCCAAAGACTCTCGGGATAAGAGGAAACGGAGACAGAGTGGGAAACAAGACTAAAAAAGGGGATTGACTTCCAAGGATAGACATGGGCATTCGATTGATGAGGAAACATGATGTTAGGACAACATCACTCTAAAAACACTTTGGAACATTCATATTAAGCATATTGGATCGCGCAGTTTCAAGTAGATGTCAATTTTTCCGTTCAGCCACACTGTTCTATTGTGGGGTGTAGGAACAAGAAGTTTGATGAATTATCCCATGGTGCTCTAAGTATTGTTGAAATGGTGTTGAGGTGTACTCTTTTGCATTATCGGAGCGAAGAATTTTAATCTGAACTCCAAATTGGGTACGTATTTCAGCATAAATTTTTTTGAAAAATAGAGAACAATTCAATATGATCTTTCATAAAATAGAGCCATGTCATCCTTGAAAAGTCATCAACAAAAATTACAAAATACTTATAACCATTGTATGACACTACTTTATTTGGATCCCAAACATCAGAATGAACTAAAGAAAAAGGACTCAAGACATGGCTATCAACTCTTGGACTAAAAGAACCTGTGGTATTTCCCAAGCTGGCACGACTCACAATCCAACGGTGAAAGATGACTTAAGGACGGAACCAGCAACTTTAGTGCCTTGAGAGATGGATGACCAAGTCTGCAATGCCATTGTAGAGGAATAAGAGACGACTAAAATGCTACTGACGGGCCACCACCATCAAGGTAATACAATCCACCTGCCTCAAGAAGAGGGACAAAAGGTTATAGAACAATTAAGTGATTTGGTTAATCTACTAATAGACATAAAGTTAAACGGGAACTTGGGAACATATGAAACAAATGATAAAAATAAGGAGGTAAGATCAACATCACCAACACCACAAATGGGAGATGTAGAACCATTAGCAAGGGTAACTGTTTGGGATGTGGAAGACTGAGAAAGTGAAGAAAATACATTTGGAGTCCCAAACATATGATCCGAGGCTCCAGAGTCAATGATCCAGTGTGAAGGTTTGGAAGCCAAGCAAGCCATACTTGAATGGGCAAGAGTAGTTGTGCTCTATTGAGAGGATGTCTAAAGGAACTTCTCATATACCTCACATGGTACACTCACCATCTCCTTCCCATAAGCATCAGTAGATGTGGAGGGAGTCTGATCAGTTTGCTGATTTTCACTAACTGTACCACTGCCACTAGTCACAGCATGGTTAGCCCAAGTGTTGGGTGGACCATGTAAATCATAGCAGAAATTAACAGTGTGCCCCTCTAATCCACAATATGTGCATTTTCTAGGTGCATTACTTCTTCCTCTACCATGACCTCCCCCTAAATCTCGACCACCATTGCAGCCACCAAAACGATTAAACATAGGACCACCTTGGTTTCCTGGAAACCCATGGCCACCACCTCTATTTCCATGACCTCCCCCTCTAGTCACCACAAAACCAGATTTGTCCGAGAGAGAAGAAGACTCTATAGACTCAATAGATATCCTCCGAAGACGAGCAAACACTTCTTAAAGTGAGGGAAGAGCAGACCCCCCCCCCCCAGTATTTGTGCTCGAATAGGTTCATATTCAGCCTTTAGACCCACTAGGAACCTTGTCACATCAAGTTGCTCTCGCTGTTGTTGTTGAACCTAAACATCCGGAGTCGGAGGATGATATACATTAAGCTCATTTCGGATTTTTCTCATGCTTGCATAGTACTCCTCCAAGCTTTGGTTACCATGCTTCAAATTAAAGTACTCTTGGTACAGCTGATATACCCTAGTAGTATTATCTTGGCCGGAGTAAAGTTTCTTAGCATGGTCCCAGATTTCTTTAGCTGAATCTTGGAACATAAAATTCACACTGATTTTAGGTTCCATGCTATTCCACAACCAAGTCATGATTTGTGCATCCTCCTGTTTCCAATCACTGAACCCTAGAGAATTAGAGGAGGGTTTCTCCTCTCTCACATGTTTTGCCTTTTTCTTGGCTTTTAAAAACACCTCCACAGATTTGGCCCATGGCACATAATTCTCACCATTCAACTTAATAGATGTCATTTGAATTAGGTAATTTGGAGAAATCATAACACTGTTTTATTGTCATTCCCATCTCCAGTTGATGCCATCATAACTAATTCATCTCACTTCACAAAGGAATCACTGTTATAAACAAAGTATTCACCTTCAACTATTCAGCACCACGCCACAGACTACTCAACAGAATATAATTATGACCATACTACTGCTGTCATGAATTCAGCATTCAAAAAACCCTACTTTCAACTCACATATCCAGGTATAAACAGAAGTAAAAGAGGCTTATATGCATACCTATCGATTCACACCACCACATGAATGAAACCTAGACAAAAGATAGCAGCCGCAGTCCACTACTGGGCGAATAAATATTTCTTTTCATACCTGTCCACAACCAGCCCTCTTCGTATCATAGAATAGAGGGAATCTAGTACACCACTACAACGATCACCACCACAGAAACTGGAGGCATATTTACCTCCAAGAACAAAAAACGACCACTCCTTTTAGGCCCCTTGTCAAACTTCCAATCTGTCTAGAAGATATTTAATAAAAAACTGATATGGCTGGCGGCGAAGAAGAAGAAGAGAAAGAGGAGAAGAAGGTCTCGGCAGTAGAGGAAAAGTCACCCCTCTAGCCGACCCACTTTGTATTTATAATGAATAAGTTGAGGTACAAAAAAGACAGTATTGTCCCTTACAAGTGATGGGGCACATAAACTTGAATAAAACAGATCTTTCACTTCTAACAAGATAAACCAAAAGACCAAAATACCCCTGTGCTGTTGACTCTTAACAAGCTTCATCCGGCCCGGTAATTGTACCATCCAGATAACCTTCCAGACCCTTTCCCTCAACAAAGAAATCAAAATGGAACTTCCACATTCTGTAGTTAGTTCCATCAAACTTCACAGGTATGACATCAACCTTATCAGCCTTTTAGGTCAATAATTTCCAGTCCAGAACGACAATAGGAATGAGTTCAAGTCCGAGTAGAAGCACCGATAAGCTGTTCTTTGAGTAAAACTGATTAGAAAGCCTTCTAAACACTAGAAAAAGTGTTCAATAGCCAAATAAAAGTGATTGTCGAAAATAATAATCCAAACAACTAGGTTTTAGGACTGACAGTCCAACAAAATGGAAGTTTGCAGGCCTGCTGAGCCAAAGAAGGGATTGAAACCCTTCTAGAACGAAGTAAATCTTCAAACTAATCAATGGAACATCTAAAGTAGGTCAGGGCGACACAAACTTTAGAATACAAGGCTGAACACAACAACCAAATGGAAGAAAACACAAAAAAACTCACCCGGTATGCGTTTTTTTTTATCCCAAAAAAGTGAGCCCTCTTGTTTAGACCAGAACTCAGGAAAAATCCAATCTTCACGAGATTTTACAGGTGTAACAAAGAGGTTAGGGTGACCCAAGATGCAAAATCTCAGCCCCAACAGATAAGTCAATCAAGAGAGAAAGCAAGAACACTGATTCGGAGAGCATTTTTCCCAGAAAACGCAGTACACCTTGTACTGACCGAAACAGTCCCAAAGAGAAGCCTTTAGTAACTCCAACAGGCCAATTTGAACACTCAAATAACAGTCTTAACAACCAAGAATGAAACCTTGCTCTGATACCATGTCATACAACCAGTTCTTACAAGAGAATAGAACACAGTTCTGGGGTGTGAAACAAAATCAATCGACTCCACCCCAAGAGTGATGCAGTAGGGCTGGAACAAACTAACACAAGACAGAAAGAGAGAGGAGAAAGGGTAGAGAAAGAGAAAAGAGAGAGAAATCCCAAGGAATCACTCCAAGGGGTCCTAGAATCACTCTAGGGTTTGTAGGAATCGCTCCATACAGCAAGAGAGCTCTTAAGAAATCTTCATTCATTCATTCGCCTCAAAAGGAAGAGAATACATCTATTTATAGAGTGACTTGTGTGGCCCGGAACACTGTTCATCATAATTACAAAAAGTCACTCTTTGTCTTGTGCAACAAGAAGCACAATAACTTTCTATCTACTAATGAAAATAAACTGAAAATTGAAAGACAAGCACTACTAAGCTATAGGAACAAGATGCTATAGCCCAAGTCCACATTGGGCTGGTCAAAATGACGAAAATACCCCTGACCAGATCAGTCCATGTCCCAAGAGTCTTCTCCATGCCAAATCAGAACCTGTTTGTTGGCCTTATTCTTACGAGAATAGGCCTTATAATGCATAGACCGATCCCCATCAAAGAGCCAGCCATTATATATATGAAATATTAGATATTTACAGAGAAGTACTTACAGGACTAAAGAAGAAAATAAATACGGAAGGAAAATACAGTACAACAGGTCAATTTCACTTACTGAACTGAAGATACAAAATTTCTATGTATTGCTTTCACTATTTTTGAACTTAGTCAAAAGTCAAAACGAAGTGCTATTGCTTTCTGCAATTTAATATGGTTGCAATCTGACACAGGAAAAAGAACTTGTAGATCATGTTTACAACTTACCAGAAGTGCCCATAAGATTCATTGGTTTAAGCATAAATTATATTTCTAGTTTACTATTCTGAGTGAAACTGAAAATCTGTAGGATGCATTATTGGTGATGAAGTAGATGGTGTTCCTGGAATTCAACATGTAGCTCCTGGTTTTGGTCGAAAGACGGCCCTGAAGCTCTTAAAGAAACATGGTTCATTAGAAAATTTACTAAATGCAGCTGCAGTTAGAACTGTGGGAAAACAATATGCACAAGATGCTCTTACTAAGAATGCTGATTACCTGCGAAGAAATTATCAAATTCTTAGCTTTAGGAGGTAAGGATTTTCTCTGTATAATTGACACTACAACTTTTTAATGTGCAATTGGTAATCAGAATCCATGATTAACCATGAGACAGGGATGTTGATGTTCATCTTGAGGAGGAATGGTTATCTGAGAGAGATACTTGTAATGACATGGATGTTTTATCTAGCTTTGTCAAATCATTGGGAGGTGAGAAACTTCATCACCAAAATGCTGCAGCTGCTGGGTGTTAGGCTCTACTACCTCGGACTTGTTTAAGAGGATGGCTGAGTATGTATTGATCAAAAAAAGGATGGCTGAGTATGCATGCTTTTTTGGAGATAATTCTTTGTTAATGATATATTGGTTCAATTTACATTGTATTTATGGGATTTTCTAGTTTTGTGTGCCTTCATCTTTTTTATCATTTCAATGGTCTAATACCCATCACCTGGAAGCACATGAACCTGCAAGCAGCCATGCACACAGAGAACACACACATACAGAGATGAATTGGTCCATTACAACTTTACAAGTGTCAAAGAAAATGAGGGTAGGTTATAAATTAAGCAAGTAGGTAGAAACTTTAGGTTGAGTGTTTTATTGGTGCAATTTTGAGAATGGAATATCTTAGTAAAATATAGAATGAAATTTCTATGCTTATTTAGTTAATATGTAGGGTGCATGTTGAAGATGCCCTTGTTTTGTCTTTATTTTATTTGTTGTATATTGCCTTTATTGTGTGCTTACGGGGTGCATAATTGAAGACATACTTGCTTCTCTTTTTTTATTGTTTTTCTCTTTTTGGTATTGTCAAGTAAACTTGTTTTGTCTGGACTCCTGTGAAATCCTTAAATTAGAAAAATTACAGCCTTTACTAGTTAGAGCATGAAGCATCTTCAACTACAATAGCATAACAATATGCAGGAAGCTTAATTGGTAAACAGTTATTTAGAGAATAGAGAGCATATTCAAATTTGAGTTATTCCAAGTGATACAAAGGAATATTATTAAGAACATGGCCACCAGTTTTCTTGCTTTTATCCCAAAGAAAAATGTGATTAGCCCCTGATGACTTTAGGTCCATAAGTTTGACTTGAAGCATGTAAAAATTTGTATGCATAGTTATCTTTAAGAATTTAGTAGTGATGTTATACCAAGTTATTTCTTTCAAATCCTTGTATCACAGTAGTGTTATTTATACATGCATTCACATTATCCTGTCTAATATTTTTCTTCTACTTGTTAAAATTAACCTAGAGAATGAAAATTTTTTCCAATGCAAACTAATAAAGAAAATGTTATTCCCTGTATCCTTATGGTAGTTCATGTTAATCCCTCATTTCAATGCAACTATTTGCAAAATAAACAGGCAGGATGAATTATAATCCCCAAAATAGTTTGGAGAGGGTCATTTTCGTTTCCATTTTTATATTTGAAAGTTGGTCTACTTGGCGTTATTACTGCACTTTGATAACTTGAAGTATTTATCATGCTACCTTACAGAATTTCTCATGTATATAGCATCTGTAAAGTGTCTCAGAGAATGAGGGTTAGCAGTTATGATGCGTAACCCTAGGTTCTTTATGGTCTTTCCTGATTGAGAGACTATATTGTCTTCAGGAAAAAAAAAAAGAGATTTATGGACCATTTGTTAACACATAAACTTCAGTACTGAAACTACAGCCCAGTGCCCCAACCACAAAGAGTTGTAGCTGCTTTAGTAGTCAGTGCTTATGGAAATGGATATACTGCCTGGAAGAAGTTAAGGTGGCCTCGTATATCTGTCAACAGTAAGTAAATGTACCTGTTCTGTTATATTTTTCCTATTATATTACCTGTGCTTTCTGTAGATGATATTTCCTGCTAATGAATTCTTATGTCTTGATAGAAGGCCACAGGGGATGCTGGAGAAGGCAAGCAATATGATGCAGTCAAAGTTATTCGGTCACTGAAGATCAAATATTTTGCTAAGATTAGAACGAAGGGCCAATTCACCTTTAACTTACTGCATCCCATTTGCAAGAAAAATCGCAACACCCAATTAATATGCAGTAATGCCTGCTTGTTTAATGTATCAAATCTCAATGCATATGTCTCATAATAGAAAAGCTTTTTCCTCTCTCTCTCTCTCTCTCTCTCTCTCTCTCATTTTTTCTCAATTTTCAAAGGGAGTTGGACAATTATTCTTGTTTCCAGAGGTCTCTTAGGAGGAAGTTTACGACATTTGCATGGTATTCATTATTACTGCATGGTGCGTATAAAACGACAACTGGTTAAAAATAGGAATGTAACTATGGTTCTCTTGCACATGCTAACAGACGTGCAAGAAATGTGAGGTGGTGAGTCAAATTGCGAGGGTCCAAGCTCTTCCAAGTGAAGTTGGAGAAGACACTATCCATAGTAGTTCGTTCCCATGAATGTTTTGCTTGAATCAAAATGGACGGTAACTTTAGATGAATTTGGAGCTGGTTATGTTGTATTGATCATGGACATCAACAAAGAGTTTCTTGCAACCTTTCTGTAGCAGACAGCCTTGGATCACCATTTTTTGCTGAACCTTACGTACTTCAGTGGCACTTATATGATCAGTTCGCCTGATTTGAGTCAAATTCGCATTGAAACTTTGAAACAGACTGTAGCGGCTTCTGAATTACTTTTGTGGATAGGAATTGCAAATCATATAGAAACATTTACTTAATGAAAACATTCAGTCTGAATTGTCAGGATGTGAAAGGGTTCAATGGCATTTTGTAAAACAGGATTTAAACACTTCCCCATTCCCTAGCAAATTCTACATGTCTGAAATGGTAGTTTGTTTTTTCTAACCCTATTATCAATTCGGAAAAAAAAATGATCCCAACCCTATACTAGTAGGGACATAAAATCAAAACCCAAAACCAAAACTAATCCAACCATTGTCAATACGTGTAATGTAGATCTTGACCCTATGTAATTGGGTCAGATGACTCAGATCACTTTGGTTCCATTGTCTATCTTAATAAAATGCAATCTTCTAAGAAATCAGGTGTATTGGCCTCTAGTTCCCCACAAAGTAAAACTTGATCTAACTATCTAAGATATTTAGGTTGTGGGACCCATTGAATGTGGTTCAGATCTGTTTACCAAAACACATATATTACACTTAGATGCAATCGCACAAATAAGTTTCTTTGTCCAGGTCAGAGAAGTCACCACAAATCACAATAGAGATGACATTTATAGTCAGCTTACATGAAGCTGTGCGTGAACGTATCTGTCAATGGAAAGGCCATTTTAAGGCAAAAACAAATGACATTAGAGACACCATTGATAGATCCGTTAGACAATGAATATAATAAAATAATAAAAGCATGCGTATATGGCATTTAATTAAGTAAATTATTTAGGGTCTGTGATTGTATAAAGTTAAATAAGTAAATTAAATAAATTATACTATTTAAGATAATTAATTAAATTAATCCAACTATGTAAATTAAGCAATTGAATAAGTAAATTAAATAAACAAACTAATCAATTTAAATAAGTAAATTAAGCCAATTAAGCATGGTTTTAAAAACCATTCACCAAATTGAAAAGTTTAGTAGTTCAACCTTCGAAAATCTTAGTGACCAAGTCAACATTTTTGTTTTGTTTTTTTTTTTTTTGGAAAATTCTAAGCCAAATATAAAAAAGGAACTGGACAATTGATTGGTTCCTAGCTTGAACAATTCAACCACCTGGGTCAACAATGAATTTATAACCATGCAACAGGTGAGTTACCTAATTGATTAAGTAAATTAAGCTGCACAAATAGATCAATTAAAGAAATTAAGCTAATTACACTAAATAAGTAAATTAAGCCAACTATGTAAATTAAGCAATTGAATAAGTTGAATTAAGCCAATTAAGTGAATTAGCCAATTGATTAACTAAATTAAGCTAAGTAAATAGAGTCATTAAATAATCAAAGATAATTAAGACAAATAAGTAAATTATGTTATTGTTAATTAAATAAATTAAAATAAGTTGTTAAAGTAATTAAAGAAATTAAGTAAATTAGTTTAATTAAGAAAATTGAGTTACTAAGTTAATTAAGTGATTGTTAATTTCATATTAGTTAAGCTAATTAAGTTAGTGTTTAAGTAATAATTTACTCTTAATTGTTGTTAATTATTTACTATTTAATTAATTATTATTAATTTAATGACTCTATTTTGGTAAAATCCTTAAAGCAATTTATTTCAAGGTTAATAAAATTTATTTTCTAACTAATAGATCTTTTAACATATAAAGCAGTCTTTTCAAATTTTAGGGTCTAAAGTGACCTTTTCAAACTTGAATAATCCCACATAAGCATGTTTTTATTATTTTATTCATTGTCTAACGGATCCATTGATAGCATTGTAACACCATCTTTTTTTTTCCTTAAAAATGACCTTTCCATCATAGTTTGAGGGCAAAAGTGGATTTTTTAATTCTTTAGGGTTTAAAGTGGCTTTTTGCAAAGTTAAAGGGTATAGGCACACACACACACACACAGTTTCATGCTCTCCTTTTCTTTTCATCCATGATCAAATTTTAGTTTCCAAGAATTACCCCCATCTATTAGGTAATACTTTCTTTGCAAAATTTATGAAACGATGGCTACTTTGTTTTTTCTCCTTCCTCTCTCTCAAAATTTATGAAATATGAATTGAGAATCTTCCGCATACGGGGGAGGCACCAATGGTTCAAATTGTATGCCGGTTTTTAGTTTTGTGGTTCCTGATGAGCTGCTTTCTCCAAGTAGCAATTTCTATTGAGGACCTACAAGAGAAGAATCATTGTTTAATTGAAAATGTTAGTTATGAAATATTATATAGTATGTTCATATTTTCATTGTTAGCTGAGGGTACACATTGAAGTTTCAGAGCTGAGTTTTCAAGTTGGCTTGGCTTGTTGATGAGCTGGTTTCTCCAAGTAGCGATTTTCCTTAAAGACCTACAAGAGAAGATTCATTGTTTAGTTGAAAACTGTAGATATGAAATTCTATATAGATATGTTCATATTTGGATTATTAGATGAGGGGTACACCTTCAAATTGTGGTTCAACTCCAATAGTGGATTTTGTACATATAGTTGAAATAGTTAGGATAGTAGCCTGTGATTTTCAGCCTCTCATTTAACATTAGTAACGAATGTAAATATAGGGAAGTATTGTCCTGTAGGCTCAACAATAATGGTGTATAGTAAACTAACAAAGGGACACATAAACTAAGTAGGAACCATGAGGTAAAAAGAAATAAAACCAAGAAAAATCAGCTTTGAGTTGATTATTGTACTTGTGAGTAATATTTAATATGAAATCCATAAACATTAATTCATACATTTGTTGGGATTACTTGTAGATTACCCAAACATTAATGTTGTCATGCATATCGGTTCTAAAATTGGTCGCCCATATCGTCCATCAAAACAACAGGTGTCACAATGGAGTCGATTTGCTAGACTGAAATTTTTATTAGATATCACAGAGCCACTTGTTCAGGATGTCCCTTACACTTTGTTGAATGGAGAAACAATTCAGATCCGTGTTCAATATGAATGTCTTCCCCATTTTTGTTCTTTTTGTGCAAGGATTGGGCACGAAGCTACAGCTTGTCATATTCGTCATAAATTGAACGTGGCTATAGACTCTTGTTCGGATGCTGCTATAAAGAAAAAATTTCAAGCGTTGGTGAATGATCGTATTACAACAGACATTAGAACGCCTCTTTCTGTACGAATGTCATCTACATCCCGTGCTTCTCAGGAGGCACCTGCTGCGGAAGAGCACCCTTCATCAGATACATTATTGTAGACACCAGCAATTTTCATCACCGGAGATCGGAGTTCCTATTACGATGGTGGTTATGAACAGTTGCACCACGTCATCTGTAGTTAAAGACTCCTCAGCAACTGCCAATAAGCCCAAAGTGGTTACTTGTAAGTTGGTGCATTCACAAATTTTCTATGTTGATGACAGAATTACTCCTAGTCCCTCCAGTTGTAGTTCCGTCAAATCAGGGAAGTTGTAGTCTTATACTAATTCTCCATCCTTAGTTCATGTTGAGACTTCTGCCAACGTTCCTACATCTAGATGTTTTAATGTTTCTTCTTCTGTTGTGTTGCCTACTCCCATGGAGGAGTCCAATGCAGGAAATTCAACTACAACAAATGCCGAAGCTTTATCTTCTCTGACAATATCTAATGCTACCAATGTTGCCTTTCAACCTCATAAAGCACTTCGGATTTCCTGCCAACCTTTTTCCTCCTCTTCTCTCTATTAACCCACTCAAATCATGCCACCTTTCCCTATCAGTACAACCTCCCAACAGTTGTCCAAGAAAGGTTAAGGCAGTCTTCTCTCTCTCTAACTTTGGACATTCGAATTCCAAAAGAGAACGTAATTCTCGGCAGAATCTCGTCACAAAAAAGAACTTCTTCCTCTTTCTTTCCTCAACTCATTTATTACTTCGCAGACCGAAACAGAGAGAGTCTGAGAAAACAAGGTGGAGAGGAGAGCGGCTAGATGGAGTGCTAGAACCAGAAGGAGGTGGTGAAGACGGGGTGCTCGATGTCGACGAAGGTGGCGGAGAGGTGGATGTAGAAGAGGGGGCTGGAGCTGCCAGGGGCAACGAAGAGGCGATAGGAGTTACTGTAGAGGTAGGATTGGAGGCGGGGGGGAGACAATGGGAGATACAGGAGTCACCGGAGAGGTAGTATTCGTAGAAAAGCGGAGAAGTGGAAGAAGGAGAGGCTACAAGGGGTGACGACATTGGCGGATTCTCGCCAAACAAGCTTCTAATCTTGCCAGCAAATGATCTCAATGAAAAAACATAAGCTAACAAGACAACCGGGACGGTGGGTGGGTTTTGTTTTATCCGGCAGCGCGTGTAGGAAAGCCAACGAGTTTCTGTCACCAGGGCTCTCATTGTTTTCTCAAACTCTCTCTGTTTCTGTCTGCGAAGTAATCAATGAGTTCTGAAAAGGGGAAGAATTTATTTTTGCTACGAGATTCTGCCCAGAATTATGTTTTCCCTTTCCGAATTCAAATGTCCAAAGTTGGAGAGAGAAAGACTGCCTTAAGGGAGTGTTAATTTGTTGGACAATTGTTGGGAGGTTGTACTGACAGGACAGGTGGCCTAATTTGATAGGAGAAGAGGAAAAGGTTAGCAGGAAATCCGAACTGCACATATAGTGGAAGGCGGGTCTGCTTCCATGGTTTGCGGTAAACCCACCAAATCAGATGCTTCTTGCTCTGGGAGCTCAACTTCATCTCTAACCATGTAGGGTTTACCTCTGCAAACATCTCTTGATGATGCTGCTAATATGCAAATTGACACAGATCTCAGCCTTATACGATCTTCCTCGGAGGCTTTTGTTGATGCTGGTTCTGAAGGCAATTTTCTACCCCCTCCTTGAATTTGAAGAAGCGATCTCGCCTTGCATTCACTATGAATTCTTCTACTGCAATTGGGGCTGAGGTGGTAGGCTCTCAAGTGCCACCACCCCAGCCATGAGGCTAATGTCTTGGAATTGCCAGGAAGGGGGGAGTTATCTAGACTCCTTCAAACTGAGAAACCAGCTATCTCCTTCATTATGGAAACTCGGTGTAATATGTCTAAATCTAATAAATTACTTCATCAATTCCCCCATTTGGGCCATCATGTAGTTCCTTCTGTCGGTCGCAGTGGTGGAATCTAGCTTCTCTAGACTTCTGATATTTCTATCTCTATTTCTTATTCCACCTCCAACATAGTTGTTGTAGATGTTATAAACTCGACCACTCACTTCCCTTGGAGCATCTTCTTTGTTTATGGTCATCCAGTTCGATCTCAAAGATCAACCATTTGGGATGAGGTGAGACGTCTAGGACGTTGTTCTAGTCACCCTTGGGTATTGATGCGTGACCTCAATGCTTTTTGTTCTGAGAATCATAAAGAGGGAGGACGACCTGTTTCAGCTTCGGATATATTTGGGGTTGAACGGTACTCTTTAATTGCTTATTACGGACTTCAAGACTAGGGTTTTCAGGGGCCTAGATTTACTTGGTCTAATCAACGACATATTACTGATTTGATTTCAGAGAGGATCGATCGTGTTCTAGCCACCAACCAATGGTTACTCCTTTTTACTTCAGCTTGGGTTCGTCATCTACCTGCAGTGGGTTCAAACCACTGTCCACTTCTCTCTACTATTCTTTCCCATCATCGAAGAGAGAGACCTTTATAATTTGAATCTTATTGGACTAGGCTGAATGGCTTCCATGACCAAGTGTCAAAGATCTGGACTTCCACTCCTAATGGGTTTTTCGACAAGTGTTTATCTTGTAAATCCTCTCTACGCAATTGGGCGATACAAACTCATGGTCTCTTACAACAGAAAAGAAAATGTCTTCTCATTGAGGTTCTTCAATCTTCGGAACGCTCTTCTACTAATTTAGAATAAGAGAGAGCCTTGCAAAAAGAACTTTATGAAACTCTTGAATTGAAGAGTTATAAGCATGAAAGACAAATATTTAAAAGAATGGATCGAATTTCATTAGACAATTAAGAGCTTGTACAAGGCTGTATATATACAAGAAGAATAATGAAAGAATTAGAAGCAATTACAAGAATAGAAATAATAAATTAAGGCAAGAGCTTCATTAGGAAACTTCCAAAGAGTAGAGTTTCCTTTTTGCTTTGATTGATCTCTCTATGGTAGGAATTCTCTGAATAGTACCTGTTCCATTTTTAGTAGGAATACTAGAGCCCTCTTTGGTAAGGGATTTAGAGCTCTCTTTGGTAAGAGATCTAAAACCCTCTTTAGTAGGAGGAGGAAGCCTAGGGCTAGTCGACTCCTCAATACACTCCCTCAAGTGAAAATGGGCAGGAAGCACATGAAGCTTGGACCTAAGCTAGTCAAACCGTTGAGACATCAAAGGCTTAGTGAAAATATCCGCAACTTGGTCTTTAATAAGAAGGAACCGCACCGCCAAGGACTTTTTAAAAATAAGATTACGAAAAAAGTGAAAATAGACCTCAATATGTTTAACGCGAGCACGAAAAATGAGATGAACTACGAGGTACGTGGCCCCAATATTGTCGTAGTAGAGAACCGGTGGCGATTGTGTTTTGACACCCAAATTGGAGAGGAGAGAGTTCAGCCACAATAGTTCTGTAGCGGCATTAGCTAGAATTCGAAATCCAGCCCCTGTGCTAGACCAAGCTATTATAGGCTACTTCTTAGTGCTCTATGAAACCAAATGAGAACCAAGAAAAATACCATATCCACCATTAGAACATTTGTCATTGGGGCAACCAGCCCAATTGATATCGGAGTATGTTGTCAAGGTGTCTGACAAGTTTGTCGAGAAAAACAATTAGGAGTCATTGGTTCCTTTGAGATACCTCGGTATCCTCTTTACTGCATCCCAATGTTTATCAGTAGGAGCTTGTAAAAACTAACAAACTTTATTCACTGCAAAGGCAGCATCTGGCCTTATCAGAGTGATACTGAAGGGGCACCTACAATGCTCTGGTGCTGAGTGGGATCAAATAGTGGTTCACCATTAAACCGAGAGAATCGGGATGAGTTGGCCATTGGACTAGAAATAGGTTTGTCCGCAACAAGGTTAGTCTTCAACAGAAGATCCAAAATATACTTATGCTAAGAAAGAAATAATCTAGTGGCATCGTGATGAGATTCAATACTAAGAAAGTAGTGCAACGACCCCAAGTCTTTTAGAGCAAAGGTCTGAGATAAAATGCTGATAAGCTGAGAAACATGAGCAAAGGAGGATCTAGTAATAATAATATCATCAACATAAACAATGATGTAAATGGTATTTTGTTCTCGACTGTAAATGAACAGAGAGGGGTCACACTAGGAACCCCAAAAACCGATATCATATAGACGATTACTCAACCAGGAAAACCAAGCCCGAGGAACCTATTTGAGCCCATAGAGGGCCTTATGAAGTTTGCAGACATGATAAAGATAATTGTTGTCCTCAAAGCCTTTTGGTTGATGCATTAAAATAGTCTCAGTAATAAATCCATTAAGAAAGGAATTATGAACATCCAACTAACAAATGTCCCAACCACGGGAAACTGCAAGAGCAAGAATAGTGCATACAGTAGCATGTTTGACAACAGGATTGAAAGTCTCAATGAAGTCAACGCTTGGAACCTAAGTGAAGCCTTGTGCAACAAGACGGGCTTTGTAATGATCAATGGAACCATCAGGGTGCCATTTGATTTTGAAAACCCACTTGGAGCCAACCACATTCATAGAAGCATCATAGGGAATCAGTTCCCAAGTACCATTCTGAAGCAAGGCATGAAATTCGACAGCCATGGCAGCCCACCAGTGAAGAGACTTGGAAGCCTGTCCATAAGAGGAGGGTTCCTCCTCATGAGTATGAACATCATGTAGTAAAGCAGCTGGAAGAGGATGGCGAGTGGCAGTTAATGCCTGAGCCGACCTAGATGTCATAGATCTTGTCATCATTGTATGAGTGCGCACCGGAGGATCTACAACAAGAGTTGTGTTCAATAGTTTCTGAATAGGGCGAGTGCACAAAACTGGCAAGGAATCAGCACTGAGAGAAACTTCTTGTTCTGGCTTAAAGAAAGAAGTAGCAGATGCCTCATTAGTAACAAATATAGATGATAGGAGAGAAGAGGATACCTCAGGAGCAGCAGGAGTTGGACACATGTCATCACTAATGCTGCCCAAAGAAGGGAGAAGAACTCTAGTGGGAGTAACAGGGATGGAAGGTTGTGATGACTGTGTTGATCCGGGAAAGGAGTGCTCATCGAAGACATGTCTAGCAATTATTTCTTTCCCAGTAGCAGGATTGTAACAATGGTACCATTTGTGACTGTTGTTGTAGCCAATAAAGATATAGGGAGCAGAGCGAAAATCCATCTTGTGTGCATTATAAGGCCAAAGAAGAGGGTTAACACTTTCCAAACAACTTCTCATAAGGAGAGAAATTACCAAGGCCCGGAGTTGGCAGTCAATTTATGAGGAAAATGGCAGTTTCAGCAACATTTTCCCAGAAGGATTGGGGGAGAGAGGAGGATGCCAATAGAGACAACATGGACCCAATAATGTGTCGATGTTTACGCTCAACACTGCCATTCTGCTCATGCGTATGAGGACAACTGAGGCAGTGAATAATACCAGCATTATCAAGATAATGAGAGAGAGTGCAAAACTCTCCACACCAATCACTCTGAAACATCTTAATTTTTGTAGAGAAAAGATTTTCCACATGATTCTTAAAGTTAATAAAAGCATTAAACACATCTAACTTCCTTTCAAGAGGAAAAATCCATGAAAGTCAAGAATATGCATCCATAGATAGAACATAATATTTGAAGCCCTTATTGGACAAAGTTGGGGCAGGTCCCCATACATCAGAAAACACTAGTTCAAGAGGTGTAGAAAAAGTGGTAGTTGAAGATGGTAGACTTAAACAATGAGCTTTACCCATTTGGCAAACTTCACACACAAAAGGACAATTGAAAAATCCAGAATAAGGTAAACCAAATTTAGAAATAATATTTTTCACAACTCGGAGATATGCATGACCAAGTCGTTGATGCCATTCTGCCACAGAAGTTTTCTCGCCTACAAAAATTGTTGAGTTTTCTATCTTGTGTCGAACTGCTCCAGGAAGTTGATAGAGTCCATCTCTATTGGGTCCTTGGAGTATAACTCTCCCCGCATGGTTCTTCAAGACAAAGAAATCCAAATGAAATTCAAAAATCATCTTATTATTGTTGGTAAATCTACTTAAAGATAGCAAATTTTAGTAAGAGAAAGAACATGAAATATATTCTTTAAGGCAAACTAATTATGATTGCAAACTAGAGAAGTTGACCATGTATTATTTATAGTCAAACATATTCCATTACCAATCTTGACTTGATCAGAACCTTACTATTCAGTTCAAACTTGTAGGTTATCAGCATCCAGTGTCATGTAATGAGTGGTGCCACTATCCGGATACAAGATTGGATCAAATCCGGTTTGAAACATAAAGTCATTGTGTGAGATGCCGGTGTGAAAGGTGGTGCTTCTAGAAGTACGTCGTTAAACACTCCAGAACACCAGTTTAAACATTTATAAATTTATTGTTTCTCACAAAAAATATAAACATAGTAGCAAGGGAAAATTAATTATGTACTTAAATCCAAGAGAAGAGAACACAAAGGGGAGTTATAGAAGTATAAAACTAATTAATTAAAAAAAATGGAAATCATTAAAACCAATTTCAAAAAGTACTGAGAATAACAAGTGCATAAAAATAAATAAATAACATAAACAAATAAATAAAAGAAACAAAATAAAATTGTCTAAGAATCCGATCAGATGTAGGAGTTTTTGGTTCTCTCCTTCCACCCTCGAACTTCTCGAGGTAGACCTTCTATCTTACCTGGCCGAATTTCAGATATATAGAAGAGAATTAAAGCACAAATAAAATCTAATAAAAGTAAATTTGCATGAAAAAATAAATAAACTGAAATTAAAGAACAGATGTTTGATGGGATTTATAGCAGTTGATTGATTGGATCAATTCCTCCTTTTTCATGTGATGATTGGATGTTTGATGTGTTGCGACCATGGGCCATAAGCACTTGGCCCATGATGACTCATTAGTGGCTCTTGCGCACACCATGGCTGAATGCACATCATTGCCATGGTGTCCCTTAAGGTCATTGGATGACCCTTCCTTTCTTGGTGGGCCCCACAACCCTGAAAAGGGATGAGTACAGAACCCCTAGACGATTAAGGCCCACCAGAAATCTAACTTTATGAAGGTCAGTGGGATCCACTTTGGTTTGACCTAAATTAGAACTAGGGCGTAATTTTGTTCCCTCTAGCAAATATGAATGCATGTGATAGGGAGATCCATATGATGGACTCTCTAAAGGCCTTCCGTCATTAGCACAATAATGGGTCCATCAGTAATGAGGAAACGCACCATAAAATTGGGCTATCCATTTGTTGTTGGATCTGTTAGAGTGTTTCATAAGATGATAGGGGCGTCATAAACCGATGTGGGAGGGGCTTCACCAGAAAATGGGAACTCTCTCACGGTACCTTGGCGTAACCTGAATATGATGGGTGTGCACTCACTGGACAGAAAGGTTTATCTGAAAACGGCTCTGAACCTTGTCTGACAGAGGCCAAAGGGAACATAGATTAAAAGCCATATCTATGCAGGTAACTTGAATCAAACTAAGGTTGTGGACTAATGATTTTGTTGTTTTATCAGAAAATGGAAAATGGTCAATTTGCAAAGCTTCTAGATGACAACAAGCTTAAGGGCCCAAACTATGCCGACTGGTACAGAAATCTTATGCTGGTCCTAACTTCTAAAAAGTTAGATAAGGTAGTGAAAAATCCTGCCCCGAAGCGTCCGGGTGATAGGGCTTCTGAGGCCCGTAGGAGGGGCTACCAAGATTGGGAGGATAAGAACTCCCTAGCCCGCTGCTTTGTCATTGTCTCACTAGACAACTCAATATAAAGGCAGTTCGATCATATCAAACTAGCCAAGGACATATTGGACAGTCTAAAGACAATGTATGAAGAGCAGAACCGTTCTACTCGATAGAAGGTCCTGAAATTGTTCATGACCGCGCAGATGTCCAAGGAGCAGAAAGTTCATGACCATTGTCTTCAGATGATGGGCTACATTAACGAACTTGAAGCCCTTGGAACCGGGCTAGATCTTGGCACGCAAGTGGATGCCATCCTGAATTCTTTGCCCTCTTCCTTCAATGCGTTCACAATGAACTATAACATGAATAAGCTGAATGTCAGCGTCCAGGAACTCAACAATATGTTGCAGAGGACCGAGGATCTACTAAAGAAGGATGAGCTTGTGCTTATGCTTGCTGAAACTAACAAATCGAGCAAGAAAAAGAGAAAGGCAAAGAAGCCCCAGAATAAAGCTGCCAAACCCAAGAAGCAGAAGAAGAACAAGGCATCTGATGTCTGTCACTTCTGCAAGCAGACCGGCCACTGGAAGAGGAAGTGTCCTACCTACCTGGAATCTAAGAAAGGTAACGTCGAAACTTGTGTCATAGAAACTAATATGTTAGTTACTTCTATATCCTGGTGTGTTGACTCCGGGGCTTCAACTCATGCGTGTAACTCACTGCAGGGGTTCAAAGTTAGCAGAAGATTGAGTGAAGGCAAAGTGACATTGTTTTTGGGAACAACTGCAAGTGTTGCAGCTGCGGCAATAGGAACCGTAGAATTAGTTTTTAGAGGAGTGCTTGTACTTAAAGATTGTTTTTAGTACAGAACTTGGGAATAAATTTGATTTTTGTTTCTAAACTGTGTGTTGATGGATATACTGTTTATTTTAGTAATATGACTACTGTTAAACGGAATAACAAATTCATCGCATGCGGAGAACTGGAGAACGGTCTTTATGTCCTACATCCTTCTCTAGAAATTAACTTAACCGAAACTACATCGGTCGAAAATCCCAAGAAAAGAAATCGTGATACAGTAAATCCCACGTGCCTCTGGCATTACCGAATTGGCCACATCAGTGTTGACTGAATCACAAGGCTGGTAAAGGATGGTCCTTTGGATTTTCTAACTGTAGAAAATCTTTCCACTTGTGAGCCTTGCCTTCAAGGCAAGAAGACTAAGCGGCCATTTGATGGTAAGCCTGAAAAATCTACAGGCACACTTGACCTAATACATACTGATGTATGTGGTCCCCTGAGTGTTAGGACACGAAATCAACACACACGATATGGTTACGTGTATCTGATGAGATGCAAGTCTGAATCATTTGAAAAGTTCAAAGAATTCAGACAGGAAGTTGAGAAACAGTTAGGGAGAGTAATCAAGGCCCTTCGATCAGATCGAGGTGGCGAGTATCTCTTTGACGAATTCAGGGACTACTTAAAGGTCAACGGGATAGTGTCACAATTAGCTCATCCTGCCACACCTCAACTCAACGGTGTTTCAGAGAGGAGGAATAGGACCATGTTGGACATGGTCCAGTCACTTCTCGTCCACTCAGAATTACCCACATTCTTTTGGGGATATGCATTAGAGACTGCTATCTACGTACTGAATCGGCTTCCAACCAAATTGGTTCCAAAGACTCCATATGAACTATGGACCAGAAGGAAGCCAAGTGTGAGACACTTGAAGGTTTGGGGTTGTCCTGCACACGTTAAAAGAACAAGTGCGGACAAGTTGGAATCCAAAACCAGTCATTGCCTATTTATAAGCTACCCAAAAGATTCAGTGGGTATCTATTCTATGACCCAAGTGAGCAGAAAATGTTCTGGAGTCGAAACGCCCAATTCTTAGAAACCGATTACATCCTGGACACCCATCGTTAAGAAATAGTTCTTGATGAGGAGAGCTCAGGTGCAGTGGGAGATGTCCCACAGGCTCTAGGTAGTGACCAACCTAGAAGATCAACTCGGGTATCCAGACCACCAGTCCGATATGGTTATGACCAGGATAGTTACCTGGTGGAAGCCTTGATTAGTGAAGAGGATCCCGTAACTTATGCATAAGCTATGTTAGACATAGATTCCCAGAAGTGGGTGGAGTCCATGAGAGCTAAGATGGACTCGATAGAGACCAATGGAGTCTGGACTCTAGTAGATCCGCCCTCCGGGGTAAAAGCAATTGGTTGCAAATGGATCTACAAGAGGAAGAATGGCTCAAATGGTAGGATTGAGACCTACAAAGCTCGTTTGGTGGTGAAAGGGTACACTCAGAAAGAATGTATCGATTATGAGGAAACATTTTTGCCCGTGGCCATGCTCAAATCCATTAGGATCCTACTAGCTGTAGCAGCATACCATGATTACGAGATTTGGCAGATGGATGTCAAAACCGCATTCCTGAATGGAGATCTTAGTGAAGATACCTACATGTAGCAGCCGCAAGGCTTCATTGCTACTGGTTAGGAACACATGGTATGTAAACTTAATAGATCCATATATAGACTTAAGCAGACTTCTAGGAGTTGGAACATCTGTTTCGATTCTGCTGTCAAAACATTTGACTTTGTGCAGAATCCGGATGATCCCTGTGTTTACGGGAAATCCAGTGGGGATAAGATCACCCTTTTGGTGTTGTACGTGGACGATGTCCTACTCATTGGGAATGATGTAGGAATGTTGACTTCGGTCAAGGTATGGCTAGCATAGCAGTTCTCCATGAAAGATCTTGGAGAAGCTTCATATATACTGGGTCTTTGACTCTATAGAGATATATCAAAGCGGATAATTGGACTATCCCAAGCTGCTTACATTGACAAAATTGTCAAAAGATACAACATGGAAAACTCCAAGAAAGGAAATGTTCCTTTCAGGCATGGAGTCACTCTCTCTAAGAATATGTCTCCCAAGACTTCTAAGGAGATTGAGGGCATGAGAGACGTTCCCTATGCCCCAGTCGTAGGGAGCATCATGTATGCCATGCTGTGCACTCGCCTGGACATAACTCAGGCGGTGAGTGTGGTAAGCAGATTCCAGGCCAACCCAGGGCAGGAGCATTGGACTGCTGTGAAGAACATACTTAAATACCTTCGAAGGACAAAAGAGTTTTGTCTGGTATTCAATGGTAGTTCACTACAAGTTCTAGGGCATACCGATGCTGATTTCCAGTCGAATCCAGATGATAAAAAGTCTACATCTGGGTATGTTTTCACGATAGGATTGTGTGTTGTTAGCTGGAAAACTAGCAAACAGGGGTCCACTGCAGACTTCACAACCGAGGTCGATTACATTGCCGCAAGTGAACTGCCAAGGAAGCCGTGTGGATGAAGAAATTCATACACGAATTAGGAGTGATTCCGTCCAACACATCACCCATCCCGTTGTTGTGTGACAACAATGGAGTGATCGCCCAGGCGAAAGAGCCTCGGGCTCACTCGAAGTCAAAGCACATCGAGAGGAAGTACCATGTACTGCGGGAGATCGTTGGTAGAGGAGACGTCCTAATTCAAAAGGTAGCATTAGCGGGCAATGTGGCAGACCCATTGACTAAGCCACTAACACAGAAGGTGTTTGAGAAACACGTGGAAAGTATGGGACACCGGCTTGTACCAGATTGGACCTAAGTGCAAGTGGGAGCTGTTAGACAGTTTTGTATGCCCTTAGCTTCAATCCAATTTGATGTACTTTTGACATTTAGTGCAAATAAACAAAGTACATGTTTGATTCATGTTGTTTGGTATATTTCTGTGTAAAACCCTAAAACTGGACACTTATAGAAACTTGTGTTAGTTTTAAATGTTCACAGCCATTGGATAAGTCTGGGGAGATTTATCTTGCCAAGGCTGATACTGATGTGCCACCAAGTGTTGGGATGGCTTGTTTCGGCCATCAGGGTAACACCCAAGGTACATGTAGTATAGGATTGCTTGAACCCTTGAACCGGACCAAATTTCCAGTATTGCCCTAAACCTTGGAGATAGATGGGCAAAACTGGAAAGTTACACCTGACCCCTGGACTTGATTATGACACTTCACTAGGTGTCAGATCGGGCTGTCTTTGATATGTCAATCAGTGAGATCCTTAGTGAGGGTCAAAACCTGAACATGTTGGGGCAGTCTGAGAATTCATTTGAGTGAGTGATCATAGTGACAGGATCAACCCCTTTGTCGGACAATGGTAATGATCGGGAATGCATTCTCTCTTATGGAAACCAAACTGCCAGCAGTTGATTTCAATCATTGGAATTTTGTTTTTTGCAAAATTAATATATATATAAATGTATATGTATGGTTTCAAAATATTTGCAAAAAGTTTTAATTCCCGAGATCCATGTGAGTAGAGGGTGCGGCACTGTTCCTTGCAGCCGAGGGAGAGGTCTTCTCTTGTCGGGCAGTGTTTGATCACTAAGGGTTGAGAGGTTAAGTGTAAGACCATTTAGGATAATACCTGATGGGCTAATCTTGCACCTGCCCACAGTCCCTGGGTTTTTATAAGATGGCTTGGCCCAGGGACTACTTAATGTAAGTGTTGGGCCCATAGGGTCCATGTGATGGGCTCAAGGGGGTCACTGAGTTTTTCAGTGAATTCGGCTGGGCCTTGCAATAAAGGCTAGGCCGAACCCATGTGGCTGGTGTGTAGATCAATGACTGGGTCCCACGCCATACAAAGAAGTCCAACTGGGCAGCAGATTGGAAACTAATTAAACATTGAGCACTTAATGGGCCAAAAGCCCATTACGAGCTGGGATGATATGATCACCCATCTATGGGGCGAATCTGAGATTAATGTTAGTTAAAAGGATTGGGCTTATGACCTTATCCACTCTGGGAGACCAAATTCAAATCAGATTTGAATCTAGTAACCTCCTGATATGATCAGGAGTAAACAAACTTAATCTGCAGATAGGATTAAGATTATCCCCTATCCAAATATTGATTTGGATTGGGATAACTCTTAATTAGGAGGATTTCTTAATCAAGAAGAAAGGAGGAGAAATCCAATTCGAATATATCAGATTTCGAACCAAGTTTTCCAAGAAGCAAGAAGAAAGTCTTCTACAACATAGATTGGATCTCAAGAACTCCAAAGAGAAGAAAAGTTGTTCAACCATCTTTGTCCCAAGAGTTCTCCTCCAGCCGCCGCCAACCCCTCTTGCAAGATTCGATCTTTGTAGGAGAAAGAAGTCAAGAAATCAATTCTTGATATTAGTCTTGCAGAAAAGACTGAAAATGATTCAGTGTTCAGAGTTTCCAGTGGGTTCTTGCGAAGGATCCAGTGTAGGATGCACCCTACTGGTTCCGTTCCATCAACTGCTGTGTCATCTTCAGCAGGAGCGGATTTTGGCATCTTCTTTGGGTGTGAACACCAACTTTGGGAGATATTGTTTCTCCGGATCAGGTATAATCCTTCATGTTTCCTTTTAGTTCAGATCTGGTTTGATTATGGTTCAAGTAGAATCCTTGAATATCGTATTCTAAATTTAGGGAATATGATTCCCAGTTGGGAGAAGGTAAGAAATTTTTTGAAATTTGCCCACCCATTCCGCACCTTTCATGGCGTCCATTAGATGGATCATACCCTTCGTTCAGCCACTCCTGCCTTCATTGTAAGAACTCTAAGAGGGCTGAAAACTGTTAGTCGAATTTTTATTATTATTCATTGCAAGATTTGCATTAAGATTTTCACAAGAAAAATTATGCCGTAAAAGTCAGGCTTCATGACTCAGAAGTAACCCAAGAACATCACTAATATTGAGCTTATCTGCATCAGCTCGATTTGTAATGGCTATAATAAGGGATTCATACTCACTGCCCAAGCCTGATAGAATGTATAAAACCATATCTTCTTTCGCTATTGGTTTTGAGACTACAAAAAGATTATCTACAATTGTTTTGGCTTTCTGAACATAATCGTTGATGGACAAGTTTCCTTTCTTGAGGTTTTGAAGTTAACGTCTGAGTTGAAGTACCCTGGATCGATAATGAGAAAAGAAATATCTCTCCAGAGCACTCCAGACTTCAGCGGCTTTAGAGAGTCCAACAACTTGTGCTAGGACTCCTTTAGTTAAAGAAGTTACAAGCCAGTTTAGGACCAACTGATCTAACTGCATCCAGGTGGAAAATTCTGGTTTCAGAATTCTTACTATTATCAACAAGATCTAGAATCACTTTTGAGGGAGGTTTGGCCGATCCATCAATGAGCCCCATCAACTTGTGGGCTCGAAGTACTGGAAGCAATTGAGTTTTTCAGAGAATAAAATTTTCGCCATTGAGTTTGATTGTCAGATAATGAGAAATATTAAGAATAGAAGTGATGTTCATTGGTAGGGAAGCATTATGGGAAGAGGTTGAGCTCGAGCTCATTATCTCAGAAGCAATGGAGGTGTTGTAGGCCATGGATCTTATACCAAGTTAAAGCTTGAAAGACAAATTTAAAAGAATGGGTCAAATTTCATTAGACAATTAAGAGCTTCTACAAGGTTGTATATATACAAAAAGAATAACGAAAGAATTAGAAACAATTACAAGAATAGGAATATTACAAAAATAGAAATAACAAATTAAGGCAAGAGCTTCATTAGAAAACTTCCAAAGAGGAGAGTTTCATTTTTGCTTTGATTAGTCTCTCTATGGTAGGAACTCTCTGAATAGTAGCTGGTCCAATTTTAGCAGGAAGACTAGAGCCCTCTTTGGTAAGGAATCTAGAGCTCTCTTTGGTAAGAGATCTAGAACTCTCTTTGATAGGAGAATGAAGCCTAGGGCTGGTCGACTCCTCAATATAGAGGATTACTATTGGCATCAATGTGCTAGGTGTCACTGGTTGCACGCTAGTCATCGAAACGGTAAATTTTTTCACTCTTATGCATCAAATCGAAGAAGGAAAATTAGTATTTTATGGTTGAAAGGCAACCACCACGGCCACTGGACTTCAGATCCATCTGTTATTGAAAAAACAATAACCGATTACTATTCAAATCTTTTTACCTCCTCTTCTCCTTCTCTTGATGATATATCTGCGGAACTTGCCCCTCGTGATGTTACTACAACTGATAATGAGCTTCTTTGTGTTGTCCCTACTGCGGAGGAGATAAAGATTGCTTTGTTTGCAATTGGTCCTACTAAGGCCCCTGGCCATATGGAATTTCAGCCTTATTTTACCAGCAATGTTGGGATGATATTAGTCCAGACCTAGTTAATTTTGTTCAGTCTCTTTTCTTACATCCTCAAAACATTAAAAAAGCAGTTAATGGCACCAACATTGTGTTAATACCCAAGAAAGATGGTATAAAGTTTGTGTCTGATTTTCAGCCCATTGGCCTCACTAACTTCAAGATTGAAACACCTCCTCCCTAGATTGATTTCTCCAATGCAAACTGTTTTCACTCTTGACCGGAAAATTCTGGATAACTGAATCACCTCTGAAGTCCTCGATAGCATTCATAAGAAGAGAGATCGATATGAAAATTTATCTATCCAAAGCTTATGACCGTATGGAGTGGTCTTTCTTAATGTCAATTCTAAAGATGTGTGGTTTCTCGAACCAATTTTGTCATATAATTATGTAATGCATTGCCACAGATTTCTATTCTGTGTTGATTAACGGAGTCTCCGTCTGGGATGCACCCTTCTCTCCTTGTTCGTTTATTTTGGGGATTGATGTACTGTCATGTATGTTGTTGAATGATTTGCAGGTTCATAATCTTTGTGGAATTCGTTTAGGGGCTGCAGGTGTAACTTTAAATCATATAATGTATGCGGATGACATCCTCACGGTATTCTCACCACTTCTTCAGCATCTAAATTGTTGTGTTCTAATGAAGCATAATTTTCAACATCCACTTTTGCATTTGGGGAAATTACATGGTAGACCTTTTGGGAGATGAAACATTTAATTTACCTCCTTACATTCAAGTTTTCTTATATATGGCGCTGTTTAGTGGGTTACAAGCTGAGAACTTAACTCATTTATTTTTTGCATGTGAAGTAACTCAAAGGGTGTGGTTTGGTTCAAATATTTTTCTTCGAGTAGAGCAACTTGCTGCTAATTCACTCTAATATTGGCTTCTTCTGTAGTTTCAACTTGATGACCCTTTGGCGGAATCTCACTTACCCATTTTCGCACAGGGTGTTATGATTATCTGGAATATTTGGAAAAATCGATGCAAGGTGGTATTTGAGCATACCTCTTGAATGGTGTTTCAAAACGTAGGTGTTTTTTGGAACCCATTTTTAAGAAAAAACATCCATGCTTTTAAGATCCGTTTTTCACAAAGAAAAAAAAAACACATTTTTGCCACGTAGGTAGTGTGCAACACTATGCTGTTTGGTAAGATAATTTTCATCACCATTTTTCATATATATGCTGACTGGTAAGCACTACATAGGATACACATCAGTCAACCGTGGGGGGAAATGGTTCACCGATGCACGAAATGCCAAATTTGGTGTTTCATGCACCGCTGGGGCCCCGATTTTTTAATAATCAGCCGAACCAAACAATAAAATACATAGGTGTTTGTTGAAATACCTATATAGATCCGATGTGACACCATTTTTTTGAAAAATGGCTACAATTCCAAACATCCCTTGCTTGTACTACTGATGATTAAACTGATTTCAAATATTCAATTACATACTTTAACTCAATCATCTGATATTCATTCTCAAACTCAAATTGATTGGATCAAGCCACCTTCCTCTTCTCTGAATCTGAAGTTGAATTTTGATGGAGCTCTAAATTCATCTACTGGTGGTGTCGGACTCCTGATTCGTGACTCCGATGGTCTTTTTTGCTTTGGACGAACTTTTAAAGTTCCATTAGTTAGGCTCTCCTTTGGAAATAGAAGCCAAAGCCACCTTGGCCGCTTTCCAGTTTGCTTTCGGATCGGGGTGTTTCTTCAGTTTATGTGGAGGGTGATTCTCAAATGATCATATTAAGTTTGTTGGAAACTGATTTTGTACCTCCATGGAGAAACAGGACCATTATTAATTATTAATTGCAAACTCCTCGTGCATGTTGCAAATTCCTCACTGCTCGGTTAGTTGGGCCCCTCGTACCAGTAACAAGGTAGCCCGGCCCACTTGTTACTTGGTCTTCACCCCTTTCTTTTTATTTCAAATTTTATTAGAAGATTGTAATTCCGACTACCAACAGTGCTCCAACAAAGGTGACATTGTCTGTTGAGATGGGCTCACCACCTCGGTGTACTTAAATGATGGGATGTTCATCTTCAAAACTTTTGGTTTAACGTATGAAAGTCTTCAAGCTTTGCAGATTACACCACCAACACCCTTGCTACATGAACTGAGTTGGCTGGTTATTTTGAATAATAGAAAGAGAGGACGTTAAGTTGATTTTCATCACCGTTTTTCATGAATGTGCTGACTGGTAAGCACATTTAAAAAGTTTTAAACAATCAATTATTTTTAAAGTATATATGTATAAGGAATGTATATAAATATAAAATATTAAACTTATCAATTATAAACTTTATAATTATACATAATATATATGTACACATAGTTAACATTGCTAGCTTCACCTAAGATAACAAAAATTAAATTTTAGTAATTTGGAAATTAACTTAGTAAATTATTTTTCTAGAAAATTTAATTTTGATAAATTAGGTAATTTATTATGGTAAATGAATTTTTGCTACTTTCACAAATTAATAACATTTAGAACATATTTAATTTCAGTAAATTCATTCTGCTTAACTTTGGAAAATTAATAATTTACCAAAAATTACTAACTAATTTTTGTAATTATCAAAGAGTAATTTTATTAATTTAATAACTTTGTTAAATTCATTTAGAGATAATTAATTATGTACATTACTTTTGGTAAATTCCATATTGAATTTTGATAATTAATTTTGTAAATTTGTTACATTTTGGTATTTTACCAAAAATTAATTGTACTAAACTAGTTTTGATTTATTTTGTTAAATTAAATATTAACAAAAAATTATTATTCTTTTAATTTATTAATTTTGGTAATTTTTTAATTTAGGTTAATTATTAATTTATGAAAGTCAAGTAATTTACCTATTAAATGTATTATAGACAATCTTTAAAAAAATCTCTATATTCTCTAATTAATTGGAGTGTCTAAGAAGTAAGAACCACCAACACCTCCACCAAATGCATCAACATCATTAGCACCACAATCACATCTTCATCCTCATCATCATCATCATGAGCATCTTCAACATCAATATCTTCTTCTTCATCTTCATTATAATCCAAATCTTTGTCCCACATCGAGTCTTTTTGTTATTCTTGATCTACATTTTTGCCTTTATTTTGTCCTCCAGACTCACCTCTCCCATGGCCACCACCACTACCTCTACTTGCACCCCCACTTGCATTTCCACATCCATGTCCACTTCTCCTTGGCCTATTTGACCCTTCAAACATTTCAAATGCCCCTAATGCTTCATCAAATTGGGTCCATGTAAGATCACACCCTTCATAGGCCAAGTCATTTGAAGGGTCTTTCCCAATCAACCATTTACTAGTTTCATCTACATCATCAAAGCAAATAGGGTCAAACTACTTTGGATTTGCACGCCTTGTTGTAAATCTTTCTCGGAGGCATTGATTGTATTGAACAAATACAAAATCATTGAGCCTATTTTGATCAAGCATATTCCTCTTTTTTGCATGAATCCGCATTCACAACAAAATAAGAAAACTTATAAAAATAACTATTTTAACTTTCATAAATAATTTTATCACAAAACTAACCATTACTTAAAACTTACATGCTCAAAAGAACTCTAGTTGTGCTCACAAGCAAAAAAAGTGCATGTAAGACCTAATATACATCCCAACAAAATGCACAATTGTTGATGCTCTTAGTCCATCTGATTTTTTAGCCCATTTACTCTTGTTCCACACATCCCCAACAAATAAAGCACGCAAGGGCTCCTTGAAAGTATACAAACTTTGTAGAGTTAGAAAAGATGTGGCAAACCTTGTAACTGCATATCGCACAAGATCTCTTCCATTTGTTTCTTCCCTCATTCATGCAAGAAGAAGATGATGCCTATAAATAAAAGCAGTTACTTATCTTGCCCTGGCAATATAACTTTTTGTATACCTCAATTCTCCAATATCTTCCACCATGAAGTCTAGACAATGAATAGCACAAGGAATCCAAAATAAATTCTTCCTCTTCAATCTTAAAAGATCACCAACAACAACATAAGTAGAGTGGTTATCAATAACCACTTGCACCACATGTTCCCCCCTATTTCCTCAACAGCTTTATGAATCAACTCAAACAAAAAAGTTGCATTATGGACTTCATTTGATGCATCTACTAGGTTTATAAAAAAAAAAGTCCCTTCAGGAGAATTCACCAAAAATATGATCAACGATCTTTGCCTTTTATCAGTCTATCCATCAAACATAATGATACAACCATAAGTCTTCCAATAAGTCTCATATTCCTTGTACATTTGCTTTGTTTTCTTAACCCAATGTTTTTGAATTGTTGTTGATCCAGATGGTTGGACCGTTCGACCTAGAAATCGTCTAAGCAACAAGTTTCATTTCACCCCTAACCCATTCATGGGTCAAAAACCATTGACTTCATTAGAAAACCGCTGACCCGGGCGGTCGAACTGTTGACTCGTTTGACCTGGCCAGTGGTTCGCTATGTAAACTGGCAGAGAGGAGAACTCAGATCTGAGATCCAATCTGAGATACGAACTTAGATATGGGATCTAGCACAAAGAGAATAAGAAGAAGAAGAAGACTACATGTGTTTTAGAGAAATCAATCTTAGATCTGAGATTTGAGAACTCAGATCTCAAATTTGCATCTGTTACCGCCGCCTTACCGTCGCCGTTGCCGCTATCGTCACCAGTGAGCATCGAATCCTCCTCCTCCTCTTCCTTCTTCTTACCTCCTTCTTTCCTTCCCTCCTCTCCTTCATTCTTCTTCTTTTTTTTTTCTTTCTCAGTCAACTACAATTCTCCTTTCTAGCTTTCTCAGTCGACATCTCTTTTTTTCTTTCTCCTTTCTCAAATCTCATATAAACATTTTCCTAAATATGCAAGCCATCCATACCATTCGACCTGAATGATTGAACCACTAACCTGAAAACCGGTAGCTAGAACGGTTCAGTTTCCGAGTCGGTTTTTAAAACCTTGTCTCAACCTCCCCTTTCAAGAGTGGCTCTCATAACTCATGGTAAATTGGAGGCTTGTATCAAGGCTCGAATTATGCAGTTGCTTCAACCAGAACTTCAAAACTCTTCAACTTCACCGTATTGAAAGGAATCCCAACTTGATAAAACCACTTTGCTACATATTCATTTACTTTTTTCCTTTCTTCCTTCTTTAAACGATTTTCAATGCTTGTTTGAACCAATTGTCTTGTATGCCTCACTTCAACAACTTCTTCTGGACTTGATCTCACAAAACTATCCATAGGTCTTCTAACATTTTCCTTCTTTTTGGGTGGAAAGGGGGAATTTGAAGTTGGAGTTCTCCTACCACTTGAAATTGAGACACATACTTCTATGGGTTGATTACTTTGATTGTTGGAACCTCTTTCAAATACAATCTGCTCCCATGCCCCACGATTATCTTTAATGATAAAATTATCCAATAGTTTCTTCCTCTTGTTCTTTTGCATATATTCTTGCATTTCCTTGGCAATACTTGCATTAGTTTTGCGACATTTAGTAACATCTTCATACCCCAATCAAATGTTATTTTATTCCTTTTATTCCTCCTTTAATAACTTTACCACATAATGAGCATGAAATTGCATTTTTATCTTCCAAAACATGCCAAAATGAATATTTATGTGCAGAGTCCTTTGATTGAGCCTTACGCTTATGTCATTGCATCAAACTTTACAAGTTTTCTTTCTCAACATTTATTTCAGGTAATGCATGTTCTTGAATTTCTCAGATTGAACATTGAAGTGTTGTTTTGAGTTGATTGTTTTTAGTGCTTTTTACAAAAAAACAAAATAAAAATTAAATTAATAAAATTTGATGAATCGACAAAACCAGATATATTTAAAAAATATATATATATATATTGTAAAAACGGTGAGCGGGAAAGAAAAAGTCCATCTTGGGACCAAATTGCCCCTGATTAAAAGTTACCTCCGTTCTCTACCATTCTTCGCACAGTTGCTCAGAGCATGGTACTTTCTAGTTTCTTTCTTCTCAAAGTTTTCAAACTTCCCTTCGTAAATGCTGATGGTACCCGGCAAAAACATTAAACAGAGTCCAGAGACTAAACAAGCTTTTCATCATCAATAGGGATGTTTGGGTTAATTCGTCAAATCCAAAGACTCATGGTTGTTCCTTACAACCATTCTTCATCTCTTACAACCAATATCAACAGAGTTGTATTATGTTTTGTTCATTACCTTGTAAAAATTGTTACTAACTCGTGAAGTCCGTTGTGATCCATTGAGCTTTCGTTGCTGTCAAAGAGATCTCGTTTTCTCGTAGATCATACAAATATTGAGGAAGCACCAAGAACTAGAAGAAAAAGCTTTGAGAAATCCAGCCCTGGCGACACCTTCAAGTAGCACTTGGGGTTGAGGATCTTTATCAATAGCTCTTATATAGCTCCAGATCTACTAAGCTACATGTTCCTTATCAGGTTACCTCATAATGGGGATTTCTTTCCTGTTTTTATTTATTAAAGCTTGCTAAAGTACTTCTTCTCAGCAACGTTCCTGATTGACTTCGTTCGGAGTTCACGAGAACAGTACCGGATTATTGAGGAATGAGAAGACGAAGAGAAGTAAAAACAAGAAAGGGCAATTTAGTCCAAAAAGTGATTCTTTTTAGTTCCGCTCACCATATTTGCTATTTATTTCTAAATGCATCTGATATTGTCAATTCCTCAAACATCATTATTTTTTGGTAAAATCCTATTGTTTTTGTGGAAATATTGTCAATGTTGATTTTATATAATAAATTATAAAATGTACGAGATTTTGGGTTTTAGTCCATTCAAATTTGAAACTGTTTTTCTTTAAACCTGACCATTAATTTCATGTTAAGCAGCTATATACTTCTCGTAATATATGAGCTTTTAAGCTCAATAGTTAAGAAATAACAGAAAATTATTTTAATAAATTACTAGCGGATGGGCCCCTCGTTGAAGGGGCAAGTGGTAGGTATCCAAGGCACCATGGCTTAAACCAACTGATGGACCATATTGTTTCAAGTAAGATGAAGTTGAAAGAATTATTAGATGATATTAAGGCAAAGAAGATTTTTGGAAATGACTACATTAGATACTGTTTAAATAATTACCATCATTTAGTATAAACAATTACTTATTTTAATTATTCAAATTAAAGAAGTTCATTCGATCTTTATGAAAATTCCTACAACATGGAATATTAAAAGATCAACTCTGAAAATTCCTACTATCATCATCATTATTTGGAGGACCTCTAGACACATATTAAGTAATTCCGTAGGTTTTATACTTGTGTAACTATAAAACTGAGAAATAGGCGTTTATTATTAATACATAGGCATCATTAAGCACCACATCAGTAAAATATCAATAAACATCTACCCATTTCAAAAAGAACTAAAATGAAATTTCAACAGGAGAAGGCACATAGAAATTGAATATAGGGCATATACGTGATACCATCTATAAACATTTACTCAATACACATAAACCAAACCAAACATATAATTTGTTAGTGGAAGGCTGCAAGACTGGGACTGACTGATCATGGTCACCTCAAACAAACTCATAGTCTTGAAGTCGTACCATTTCGTGTTCCTTAATCCACATCTCGAAGTCTGCCAAAAAAAGGCAAATGCTGAACGAAGTTGCTTGCTTGCAAGTAAAAATATAATACAGTAATTACACAATACTTGCAGGTAAAATATAAATAAATAAAATAATGCAGATCGGCGGATGACAACATACAAAAAGATTTTGTGACTAGGAATTATGTCAAAGAAATCAGTAAACGATTATTACAATTGATGATATAAGATTGCAAAGGTAGAGAAAAAATCAACAAAATAGGCAATCATGATCAATACATGTCAAAACCCACTCTCCTAGTCTCCATTATTTTTGAGATTTTTAATTCCAAAATTGCCCCTATCATCAACCTCCCACCATCCCCTCTCTGGTCGTCTGACTACCCATGAAAATTTGAGAATAACCCCAAGCATAGCCCACGTATGCACAAACAAACTGAGGGTAGGAGAATACACCCAAAATGCCCACCAACAATACTCTGCCTGTTGCAAAAGGAAAAACCCTCAAGTGATGATAAAATCTCACCACTGAACCTGATATTAGCAAGTAGCTCACTGTTGAACCTGTTACAAAAACAATATGCAAAACTAAAAGTTCAAATCAGAGAACTAAAAACAAGAAAATGATATAAAAACATAGAAAAAACAAAAGCAAAAATCCAAAAACCTTGTACAATTATAAAATAAAACCCATATGAGAAAAGCAAAAAAGAGATCAAAGGGGCTTCAACCAAATAACACAGACACACAGCCCAAATAGTAGGGCTGAGAGAGATGGAGAGGAGCGCAGCCCAAAAACCACCACACCTTCGATTATCTCAGTGGGAGCATAGCTCAGCCCCAAAAACAATGACGAAGAAACTACACCCTCAAAACCCACCACCGATGCCACTGAGCCGATAACCACCACCGCTCTAAAAACAAAATAAAAGAAAAGGAGAGATCAAAGTAAGGGATTTCAACCAAATAACAACACAGAAGCACAATCCATAATACCCATATGAAAAAAGCAAAGAAGAGGTCGAAGTAAGGGATTTTAATCAAATAAAAACACAGAAGGACGACCCAAAAAGAAGGGCAAGAGAGAGAAAGAAAGGTGGAGAGGAGCGTAGCCCAAAAATCATCGCACCTCCAACTATCTCAATGGGAGCGCAATTCAGACCCAAAAATAATGAAGAAGGAAACTGCATGTCAAACCAATGCCACCGAATCCATCACCAATGTCACTGATGCCGATAACCACCACCATATTGAAAATAAAACAAAAATCACCAATACAAATAAAAAAAGGGGTTTTTGTCACTCAATCCATCCGTGGAGCTAGGGGTTTCAATATTTATGAGAGGGATTGTAGTCCAAAAATCCCTGTAGGAAAATTACACCACCACCAATGTTAGTAACCATACCACCCACCACCCTTAAGCATCACCACCATAGGGACAACATACACAAAAATGGGAGAAAAAGGTGGGGAAACCACACTGCCATCAAGGCTGGTAACCACCACCACTACCCACCACTCTTGAGCATCACCACCGTAGGGAGAAAATGGGAAAAAGCACCCCCATCACCGATGCTAAAAGCTTTACACACTGCGCACAAAGTCCTACCAGTTTAGATTGGTTTCATATGTGAAAAAGGAGAGAGGGTGGAGAACGCCATACCTTCTCATGTATTGTTAGTTATATATAGATATTGATTATTTATTCATTTTTCTAGAATTTTGTAATGACAAAATTTATTCCTTTATATTTAAATTTATTGATAAAAAATGAGGCAAATAGTGTAATTAGTTATTGATATTAAATGAGTTGAAAAGAGTTAATTTTAAGATATTCAATACATTCAATTATCTCTTATTAAATCCAATATTTAAGGTATTAATTTACATTCATCTTCATTGAATCATATATTTAAAGTTGTTTTTTTGTTTCTTATCATCATTAAATTCTATAATTAAATATATACATAATAAATTAATAATTTCAATAACTTAAAAACGTATACTTTTAAAATCTACTTGGAAAAAATAGTACTTTCATCTAGGTGGTGGTAATAAATTAAATCATTTGGGTCAAATGGGCCAATCCATATTGCCGCAATTAAATAATAAAATTCAAAAATATATAAAATACAAAAATATAAAAATTAAAAAAATAGAAACATTTTTAACATCATATATTTGACATATTAAATAGTAATAAGTATGATAAACAATGTTTTAAAAACTCACCAAGAGGCCGACCCGCTTTTGCCTTCAGCTCATATGTCACTAGTTCGACTATCAAGGTCAAACAAGTCAAACCACTCTACATCAACACTATGTATGTATGTGTGTGTAAAAATATGTATTTTATCAATAAATAGTATAATTATGTTTTATATATATCATAGTTATGTTTTACATATATCATAGTTATGTTTTACATATATTACATATAATGTATGTATTGTGTTACATTTATTTATGTTTTAAAATTTTTATTTATAAAAAATATTAAATTTTGCAATTTAGGGCCAAAATATGGGTGTTTTCATGAAAATAACAAGACAATGCGCATAATGCCCTTAAGACATATAGATCTTGAAAAGTTACTCAAAAAAAAAAAAGATAATCGTGCAAAGTTATGGCTTCCAAAAGTTTGCGCATAATTAAGTACACAACCTGTGACTTGGTTATTGAGTCGAACGAGTCAATGGTTGAAGTGCCTAAGTTAGATGGTTTTTAACCAAAATGGAGAGTTTCAACAAAACCAAACCTATAATCAAAGCCGAGTGATGGTGCGAATGGTTTAATTAGCCATATCAACAACAAGTTGAAAACATTGATGATAAATAAGAAATGTTTTTATTAATGATGGAAATGAAATCTAAAATTTAAAACTAACTGGAAGTAAAACTATTTTCCTTTTATATCTCATTAAATCTCACACTAAGGTATATTGTCTTATTAAATCATATATTTAAGATATATTTTTCTTATTATTAAAGTGTACTAATTAAATTCACAATATTAATTTTAATAATATAAAAATAAAATATTTTGAAAAATAATTTGAAAACAAAACCATTTTCTTCCCTCTCGGTGGTGGGTAATCAATTCAACCATTTGGGGTCAAATCCGTTAATAAATAATATCATAATTAAATAATAAAAAATTAAAATATGTAAAATATATAATACAAAAAAATAAAAAGAATAGGGCATGTCATTAATGTTGTATATTCATTATACTAAACAAAAAAAGTGTGAAATGTAAGAAGTATTTTTGTAAATTATGAAAATAGAATGCTAAAACTAAATTCAACTTAAAAATGAAATGATGTCATAGTCAAATAATAAAATTTTTTAAAATAGAAAATACAAAGAATCACAAAAACAAATATTATACATAAGATATAATGTAATACATTTATAAAAAAATAAAATATTGGATACATATATAATATTATACATTCATTATATTGAACACAAATAAATATTATATATAAGATATAATTTTATCAATAATAGAAATATAATACAAAATTTAATGTCAACCTAGAAATCAAACTATTTTTCTTTTTGGGTCACGAGCTAGTGGTTTGGGTAAAATGGATTAATTGATGATATAATAGTTAAATAATAAATATTTAAAAAATAATAAAAAGTACAAGTAATCAAAAGAATATATAAAAATTATATATTCATTATGTCAAACAAAAATTAAGTGTGATAAGTAAAAATATGTATATAATGTAGATGAAATATATAATTTAAAATTGACCGAAAGCAAAGCTATTTTTTTTTATTTAAGTTGTGGGTCAATGATCAAACTTTTCAAAAAAATTCATGATACCATAATTGAATAATAAATATTAAAAAAGAAAGATAGAACACAAAAGATAAAAATGCATAGAGTTTTTTCAAAAGATATTTTAGAATATTTCTATTATATAATCATCATATTAAATAAAAATAATTATTAAAATAAAAATTATTTTTGTTTAAGACAGAAATGGAATACGAAATTTAATAATAATAATAATAACAACAACAATAATAATTGTTATTATAATTTAAAATTTTTACAAGTACATATTTAATATTTAAGTTTATTTTTAATCTTATTATTATATTTATTAATTTTCTATTTATATCCTAATTATAATATATTTAAAACAGTAAAATTCAAATAATTAATATGAAAAAATTATGTGCTCAGTTACTACTTACAAATGATCGCAACATAAGATTGAAACATATCCCAATTCGTTTTGAGTCCGGTTGTGCTCCTCACACCGACCTCACATCATATTGCATATTCCAAAATCCAAATCAGCTATCCCCTTCCTTTTTTTTTTTTTGAGGAAGGTTCGAACCGCGTTCCATCGAACCAGCTTGAACGAAGCAACCCCATCTACATTTCTTTCTCTCCTCTCCTCCACTGTTTTTTTGTTTCTTTTCACCTTCTGGGTTGAAAATTAGGCGTTTTGGGTTGTAGAACCTCCCTCCCCCCACTTGATCAACGTCGTCCACCCTCTCAACCATCAGCAGCAACTGTGAAGAGGAAAACGTTGGGAAAGGGAGCTCGAACGGTTGTAGGAGCGGCTATTCAAGATTCAGGCGAAACAGAGCTTCTGCGATCCATTTCAAACATAAACACAGACCCTTTATTGGTCGCTGCAACATCGCTAGAGTTCCAAGACGAGTCAGAACCACCACTGGTACCAGTCCAGACGCAGGGGTAAGCTCTCTTTATATCATAGGCGTTTTTCTCTCATTCTTTCAACTTCAGCTAGCTCCAGTTGAAGCTCAGAACAGAGAGGGTTGGCTTTAGGCAAGAGAGGTACGAAGGGGGAACCCCAGTACCACCCCACACATTGGGTTTCGAGGTTTCGGCTTGAAGAGAAATGAATTCGAACATGACAATGCAACCCTATGTGTTATCAGTTAATACCTTCAAGGCTTACCTCAGTTTATGTCCTCTCTATTAGGGTTTGTTTTGATCCATTCAAGTAATTGTTAGCTCCATGAGAGGTGTAAAAGGGGGAGAACCCCAGTACCACCCCATTCATTGGACTCCAGCCCGAAGCTTGGGTCATGAACAGGGAAAGCTTGATCTGTCTTCCGCCTGGCTTTCTCAGTTAATTCCATGGCAAGGTTGAATTGCATATTTAGTGTTTGATAGTTTTTCTCTTTGAGTTTCTAACGGAGATTAGTTTCTGTACACAACCATAGGCCAGCGGCTCAAACATGCACCGTTGTTGAATCTGGCACTAAAACTCTCTAGATAAAAAAATAGAGAAAAAGGAATCAAAGCAAAATAAAATATATGTACGGTAAGTAGAATGTGAAGTAGGACATTACTTTCCTTGAAAATTCTTTGATATCAAGAAAAAATGTCAATTGAGTCTTCTATTTTGTTTCCTTTCAATCTAAGAGTTTAAGTAGCAGCAAGTATTGCATTATACCTTCCCCCTTTTGATTCAAGAAAGAAAAAGAAGAGAAAAAATGAATGTAGACTTAATAGACTTTGATATATGTTTGGGGCTGAGCCGCTGAGGACCTGATTGTCTACGTATGATGTGTTTAGCTCCGTTTTTTTTTTTTGAGGGTTAATTTTTTTGGGGGGGCTTCTAATACTGTGTGTACAGCCTCTTGTACAGATCTTTATACTTTTGATACTTAATACAATACTTTATCTTACTCACCATTAGCATTGTATTCAGGTACAATCGACCTCCAATGCTCATGTTTTTCAGATTTGATGTTTAGGGTTTAAAATTTCTAACATTTAGGATTTAGGGTTTAACATTTTTTTTTTATAAATAAATAGAACCTTTTATTATTTGGAAATATTGGCACATACAAGCAGCCCTTGGAAATGCACAAGCTGCGATCTCTCCACTAAAGAAGAAAACAAAAGCAATAAGTTACAGCTGTGCCCAATACAAAACTTCCCTAGCTGCCCCTTGCTTGGCTAGATAGTTCACCATAGCATTTGTTGATCTCCCCACCCATTGTATTCTTATTGTCAGCACCTTAAACTTTTTAATTTCATTCCTGAAGCACCAAACTACTGACTTTGGGTCCTGCAAACCAGCTTATTACAACCTTTGAGCCACCGTCAACTATTAGCTGTTCCACCCCTAATTGAGCTGCAAACTGTACATCTTGTTGGGCAGCAAACAATTCTTCTCTTGTAGAGTCTCCCACTCCCAAAGGACTTGAGAAGATAAGTATCACATTCCCGATTTCATTCTTCAATACCTCACCTAACCCAGAAGGGCCTGGGTTTCCTAGACTACTTCCGTCAAAATTCAACTTCAAGAAGCCTATAGGAGGTGATGACCAATTTGTTCTCACTTTAGTCTTGGAAGAGGAACAACTTGCCACTGCTGCCCAATTCCTCCAAATGTCATTAAAGGAGAATTGGAGGAACAAGTCCAAAGATTTCAGCCAATGAATTACCCTAACCAAGACACAGTCCTTAATCTCTTGAAGGTTCATTTCCTTCTCCAAAAAAGTTCTAGCATTCCTTTCTTCCCAAATTGTCTAGATCAATGCAGCTCTTGCACACCTCCACATGATTTTACCCATTTTCTACTGCCAAACAAAAGTAGAGGGATCAAAAAGCAATCTTAAATTTGCTGGCAAGTTCCAACTGCTTCCAAACAAAGAGAGAAGTCAATCCCATAACTTTGCAGTAAAGGAACAAGAGATTAGCAAATGATAACAGTCTTCACTCTAAGATCTGCAAAGGATGCACTGGTTGGGGGAAATATAGAGAAAATGCCTTCTCTTTTGTAGATTGTCCAAGGTATTTACTTTCCCATAGTACACTTCCCAGCAAAAAGCCAAAATCTTAGGGGGAACAGGTCTGCACTCTGCACCAAACATCCTTAACAGGGAAGGCTTGCTGAGGGTTAGAACAACAAAGGGATTTGAAAAAAGAAGCACAAGAGAAGAATCCTTTTGATCGAGGTGTAGTTATTTAAAAGGCGTGTCTCAGGTGCGCCTAGGCACACAGGCGAGGCGCATTTCAGGGTATGCGCCTCACCTAGGTCCTAGGCGCAGCCCTTGGTGCTCCTTGTGCTTCAGCCTAGGTGTGCACCTTTTGAAAAATTGACGCTTTTTTGCTTTTTTTGAACATAGCGGCTGGGCCAGGGGTGGAGCCCTTGGACCCCCCGTGTCATGCCCCTCGAGGCAAGCCCAAACAAGTCCACCTTAGGTCTTAAATTTTTAGTTTTCACACAAAAAATAATGATTTTATAGTTTTAAATTTTTAATTGCTTTTTAAGAAGACATTTTATTAGGATGGATGAATGAACAACATTACCAAATTGGGGGTTCTTGGAGCTTCGGTGAGCGAGCGAACAAAGGCGGCTCGTAGAATCAGGAATGTAATATGTTTTACATTACATTAGTTACTTGAAGTAATGCAATTGAGTGAGAAAAGAGATTAGAGGTTTTACATGCTTGAAAATATTTTATATGTTTGATTTTATTTTTAAATTCTCATTTGAATATGCTTTACATCTTATGTTTATGTATTTTAATTTTAGATAATAGGTTCTTTAAAACATTGTTTTAAAATTCAAGTTTATATTTTTTATTAATATTATGTTTAATATTTTTTTTGAGTTTTTTGGCATTTTTTTAATTTTTTAACTTTTTTATTGTTTAGCATTTTTTTTTTGTATCTTTGCACCTTGCTTCAAAAAGGCACGTGCCTTGCCTTGAGCCTCAGGTGCAAATTGACCCCTACACCTTTTTTGCGCCTTACGCTTTTAAAACACTATTGAGGTGTTCAAATTCTTTTGTCAAGTTCAGAGGGGTTCAAACAAACTTTCTCAAGAAGGCAGAGTAAACTGACTAAGCACCCAATCTTCTCATCCCTTAAAGCCTCTATGGAACCCAAAATCCTAAGTAGGAGCCCAAGGGGTTTCCAATGAGGAGCAAAATTTGGAAACTTCTTTTTTGTATTGAGAAATAGAGAACAAGGAGGGGAAAAGGGTTTATAAGGGGACATCTCCAACCCAAATTTCCTCCCAAAAGAGGACGGAGTTGTCATCACACACGTCATACCTAATATAACTGAGGAAGGAACTAAGGAAGAATATTGTGCACTGCCTTCCAAGGGGTTGCTGAAGTTGTCCGTCTTGATACACCAACATCCCATCTATTCTCTGAGCATCCATGTATGCTTCTGATCACCTTATGCCACAACCTGACTCTGTCAAAAGGCCACCTCCACAACCACTTCCCTAGTATGGCTGTATTTTTCTGAATTAAGTTCCCTAAACCAAGCCCCCTTCCTCTTTACTCCTATACACCACCTCTCACTTAATTAAATGATCTTTCCTATTTTCCCCTGGTTCCAAAGAAAGTCTCTAATAAATTTTTCCAACTTCTTAGCATACCTAGTTAAGATCCTAAAGACAGAGAGAGTGCTGAGATATAACGACTAGGGGCTGAATGGTGAGGATTAGAAGCTAGGTGGTGCCCTAGGGTTAAAAAGCTAAAAAGAGAGTGCCCTAAAATGAATGGTGGAGATTAGAAGGGATGGATGATGGAGATTGAGAAGCTAGGGGTGGCTAGGGTTTGCTGAGGATGAAAAGAATGAGCTATAAGGTGCCCTGGGGTTTGCTAATGAGAGGGGAGCATGCTAATACTGTAGGAGGGGCGCCATTCTAGGTTTAGCAGATAGGTGGCATGCTCTTGTTCTCAGTTTTTCACAAAAACACCCTCTCTCTCAGTTGGACTTCATATCAGCTTCCCAAAAACTGTATTTCAGCCATGTAACTTCCTCAGTTTTCCACATAAGTTGCATAGAGACCCACAGAGGTCGCAACATTGAATTTAACTGGTAAAAGGACACACTTTGATTATTCTAAGACTGAAAATACCCCTGAAATGATGCCCTTAATACAGAGCTATCAAGGGTTTTTTTTTGAAAGTTAGACCAAGTGAACCTAACTTGCAAGGGAGGGATTTCCTTTAGTTCACACTCTTCTACAAAACCATTGAACTTCTTCGTGCTTGTTGTAATTGATTGAGAAGGGTTACGTGTTTTCTCAGAGAATCTTATGACATTAAAATCCCCTCCCAAGCACCAAGGACCATTCCATAAACCTTGTATTGCAGACAACTCCTCCCATAGTTCATTTCTTTCTCTATAATTGTTAGGGCCATAAACATTAGTTACAACCCAAATGAATCCATCCTTCACATTCTTAAATTTGATCATGACCGAGAACCTACCTATTAGTTGTTCCACCGGTTCTACTACCTCATCTTTCCACACTGTGACAATACCCCCTAATGCTTCCCATGATGGAGCTGAAGGCCAGCTTACTCCCCTTGATCTCCAAAAAACTTCTGACCCACCTTCCATCCATTTCTGACAATTTTGTCTCTTGCAACATCACAATTTCAGGTTTTTCCCTCTTCAGTAAATCCTTTATCACTCTCCTCTTTCTTGCACTCCCCAACTCTCTCACATTCCAACTTATAATTTTCATAGATACACTTCAATCAAAAACCCTACTTGACCCCACTTCTTACCTGATGTTCTTCCTCCTCTCTCCCCTCCCGCTAAACTCTAGGTCACCCTCAATGTCAGAAATTAATCTTTCCACTTCAGATTTTTTTTGCCTTTTTTTTTTCTTTTTTTCCTCCATCTTTCTGTGAGATATTTCCTCTCCACCCTCCTCTTTATCTGAGCCATCAGTTCGGTTTCTATCTTCAGTTTTTTGGAAATAGAGCAGTCCCCTTACTATCTCCCTTTTTAAACTCGTATTCCTGTTTACTACTAAAGTCCTCCTGAGCACTCTTTTCCCCACATCCTTCCCTTCTCCTAAGCTCCTCCAATTCTTCACAAATCAATCTCCAGACCCTTTCCACCTTCTCTTCCTGCCCTTGCGTACTTCTTCTCCATTCTTTTCTTTAACCTTTTTAGATCCACCCACTTTCCTTTCCCCCATACCACACCACTACCCCTTTCAAGATGGGATGCTGGAGTATCTGCAATAGGCTCAACATATAGGTCAGTATCAAAAACCAAAGGGAAAATAATACCTGGAGAGGCAGGGGCTGACTGAGGAGTACAAAAGTTTTTTAGATGGGGATTAGAACATGAGGACGCTGCTGCTGTTCCTCTTGTCAGAGTTTGCTGAGAAGTGTATGGACAAGTAGTCTCCCTTGGCTAGTCTATTTGCTGAAGCAGCCTGTCCCTGTATTCTCCTTTTTGGGCTATCCTTGCAGATTTCCTTTACAGAGTCCTGCTCCCCTTTCCTAACTTCTTGACAAAACTGACTGTGTCATCAGAACCTGACTGTGTCTAGCCCCTTTATCTTCTTCCAGAAATAGATTTTCTGTATTAAAGCTTTCCTCTTCCATGAATTTCAAATTTTGATGCAGATCTACACTACCCAAACTGACTGTGTCATCAGAACCTGATTTGTCACTTTCTTCATCCTTGGACCAGTCGCCATCTACTAAGGATTCAAGATCGCTGCACCTAATAGACCTTGGATTGCTCTATCAGGCGACAACGACTTCAGTTTCTGCGCTGGAATTCACTATAGAGAGCCAATCGAAGCTGAATCTGCACCTGTAGCCTTCGGTCGAGAGGAAGAAGATGATAGATGTTTCTTACCATCTATCGAAGTTGCCCCCCTGTCAGACATGTGAGTTTTAAGTGACTCATGTGTCTCACCCTTTGAGCCCACCTTACCTTCAGTTACTTGAGCTTTTAAGCACTCACTTGTCCCAGGTTGGGCTATCGTAAGCTCAGCTTGCCTCGGCCCATTGTTACCCGTTGGCCTTGCTAAAATCAGATGCCCATTATGACCAGAGACGTCTGGCATGTGATCCCTTAAATCGTCACGCCCGGACCCAAAAAAGGATGGATCAGCTCCTTCCTTTCTTGGTTCAGGTTGGTTCAGACCTACCATCCCCTCTTCTTTGGATATTTTTTGAATCAAATAGCTGCCACCTTTGACCACCTGTGCACAAGACCTGTTGCACGCCACCTTGTTACCTTGTTTGCCACTCTTTTGATCTACCATCTGCATCAAACCTTCCAGCCCCATCCCTGTTTACCCTTTTTGGTGAAACTTCTTTTCCCATTTGAACTCACCAATCCCCTTGATCCATGCAATACATCTTCCACTCTTTCATCCCCCTCCTTTTGATCCTCCTTCCACAGGCTTGCTTTTGTGGAGAAAATGAGCCATATCGAGTAGAAGCAGCCCTCCACTCTTAAGTCTATTTTCCTTGGCAGATCTTCTGGCCTTACTCCACTTAATAATATAGCAATTGAGCAGAGATCCCCCCGGAAGACACCAGTGAGTTGCCCTCCACACAACTGGGCTATAGGTTCAGCCACATCTTGCCTCCAAAGGTGGAAGGGCAAGCCTAAGATATGTACAGTCACATCATCTTCAATAGAAAACTCTCTAGAATTGGAAAGAGGACACCATCTAAAGGTTGTAAATATTCCAAGATCTGATTGAATGGTAGTTGCAGACAGGTCTAACCTATCTTCAACCAGATCCAACAAAGCTTTACAACTCTCAAAAGGGGTAACAAGAAAATGTGGATTTGGGGATAGATGGTGCAGGTGGGTGAGTGGATGCATAACATCTTGCCAATTTTCAATACTACTTAATGGAGGGGTCAAGGGTTTCTTCCCAACATGTAAAGGGCTAAGGCAAGGAGATCCTCTTTCCCCCTTTTTGTTCACACTTGTGGTAGATGTGCTCAGTAGAATGATTTCTAAAGTAGATAGGGAAGGGCTAATAAGTTGTTGGAGAATAGGCAGGAATAATGTCACGGTAACTCATCTTCAGTTCGCTGATGATATCATCATTTTTTGTGAAGGGGGGGACTTAGGGAGAATTAGGAACCTAAGAGATCTTATTAAATCCTTTGAGTCTGCTTCAAACCTAACAATTAACTTTGACAAAAGTTGTGTGGTGGGAATCCATTTGGAAGTTTGGGGTTGTTTAGAGTGTTCCATGTCGGATTGGCCTTTAACCTACTTGGGTCTTCCGTTTGGAGCTAACCCAAAAGAAAGTCGGTTTTGGTATCCAATTAAGGAAAAGTTTGAAAAGAGGTTGGTTTCTTGGATGGAGATGGCCGTTAGAGAGAGAGAGAGAGGTTGTGGCACAAGGTGGTGAATAGTATTCATGGTTGTTTGTAGAACGGTTGGGATGTTGGGGCATCTCAACGGGCGACTCTTGCAACACCCTAGAAGGCTATACACGGAATCCTTCCCCATTTTCTCAATTTGGTTAGGTATGATGTTAATTATGGAAGCAATGTTCCTTTTTGGGAAGACATTTGGGTAAGCAACCAACCTCTTAAAGACCTTTTCCCCTCTCTTTACTCTCTTCCTTTGTAAGGAAGAGCCGGTTTCCAGTTTTATTTCCTCACCAGCTTTTTCTGTGGCCGTAAACTGGGATTTTGGTTTCCGTAGAGGGTTACGTGATGACGAAAGTGCTTGTGTGATCCAAAGGCTGGCCCAAGCCCAACCCGCTATGCTAATGAGCCACGACCACCAATTACGATGGTGTACTCATGGAAGAAGAACCCCCACCTTGCATCGAAGCAGCTTCAGACCACAAACGAGGGAATCGCAACTAACTCCATGATCGTAACCAATTGAGTTGTTAGAATTATGTAGTTTACCGGTCAACTACAACTATATAAGCTGAACCCTCTATCAAGATAATAAGAATACAAAACTTTCCCCTCTCTCTCTCTCTCAAGGCCAGTTCCCTCGAAGGAACCCTGAGATAGGCAGTTACCTATCATCTGGTATCAGAGCAGAGCCTCTTCATTTCACCATGCCCAACACTCGATCAACATCTTTAGACGATCAGATGGATTGCTTGGAGGTCGACATGCACTTGGTGACGTTGGAGCTGAAGGAGTTGAAGGAAGTGCTGTCTGTAGTAGCTTCCCAGCAACGAGAGAGAAAGAGAGAGGAAAGTTTTGTATTCTTATTATCTTTTCTTGGTAGAGGGTTCAGCTTATATAGCTGTAGTTGACTGGTACACTGCAGAATTCTAACAACTCAGTTGGTTACGATCATGGATTTAGTTGTGATTCCCTCATTCGTGGTCTAGAGCTACTCTGGTGCAAGGCGGGGGTTCTTCTTCCGTGAGTACACCATCGTAATTGGTGGTCGTGGCCCATTAGCATAGCAGGCTGGGCTTGGGCCAGCCTTTGGGTTATCATCATCTCCTCCCTCCTTCAGAACAACCTTGGCCTCAAGGTCAAGATCGGGGAACTGAGTTTGCAACTCCCAATAAGGTTCCCAAGTGGCATTTGTTGTAGGTAGCTCCTCCCACTCTACTAGAGCTTCTTGGATGACCCACTTCCCTTTCCTAATCCATTTGAAGTCCGTAATGCTCTTGGATTTAGTAGCTAGGCCTCCGTCATCAGTGAATGTGGGCAATGTTGGGCTGACGATGGACTGGGGGCTGCTGCATTTCTTGAGCATGGATACATGGAAGACTGGGTGAAGGCGGGAGGTGGGGGGAAGCTCTAGTTTATAAGCAACCGGACCAATTTTTTCCAAAATCTTGTAAGGGCCAAAGTAACGGGGCCCCAATTTCGGCCAGGTCCTCTTTGTGATTGAGACTTGACGATAGGGTTGTAGCTTCAGGTAAACATATTCCCCAACCTGATACTCTACCTCCCGGTGCTTCTTATCCTAGTAATACTTCATCCTTTGTTGGGCCCGGTTTAGGTTGAACTTAAGCTCCTGTACCTCATCTCTGTTGATCAATTGTGTCTCCATGGCGGCCACATTGGTGGATCCTAATTCATACGACAGGATGGTGGAGGGATCCCTTTCATACACGGCCTTGAAGGGAGTCATGGCTGTTGCCCCTTGGTATGTAGAGTTGTACTAGTACTCGGCCCAAGGTAACCACTGGGCCCATTGTCGTGGCCTGTCCCCTGTAAAACACCTCAAATATGTCTCAATGCACCTATTTACCACCTCAATTTGGCTGTCGGATTGAGGATGATAGCTGGTGGACCGGTATAGCTTGGTCCCTTGGAGTCGGAAATACTCCCTCCAAAACTGGCTAAGGAAGGCTGGATCCCGATCCGAAACAATCAACTTGGGAGTTCCATGTAACTTGGCAACATCTCTAATAAAAACTTCAGCAACCATTGCAGCAATGTAAGGGTGCAGAAGTGTTGAGAAGTGCACATACTTGCTAAGGCGATCGGTGGCCACCATTATAACTGAATACCGGTTGGACTTGGGCAGCCCCGTAATGAAGTCCATCAAGTTCTCCTCCCATACCTGTGAGGGTATTTTTAGAGGCTGCATCAATTCGGGAGGTGCCTGGGAATCATACTTTTGTTGCTAGCAAATAGAACAGGTAGCCACATATTGCTGGACCCTCTTTCTCATACCAGCCCAATAGTAGTGTGAGGACAGTCATTTATAAGTTCTCAGAACTCCAGAGTGCCCCCCTTGAGGTGAGTCATGAAATAGTTGTAAGAGAGCAGTAATGTGTTGTGAGGAGGAAGGTAACACATACCGTCCCTTGTATAGCAGATCTGGGCCCATCATGGTGTATCCTGGTACGGCAGTGGGGTCTTGCTGATAACGGGCCTGTATCTGGGCCAGTTCTGGTGCCTCACGAATTTCCAACTTGATTGCTTCAAATAATGGGTGAATGGGTTGGCAGCCCGTCAATTGATGTAACTTAATTACTCCAGAGAGGGCATCTGTTGCCTTATTGGTGGGCCTAGGTTTATTCAATAGAGTAGTCATACCCAAGAAGCTTCGAGATCCATTTTTGCTGATCTTTTGTGTGGACCCGTTGCTCCAACAAGAACTTGAGACTCGTTTGGTCTATCCGAATGATGAAATGCCGGCCCAATAAATAAGCCCGCCATTGCTGGATGGCCAAGGCCACACCCATAATCTCCTTTACATAAGCAGAATAATTTTGGGCATGGGCTATTAAGGCCTTATTGTAGTAGGCAAGGGGTTTCCCCTTTTGCAACAAAACTGCCCCTAAGCCAGTACCCGAGGCATCACACTCTAGAACAAAAGTCTCATTGAAATTTGGTAAGGCCAGAACAGGCGGTGTGGATACATCCCTCTTCAGGTTTTCAAAGGCCTGATGGGCTTCGGGTCCCTAGATAAAGGAGTCCCGCTTCAACAAATGAGTTAATGGTGTTGCAATCAACTCGTATCCAGGAATAAAATGTTTGTAATAGCCTGTGAGACCAAGGAAACCTCTGAGAGCCTTTACTGTAATGGGAGTCGGATATGCCTGAATACAAGAAATCTTCTCTGGGTCAGCCATAACTTGCCATGCTGTGACTATATGGCCTAAATAATGGACCTTGGTATGGCCGAAGATGCATTTGGACAATTTGGCATAGAACCAATTCTCTCGCAATACCTCCAGAGTTCTTTCAAGGTGTTGCAAATGTGTGGACCAATCACGGTTGTATACCAGAATATCACCAAAGAACACTAGTATGAAACGCCTTAGGAAAGGCCTAAATATGTCATTCATAATGGACTGAAAAGTAGAAGGTGCATTGGTTAGCCTAAACGGCGTAACTCGGAATTCATAATGGCCATTGTGGGTACGAAAGGCCGTCTTGGGTTTGTCTTCCAGGTGGACCCTTATTTGGTGGTATCCTGATCGCAAGTCCATTTTGGAAAAGAACTGGGCTCCTCCCAACTCATCTAGAAGCTCCTCTACTATTGGAATCGGGAACCGATCTTTAATGGTAATTTTATTTAGGGCCTTGTAATCCACGCAAAATCTTCAGGATCTTTCTTTCCTTTTTACTAATAACACGGGAGAAGAAAATTGGCTGGTGCTCAGCTGTATGTGTCTCTTCTCCATCATCTCCCTTGCAATTTTTTTTTTTTTTTTGACTTCAGGTAATATGGGTAACAGTAGGGGCATACATTAGTGGGTGCTGCCCCTGGTAGTAAGGGTATATGGTGGTCTTGTGCTCGGGCATGGGGTAGATGATCAGGTTCCCCAAACACATCCGCATTTTGGTTTAGAAGGGTTTGTAAGTTGGCCACATCTTGATCACTGAGTTGCCAATTTGGGTCTAGGCTAAGTTGGGCCTAGGGATTCATGACCCGTATGCATGAGTACAAGATACCCGTTTCCGTGGCCCAACTTTAATAGGGTTCAAGCATCATCAGATTTAAGGGCCGGGGGTCCAAGGCCTTGTAGATGGTAGGGAGTTCCCCCTAACTCAAGTCAAAATCCATGGTCATCTGAGCCCAATTACACATTGCTGGGCCTAGTTGGTGCAACCATTGAACCCATAGCACAACATCTGCCCCACTAAACTCTAGGGGGTGGAGATCCACTATAAATTTATGGCCCTGAATGAACAACTTCTCATCTTTACGGATACCATCACATACAATTTTGTTTCCGTCTGCAACATGAACGAGAAAGGAAGGATAATAGTGTACAACCATACCTAGTTGTTGGGCCAAAATCCAAGCCACAAAGTTGAGAGTGCTTCCGTTGTCTATTAGAACAGTCATCGGGCACCCCCAAAGCTGTCCACTAACCTTCATAGCCCCCGAGGATGCCGAACCATTTAATGCATTGAGAGATATCTTTGGATCAGTTTCAGGGATCGCAGGCTCATCTTCACCAGTGTTGGGGACCTCCATTTCTCCTTCGGAATCTTCCGTTTGCAAGAGGAATACCTGTTGGACTTTGCATTTATGGCTTGGGCCGAATTTCTCCTCACAATTATAACACAAACCCTTCTCCCGTCAGGCTTGCATTTCAGCCCAGGGCAGGCAAGTATTTTGGGCCTTTGGGCGGTGGCTGTGTCTGGTCTGATATTGGGTCGAGGCAAAAGCCCATCTGATTTAGGGGGTGGAGACTTAAGAACCGGTCCAGTGGCCCAATTTACTCACCTTGATTGGTCCAGGCGTTCTTCTTGAAGACGGGCTAACCCCACAACTGCAAGTAAGGTAGAAGGCCTCCAAGCTTTCACCTCTACCTTGATGTTTTCTCTTAGTCCTCCGACGAAGCTCCTAACTAGTGCCTTCTCCGCCCAGCCATCGACACAGGTCGCGAGTCTCATATTCGACCTGGTACTCTCGAACAGTCCCTATTTGTTTCAGCTTCGAAAGAACCTCATCCCAGTCTTCATAAGCAGTCGGCCCAAAGCAAACATAGAGTGTCGGTGAAGTCTTGCAATGAAAGTTGTGGGTGCGATCTCCGGAACCATTGGAACCAGAGGATGGCGTTGCCGTTGAGATGGAATGAGGCGACAGTCACCTACTGATGACTAGGGGTCTCATGATATGCAAAGTACTGCTTTGCCTTGAAGATCCACGGAATGGGGTATACTCTAGAAAACGCCGGGAAGTCGAGCTTAGCATATCGTCCTCCATAGGTTCTCGGACGTCTTCCTCCGCTATTGCTGGAGTCCTCTAATTCATTGTCCCTGCTCACCACTACCGACTTCTCTCGTTGCTGGTAAGCTACTACAGACAACACTTCCTTCAACTCCTTCAGTTCCGATGTCACCTTGTGCATGTCGACTTCCAAGTGATCCATCCGGTTGTCTAAAGAAGCTGATCGAGTGTTAGGCATGGTGAAACGAAGAGGCTCTACACTGATACCAGATGATAGGTGACTGCCTATCTCAAGGTTCCTTTTAGGGGAACCGATCTCCTGAGAGAGAAAGAGAGAGGGGGGGGGTTCTGTATTCTTATTATCTTTTCTTGGTAGAGGGTTCAGCTTATATAGCTATAGCTGACCGGTACACTGCAGAATTCTAACAACTCAGTTGGTTACGATCATGGAGTTAGTTGTGATTCCCTGTTCGTGGTCTGGAGCTGCTCCGGTGCAAGGTGGGGGTTCTTCTTCCGTGAGTACACCATCATAACTGGTGGTCGTGGCCCATTACCATAGCGGCTGGGCTTGGGCTAGCCTTTGGGTTCTCATCTCTTTGCCATTCTTCACAATGACTCTTCGTACCCTAGGGTTTAGGGTTGAACATTCCTAATGTTTAATGTTTAGGGTTTTAACATTTCTAATGGTCTATCTCCCATGCATCTTGCTTTGCAATATTACTTTTGGATTTATGGTTTTGGATCTTAAGGGTTATTAATTTCTGATTTTGGTTCACCATTAACCGCTTGTTTAATCCATTCTGAATGCATGTTACAGAAATGAAATTGATTTCTAGTTTTGTTTGATCATTAATTCTGTAATTTTCCAAAACTAGGCTCAAAATCCATTGTGAATGCATAATGATTGGACATATGCAAATTATTATTGTGTTAATGAACAAATTGACTCCATCAAAGTCCATTAAAATTATCTTGAGTTGGATAGGGTCTGTTTTACCTGAGACAAAATGTTATGAATATACAAATGTAAAAAGGAAAATGCCTAAAGATTTCAATCATTAATCTTGAAAAGCCAACTGACATTTATATGTTATTTGTTATTGTTTAACAGCATTAATAAATGTTAAAAGCCATTATATTCATAACATTAGCAAATCCCTTTGTATGCTATTGTATTCCATCAAAATCTGTTAAAAACCAAGCTTCCCACCCTTGTATCGGATGCCATGGAAATGAAAGAATTTGCTTCCCCAACAATGCCTTCATAGCAGGAACTAAAGGAGATTTTTCATTTTTTTTCCAGTATAATTTTTCTTTCTCAATTTTTTGCTTTGTTTCTATACATGTTACTGTTTGAAGACCTTTCAAATCTGAAATTATTATTATTATTGTTGTTGTTGTTATTATTATTATTATTAAATTTCTGTATTTATTTTGATCTGAAATCTGTTATTTTGCCTTGTAGCATGGCCTGAATCTTGCTTTATTTACATTTGATATATGATCTGTTTGAAGACCCTTCAAATTAATTTCTCATGTGATTCCCTCATGGATTTGCTACTATGAGATAAATTTCTTTAGAGCTGAAATATGTCATTTTGCTTCGTAGCATGGCCTGAATCTTGCTTGTTTGTATTTGCTATATGAGAAATATATATTTTGTGTATGTGTTTGCTGAAGGTCCTTTGTGTTAGGCTAAGGAGAAATATAAAAAGAAGAGATCCACAACTGGAGCAAAGGATTACTTGTTCTGTTATATTTTTTGTGAAGTGGGAGAGTTCAAAACAAAGAAGATGCTTTTTAAACTTATTTAGTTTTTTTTTTTTTCACCTTGATATCTGGATGCCCTAAAAAGAATATGGAAGGACTATTTGAATGGATATCTACATTCATTTATGTAGCGTTGAAATTCTGTAATGCTTGTAGGACAGCATGTTTGGTTTTGTAGCCCTGGGAGACAAAGCATTTCTATTTCAAATATTCTTATGTCTATCTATTTTCTGCCATTATCTTTCTTTATTGTTTGAGCACACTGATATTTCTGTTTCCTCTTTACAGATATCCCCTCTACAGCATTATAACAAATAATGGAAGTGGAAATTGACCATTATGAAGTTATAGGGTTACCATCAGGTGAGGAGGGTGCAAAGCTTACAGAAAAAGAAATATCAAAGGCTTATAAGATAAAAGCCCTTGAATTACATCCAGATAAACGTAGGAATGACCCTAATGCTCATGTCAAGTTCCAAAAACTCAAATCCTCCTATGAGATTCTCAAAGATGAAAAGGCTCGCAAGCTATTTGATGATCTCCTCCGCATTAAGCGTGACCAAAACCTGCGACAATCACAGTTGAGTGCCAAACGGCGCAAGATGATGGATGATCTTGAAGAAAGAGAGCGTGCTGCCTTTGCTCCAGATCCTGCTGCAAAAGCCCGAGAAGAAGAAGCGAGAATTGCTAAGCAACTTAAAGAAGAGATTTCCAGAATTCGTGCTATGCACTCTAAAAAGGCAAAAGGGGGAACAGAGGACCTGGATGCTAGGACAATGCAGATGGGATCAGAGAGCATGGCTAATGTTGAAGGTTTAGATAAGGAGAAGGTTTTGAAGGCTTCCTGGGAGAGCTATGGTGAGGATTATAGTGCTGAAAGGTTGAAGGAGATATTTGAGAAATTTGGGAATGTCGAAGATGTTGTAATTCGATCAAAGGGGTCAAAGAAGAAAAGGTCTGCACTTGTTGTCATGGGATCTAAAAATTCTGTGGTAAGTTTACAATCCATTCAGAGTTGAACTATGGTACTTATAGTTTGATCTTGGTGCTAATTATGTTTTTCTATTTGTTAGGATGCTGCCACAAGAACTGTGTGTGGAGATCTTTCCAATCCATTACTTGTTCTTCCTCTTCATAAAGCTTCAGCTACTTCCAGTGCTTCTTCTGCCAAAATGCATGAAGAACAACCTGATGATGACAAGTTAAATAACACTGTCGGTGTTGGACATCAGGCATTTGAAGATTCCATACTAATGAAGCTTCGAAAGGTTTGGATTTTGGGACTAAAGACTAAACTATTTCTGGTTCTTTAGTTTCTTTCTGATGTCTTCAGTTCAAGAAAGCAAATCTAGTATGTGGGTTTTGGTTACTATGAAAATTCTTTATTAAAATAAATGCCAAATGGTTCTTAATGTTTCACTTTTTTGTGGTTGTCATTTTTTTGTTCATTGTCACCATTGTCTTCATCCATGCATTATCCCAAGTTCCCAACTATACGGGGTCAGCTACATGAAACCTGTTTTGCATTATATTTTGTTAATGGTGTTTCATTTTATTTATCATTATGATTAAAAAATGCTGGTCCTCAGTTGGAAGCATAATTGTATTATTGTAGTACCGTCATGGTTTAGTGGGTTGACAAGTTAACAATTAGTATAATCTTTTTGAGCAATGCTAGGATGCTGGGCCTTGTTCATGAAGCCCTTAAATTGTAGAAGGATAAGATTTAGATGGTTCTTTTATTTTTTTGGAAAATACACAGGGTTAGGGGATGTTACCTATCATCCTTTTGTGGTTAGGGCTCTATGATGCACACTCCTGTTTGTTTTGGAAATTCAGATTTCTGAGGGGTCTTAGACATTATAAAATCCTGGATGCTACCTTTTCTGTTGATTTTTTTCAAAGATGTTTCACTTTAGGGTATGGGCTGGAGATCCAAAATACCTTTTCTCTTTTTTGTTTTTTAAGAAACTCTTGGTTCCTCAGTTTACCTGCCAAAGCAACCTGGTGGGGCCCTATTTCACTAAATAAGAGCTTTTGTAGGGAAATGGTATAAATGGCATTTAAAAAAAAAAAGAAAAATCCTAATATCAATTGCACATGCTGCACACACAAGTTTATACATTCTCCTCCAAAAGCAAACCAAAGGAGATTTGGATCTTCTAGGTTATCGTACTTTGAACATCTTGTTCTATTATCAAGATGAATCATGTGCATGAACTTCAGTTTTTAGAAGTTGTGCCTTTTTATGGTTTTTATAGTTGCATATTTCTCCTTTTTTTTATTCTTTTTATATTTTTTATGTAGTTTTATGTTTCATATTACATTATGAAATGAAATAGTTAGAACCTCATGTCAGTTATTTATCCACCCTCAGAAAGATACCTTTCTCCTTCCCTACCTTTTCTTTCTAAAGGAAAATCAGAGGCTCCTTGTCTCTTGTGGCTGCTTGATGAATAGAGAAAAAATGATACAACCTAAAACTATCCACATAGAACCTTATTCTAGAGCTAATGCAACTTCAATAATACCAATTCAAACAAGTAGAATGAGCAATTTATTTTAATTAATATGAGAAATCCAAATAAGAAATTAGCATTGAATATTTTCTATGAAGACTGTAATGAGGAGAGAATAGGAAAGCTAAGGGATTTGGTCAATGATTTCCAAAGGATCTCAAGTCTAAAGGTAAATTGGGATTAAAGCTGTGGCAGGAATCAATTTGGAAGAGGGTAGCATTCAGCTATGGGCAGAAATCCCAAGTTGTGAGGTGAAAGAGTGGCCCCTAGATTACTTTGGCCTACCGTTGGGAGGAAACCCGAGAGCAGAAAGCTTTTGGAAACTGGTCCTAGAAAGATTTGGCAAAAAGTTGGCTATGTGGAAAAGGAGCTATATTTCTTTAGGGAGAAGAATAACTCTAGTTAAACCCACTTTAGCAAATCTGCTCATTTACTACCTGTCCACCTTTGGGATCCCGACCAAAATAGCTAGACAACTAGAAAAATTATGAGGGACTTCCTTTGGGAGCCAGGGGAGGAAAGAAAGGATCACTTGATAAAATGGGAGCAGGTGTGTAAATCAAGGAGTAGGGTGGCTTAAGTATTGGGAATCTGATTAAGAGGAATATGGATCTACTAGGAAAGTGGCTTTGAAGATTCCCCCTAGAAGGAGATAGGCTTTGGCACAAAATCATTGAAAGCATATGTGGTTTAGGGGAGAATGGCTGGGACGCAAAGCTGGACTCTCAGACATTCAAAATCACTGTGGAAAGCAATAACAGAGGTACTCCCTTTATTCTTAAACTCCATTCGATTTGATGTGGGATGTGAGAATAAAGTTCTCTTTTGGGAGGATCTTTGGGTAGGAAACTTGCCCCCTTGCCAACAATTTCCAATCATATACACCTTGACAACTTACAAGGTTGAACCTATTTCCAACTTTGGTACGGAAGAAAAACAAACTTCTGAAATAAACAGACTGTTTAAAATAGTGCAGAAAAGTGATAGAGAACAGCAGAAACAGAGAATCAAGAAGAGAGAAGAAGAAGAAGAAGGTGACGGCAATAAGGGTTCAGAGAGAGATTTTCGAAATCTAATCCTCTGTTACACCCTAACCCCTTTTCAGTAATTACAGAGAGGCCCTTAGCTGGGCGAATAATTTAAAATAGACATGACAAAAGTAAGGCCCATGTTGAGGCCCATTACAGCAAAGAACATAAAGAAAAGAAACTTGCTAGTATCATGCTGAAGTTTGGCCTTGGGGATGCCCTTGGTAAGGAAATCAGCTAATTGTCCTTCAGAAGAGATAAATGGTAGACAAACTTCTCCAGAAGCCATTCTTTCTTGGATAAAATGTCTGTCAACTTCAATATGTTTGGTTCTGTCATGTCGCACCAGATTGTGAGCAATGTTGATGGCAGCTTGGTTATCACAATATAACACTAATGGCTTATTATACTTAATACACAGTTCCTCTATCAAGGATTGAAGCCAAAGTAGCTTAAAAACTCCATGAGCCAAAGTAGGAGGAGGCAGAAGTCAGGGTGCAGAATAAAGAATAAGGTGTACAACAGGAGGAGGCTCTCGGGGTCAATTGGGGGGGGGGCAGAAGGAACTGCCAACAAGAGGGGGGGAATTCAGTAGCTAGGGCTAGAAAGGTTAGTAGTCAAGGGGAAACAGAGGGGGAGAGTTGGGAGACTGGGAAGGGAAGTGGTGAGATATAATTAAAAAAGGGGAACTAGACTTAAACAAGATAGTCAACAGAGAGGGGGAGGAGGACCACGTTGTAATCGTAGAGTGAAGGGGGATACATCAAGGTGTCGTGAAGTTAAGAGGTGGGGGGAATGAAGCTGTTAAGTTGGAATGTTAGGGGATTGAGGAAAGGGAATAGGAGGTCTCTGGTGAACAATTTAATAAGAAATCAGAAGCCTGATGTAGTCCTCTCTGCAGGAAATGAAGCTGGAGTCCTTTGATATAAGAATAATGAATGAGATTTGGGGGTGGGATGGTGGAGAGTGGGTGGAGTTGAATGCGGTTGGGCTGGCAGGGGGTTTGGTCATCCTGTGGAATCCAAGGGTTTTTTGCAAAGTAGGGGAGTGGGCTGGGATTCATTTGGTGTCAGTCTGCTTGCAAGAGGTTAATGGGGATTGGTCTTGGGGTGCGACAAATGTGTATGGGCCAGATGAGGAAGGGGAGAGAGCAGAGTTTTGGGAGGATCTAAGGGTAAGGCAGAGCTGGGAGGGCCATGGTGCTTGGGAGGGGATTTCAATATTGTCAGAAAGAGAAGTGAGATGAAAGGGGGGAGGGAGAGGAGAGTTAGTGCGGGGATGAGGAGATTTGAGGATTTTATCAATGACCAAGAGCTGTTTGATCTTACCCTGAATGGTGGGAGATTCACTTGGTCGAATGGCCAATGTCCAGCTATCCTTAGATGGCTGGACAGATTTATGCTTTCTAGGGATTGGATTGATCATGTGGGAGAACTGGTGCAGGAACCTTTACCGATGTATATGTCAGATCATAAACCAATTGTATTAAGAAAATTTGTAGAGATTTCAGGTCCGAAGCCTTTCAGACTTGAGAATGTCTGGCTTCTTCAACCAAACTTTGTGGAGTGAGTAGAGGAGAAATGGAGAGTTATACAGGTGGTGGATTCAGCTGGTTTTAGGGTGGTGAGGAAACTATAACTGCTCAAAGAGGAGCTGAAAGGAAGGAGGCAGGAAGAGTTTGGGGATGAGGAAGGCAGAAAGAAAGAGGTATTGGAGAAGCTTTCCAGATTGGAGAGATTGGAGGAAGAAGTCTTTCCGAGAGAAGCTGAAATGGATAAGGAAGGGCTGGAAAGAGAATTAGAGAGGTTACTATTGAGAGAAGAAATGAGATGGAGGCAGAAATGAAGGACATTATGGTTAAAAGAGGGAGACAAAAGCACAGCCTTCTTCCATGCATTTGCAAGTGGGAGAAGAAGAAGGAACTCGATTACAAGGGTACGGGTAGGGGAGGAAGTGGCTGAGAATTGGTAAGATATTCAAAGGATAGCGGTGGGCTTTGACAAGAAGTTCTATTCAGGGAGGCAACGATGCTGAATCTCTTTGGGAGATGTTGAAACAAAAATCAAAAAATAAAAGAATAAATAAAAGAGTGAGAGAGTGGCTGGGTGGTTGGGGAGGGAGGTTGAAGTAGGTGAATTTAAGGAGGCCTTGAAGAGGATTAATGGAGATAAAGCTCTGGGGCCTGATGGATCTAATTTTAATTTTATAAAGCAGTTTTGGCATTTCTTGGAGGATGATTTTATGCAGATGATCAAGGAATTCTGTGAAAATAAAAATGTAAAAAGGAGAGCCAATGCAACCTTTGTTTCACTAATACAAAAAAAGATGGGGGCTGTGAACATAAATGTCTTTTGGCCAATAAGTTTAATAAGCAGTCCTATAAGCTCTTGGCCAAAGTCTTGTCAAATAGGCTAAGGAAAGTGCTTCATGAAGTAGAGGGTGAAACTCAAATGGCCTTCGTGGAAGGAAGATAAATCCTGGATGGGGTAATAGTGGCAAACTAGACATCGAGAAAGGATATGATCATGTGGAGTGGGGATTCTTGGAAGAAGTTCAAATGAAAAATGGAGGGGTTGGATGTATGGGTGTATCTTATCTCTTTCCTTTTCAATAATTCTCAATGGGGTTTCTTCGTAGTTTTTCCAAGCTTCTAGGGGGCTGAGACAAGGGGACCATTATCGCCATTATTGTTTGTTTTGGCAATGGAAGTTCTAAATTTGTTGTTGAAGGGAGTTCAGCAGGGTTGGTTAGAGGGCTTTAGTATTGGGCCAGAGGGGCCATTCATCTCTCATTTACAATTTGCAGATGACACTCTTATCCTTCTAGATGCAGATGTGGACCAAGTGCTGAACTTAAGAGTGTTACTAGCCAATTTTGAATTGCTAACAGGTTTGAAAGTGAATCTGGAGAAAAGTATTCTAATTGCAATCGGAAAGATTAGTCAAAGAGATGACACAGTTTGCAGCAGTTCTAGAGTGTCGGATAGGGGAGATTCCCTTTCCATATTTAGGCCTCCCAGTTGAGGCCAAATCTGGTTCAGTAAGCACGTGGAGACCCCTTTATAAAGGGTAGAAATGAGGATAGAAAAGTAGAAAGCAAGATATCTCTCATTTGGGGGTTGACCCTCATCAGAAGTGTGTTGTTGAGTCTACCTACCTATTACCTCTCATTGCTGAAAATACCAACTGGTGTAGCCAATAAGATAGAAAAGGTCCAAAGGGATTTCCTTTAGGAAGGGTGCTCTGTCCGGAAGCGTGTCGTTAACCACTTCGGAACACCAGTTTAATATTTATAAAATTTTTCTAATTCTCAAACAAATACAAACGTAGTAAATGGGCGAGAAAGGGTTGTATCCACAGAGAAGCAAGGGGAAAACCGTTATGTACTTAGATTCAGAAAAGAGAATACAATTGGGAATTGCAGAAAATAATAAAATAAAATTTATTAATGCTGAAAATAAAGATTCGAATTTAAACAAGACAATAACTAAAATTCAGAAATTAGCAGAGTATTGAAATTAACAAAAGAAATAAATAAAAGTGATCTGAAATTCAGATCCAGTGGCGGTAGTTGCAGATTGGCCGGACAACTTGTAGGAACCCCTCCTGACAAGACCTACGCGTCCTTTCCCTCTTTAGCCCTCGAACCCCTCGAGACACCTTAGCCTTGAACCGAACGAATTTAGATCTGCAAAACAGAGAAACGAACAAGAATTAAATCTAAAAGAGTGCTGAAATAAAAAGAACGGAAAAGAAAATGAAGAAAATAAAAGAATGGTTGATCAAATCCGGTGGTGGTAGTTGTAAATTGGTTGAACAACTTGCAGGAACCCCTCCTGACAAGAACTGTGTGTCCCCCCTTCTACAACCCTTGAACTCCTCAAGAAACCTTAGCCTTGTGAAATGGGTGAATTGACCAACCCCTTCTCCAGGGCCCTTAGGGTCCTTTTTATAGAAGAGGGTGGACACAACTGGGAATAGAGAGAAAGAGGGGGCGGTAGCTAGGTTTTAGCAAAGTTATGGGCGCCCTAGGGTTTCTAATGGAGGGTTAGGATGATTCTGGGGTGATCCTAGGACTGAGAAGAAAAGAAGAGGGTGCTCATTATTATGTAGGGCTGAGATTTGGGCACCCAGAAATGAATGGAAAAGATTGAGGTGCCTAGGGTTGAAAGGTGGAGATTAAAAGAGGTGGATGGCTGAGATAGAAGATGGAATGGAGGGCTAAGATCTAGTGGTTAGGGGTTGAATGGTGAGGATGAGCAGTTAGGTGGCGCCCTAGGGTTTAAAAGCTACAAAAAAAGTGCCCTAGAATGAGTGGTGGAGATTAAACAGTTAGGGGCGGCTAGGGTTTTCTAAGAGTGAAAAGAGTGGGTTAAAAGACGCCTTAGGGTTTGCTAATACAGTAGGAGGGGTACCAAACTGGGTTTAGCAGATAGGAGGCACTCTCCTGCTCTCAGTTTTTCACAAAAACACCCCCTCTCTCAGTTGGACTTCACACCAGCTTCCTAAAAGCTGCATTTCAGCCATGTAACTTTCCCAGTTTTCCACAGAATTTGCACAGACTCTCAGATGTCACAACATTGAATTTAACTGGGAAAAAGGCATACTTTGACTATTCTAAGGCCGAAAATACCCCTAAAATGATGCCCTTAAGACATCGAAATGCAGAGTTATCACACCCCCCAACTTAACCATTGCTAGTCCCTTAGCAATGCAGCCTTAAAATTACAATGAGCATGAAGATCCTTCCCATTCTCAAAATCATCCCTGACAGAATTAGTCAAGCATCCTGATTCCAACATTCTCAAACTCTGTATAGACTGGTATTAGGCTATAGGGGTAAAACTATCTTACTTTGAATATTATAGAAACTTGGCTTAAAAATCTTATATACCCTTCCATTTGTAGATTGTCTTGATAATCTGAGATTGATTTTAAAATCAGATAGGTATTCTTATCATTTTTTTGACAGTGGATTTCTACCCCTGAACTTGATTTGCATACTTATTTCTATTGTTACCTTCCACCGTTTGACGCGAATCTCGACACTTGCCTAAGGTGAAGAGGCCCGGTTACTAAGTGTTAGGTGATTGTCTTTGGGATTCCCTTTCCCATTTGACGCGAATGTCGACACTTGACTTAGGTGAAGAGACCCAGTTACTAAGTCTAGGGTGTCCGTTGACCTTTTATTCTCTTCTCTTTTTTTTTTTTTTTTGAAACACTGTTTAGGGTAGCCCATTGGTTCTAACAATTTGAAGAATTTTTGTCTAATTTCTTTATCTTTCTCTTCTTATCTTGGTAGGGGCAAACTTGGGAGTATTTTCCAATTTCTAAACGGTTTTGATAATATTCAAATTAGACCAATTTTTACTCCTATCACTTGCTACCAATTTCTACAAAATTCGATATTCTTTTATCAGTTTCCTCAACTTTTTCTGTATGGGAATCTCTTTTAATGGAAAAGAATTAAAAAAATTTTCAATGAAATTTTAATTCTACATATTTAAAGGCTTAGCTTCAAAAGTTTTGTTTTTTTTTTTCAATTTTCTCTTTCTTTCCTCACCCCCAACTTTAAATGTCATTGTCCCTAATGGCATGACTAGAATGATGCAAAAAGGATTTGGGCCAAAAGGGAACAATGAATAGGGTTTTCCTAAGAGGTTCAAGGTCTGCCACCTGGTCTCGAATCAAGAAATAAAAACTCTAAGCAAAAACAACTGAAAACTACGTTGGGTTGTCTCCTAAACAACACTAAGTTTAACGTATTCAGCCAGACGCAACTCGATCACTCAAACTAAAGGTTTCAACTCCTCTACTCTCAAATACTCCTTCTATGTGTGGTTTAAGCCTTTGACCATTGACCTTGAACATGGTTCCATTCTTGGGATCAACTATTCTAGCCGCACCATGCTCGAACACTTTATCAACAATAAACGACCCATCCCATTTGGATTTTAATTTACCAGGAAACAACCGTAGCCTAGAATTAAAGAGCCAAACTTTTTGATCAAGTTCAAATGTTTTTCTTGAAATGTTTTTGATGAGGACGGATTTGGCCCTCCAGTGAAATTGTGATACCTAGCACCTCATGCAAACCAAGTGCAGCCTCTTAACAACTGGGCAGCTTGGGCAGTGCGGCAGAGCTTGCCACTTACAGACAACTCGGCATGGCTTGCCACAGGCAGCTCGGCAAAGCTCGTCACAAGCAGCTCGGCATAGGTCAGGGAGCTCGGTATAGATAGGGGCAACTTGGCATAGGCAGCTCGCCACAGGTAGCTGGCCACTCCACAGGTAGCCTGGCGTCTTACGAAGAGCTCGCCACTTAGGGGCAGCTCGACACTTACAGGTAGATCGGCATAGGTAGTTCACCACTTAGGGGCAGCTCGGCGTATCGCAGGAAGATCTCCTACCTGACAACCGTACCTGATAGATCCAGAGACTTGCGCCCACGTCTGTTGCCAGGCGGCGCCATGCCTACCTGCCCTGAGAGCTGTCCCTTGACTGGCAGAGCCATACTCTACAGTAGCCTCCTGCACCCGCCACCTCAGCTCTGGTAGTAACGGCTGCGGCAGAGAGACAGAGGCGGTTACGCCTGACTTGACCGAGGCTGTTACACCTGATTTGACAGGACACCACTATATAAGGACTTCGACCCCCAAAGACAAGGGGAGAGAGAATGAAAAAATGGAGATAATCCTTGCTCTCTAGCTCTCTCATTTCTCTCCAATCTCCCTACAATTAGAATGCTTGGGCATCGGAGAGTTCTCGCAGGTTCCTCAGCTCCCACCGCCTACAAAGGAGAGGAGATCACCTTCCCCTGAGTTACAGGCCACCTAGGAGCAGGTCAAATGACGAGTCCACCCAGGTAGCTCACCACCAGGGAACTCATCACCAGGTAACTCACCACCAGGTAGCTCACCGCCAGGGAGCTCGTCACCAGGTAGCTCACCGCCAGGTAGCTCACCGCCAAGGAGCTCGTCACCAGGTAGCTCACCGCCAAGGAGCTCGTCACCAAGTAGCTCACCACCAGGGAGCTCGTCACCAGATAGCTCACCACCAGGGAGCTCGTCACCAGGGAGCTCGTCACCAGGGAGCTCATCACCAGGTAGCTCGCCGCCAAGAAGCTCGTCACCAAGTAGCTCACCACCAGGGAGCTCCACCATCCTCTCCCGAGAGCAGGTCAAATGGCGAGGCACTTAGCCAAAAAAAATTGGTACGTGACAAGAACCAGTTACATCAGTTTTTATCGTGAAATGCTTTCATTTTGGCTTTATAAATGTGAGAGCTTTCATAAGCTTTATTGCGAAGTTCTTCCAGCTCACTTAATTGCATAGCCCGGTGGGATCCAGCTTGGGTTAGGTCGAAGTTGAACTTTTTGATGGCTCAATAGGCCCTATGCTCTAATTCTACAGGAAGATGAGCTTTGTCGAAGACTAGCCTAATAAGAGACATTCCAATGGGAGTTTTATATGCCGTCCGATAAGCCCAAAGTCCATCCAATTTGTCGGGCCAATCTTTTCGGTTTGGCCTAACCGAATTTTGCAGAATATTCTTAACTTCCCGATTGGAAACTTCCACTTGACCATTTGTTTGGGGATGGTAGGGGGTTGCTATCTTATGAGTGATTCCGTATTTGTGAAGCAAAGTACGGAATTGTGCATTAGTGAAATGTGACCCCCCATCACTAATGATTGCTTGCGGACACCCAAACCTAGAGAAAATGTTCTTTTGAACAAATTTCATTACAACTTTGTGGTCATTGGTCCGGGTTGCTTCTGCCTCAATCCATTTCGACACATAATCAACGGCCACCAGGATGTACTTGTAATTGTATGATGGCGAAAATGGTCCCATGAAATCTTTACCCCAAACATCGAAAATTTCTACAGTTAGAATGGGGTTAAGTGGCATCATGTCTCTATGGGACATATTCTTGACAGCTTGGCATCTTAGGCAATTTCTACTGAAAGCATGGGCATCCTTAAATAAACTTGGCCAATAAAAGCCACTTTGTAGTACTTTGGCCACTGTTTTCTTCCCCGAAAAGTGCCCCCCCACAAGCAAGAGTGTGACAAAAATTAAGGATACTTTGGTATTCAGACTCGGGGACGCATCTTCGGATTACTTGATTTAAACAGATCCGAAATAGCTTAGGGTCTTCCCAAAAATAATATTTGAGTTGTGAGAAGAACCTATCCATCTCATTTTTGGACCACCCCGGAATTTTACCCATCACTAAGTAGTTGACGATGAGCAAACCACGGGGGTGTACTATGGGAAACCGCCTAGAGGTGTTCATCTGGAAAAGAGTAGTCATGCACAGGTTCACTCTTTTCAATTTGAATTATGGATAGATGATCAACTACTACATTTTCAGAGCCCTTTTTATCCCGAATCTCGAGGTCAAATTCTTGCAAAAGAAGGATCCATCTGATGAGCCTAGGTTTGGCCTCCTTCTTAGACAACAAATGTCTTAAGGCCGAGTAGTTAGAGTAGACAACCACTTTGGTGCCCAATAGGTGCGGGTGAAATTTTTCCAGAGCAAACACTATAACAGTTCTTTCTCTATGGTGGTATAATTCAATTAGGCTTCCGAGAGGGTACGGCTTGCATAATAGATCACCACAGGACGTTTATCCACCCTTTGTCCCAGAACAACTCCAATGGCATAGTCAGAAGCATCACACATGATTTCAAAGGGCAAAGACCAGTCGGGAGGTTGCAGAATTGGGACATCTTTTACTAGAAGGTTGCACAATGGTCTGGAAATTTGGGAGAAGTCCTTAATAAATTGTCGGTAGAAGCCGGCATGGCCAAGTAAAGAACGGATTTGCTTGACAGAAGTGGGGGGTGGAAGTTTAGAAAGTAGTCAATTTTTGCTTTATTCACTTCCATACCCCGTTCAGAGACTATGTGACCTAAAACAATGCATTCTTTGACAGTAAATTGACTCTTCTCCCAATTTAGGACCAAGTTTGTCTCGATACATCGTTGAAGAACTTTTTGTAAGTGTTCGAGACATGTTTCGAAAGAATCCCCAAAGACAGAAATCATCTATAAATATTTCCAGGAAATCACCCACCATTTCCGAAAAAATTGCCGTCATACATCTCTAAAAGGTTGTTGGTGCATTACATAATTCAAACGGCATTCGTTGGAAGGTGAATGTTCCATAAGGGCAGGTAAAAGTTGTTTTCTCTTGGTCTTTGGAGTAAATGGCCACTTGGTTATACCCAAAATACCCATCTAAGAAGCAGAGATATTTTTGCCTGGCAAGTTATTCTAGAATTTGGTCAATGAAGGGCAAAGGGAAGTGGTCTTTTTTTGTGACTGTGTTTTCCTAAAGTTAATGCACACTCGCCATCCCGTGGTAAGTCGGGTAGGGATTATTTCACCTTGATCATTAGTGATCACGGTGAGTCCAACTTTCTTAGGCACCACTTGTGTAGGACTTACCCAACTACCATCTGAGATCGGGTAGATAATACCCGCATCTAACCATTTAACTACTTGCTTGACCACCTCTCATATTTGGGTTCATCTCCCTACTAGGTTTGGTACCCTCCTCTGTGTAAATGTGGTGCATACAAATGGACGGACTAATCCCCTTCAGATCAGCTACTGACCAACCAATGGCACCCCTATACTCATTTAATACCTTGATCAGTTTCTGTTCCTATCTAGGGGTTAAGTTTGCGGCTATGATCACCGGCAGTGTTTGGTTGGGTCCTAAAAACACATACTTAAGGGAGTTCGGTAAGGGCTTCAGTTCCAGTTGCGGGGGAGATTCAAGAGAAGGCACAGGTGGTTCACTCTTTACTTGGGGTAGAGGTTCAACAGTAGGCCAAGATTGAAATGGGTGAGGAGACTTCATTAAGGCATTAGCTTCTTTCATCAGGTCATCTACAGTGACCAGGTTGGTTTCTCTGGGGTTTCTCTCTACATCTATTGTACAACAATTCCTATTCTGTTCTGGGTAGGTGGAAGGACATCCAGACTCATACATGTCTTCACACTTTTCCTCCCTTTAAAGAGTTGAGATTCTTCAGCATTCTTTAAGTATGGGACATGAGAGGTTGTAAGATCTTGGTATTGGGGAAGACCTAGGGATCCGTTTCTAGGGTCTACAACCGGCTGACTAAGCATTGAATCATTTTCCACAGCAGGTTAGCTTCCATGAGTTGAATTACTTGGCTCTCTAATCTTAGGATTGACTATTGATGAGCTAAGATCAGCTGTTGGATCTGCAAAAGCCTATCATCAAGTGAATCGGTTTGATAAGGTTGGGCCGGTTGAGTCCCAGGGTAATCATTGTACCCATTGAGAGTGCACCTCTAGCAAGGTGGTTCTTGGGCTTGGGCCCAATAAGCGAAATTGGGCTGATTTTCCCACTCAGGGTTATATGGACTAAAGGATGGGTTAGCATTGGGTTGGAAGAATCCGTTAGCTGACTAACATGACTGGTTGACATGGTTGACATGGGCCCGCCGCAGGGCACTGACTAACATGATGGGCCGGGCTTGCACAGATGGAACATGTTGAGCAGGATGAGGTGGTTGGGGGAATGGGCTAAATTGTTGACGACATGCAAGGACTTGGTCATGTCTTTGGGCCATCCCGTTGATCTTGTCTAGTTGTTGAGACACATAGTTCCAATCTATCTGTGGCTTAGGTTGGAAGTAGTTTCTCACTCCACAAACTCCAGCCATTGATTTTTTTTTTATTATTATTTTTTTTGAAATTTTAATTTTAATTTTAGATTTAGATTTTGAAATTTAAATTCTGAAATTTAAACTCAAATTTTGATTTTTTTTTTTTGAAATTTGAAATTCAAATTCAGATTTCGAAATTTAAATTCAAATTTGAATTTTTAATTATTTTTTTAATTGCAAGTAAATCAACCACACGACCTAGGGCCGACCTAGGGTTTCCTAAAGTAGTGGTTCAACCAATGTGAATCCTTTTAGGTTCACTTGGAATTACACCACTTCCTTTGGTTAGCCAAGTAAGATGTGAGGATGTGGGAGGCCCCCCTTGCTCTCGCAAAGACCTAATTAAGTATCCACAAAACCCGCTTAGGCGTAGCCGTTTAACATCTTTCCTTAGACACCAACCACCGGTTATGGGAAGAAATCACAAGTTTCCCTAAAATTCAGCACACCTTTGAACCAAATGTGAGGCTCCCTAAATGATCTTGCTATCCAAATTTTAAATTAGGGTTAAGGTGAACCGCATGTGAAGGGTGGTGATTTTTGGGCCAAGGAAGGGTGATGAAATCCCCACCTTATCTTATTTAAGTTGGATGCCCTTAAATGAATTAACGGAAAGACAATAAACACAACAAATGCAACTACCTACAATGCATGAACAATTATTTCTAAAGTGCAATTCAACAATATAACATAAAATAATAAAACAAACTAATTAAGCAAAAGGAACAATTAAAATAATAAAAAGAAAACCTAACACATTCACAACTAACAATGATAATTTCAGCAATTAAATAAACCTATATGATGCATGCTCTAGAATATGAAACCCTAAATGTTGGGATGCAAATGCAGAACTTTTAAAATATGAATTAAATTTTTTTATTATTTTTAATTTTTTTTAATTTAAAATTTTAAATTTAAATTTCGAAATTTGAAATTCAAATTCGAAATTTAAACTCAAATTCGAAATTTTAAACAATTTCCTATGTAACAATTAATTATTCAATTAAATAACTAAAAAAAGAATTAAATAAGGCAACAAATAATTATAACAAACAGAAAATAAAAGAATTAATTATGCTAAAAAGATTAACAACTACCAAAATATATTCTAACAAGAAAATTGCTATTCTAAAAATTAAACCGAAAATAAAATTAACAAAAGAAAATAATGCGGCAATAAAAAATAAAATAAAAGAAACGAATTTTTTTATCCAAAAATAAAATAAAAAACAACCTAATAAAACAAAAATTTGAACAGGAAATTAAAATAAAGAAAAGAAATAGATCTAGAAACAAAACGATAGAAAATTAATACTAAAAAAATAAAATAAACTAAATCGGATCTAGGAAAAAAATTAAATAAAAATTAAAAAATCACTACTCTACCAAAAAAAAGAGTTCGAAAAAAAAAAAACAAAATAAAATGGGACGACTACACCTGAAACGCAAACCAATAAATCTTCTCTTCTCTTCTCTCCCGCAGTCCCGCAACACTTTGGTACCCCACCTTTCGCTACTCCGTTCTGTAGAATCAAAGAGAAACAAGAATTAAACTAAGATAACGGATCAAGTAATAAAACGAAAATAAAAAAAATGAAACAGATCCGGACAAATCAAATAAAATTTTTTCTCCATGCTTCCCCAACAACAGTGCCAAAAAATTGCTCTGTCCGGAAGCGTGTTGTTAACCACTTCGAAACACCAGTTTAATATTTATAAAATTTTTCCAATTCTCAAACAAATACAAATGCAGTTAATGGGTGAGAATGGGTCATATCCACAGAGAAGCAAGGGAAAAACCGTTATGTACTTAGATCTGGGAAAGAGAATACAATTGGGAATTGCAGAAAATAATAAAATAAAATTTATTAATGCTGAAATTAAAGATTCGGAATTAAACAAGACTAACTATAATTCAAAAATTAATAGAGTACTAACATTAACAAAAGAAATAAATAAAAGTGATCCAAAATTCGGATCCAGTGGTGGTAGCTGCAGATTGGCCGGACAGCTTGCAGGAACTCCTCCTGGCAAGACCTGGGCGTCCTTCCCCTCTTCTGCCCTTGAACCCCTCGAGACACCTTAGCCTTGAACCGGACGAATTCAGATATGCAAAACAGAGAAACGAACAACAATTAAATCTAAAAGAGTGCTGAAATAAAACAACGGAAAAGAAAATGAAGAAAATAAAAGAATGGTTGATTAGATCCAGTAGTTGCAGATTGGTTGAATAGCTTGCTGGAACCCCTCCTGATAAGAACTGGGCATCCGCCCTTCTACAACCCTTGAACTCCTCAAGAAACCTTAGCCTTGTGAACTGGGTGAATTGACCAACCCCTTCTCCAGGGCCCCTGGGGTCCTTTTTATAGAGGAGGGTGGACACAACTGGGAATAGAGAGAAAGAGGAGGGCGGCAACTGGGTTTTAGCAAAGTTATGGGCGCCCTAGGGTTTCTAATGGAGGGTTAGGATGATTCTGGGGTGATCCTAGGGCTGAGAAGAAAAGAAGAGGGTGCCCAATATTATGTAGGGCTGATATTTGGGCACCCAAAAATGAATGGAGGAGATTGAGGTGCCCAGGGTTGAAAGGTGGAGATTAAAAGAGGTGGGTGGCACCCTAGAGTGGATGGCTGAGATAGAAGATGGAATGGAGGAGTGAGATCTAGTGGCTTGGGGTTTAATGGTGAGGATAAGCAGTTAGGTGGCGCCCTAGCGTTTAAAAGCTACAAAAAGAGTGCCCTAGAATGAGTGGTGGAGATTAGAAGAAGTGGAGGGTGGAGATTAAACAGTTAGGGGCGGTTAGGGTTTTCTAAGAGTGAAAAGAGTGGGTTAAAAGGTGCCCTAGGGTTTGCTAAGGCGTGGGGAGCATGCTAATACAGTTGGAGGGGCGCCAAACTGGGTTTAGCAGATAGGAGGCGTCCTCCTACTCTCAGTTTTTCATAAAAACACCCCCTCTCTCAGTTGGACTTCACACCAACTTCCCAAAAACTGCATTTCAGCCATGTAACTTCCCCAGTTTTCCACAGAATTTGCACAGAGACCCTCAGAGGTCACAACATTGAATTTAATTGAGAAAAGGGCATACTTTGACTATTCTAAGGCCGAAAATACTCCTGAAAGGATGTCCTTAAGACATCAAAATGCAGAGTTATCAAAGGGGGCAAAGGGATCTAAAAAATTTCATTTAGTAAAATGGGAAAAGGTGTGCAGCCCTAAAGTAATGGGAGAATTGGGGTTTAGAAGGATAAAGATCTTCAATAAAGCTCTCATGGGCAAGTGGTTGTGAAGGTTTGGATTGGAGGAGTCATTATGGAGAAGAGTGGTGGTGGGGAAGTACGGGGTGGTAAGGTTGGGGTGGAAACCAAGGGAGGTTTCAAACTCCTATGGGGTGAGTGTTGGAAGCCCAAGACTGTATAGGTTGGCTGATCATCAGGTATCGATTGCTCACTACTATGACATCAGAGGTGATCAGGTGGTTTGGAGTCCCAGGTTCAGAAAACCCCTGCTTGATCAAGAGGTGGAGTATATCCTACTGCTGGACAAGCTAGAATAAACCAAAATTTCTTCAGCTAATAAAGATGGCTTCTGGTGGAAGGAGTGCAGGAACGAAAAGCTCACAGTGAAGTCCTACTTGGTTCTCACGAAAGATGATGTGATTACTGATCAGTGATCAAATGAGTGTGGGGAAATCCAGTTCCCCCCAGAATTGAAGCTTTTGCTTGGCTGGTCGCGCTGGACAGTGTTCTCACAACAGATCACTTGAAAAGTGGAGGTTTCAGCATGGTTAGTTACTGCTATATGTGTAAGTCTGAAGAGGAAACTGCTTTTCACCTGTTCTTTTCATGCAAATTAGCAAACTTCATATTGGAGGTACTGCTCCTTCCTATTTGGGATCCCCATTTTCCACCCAGCCTCAACAGCAGAGATATTCTCTGCTTGGCCAAGGTTCAGAGGAAGCAAGAAAGCTAAAATCTAGAGCTGCATCCCATTTGCAGTGTGTTGGTCTCTGTGGTGTGAGAGGAGCAGGAGGTTCTTTGAAGTAAAAGAAAAGAGTTTTGAAGTGATTGTTGGCTTCGGTTGGAAAGCATATCACAAGCTGGGTTCTCTCCCTTGAAGAATTTGAGCAAATCAGCATTTCAGATTTTGCAGAGAACTTCTGGGATCTTCTTGAAATTCAAGTTTGTAATGTGAATGTTTTTAGTCTAGCTTGATGAATTGGTGTGTTGCCTTGACACCTGATCAGATTGTACTTATTTTTTCTTTTTAATAATTTTTTCTTCATTACTCGAAAAAAATAACTGAACAGAATGGAACAGCAAAACAGGATTCATGTGGCCTGCCCCATATAGTAGGGACAAGGTTTAGATGACAATGACGATGGGTGGGGTGGAGTGTGGGAGTCAATTGAAAATATCAATGTCAGGGAATTAACCCTACTAATTAGTGGATTGAAACCCTTGGAAGTGCTTCATGTAAGTTGGGGGAGAATAGCATGATCGGCTTGCTAAATATCACCATATGGGAAGGGTTTGCTGTACTCTCAGGTATATTTCTGGATCCATACCTTTTCTTGATTTATCAGTTATATTCTAAATAAATTTTTATCAGATTCAGCATCTATTAGTAGCCCTGACAATTGATAAAATGAAGGAATGTAGACTAACATGGTAAGTTCTTGTGAATTGAAGACCATCTGTGACTGCGACAAAACCAGTATAGGAAAAGTTACCTATTGCATGTTGAAGAGTCTAGAAGAGCTAAGGGACACTGACCATCTCAGCTATTGTGTCATTGGCTAATTGGGAGTGGACCTAATCCACCATATTCTTCCTTGTGAGAAATCTGACAGCTACCAAGTCATTCTCAACATTTGGTTTGAAGGCAAATCGCAAGAACCATGGACACAAAAGAAGTTCACTTTTGTAAATAAGCACTTTGTACAAATGGGAATCCAATGCAATTTGCCAAGGGACACTGACCATCTCAGCTACTGTGTCATCGGCTAATTGGGAGTGGGCCTAATTCACTGTATTCTTCCTTGTGAGAAATCTGACGGCTACCAAGTCAATCTCAACATTGGTTTGTAGGCAAATCCTTATTTGAGCACAAGAACCATGGACACAAAAGTTCACTTTTGTAAATAAACACTTTGTACAAATGGGAATCCAATGCAATTTGCTTTCAACATGATTTGAAACCTTTACTACCTGCATAATTTATTTCACCATATTTAAGTTGATTTTCAATGTTGTCTTTTCAAAGAATGTTCATGTCAAGCCATTATTGGAATCTCTGCAATTTATTTCTAATTTTTCTGATGGCTTGAAATCGTGTTGATTAACAGGCTGCAGAAAAGCAGAAAGCAACGTGACAGATCATCAATGAGCACTTTTGAATGTTTGCATGATTCATGAGTTCTTCATATTTAGGTGCTGAGGATGTGTGGTCTTAATGTATTGGTAATTCTCCATCATCTCATTTTTATCTTCATGGATATTTTAGATGGGTTTGTTTAATCTGCTTATGATGGTTTGCAGGGCCCTAGTTTAACTGGTGGTTGCACTTGCTGGGGTAATCAGAAGCAGAAATGGTGGTGGGAATGCCGGAGGGGTGACAATCGTAAGTATGGTGGTGGGAATGCCAGAGGGGTGACAATCGTAAGTATGGGGTGACAACTGTAAGTTTGTAACTGATTGGCAATTAGGGTTTGTATTAAATTTTGATGTAGCTCACAAATCACTTTGGAGAACGAATGATCAAATGACTTTTTTTGTGTTTTACATAATACGTTTTACTGGGGACAGAGCAGGGTGCACATGAGCTTCACTGACCATACCACGGAGAGCCTGTTGTTACTTTTGAACCAGCGCCTCCATTTTAAGAGGATGACCAGTGACTATCTCAACTACTGGGTCATCATCGGCCCAGTCTCTTCCGAAGCAACATGCATCACATAGAATATTTGCCGGTTTCCTAGCGTAGATCTCTGCTTTCACATTTTCTACCACCCCAGTATATGCCAGAGGGATTAGGGGGTGTTTGTCAATGTGTAGTTTTGTTTTCTGACAAAAAGTAATTGCCACATCAGCAAGAACGTAAAAACGAAACCATACACATGGATGAACACCCCTTTAGTCTTCTATTGTAATCTTTCTATTTGCCATTCTCCCTGACAAAGGATCCCATAGAATGGGAGGGTTTGCATTAACATATAAAGATGATTTCATCAATAAAACATCTCAGAAAGTAGAATATGAAGCATAATAGTTATGGGTTACCCACCACCTAAAGACAACTTCCAACTATAGAATATTTGCAAAACAATTTGTTTTTGGATTCAAGTGAAGTTGTTAACCCACCATCAAATCTCACAATATTAAGAATTGGTGAATGGATCTTTACCTATAAATCTGTTTCATACAATAAGATAAAGGAATAAAACAAAACAAAATACATTGCCCATGTATCTATCAAAATCTCAATATTTGTTCAACATTTCAGTTCAGGAAAAACATGAATAATTGGGTCTACATGGGTCACATATGCATTACGGTTCACCTTCTACAAACCAGACAAATCACTAATAGTTCTTAAATATATATATGAAAGTAGGGATGCAACAACACAAGAAATGACTATAAACCTAATTGTCTTCATCCCTTCTAATTGTAGGTTTTGAGGTGCCACCATCTGTCTGAGACACTCCGAGACCCCTCTCTTCATCTCATGAATGTGTGTAACAATATTCTCGCCATTGTTCACTGGCGAAGTAACTTCACCTTTAGTTACAGTGAGATTTGCCCAATAAAAAAAGTTGCGACGACCATCTATTCTTGCTTCTATCTGACTTCGGTTTGACTACTTAGGAATTAGTGGATTACCTTGTTCACATTCCAACTAAATAAATGTCAATACAAACATTAAGGCTTTAAACTTCTCAGCAATGAACTATGTTTGGTACTAATATTACTTACATCAAGATTAGCAGGGCAGGTGTAGAAGATCGTATTGGTATTCCACGGTGTTTTGGACACACGTATAATACATTTCCTTCGGCACTTACAATACTTCACATCATACTTCAACTGTTTGTAGGAGGAGCAACCTCTTGTTTAACTCTGAGAACTCGTGGCTGTAACACAAACAAGATGTTAATTGCCTATAATATACATACTATAAAAAATGTGCAAACACACATTCCATTTTGGATCGGTGTCATGCAGATCATATACCTGATACAATGACCTTAAATGCAAGATTCAACTTCCGCTGTATACTTCAACGGCATATATTTACAAACCATTTGTATATCATAAAATACCCATATCCTTAATCAATCAATAATGCATTGCATACTATAAATGATCCAATAAAACATTTTTTTAACTGTTATACACATTCTTTTGCCTAGGGCACTAGCATCCCAGAACAATGTTTCAATAGAACCAAAAGAATGTACATTAGCCAAACAAGAAGCAACTCATTCCATTGATGACCAAATCCACAATACACGACAATTCCAAGATGGACAATCCACCACCAAATTCCAAGGTAAAGCAAATTTCAGAAAAAAATTAAAAGTAATCTACAAACATTTAAATTACCTCGATGGCGATTCAAAAAAGTTCACACTTCTTGCCTCCTTGTCTGACTACAGGTTCGGAGAAGAATACCCAACAAAGGAGTTCAGTTGATTTTTCAGAGCTAAAGACAAAATGGGAGTGAGTGCAGGTGCACAGCTTGACTATGTTTACCACCGGTGTGCGCCGATGGAGATCTATGGCTTACCGCCAACCCACAACGATGTATTCCTTTCAACTGAGGAATATGCCGTGATAGTGAGGGAAGAGCTCGAGAGAGAAAATGGAATCAGCCACAGTGCGTAGGGATAATATGATGTGGCATTACCCAGGGGAGTCAGCCTTGCGGGGATATTTTCGTTCCATTCAAAAGCGTTGGTGCGCAGGGGAAAGAGGGAAGGGGGAGAGTAGTTCAAGTTTCGTAGGTACATTTTGGAAATTTCTCATTAAGGTTGAGGTGGCGTTACCCAGGGGCAATATGGGTATTTCTTAGAATTATGTTGACGTGGATGTTTCATAGGTGGGCTCGTAGAGTGACTTCAAATTTGTTAATCTCAAACTATGGCCTTAGGTTGTTTTTTACGTACATTGCTTCCATTGGTAAATTTTTCTACGGTGGCTTGGTTAGTAAATTTTCCTTATTTTTTTGGTATAATTAAATTGGGGCTATTGATGGTAAAAAAGCGCCTTGCATACAAAATGTAATGATCATATTTAATTTTGACATGCAATTTACATTTGTCGTTGTTGGATGGGAGGAGACCGTACATGACTACCACATATTTGTAGAAGTCGTACATAATCCAAAATATTATTTTTCATATCTACTATAAGGTATGTATCCATACATTGCAAATTTTTCGTGCATTATTTGATTTTGTGCAAAGAATAATATTCTTGTTCCATACACATTCTTAGGTAAGTATTATGTTATTGATTCTGCATACCGAAACATGACTAGTTATATGGCACAATTCTGTGATACACGGTACCATTTTCCAATTTTTGGAAGGGAGGACGGCTTATAACAAAAGAATAATACTTTAGCAATGCCCATGCCTCATTGAGAAGCGTCATCAAGCGGAGTTTCGGTGTGTTGAAGGCTCGATTCCATATGCTAAAGTGTATGTCATGTTTCCACTAAGAACATAGCGATTAATAGTTGTGGTTTGCATGGCAATACACAACTTTATCATGGCAACTAGGACACAGACACCCTACTTCACGAGTTTGAGAATGATGAAGAGTTCAAAATTCAACATCCGTTTGAGACAAATGAAGAATACATTGATGTTGGCAATGTGAATTAGCAACAAGAGATGTTGCATAGGCAACAACTTACAGATACAATATATGCTGACAATAATAAGCTACCATTGAGGAGGTGTAGGTCAACATAATCCATGTTGGTGGTCATGATCTTTGTTTTTCTCTGGCTTTCATAAATATTATGCGGAAAAGTACGGACATGCCCACTATAGAATTCTGATTTCCACTACAGATGTACAACATTTCAAAATGTCAATTACCACCATCCCATGCACAAATGCCCGCCCATGAATTGGCATCAATTCCGAGCTAGCATCTACCCCAACTGTACTTTGAGCCTATGAATTCTGGCACTGGGCTGAACCGTAATTCTTCTAATATTATGCAATGGATGGAGATGTATTTGACTTTATTGTGCGTAGGAACTTTGTGTTTTGGATACTTTATTATATGTAGGTACTTTGTGTTCTAGATACTTTATGTTAATCTAATACTTGATAATATATATTCTCTCATTATAGGTCGATCATTAATGGCTGATAGGAAATATTATATAGTGTTCATTGGTCGTTACCCAAGTATATATGATACCTGGGCCAAATGCAGCTGGTTGGTCAACTAGTGTGGTGTAGTGTTTTGCTCATATAAACATACGAAGAAGTAGATTATCATTTTCGTCATTTCATTTCTTCACATGATTCTTCAACTAACGAACCATCCAATAGGAAGGATGCATCTAGATTAACCTATGTATATTAGGCATCCACGTCTGTTATACTAGTTGATGGGCTTACACTGGCACGATGTACATGTCCAAGTGAGGTACACTTTCACAAACATATGCACGAGGCCTGTATACGGAGCGAATTCGAATCGAATCAAGCCATCTTCGAATTCAATTCTGATTACATAATAAGTGATTCAAATTCAAATCGAAATCCATGGGATATTTAGAAATCCTAACCGAATTCGATTTCGATTAAAATGTCAAATATTCGATTATAATTGATTTTGCAGAGAAAACTATAAATCTAAAAACCAAAATAAAGAGGAGAAACAACCATCGCATGTGGGCAACACACAAAAAAAAAAAAAAAAAACTCAAAAAATAAAATCATCATGTGTTAACTATTTGGGTTATGGTTGAGTTGGTCCCGAGTTATACGTGGCACCTTCGTGGTTGCCTTATCACCGTGGTTGTGTCAGCACCACGTCACCACTGCGTCCTGCCTTATCTCTTCAGCTACATCGGCACCACATCATGTGGATAAACGTGACCAAGACAGGAGAATGAATGGGGACAACTCCATTGGGGATTAGGTCTTATCCTAAAGACCTCGGCGGATAACCTCATCCCGACAACCCCGGAAGCTTCATCTGACTAGGACACGGACTTTCAGTTATAAAAAGGTACCTCCCGCTCAAGATAAGGGGTCTTACTCTGAACCCCCATATTGTTACTCTGCTCGAACCAACACCGTTCTCTAACTACTCGGCCCGACCACCCACCTTTATCAACTGACTTGAACGTCAGAGTATCTACCCAGGGATAACTGCTCGATCCTCTAACCACTTTCTTGGTGGTAGATCTTAGAGTGCGGCTTCGTCCTTCCAACTCAGTTCCGCCCAATTGGCAGGATTATCTGACTGCGATCGCCCAACTCAGCTTCCCACTTTCTTGTGGGAATTGCACAAGAAGTCATTCCTAATTTCTCTCACCACGCAATCAAGAAAGATGCCAAGAAAAGATTTGAAATGTTTAACATGTCGATCTCCATCTTGGGGATCCCGCTCTCACTGTAACCCTCCACTGCGAGAATCTCAACCACCCAAACCTAAAGTCGCAATCGACTCTACCCAGTTTCAAGTAATGTAGTAGAAGGTCAACCAAATCTTGGCCATATTGCAGACGCTGGGCTTCGCGGCACAACCAACATAGACCATTCCTCTTGCCCCAATGCACCCTTGCCCTAAGGACCCCAAAAAGCATCGGTCAGACAAGGGGAAGGTGTGGTCTGATAAAAAAAAGCAATAGACGTCAAGAAGATTGAGCTCCTTAACCCGGTCCCGCAGACACGACAACTACAACAAAACGCATCAGACCACCCAAGTACCTGCCAAAGAAAGGCTCGACAAACGGACACCGCATCAGTCGGTCTCCACCGCTGAGTCCAATTCGGTCAAGGTTCACCCAGGCCCAAGAAGGAAAGAGCCATGCACATTGTGGCCCCGGACAACAGAGACGTAGAGATCCGAGAACTCTGACAACGCCTAACCGAGTTGGAATGTAGCCAAGCCCAAAGAAGTGCGACCCCTCCCATGATCCAACCAGGGGAGCCGAATAGCCAACCCGCCAAGGAGTCGCCCTTCACCCAAGAAATTGTGAACTAGCTTCCCTCGACCAGCTTGCGAGCACCACAGTTCGAGAGGTATGATGGAAGTGGAGACCCCGACGACCATCTTGAAGCCTTCAAATCCCAGATGATGCTGCACGACACGTTCAAAGGCTTGATGTGTAAAGCCTTCATGGCGACTCTTAAGGGCGTGGCTTTGACATGGTACTCCTCCCTTCCTCCGCGCTCCATCTCTTCTTGGGAGTAGCTAGAGAACCAATCTTTGGCCCAATTCACAGCCAATAGAAAACACTAGAAGACTTCGATGAGCCTCATGCAAGTGCGGCAAAGGAAAGGAGTCTCTCAGGGAGTATCTCACCATATTCAACACCAGAGCTCTATAGGTCCGGTCCTTGAACCAATCAGTGACAGTCACCACCATCCAGCACGGCCTCCGCCATGCTCCTCAAACCATAGATGGGCTAAAGAACCACACAGAAATACATCAACTCAGAAGAATCACAAGCACAAGAGAAAGATGAGGAAGAATGGCCTAACAAAAAGAGAAGGGATTTTGAGGAACACAGGATATAGAGGGCGGACCGAGACTACAAGAGATAGGATTGTCAGTCAAACTGAAGACTGAGGACCCCACCATCGACTTACAGAAATTTCACGCCATTGAATACACCACGGTCTAAAATCTTGACGCAAATTTGTGACTGTAACTACGTCTGATGGCACGAGAAGATGAAGTCCGAGAGCAATAAGAGAAACCACAACAAATACTATGCGTTCCACCGAGACCACGACCACGACACCTATGACTATTACAATCTGCCCCACCACATTGAGGACCTGCCAGGCATGAATACCTCGGTGAGTTTACCGACAACAAGGATGAGAAAGCAGAGGAACAACGACTAGAAACCAAACCCCCACCCCGGGCTCCCCCAGTCGGGGTCATCACCGTGATCTCAAGCGGGATGACTACCAGAGGAGGGAGCAGCTCGGGCTGAGGAAAGCGCCCAACCGCAAAAACCTTAACAACGGAAGGCCCATACCGAGGAGTTGGAATATCAGGAATCTAAGAATGTACTACTAGTGACTCCACATCAATAAAGACAGCTTTCTTTTGCACTTAGTTATTCAACACCCCGCATTTCATGCATCGCACAACACACGTTGCACGACACACACCGCTCGACAGATCGCATGATACACAATGCACATCACACATCGTGCAGCCGAACTCTTAACGGTTGGAACGCCCAGACATTGACTCGGCCAACCGATAAGCCTACAATGTATCGCGACACGCTTGCCCGACATCGTATAGCCGACCAATTCAGTTGACTCAACCGTTGACGGCAGAGCCCAAAGAGGGGAAGAATGCTCCCACCTCCAAAGGCTAGAAGGTGGTCACCGAACTCCGCACACCCTGCTAATGAAGCATCATATCAGAGCTAGCTAAAGAACGGCTAGACCACGAAGCGTCGAAAGCTCCCCAAGACCTTTAACTGAGCATCTCTTAAGAGATGAGAGCTCAGAAAACACTTCGACCAAGAAAGTTGAAGACAATAGATCTCGGCCACTCCAGACCTCAGCCATAATAAGACCAAGGCCTACAACTTGGTTCAACAAAATAAAAAAAAGGAAGCAAAAGTACATAAGCTTAGAACCAAAAAGCATCGTTTCCATTAATTAAAAGTTTGTACAAGATTTTAGGCTCAGCATACCGATCCGTTTACATCATCAAAAAAAGGAAAAAAGGACAACATTGACAAAGCAAAACAAAAATCATATGAGCAATAGTAGCAGCAGATAGGCACCTTAGTCCTTGGCAGGGCGATCCACAGCCTCCTCAGGTTCCTTAGGCACTTCAACAGCAATGGTGTCACCCTCATTTGGAATATCAGGATCATAAGGGCCCAAGCCTTGCACGGTCTTGGCAGTGTCAGGGAATCGCCATAGAACCTTGTCTCAGTAAAGGTTGAACCTCGTATCGAAGGACCATGCCGCAAAGTCACCCATCTCATTCTGATACTCCTGGGAGGCTTTGAACTGAGCAATTGCCTCCTCCCTTGCCCGAGCCTCCCTTTCATCGACCTCCTACAGCCTCTCACGCACCTCCTTCAGCTCATTGGTGCGCGCTTTCAGCTTGTAGACCGTCTCAAACTACTCATCTACGTCATGCTTCAGCTCGACAATTTTAGCTTCTAGCGTGGCCGTCCACGCACCTGCCGCCTCGAGCTCGGCCAATTGAGCCTTCAGGTTCGTGACTTCGGTGTGGCTAGACTCATAGAAGCGCCACACCGACTGAAGACGGTCAACTACCGCGATTCCCAAGCAAGCATTCTGTAAAAAGAAGCAAAGTATCAACACAACAACTTTAACCGACCGAAAAAAAAAAAACATAGTGCAAACGAAGACATACCGACGCAGCTTGAAGGATGAGCACTCTCTCCGGGGTGCCGCTCTTGGACTCCACTGCCTCCCACCTCATGGCTTGCGTCAAGAGGCTACGGAGAAGCTGTGTGGGCACACCCTCTGTTCTAAGCTCGTCCTCAGTACTGACATTCCACCGCAGCATATGGATGTTGTCTACCACCCTCTAGCATGTTCCCTCATGGGGAAGGGGATGAACGGCCTGGGTTCCCTCCTCCGAGTCACCCACCATGACTTATTCCTCGGCCTGCTGTCGTGCTCTCTTTTGTTGCTGGGGAGTCCTCTTGGCAAACCTCAGCTATAACACCTCATGTCAGGGTTGGGCCCCTTGAGCAGTTTGGCTACGCCTGTCTTGCCCAACCCTCATCTGGCAAAGAATTTCCTTACGGCTTGCCATCTCAACACTTGCATGTGATAAACAACATATCAGTATCAGTTAAACACCAAGTAAACGAAAAAGAGATCAATAGAACCGAAGCGAGAAAATGGACCGACCTCCTCACTCATTAGCCTAGCACAAATCAACATCGAGAAGGACGTGTAATGCATTACATTGACTTCCTCGATCGTTCCTATTGTTGCCCTCTCTTCCTCGGTGAGCCAGGCCAGCTCAGGCTGCTTTACCTTCGTCCTTGGCTTCTGGAGCTTAGTTGGTAGAGGCAAGCCTCCGGGACAACGCACAAAGAAGAACTTCTCTTTCTAGTGCTTCACCGAGAGCGGGGTCCCAACCAACACCTTAATACGCTGTCGGGCCAAGAAGTAATAGTATCCCTACTGTTGGTGCTTCAGTTAAAGGAAGTAAGAGACCACCCTTAGGGTAATCTCAGTATCATGAATGAAGCAATAAGATATGAGACCAATCAAGAACCTAAGAGAGTTTGGCATCAGTTGAACGGACTGTACTCAGTACCACTCGAACACTTTGACAAGATCCTCATACAAAGGGAACCTCAACCCAGATTCCAGGCTCTTCTCATACACAAAGAGCCCGGATCAGAGTCATGTCCCCAGGTGACAAACAACACTGTGTGGTCCCAAATCGGTGACCAGCCCGCAAAGGAAGGTCAACCTTCTTGGTCAACATCCCTTTCAAAAGAAATCCCCTCAAAGTCCTCGGCCTCGGCCCCCTTGGCCATTAGCCTCAAGAACATCGAGCGTAGCAGCCTCGGTGAGAGAACCTAGCTCAGACTCAAAATAGGAAATGAAAAAGGAATTGGAAGAGGAAGAGGCAGAAGCAGAGGAAGAAGAGTGGGAAGACGAGGAAGACATCTTACCAAGAAAGGATTAGATTCGCGAAATTGAGGCAAACACCGAGCACCAAAGACTACTTCTCGCTGAGATCTAAGCGCAACTTCTTTTGCAAATGACAAAGTACGAATGTTCTTCACCCCCTTTTTATAGGGCTCCCAATAATCCAGATCAAGGCAAGATCAACGACATGGATCAAACACAGCCCTGTGACAGCTTGGGAAAGACGAAACGACGCCATTGACCTTCGTATGCATGTAACCTCGGGAAGACGAAACATCGCTTCTGTCAACATGACATGAGCACCGAACCGGCTGGCCCGCCCAAAAACCGATTCAATTCCAAGGTCCTCCGTTCAGAGGCACCCTCAATCAACTTCAAACTTGAGTTCTTTAGTCAAGGACCGAAGAGCTCAACCACACCACACTGTGGTCGAGCACTACACTCCTCGACTTCAGAACTGGGGAGTGGTGTTTGGGTTATGGTTGAGATGGCCCTGAATGCCACTTGGCACCTCTGTGGCCGCCTTATCACCATAGCTGCGCCAGTACCACGCCGCCTCGACGGACAACCTCATCCCAACAACCCCAGAAGCCTCATCTAACCAGGACATGGACCTTCGACTATAAAAAGGTACCTCCCGCTCAAGGTAAGGGATACAACTCTGAACCTGCATAATGTTACTATGCTCGAACCAGCATCGTTCTCTAATTACTCGGCCCCACCACCCACCTTCATCAACTGATTTGAGCGTCGAAGTTTCTACTCGGGGATAACTCCTTGGGCCTTTGGTTGCGGATCTTGGAGTGTGGCTTCATCCTTCCACCTTGGCTCCGCCTAGTTGGCAAGATTATCTGACTGTAACCTCGGTTCAATAACTACCTTGGATTGAGAAGCATCATTAGCAATGCACAAAAAAGCCTCAAAAAATCTAAAACAAGAAAGAAAATAGACAAAAAAAAGCATAATCTAGAAGAAAGAAGAAATGGGAGATAGATAGATAGAGAGAGAGAGAGAGAGAATAGTTTTATTAGTGTTGGATGCTCCACACTAATAGTGTACACTAATAGTTTTATTAGTGAGAAGAAATTTGACTTCTCAACTGCAAACATTGTTTCTGCCTTTCCCATCCAAACACAAGCATGACTTTGGATCTACCCACGAGAACCCTGCCCACGCCTACCCACAATACACCAGCCCCTGTGAATTGGGAACATCTCCCCCTGCATAATGCTATGCAGAGGGTGAGATGTTCTCCATGTGTGTCTGCGATAAACGTGGGCAGGAGATCTGGGCTCCACAAGCATAGATATGCCATCTTGACCTCCTCTTTGATGAGTTCTTTGGTGGCGTTGTCATAATGAAGCACGTGATCACAACCTTGACTGTTGTCTGGTATCATTTTAAAGGTTCAAGGAGAACACTGCAATGTTGTTTTACTATTTTCAAATTGTTTAAGAAAAAAAATAGAACATGTGATATATTGTGCAGGGAAATTATTTTTTGTGAATTTTCAAATATGAGTATTTATGCTAATTTGCAAAAGGGTAAAATAGGTATTTGAAAAATTAATGTATGGGTCTAACGCTTTCCATATGGATCATTAATGGAAAGGAGATTTTTGTTGAGTTCTTTAATGGAGGTTTTTGTTAAAATAAAATTATAAGGGAGGTTTTTATGATTGTTAGAAACTTTAGGGAGGTTTTTGTATTTTACCCTTTACTAAAAACCCAAAGTAACAAATACCTGAATTCATGCTTAGATTCCATTTAATGAGCATATCTTGCCTAGAAGATTCCATTTTCCAACACTTGTTAAACTAACACCCCTCTATCCTTTACAATTAGAATTACATATCTGTCTTTTTTTTGTTAATATGTATAATACAAATACATGCAAAATAATACAAAATACAAGGTTTTACACTGTAATTATTTATATTTATATTTTATACAAACCTAAACAGTTACAAATTTGTCTTATAATGATGGATGTACCATGATTATAAAAAAATTGAGGGCCTATTTGGAAGGGTCTACGTTTATTGAGCGCATTGAGCCACTTCAGAGAAATTACAAAAAATAGCTTACTGAAAAGTCGATTTCTCAGGTCACAGCTCAGTTCATGTAAGGCACTAAGGCCTACAGTGCAACGCCAGAACTCAGTAGCCCCAAACGGGCAAAGAAACGTGCACAATTCAATTCAGTCAGTAAGACATATAGTGATTCTCATCCGGTTAATACTGGTCAATCCAGACGCCACCGTTTGCTTTCTTAGGCTTTTAGGCTTGTTTCGCTCTAATAAAAAAGTTCTCCCTCTCTCTCTCTCTCTCTCTCTCTAGATTCCTTACTTCCTCCCCTGCAGGTCTCCTTCTGAAACCTCCGATAACTAAAGCTGCAAACCTCCTAAACATGGCGGCCTCTGTTCAGTGGCAGCCCACCGAAGAAGGTCTCAGAGAGATCTGCCACTTACTCGAACAGCAAATTTCTCCTTCCCCTGATCGCCCCCAGATTTGGTTGCAGCTCCAGCAATACAGTCAGCACCCCGATTTCAATAAGTATCTTGCCTTCATCTTTGCCCGTGCAGAGGTACTTTCGGTTATTTGATCATAACCGAAAAAGATTGGGCTTTATTTTGTTTGTATTGTAGTTCTGCTTGTTTGATTGGCATTACATGCAAGTTTATTCTATTTCATTTTTGCTCGAGTTATTTTGTTATGCTTTGGGTGTTGTGTTTTGTTGATGAAACTGAGAATTGGGTGTAGCTATTAGTTGATTGGATGAGTTTTGTTAGTGAACTGGGATCTAGGACTGATAATAGGAATGCCTTCTATTGGATTGTAGTGGTTGTTGTTCATAATGTCAGGCTTTCTTTAATTGCACCCTAACATTTGCTTCTAGGTCTTCGGACTTAAGTGTACTGTTTGTTTTAGTAAAATCCAGATTCAAGTTAAATTTGGAATTAAAAGTAAGAAACGGAGGACATATTAATGGGGGGGGGGGGGGCGATGGGTAACTAATTGGAAATGGTTGCCCTCAGTTGACGCTATACCTTACTGTGTAATGGTATGCAATCCTTTTATGTGTAGGTCATCCTTCACCTTGCCGCTCTGCGTGTTTTGCTAACTGGGGGTTTAGGATGTTTTCAAGTAGAACTATCATCTCATTACTTATGGAAATATTTTGCTTTTCCCGTGCACATTCGTGATACTGAAGTTAACTCTGTCGCAATTTGATGTCAACTTAAGCTTGGTTCTCGATTCTCCATATCTTCTCATTCTTTTTCTGTATCATCTTTGTGATGTTTTACTCTTGCAGTATTAATTTACTTTATATCTTACACATATTTCCTATGGTCTTGGATTGTAACATGCTCTATTTGACGATAATGGTTTTTCTCTTGATGTTGTATGACATATTTTATCTAAACTTTTGTTACTCTTCCAATCCAATTTGTTAGCAAATAGTCCAGAGCATATAAGCAGTCATCATATAGTATTCATACCCCAACATTTCTTTATTATAAACTTAATTTGTATTCTTTGAGTGGAATTGCCAAACCAACGGTCTTCCCAAAACAAAACATTAAAACAACCACCCAAATCATACCTGATAAAGCTTAGAAAGGAAGGAATAACCTTGTAAATATATATATAGGGGGAATTTTCTGAGAATTAAGAGCCACATTAGCATCCCACCCATTGTCCAAAGCACCATGAATACTCAAAATGACTTTTACGCCAAAGCTTGTCTCTTTCTAAAGGTAGGCACCACAACCATTTCCCTAGTGAAGTAGTGTTCTTGTGTAACAAATTCCCTATCCCTAACCCACCTTGCTCTTTGGCCCCACACACCACTTTCCATTGGTCAGATGGTCTTTGCTTCCTTGGTTCCCAAAGAAAATCCCTCATATATTTCTCTAACTTATTTGCTACCTTCGCTGGAATCCTAAAAGTGGACAGGAAATAAATGGGTTAGTTGACCATTGTGGATTTAGTCAAAGTTATCTTGCCTCTGAAAAGATATAATTTCTTTTCCACAGCGCCAACTTCTTAGCAAATCTTTCCAGTACTGGTTTCCAAAAATCTTCTGAGCTTGGATTGCCACCAAAAGGAAGCCTGAGGTACTCCAATGCCCAAGTTTTTCTTTCATAGCCCAACAGCTCTGCATAATGCAACTACTCCTCTTCTTGCAAGTTAATTCATGCCACTCCACTCTTCCTTAAGTCCACTCTTAGATTGGAGACCTTTTTGAAAAGAGAAATTATCTCCTTCAGATTCCTGCCCACCTTCACAAAACAGGATCAGGTCGTCTGCAAATTGAAGGTGTGTAGCGACAACCTCCTGCCTCCCTACCCTCCAACTTAATTTGTATTTTCAATTACAAGTTGTTTTAACCTCAGTACTTCTAAGAATCATGCATCTCAAGTTGGGTAATATGTACATAATATGTACTTATTTTTGGTATTACATACTATACATTACAGTGAATTGGGGGTGGGGCAGAGCAGGCATGTGATGCCCATTGGCCATACCATGAAGAGCATGGAGCTCCACGGATTTGAACCTGTACCTCCTATTTGGAGGGGTACCAAGTGGCCATCTCGACAATGAGGTCATTTATATTATGTAAATAATATGTACTGGTTGTCTTGCATTGTAATGCCCACTTGTGATTACCATTGCCATGAAGGCTTCTTTGGTTGGTTCTGCATTATTGTTGAATTGCTTTGTTGTTCCGCAGGATTTATATAGCCGACCCCATATGGTTGGGATAAGGCTTAGATGTTGATGATCCAATTGTTTGTTTCATTGTATGCTTGAAGAAGAAGTTAATATTTGGTTTAGGGGATGTTTTTTTTATTTCATGCTCTTTTTACGTTTGGTTTTGAAGAATTTCCTTTTATTTTCAAACAGGGCACACCAGTGGAAATTCGACAAGCAGCTGGTTTGCTTTTGAAAAATAATTTGAGAACTGCTTTCAAATCCATGGAGCCTTCAAATCAGCAATACATAAAATCAGAATTATTACCTTGCTTAGGAGCAGCAGATAGGCACATCAGGTCTACAGTTGGAACAATTATAAGTGTCATTGTTCAACAAGGGCGGATATTAGGTTGGCCAGACCTCTTGCAAGCCTTCTTACAGTGTTTAGAGAGCAATGACTTAAATCATATGGAAGGTGCTATGGATGCTTTGTACAAGGTATTGTTGTAACTTAATGGTCACTGATATGAGTAACTTATTTATTTTTTTGTTTGAGACGTAACTTTTGTGTTGATGGTGTAAATGAAGTACAAGTTCCTTTAAGTGCTTGTTAAAGCTTCTTATCTCCTAGTGTACTGGATCACTATGTATTTTTCAAAACATAGTAACGTGTGTATGAGCAGCAATCTGATATTCGGAAGTGGCATTTTGCAAAATTGATATATGGAATATCCATAATCAGATGAACAATGGAGCATCTATTGACATAACATCATCTGTTGCCTATATAATTTTAGCATAATCAATCGAGAAATTCCTAAAATCTTACTACTCTGTTCTGTTCTTTGAAAACTTTATGCTTGCACTTTTTATGTAGAAATCATATTCATTTCTGACAAATTAATCATTTGGTGCACCTCAGATTTGTGAAGACATCCCTCAAGAGCTTGATTCAGATGTACCTGGATTAGCTGAACGCCCCATCAATATATTCTTGCCCAGATTGTTCCAGGTGACAGGATAGCTTTTTCTTGCCATGATTGAATGGGCTGGTCTTTTTTCTATGCAATTCCATATGAGTTTGAAGTTGAATGATATATTTTCTGTGCTATAGTTTATACTGAAAATCTTTATTTGGTTTGATTGGTGCAGTTTTTCCAATCCCCACATGCCTCACTCAGAAAGCTTTCCTTAGGTTCTGTGAATCATTTCATTATGTTGATGCCGAAGGCAAGTACATCTGATGTTCTGTTCAATGTTGTAAGATTCAGATCATTCATCAAACTGGAAGGGCCATCTCTTCACAGGTCAAGCAATTCAACCATGAGGTTGACCTAGTGACCCATAATGTCTAGAGATATAATTATGTATACTATAACATGTATGTCTGTGGTTTAGTGCTTGAAGTGCAAGTCTTGTAAATCATGTTTTTGTATATATATATAGGAAAATCTATGATGCGGAAAAGATATGATATGGAAAGAGTTTTGACCAATCAAAACCCACCCATGAATTTTGATAAATAACACCTAATTGGCTACCACATTTATGATTCTAGTTGACTGGTCAGACGTTTTTCTGACCAGTCAACTAAAAACCAGTAAAAAATAGTGTTGTGGCTTAATGGTAATATTCAATTCTTTGTAAATAGGAGGTTGTGAGTTCAGCTTTCGAGAAAAACTAAAAACCAGATTGCCCTCTCATTACTGAGTTGTGCAGTCCAGTCCAAGTCTTATAACATTAATTCTATTTTCTTCATTTATATTGTTCTGATTGTTCTGCTGTTGTTGGAAGCACCAGTATTTACTTCTATTTTTTTTTATTTTTTTATTTTTTAACACAGGGCTTATCTCGATCAATGGATCAGTACCTCCAAGGTTTGTTTGTTCTTGCTCTTGATCCTTCTGCGGAGGTGCGAAAATTGGTGAGTATTTCTCAATGCTATTACATGGTCAGGAATGATAGAAAGTTGACTACAAGTATGTACTTTTATCTGAGATGCCTTGCTTTAGGAAGCACATATGTTATGTAGATACTTTTAACATTTTCTCCAAATTGAAAACTCTACACATTTTCGAAACTGTAATTTCGAGTAATACTTTTTGATTACTTTAGTTGCATGATTTCAACTTAGGAGAAAGATGAATATTTGATTACTTAAGTACTTGTATTAGATATAACATTAGGGGCTGGTAGATAACATGCACGGTTGATGGGTAGCTTTGCTTCAAAATTCCATAGTAGGTGTTGAATCTAGGGGAAAATCCAGGGAATAGTTGCTGGTTTTCTTCTAGTAGTGGAGAACTACCAGAAAATAACAAAAGAAAAAAAATAGAAATCACTTGTTTCTCCAACCAGGATTTCAAAAGGAGAAGAAAAGCAGCTATTAAAGAAGAGCAGAAATTGGTTTTCTCAATTATCATTCTGTTCTTCTGTTCTGCTGTTGCTTCTTTATATCTTTTTCAGAAGGGCTTTAGATATACAAAATTGAAGGTACATGGAGATTCGCTTACTTAGTGCTTTTTTTTTTTTTTGCTTCCTTTATTCCATACTTTAATGTTTTACACCATTAGTTGTTTTTTTTTGATTAGTAACTTGATCAAAAGATACCAATGTTTTGCAACTTTTTATTAATTTAGGAATTTATGACACTATGGTAGTGTTCTGGCTTTATCAAAATTTTATTACTGTGGTATTTGGCTGCTATTTATTTGCTTACTTTTTTACAGGTTTGTGCTGCCTTTGTTCAGCTAATTGAAGTTCGTCCAGCTTTCCTAGAGGTGTGCTCTTATTTATGTTTCATAGAAACTTGATTCCAATTTTTCTTGTTGTTATGTGTGCAATGACATGATGAGCATGGACAGTGAGGTCAGGAGGAGCCTGAAACTATAAAGGAAAGGAGAAATGAAGAAAGTGTGACTTTCAGTCATTCCCAAGGGAATGTCTTATATCCAAGGGTTGCAAGAGGCTCTTTTTTTTGATGAATGGGTTGCAAGAGGCTCTTGCTGGAGTCTTGGGGGGATAGAGGAAGGGTGGGACCGTGGGAGGGGCAGGAACTAAGTGGTGAAAGGAGGTTGGATCCTTCCTTGCGAGGCATTGGGTTTATATTGGGTTGGGTTTTTGTGGATGTTAGTTTGTTGGTATTTTGAGGTATTTATAATGGAAGTGGTTGAGATTTTAGAGTGATGTATGGGACTGTTGTTTCTTCTGACCTCCTTTTCTTCTACTGATACTCCTTGTGTTGTTTTCTTAGACCCTATTCCATTTTAAGTGTATTCAAGATGGCAAGATAGCTAGAAGGATATGGAAACTATTGCAGATGGTTTATTAGAATTACTTCCTTTAGATCTAGAGTTAAGTATTATTTCTGTCCCTTCTATTATCGACATTCCATTCTAACAGACTTGGGTCTTCGCATTGCTAACTCTTCTCTTACTCCAGATTTGATATTCCCACTGAATAATGAAAAGAAGTCAGAAAATGTATCTTACACCTTATTTCTAATTTTGTTACTTATGCTAATTTTTCACATTTTTATGAGACTTCCTTTGCAACCATTTCATCTATTACTATTCTAAAAATTGTTTCAGAGGCTTTATCTAAGCTAGAGTGAAAGGCAGCTAGATATAGTGAGATGGAAGCACTTATTAAGAATGAAACTTGGGAGCAGATAGTTCTCCCTAAAGGGAAGGAACTAGTAGGGTGCAGATGGGTTTTTATGGGCAATTATAAATCAGATGGATCAGTGAAGAGATAAAGCCGGACTTGTGGTAATAGGGACATACTCAAACATAAGGAATTGATTTTACTGAAGCATTTGCTCTTGTATCTAGAAATGAATTCTATTAGAGTTTTGTTGGTTGTTGCAACTTGTTGTTCTTGGCCTTATATAAACTTGATGTACAAAGTGCCTTTCTACATGGTGATTTGCAGGTAGAAGTTTAGATGCTCCTTCCTCTAGGCATTAAGGTGGTTCTAGGGAAAATTTGCAAACTTAGGAAGTCTATTTATGGGTTCAAGCAATCAGCCAAAGCTTGGTTTGATTGGTTCATCAAAGTCATTAAGAGAATTGATATAGTGCTTAATAAAATTTACCTTTACTGATAAAAAGAGTTGAACTCACTTTCAGCCCTCATTGTTTCTGTTGATGATATTGTGGCATGACTTATGAGGCAATTCAATAACTGAAAACCTTCTTTGCCTCAAAATTTAAAATTTTGGAGATCTTAGATACTTTCTTGGTATTGAGGTTGTAAGGTCAAAATGGGGTATCTTTATTTCTCAGAGAAAGTACACTCTTGATCTACTTGAGAAGAAATAAGAAAACAAGGGTCAACACTTGCAGGCACAAGACCCAAATCATCTCGGTAGCACTGAATAGACCTCTGAATGCTGAAAATATTGCTTTTTCAATGGCTGGAGGTTGTTTGGTTGCACCTCTGAACTGTTCCTCTGAACATCGAAAATACCTGAATCATTCAGCGGTTGAGCTACCTCTGAGTGCATTTGGAGGTAGCGGACAAAACTTCGCTTCCAACAGTGCTCCTTTGTGAAAATCAAAAACCCAAAATTGCCCAGTAGCACAGTGGTGACCGGTCTCCCCACCATTCTCTCTTGCACAATGGAAACAACTGAGCTCTCTCATTTATATGCTGCATTTTCTGTCAATGAAACAGAAGACAAACCAACTCACTGCCAGCTCCCCTCCCGTTTTTTTTTTTCCTGTGGCCAGTGGCAACTCTGTTCTTCATTTTCGGTTCCACTCTCAGTTTTTCTTTCTGCATGGTGGCCACTCTGTTTTGCATTTCGGAAAAAAGAACTATGTTCTGTGTTTTCTGAAATGAGGAGCAGAAAAAGATTAAGAAGGTGAAAAATGAGAAAGAGAGGAGAGATGGGGAAGAAGAGCGGCTGACACTGCTCCGTGTCACCGCTTGTGAAGCAGAGTTGGGATGGGTGTGCCCTTCTAGAAAAACAAGTGAAAAGATTTTGTAAGAACTTACCTTATCCGTGCCCCATGTAAAAATAAATCAAAATTTATTTCTCTCCATACCCTATTTTTTATCTTCTTGCCACAGCACTTTTTTGACCATTTAATTTTTTAATATTTATATTTTAAACTTATATTTTACCTTGTTCTCTCCAAAATTCTAAATTTTTTCTATAAATAAATTAATATGATTTTATAATATTTAATAAAATATTATAATATTTGTTCAATTAATTATTATTTTTATAATATTAATCTTTTTATTAATGTTTTTAATCTTGTTTATCATTTTTTAATTTTTAAAATTTTATTCTTTCTTAATATTTACTTTTTTTTATTATTTATGATATCATAATATTTTAATCATTTTTTCTATTGTTATTTTAAATGACAATTTGAGGGGTAAGTTTGTATAATGCACATTTTTCAGATGTCACAACATTCAGATTGTCGAACAACTCCACTGCATTCAGATGAGTGTGAAAGGGGAAAAGCAAATTTTCCATTGAATGCTTTCAGAGCTTTTCAAAGTATTTTTTTTTTTTTTTTGTTGCTTTTCAGATTTGACTTCAGATTTACTGAAAACCACCTTAGACTTGCTAGAAGATTAAGGGATGTACTAGTGATTAGCGGATTGATTATTATATCTATCTTTAACCTGGACCGACATTGCTTGTATTAGAATATTTTTCTGGTGCAGAGCTTGAGTAGTTTGTGGGAGTTGTAATGCGTGTTTTATCTGGAGGGGCTGGGGGGGCGCTCCTTCTTGCTTGGATGCCTGTTGTATTGTATTATCTCTTTTTGGTCAGCTGTAAAATTTTACTTTACCTTTCTTCAATAAAAAAACATTGCTTTTGCAGTTGGGGTGATAATTCAGTATATGCATGCTCCTTAAGTTTCTGAAGATATTTAGATATTTGAAAAACTCTCCTAGGAGAAGATTGCTTTCTGATCATGTCATTTAGAGTTAGATGCATGCACTGGTGCTTTTTGGGCTGTTTTTTACAGATGATTGACACTCTTAGGGATGTTAATGAGTTTGGTTTGTCTCAACCTAACCTGACCTGTAGATCAATATTGAGCATACCCCAATCTGAAACTCGTTTTAGACTACCCGACCCTAACCTGACAGGGTCAACTGACATCCGTAGACATTCTACATCCAGATATTGTACCTTTCTGGGAGGAAATTTAGTTACTTGGAGGAGCAGAAAACAGAATGTGGTGTCTAGATCAAGTATTGAAGTTGAATTTTGGTATGGCTAGTGGTATCTTATAATTGATGTGACTGGAAATGTTGGGAAAAGAGATGGGCATTGTCATAAATGAACTGAAGAGACTGTCTTTCATGTAGAGGTAGATTGACGCTTAATTAGGGAGGAGGTGGACTTGAAAGAAATCTTTCATATGTTAAAGGACCAAGGACCAAGTAGCTGATTTTCTAACTAAGGGTCTGAGTAATAAGAAGTTAAATCTTGTTTTCAGCAAGTTGAGTATGACAGATATCAATGCTTTACTTTAGGGGGGGGAGTATAGAGATGTCTAGAGAGTTGAGTGCTTGTGTTTGTCATTTGTTTTTAGGAGGGGTGCTATTGTAATTTTCTCTTAGTTAAAGCTTAACTAGCAAACATGTGGGCTGACCAAGGCTAACAACTATGAATTCTCATGAACAGATTTCTCCTTCTCTTTCTCTATCACATCTCTTCTTCTATTTCTTCTCACATACATGAATCAAATCAAAGGTGATTGCCGCTTGGTTTATCTCTACTAGCATGTTTCAAATTGGAAAGGAAAAGTTAATGATAGTAAACCTTTAATCTTCCAGAGTTTACTCACTACCAAAATTTTCACTCACTAGAGATCCATTTTTCTAGAAAATTGCAGCCTGGGCTCTGTTTGACCAAATTGATCCATTATATATTTCTTGAGCAAAATCTCCCACTCAACTTCTTCACTAATCGTTTCACTCAGTAGACTGTCCTTCCTCTACCTGATTTAATTACAGAAACCGGATTTGCAGAATATAATTCTTATATTAATTATTGGTTTGAGTTAGATTGTCTTTTATTTTTCTGGATTGATTTATTTCTGTTCTATTTTGTGCTGTGTGTTATATGTTGTACTAATCTTCTATCACCAGATTTTCCAGTCACTGGAGACCAATTTTTCTAGTGAACTGTAGTCTAGGCTCTGTTTGTGCAAATTGTCCCATTAGACATTTCCTGTGCAAAACCTTACTTTTCAACTTGTTTAGTAAACACCTATATATATATCACTGGACAAGCTTTCCTGTCATTGATATTTAGTTACAACATACAGATCTATGAAGTTTATATCTTGGTCTAATTATTGGTTGGAGACTTGGAGTTAGGCTATGCTTGGTTTATTTTTTGGGATTGATTTATGTCATTTATTTTGTTTTGTATGTTATGTGTAATATTCATTTGTTGCAATTCTTAGTATGATCTTTATTATTTATTGCAGCCCCACTTGAGAAATGTTATCGAATATATATTGCAAGCCAACAAGGATGATGATGATGAAGTTGCACTTGAAGCTTGTGAATTTTGGTATACCTCTGCTTTTACTTTGGATAAAATTTTCTGGTTGATAATATTTATTTTTATCATGTAGTTGTGCTGTATAGTATGGATGATGATGAACTCAAGGGTGCAGTGGGATGGTTTTGTAGATTTCCTGTCAAGTTTATCTTAAAATTACTTTCTGTTTCCGGGGATACAGGATACCCTTATAATATGTGTTGTGCTAGCCTGCCCAAGTTATGGCTTCTGTCTATTAAATTATTAAATATGATATTGAGAAGTCAGTTCATGTGGTGCTGTTATAAGATGGGTTATGCACTTATTGAATCCTTGTGCCCCTTTGAGAACCTCTATGACTATCAACGATGTCTTCCACAACATAGTTTTAGATGTTGTTGATCTCAGTAAAAAACAATGTTTTAAAACGCGGAGGCGTGATGCTAGGCGTAGTTCAAAATGTAAGAGGCATAAGCCTCCTTAAGAGGGGGAGGAGGAGGAAGAGGGAGGGGGACTTTTTTTTTTATTTTTATGAAGATATTTTATATAAGAAGAATGAAGATGCATAACACTAGCTGAAAGGGGGGTTGTCGAAGTGGAGGTGAGCGAGCCAGAACGGAGAAAGACCCTCCCAGAAGAAACAAAAAAGAAAAACAAATTGAGGTGCATTGAAAAGGGGTTTGGGGGTGATGCCCCCCGGCCAAGGGGGTCCAGGAGCTCCACCCAGTCCCAAACTTTCTTTCCCCTTCTCTTTCCTTCCCTTCCCTTTTCTTTTCTTTCTTTTTCTCTTTTTTTTTTTTTCCCTTTTCTTTCCCTTTCCTTTCTTTTCTTTTCTTCTTTTTTCTTCTGTCTTTTTGTGTGAGGCGCATGAGGTGTACACCTCAGAGGCATCTATGCTTCTGGCATTCACCTCAGGGCATTTTGGTGGTGCCTCACCTGGAGGTGTGTCTCCAGTTACATGCCTCCCACACCTTTTAAAAGACTGGTAAAAACACTGAAATTGCATTCCTGTAGTTATTGTATTTTTGCAATTCTTTTTTCTGTAATCTGAATCCAGAAATACATTGGCAAGTTATGTTGAATTCCTTTTTGTGGTTTCTGAATGCCATGTAAGCTGCAATTGGTTTTTGTTTTTAAAAGCAAATTGAGGCATTTGCAAACAACTCCTAAACCATCAAGATTGATTCATAAAAGAAGGAAAACCTCAAAGTTGGGCTTTCAAAAACATGTTAATTTCTTGGAATCTACAACAGATATCTTCCATTTGATTTCAACAACACCCTACAGAGAATTAATTTTCATGTTTTTGGGGTGATTTAGATTAAAAAATTGCTGAATACCCCCTTAAAGTTGTCAAGATTAAAAAATAACCTGGAAGATCGTCGTCTTAGGAACAAAGTGAGCTTAGTCACACTTGAAACTAGGGACCTTGGGGGGCAGGGATGCACAATATCAGTCCAAGAGCATTTACAATTTTACATTTGCATATTGAAAAAAGTTAATGGTAGATGAGTTGCTTTGTAAGGGAGCCTTCTTAGCCTACCTAGGTAGCTAGGTAAGATCTCCCTCTCTCTTTTTTCCCCCTTCATTTCCTCCTTTATATATCCCTATCCTTTCCTCCTTCCTCAGTTCCTCCCAGGGGTGGATTCGAGCCAAGCCGAGCCGAATAGCTTGTTATTCGAGCTTGGCTCGCCAAGACAGTATGAGGCTCAAGCTCGGTTCGAGCTAGAGACTTGAGCTCGAGTCAAAAGCTCATAAGCTCGAGCTCGGCTCGGCTTGAGCTCGATTGTGAGTAAAAAATTATATATAAAAAATGTATTTTTATTTGATATTTAAAAATTAATAATTATAATAATTAGTTATTATTATTATTATATATAAAAAGTATTATGTATGTATGTAGAAGCTTGATTAGGCTCGCGAGCCCCACGAGCTGAGCTGTATTAGGCTCAAGCTCGGATCGATTAGCAAACGAGCCTATAAATGAGGCTCGATCCCGACTCGTGAAAAGCTTGGCTTGTTGCATTCCTCTTGTGTGTTCCTTCTTTTAACACATTGTCTTCCCAATTTAACTAATGCTGGAGTTGGAGATTCTGAACTGATGGAAAAGTGAACTGCTGTAGTGTGAAATGGTTTGTAGCTAAAGTAAAACCAGGTTAGCAAAAGTGGAACTTTGATATGAGAATCCTCTAATTTCTCATTGATTTCTTGGAACAAGGCCATACTAAGGCTATGTTTGGTTAAAATTCTGCTTCAAAAAACTCACTATTTGAAGAATGAATTTTAAGCCAAAAATGATTCTTTTTTGATGTATTTTTAAACTCAAAAGAATCAGTTCTTAAAAGTTAATATGAGTTTCATCCCTAAAGAACTCTCTGGCAATTTCCTACATCCAAACTCAAAGTTGATTCTTAGAATCACAAAACTCATTAGATTAATTCTCTGAAAGTATTTCAAACATAACCTAAGATGCACTATTTGACATTTCAAACACTCAAAGTTGCTCTGTGCCTTGTTTGAGATACATTTTGTTGCTTTATTTATAATACACTGCTATTAGCCTAGGGATATTTCTGCTGTACTTGGCAAAGTGGGAAGCAGATTCACTGTCTATCTTCTGGTTCCTGGTATGTGGTGAGAGAATCTCCAGAGTCTTCCATAACTGTGTGAACTCTCTAAAGATGGTTGCATATTGGCTTAAGATAATGGAATCTTTTGGAAATTTATGAGTTGATTCAATCTCAAGAGATTGTTTTTACATGTCCATGTTGATATTTTTTAGCAAAAAGTTTCAGCAAAATGGGCCTCTACCTCTTTTCACGCTATTCTGGTTAACTTTGGTGATTATGCAATGGGGGAACCCAGTGCACCTTACTTGAGCCCAGGTGCAGGCCCTTTGAGAAGGTGCATGCCAAGTGTGCCTTGCAACTCAGCCTAGGCTTGTACCTTTTTTAAAGGTGGTTTTTATTGTGCAGACCTTGCAACTCGATCTGTTCTTTATCTGGCTTGGACAAAGTTTTAGGCCCATGGGCTTGGGCTCAGGTTGACTATTTTCTGGGCCGAGCTTGGGCTTTCTCAAATAATCTCATCCCGATAATATTATATAATAAAAATATAATATATTAATAATATATAATTAATATGTTATAATATATCTGTCCAGATCATAGTTGTCAAGGTGATGTCCAAGCGGACACCTAGGTGAGAAGGGGCCCTTGGAGGCTTGCTTGCCTAATTGCCAAGCGGTTTTGTACATTGTGCCATAAAATACTTTTATGTTCATAATTTTTTGAGATTATAATTATAAAATAGACATTATTAAACTAAAATATTCATTTTGTATGTTTATATACTAATTTCTTTTTATTTTTTTTGTATTCGTTAGGGTTTAATCAATACAGACATTGCTAAATGTTGTATTGAACCCTCAAAGACTTCAATACAGACATTGCTAAATGCTGTATTGAACCCTCAAAGACTTCAACCTGAACCAATAAGGAAGAAGTTAGAAGTTTGTATAATCAACAGATTTTTTTCTTCCACTTCATCATCATCATCATCATCTTCTTCTTCTTTTTCTTCTTCTTCTTCTACCTTTTCTTTTCTTTTTTTCCTATAACAAAAATAGGGGTGCAGCCCCTATATTTTTTAAATATTCTTTTCTTTCTTCTTTTTCTTTTCATGAATATGTTGATTAATTGGAAAAAAAATTTGGCCTCTTGGAAAACTAAATACCTGTCTTTGGGGGGGGGGGCTAGAATCTCTCTTCTAAAGAGCTCCCAATCCAACTTGCCATCCTATTTCCTTTCTCTATTTCCAATCCCAGCAAAATTGGCTCAAAGTTTAGAAAGGCTCCAAAGGGATTTCCTGTGGAAAGGCTGGGAGGAGAAGAAGAAAATCTGTCTAGTATTGGGGGTGAGGAAGCTGAAAATTTTTAACAGGGCCCTTCTGGGGAAATGGATATGGACATTTGGTAAAGAAAAAGACAGCTGGTGGAGGAAAATTTTAGCAGCCAAGTATGAAACTGACAGTGGGGATTGGCTAACCATTTCTAACCTCACTTTGGGATGCTCTCTTTGGAAGAAAATCATGGAAATCTTTCCTCTTCTAAATAGTGGTCTATCCCTTAAAATGGGTTCTGGACATCGGCTGAAATTCTGGAAAGATAAATAGTGTAATAACAGATCTTTAGAAGAGATGTTCCCATGGCTTTACCAGATTGTAGAGAGTCAAGCGGTAATGGTTGCTGACTGCTATGAGCTGAGAGATAATGTTATTTCCTAGAATCCTACTTTCAGAAGGGCTTTCTAAGATTGGGAAGTGGATCAAGTGGTGGATCTGTTTGATCTGCTTTCAAATCAGACCTTAAACTTGCTGGAAGAAGATTCCTGGGTTTGGAAGTGCTCTGCAGATGGTGTATTCTCAGTGAACTCTTTTGCCAATAAGTTATAAGGGGGGAATAATGAGAATTTCCTGGCTGATAAAATTTGGAGCCAGATTCCCCCTCATAAAATAAACGCTCTACTTTGGGCTGTGGCCTTGGATAGAAACCTCACTAAGCAGAATCTGGTTAGAAGGGGAATGCAAATTCAAAATTTGGGTTGTGTGCTTTGTGGTCAAAATGAAGAGGACAACAACCATCTCTTTATCCATTGTCCTGTTTCAACAGCCTTGTGGGATCATTTCCTTTCTTCTATGGGCCTTTCCTGGGTCATGCCGAATAAAGTGATGGATCTGTTAAGAAGCTGGGAGCTTCAAGGCCTCTCCAAGTTGGCAAAAAGTGTGGTTGGCTATTCCTGCAGCAGTGATCAGCACCATCTGGGCAGAAAGAAACAGAAGAATTTTTCAAAACAAGTCCAAGGATGTAGACAGTCTTTTAACTTGTAGTGTGGGGAAACTAGTGTCTTGGTCTGCAGCTGTGAAAGGGCTCCAATCCAGGGCTCTTGGAGCACAGTTGAGGTCTAGAAGTTGTTTGAGTTGTAATTTAGTTTTGGGGTTTGTTCCCTGTAATCTTGATTCGTTTTTGGAGCCCCTCTGTAATCTCTGATGTTTTAATAAATTTACCTTACCTTCAAAAAAAAGTGTTTATTTTTTTCTTTAACATGAAGTTTATACTTACGAAAATTATGAATAATTCTTAAGGAAATATGACTGCGGAACCTAGGTAACTTCCCTGGAATATATATTTTTTACTTAGAAAAATCCATCGTCTAGGTGATGCCTAGGTGCCTGCTTACGTGACTAGGTGACAAGGCAGCTCCTGGCGTCTAGCCTTGCCTTGGTGCCTTGAATACTATGGTCCAGATTAGGCTTTGGGCTTGGGCCAGGTTTTGGGCTTTATATAATGGTTTGGCTCGAACTCAAAACCTAGGCCCAATGGTTGGATGGCTCAGGCTCGGGCCTGATCATTTTCTGTTAATAAAGGGGCAGATCCCACCCAGCTTGGCCTAGCCTATGAACAGGTCATTTATATATATTGTGGATTCACATTTTTGTGATGGTTCAACTTCTAAATTACCATTTAATACTTTTTGTAGATTAGTAATGGTTTATTGGTTTATCATCAACTTTATAATAGACGAAACCATCAACTTTTCAAATTGCTGAAGCCTTTTTTTGCATCCTTGTCCCTGCTCCTTGTGGCAAGCCTAAACAAGTCCAGGCAAGTGTCCCACAAACCACCCCATTTTGCTGGTGTTGTTTAATCATCCTTCTCAATACAAGACATTTTTCATCAAATAACATTTGATTCCTAATCCTAAAATATTATGAACTGCAACTAAAATCACATAACCTTATGGTCCCGTTGGTTTACAAATTTCTCACTTACCCGGGTAAGTTCACTTACCTAGGTAAACGTTTCTTGGGTAACACTTACCCGGGTAAGTTCATTTACCCATGTTCTTTTGATTCCCAGGTAAGTAATACAATGACCTTTTTACCCATAAAAAAGCTAATGTTAAAAAGGACAAACTTGTTCCATCATGTTTTATAAACTTTTTCCCCAGGTGGGAGAGTTACTTACCCACTTGGGAGATGGTTAGTTTTACCTAGGTAAATGAAGTTCTCTTTACCGTGGGGCCCAATACTTAATGCAAAGAAGAACACTGTAAAGTTGGTCAATGGGATATTTCCCCATCTTATTTACCTGTAAACAAACGGGGCCTATATGGGATATTTGATTCCTAACCCTTGCTTGGATTTGTTTGGGCTTGTCTCAAGGGGCCTTTATGGAGGCATAGGGTCAATTTCGTAGAATTAGGAATTTAAGATGTTTAACGTCACATTAGCTACTTGACATAATGCAATTTGGAAAGAAAGAAACTGATTGAAAGTTTCACATGCTTGAATTGTTGAGTGTTTGAATTTGTTTTATATGTTATGCTTATGGAGTTTAATTTGAGCCAATAAGCTTTTTAAAACATTTAACTTCTTTTAAAATTCAAGTTTGCATTTTTCTGAATTAATATTATTTTTATGTTATAGTTTGAATATGTTGAATGTTTTAAAATATTTGTACTTTGCTTCAAAAAGGTGCATGCAAACACCTTGTGCTTTTCTTGCACCTTCTGCTATTAAAAATTTGTCTACTCTTGTGTGTTCTTTGCATAGAGTGTATGTATACTTTCTTTTTAGTTAACACATTATACTTTACCTTTCTCAAAAGAAAGTTAAAATATTGGGGGAATCTAACACTATGAGATTTCTGGGAGTTTTAGAGACTATGTTTTAAAAGCACAAGGTGCAAAAAAGGCGTAGGGGTCAATTTGCGCCCAAGGCACAAGGCGAGGTGCATGCCTTTTTGAAGCAAGGTGCAAAAATAAAAAAATGCTAAAAAATCAAATAAATGTCAGAAAAATAAAAAAATGCAAAAAAATTGCAAAAAAATAAAAAAATATTAAACATAATATTAATAAAAAATATAAACTTTAAATTTTAAAATAAATGTTTTAAAAAACCTAATATCTAAAATTAAAATACATAAACATAACATGTAAAGCATATTCAAATGCGAATTTAAAAATAAAATCAAACATATAAAACATTTTCAAGCATGTAAAACCCACAATCTCTTTTTTTCCTCAATTGCATTACTTAAAGTAGCTAATGTGATGTAAAACATATTACATTCCTGATTCTACAAGCCACCTTTGTGCCACACCCCTCAAGGCAAGCACAAACAAGTCCAACTTAGGGTCCTAAATTCTTAGTTCTCGCACAAAAAAATAATGATTTTATAATTTTAATTTCTTTTTAAGAAGATATTTTAGTAGGATGAATGAATGAACAACTTTACCAAATAGGGGTTCTCGGAGCATTCCTGGGCTGAGGCGCAAGGCACATTAGGCGCATGCCTAGGCGCACCAAGCATGCACCTTTTGAAAGGGCTTAGGACCCTGACGAGGTGCCTACCCTAAAATGCGCCTCGCCTGTGCGCCTAGGCGTGCCTTTTAAATCACTGTTCAGAGATGATAGAGAAGAGATTATCTTTCAGCGTTAGGTACTGCTGAAGTTCGCAACTGTAATTAAGTTGTGGTTCTTCAGGTCCTCAGGTTATCTCCGTCCTTTGTCTATGAGTATTTTGAAGCATAAGGTGACTATTCACAATAATTTAACTGGATGATGTCTTCTTGGGGTTTGGAGCCTAGTTATAATATTAGAGAAGTTCTAGGGTTCCTTCGAGGAGGAGCATCTTGTTTAGATGGATGCCTAGGCTAGGCATCCTTTTCTGTTGGTGGCTTGAGCTGGGGTTCTTTGCTGATGTAGGATTGGTCTGTTCTCCTTCTGAGAGCTGCTGTCCTTTTCTGTTGGTGGCTTTTCCTGCCTTGCTTTTGTATTTTCTGCCTTTCTTGCATCTAATTAGCAGTGAGACACATGCTATTGGAGTCTGGATTGGATGGGTATAGGCTTATCAGCAGTTAGGGAGGAGAAAAGGGGAATAGTATTGGAGATAAGATGAAAGTAACAGGTATAAGTGGATGGGAAAAAGAAGTCCACTAAAAGGGTGTCAAGCTCCTCCTGTTGTGGGTAATAGATGTAACTTCTTCGTTATATATTGAAAGAGTTTAATGTTACGGAGTCTCATTTAAACTACATATGCTAATTTAAGAGATATTTCACATAATTAGAATCTGGATAGTCCTCCAAAATACAAAATTTATCAAAGATGATAGATAGGATCCTGCACCATCTTCTTTAGTTTCATTACCTTGTGTTGGCTTCTCCCCTTTCTCTCTTCTCTTGGTGAGATGAAGCTTCAATTTTCTGACAGCTCTCTATGTAACATCTGCAAGTTGGAATTAGAGGGTGACTGATAACAATATATTTTTGGTTGTCTAGGGGGTCAATTTGGGATATGGACTTTACTAAATATGAGGCTCTTGTGTTCCCTACTGGTACTAGGGTTTCCAAAATGTAACATATTACTTAATTTGCCATTGAAGGGACACATGACTGACATGATGTCAAAAGTGTCAGGACTGGCCATGGGATGTTACCTTAAAGAGAGCACATGTTTCTTATAAGCATCAAGTAAGAATGGATTGAGGCGATGGTGCTTGAATTCAGTGGTAAATAGCCTTGTTAGATTCAGGGTCCAGCCATCCAGGTGAAAATAGCTCTTTCCTACACTTTAACCCCTTGTGTACACTATTTTTTGCCTATGTAATTAATATGATCTATACTGTTACCCTTTTTCTAGAAAAGGTATAGGCTTTGAGTTCTGGAACAAATAGATGATTAGGTTCATTCCATATGGTTTTGCACCATTTGTTTCTTTTTTTTTGAAGAGTAAAGAGGAATTTTATTAAAATAAAAGGGAAAGATTCAAGCTGATTGGGTGTCAAGGTCCCACACCACACCAGTTAGTCACTAAGACACGAGTTTACATTACAAGCTGGAATCTTAACAACCTCCCAAAAATTTTCCACCAAATCTGCACTGTTTACTTGCTTCAATCTGGTTGTTCAGTTTTGCACCATTTGTTAAGATCTGGCAGTTCAGTTTTCTCATTTCTCCTGTTTGATTAGGAAAAGGAGATACAATATAGTTTGCATTTGTTCTGCCTAAACTAACAAACTGATTTTCTAGTTTATGTAGACATAGTTTCAACTAGGACGATTTTGAAGGCTATCAAGCTGGTTTTTGTTACTACGAAAAATTTTCCTTCTTTTATTCCAGGTCAGCATGCTGCGATGCTCAATTCCAGACAGAATGCTTAGGAGAGTTTCTACCACGTCTAATTCCAGTATTTCTCACCTCCTGTGCTGGATTCAGAAAAAAACTGGCCTTTTTTTTTTTTTAAATTTCTGGAGTTAGTTTTACATTGTTCATAACCACATGTGTAGGTTCTGTTGTCAAACATGGTTTATGCTGATGATGATGAATCACTGGTTGATGCGGAAGTAAGTTTTATTGTTTTAAAGGGTCATTTTTATTGTTCCTAAATCTTTCTGAAAAGACAGTTGTAGAAAGCCATTTTAATAATCCCTGTTACATATGCAGGAAGATGAGTCTTTCCCTGATAGAGATCAGGTCAGTATTTTTGTTAATGAATTCCTGTGTCTTTGGGTTTAAATTCATTCCTCAATGACTATATGCTGATAAGAAAATCCATTTGTTGCAGGATCTGAAGCCTCGTTTTCATTCATCAAGATTTCATGGGGCAGATAACATGGAGGATGATGTATGATCTTTAGCCTACCTTGATACCTTCTCATTCCTTTTATTGTTTCTGATAAGCATCTACCTTCTCATTCATTGGATCCAACCTTATTCATATTTCTTATTGTAATTAAATTTGCATTATGGTTGTTTGGACAACTGTTTGAAATGGGTGATCAATAATTTGTTTTTATGCTTTATTAGCTGTAAGCATAATCGTTGGTTCATGATATTGATTTGCTCTTATTTGGTCATTATGTGATTTGTCATTTCCAGGATGATGACATTGTCAACATTTGGAATCTGAGGAAATGCAGTGCAGCTGCCCTAGATATCCTTTCAAACGTGTTTGGAGATGAGATTCTTCCAACACTGATGCCTCTTGTTCAGGCTAAGCTAGCTACTGCAGATGACAACACCTGGAAGGATAGGGAAGCTGCTGTTCTAGCTATTGGTGCCATAGCTGAGGGTTGCATTAATGGTCTTTACCCTCATTTATCTGAGGTACAGGTTTCAGCTGCTGTTAGAGTCGTATCCAAAGAAGTTCTTTGTATGATTATCATGAAAGGAAGTTGATGCATATATCATGGTTCTTCAGTTAGAATTTTCCATGTACATGTTAATATTTGACAAGTTAATGGATTTTCCTCATGTTTATGCTATATTTAATATGCTTTTCCCATTATTGTGGATGCTTTATTTTTACTTGAACTTCTGAAGTAGTGTAACTCCAAATGGTAGGCTGTATTTTAATTGACTCACCAAAATTCCTGGCACAATCATCTTAGCGCAGAAATTTAAGGTAAGATTAGAGCTTCTAATTTGTGGAACAATGTCTAACCCTTGTGTCAAGTCTATCCTAGTCTTTTTTCAATATGTCCAAAACAAAGAAGCCTTGATTTCTTTGGTCCTTACTAGAGGAAACCAATGCCTGTCCTTTAATTTCTAGTTTCATAGAGCCTTGAATGACTGGGAAGCTACTGAGATTTCCCATCTTTTGGCTGCTTTAAATGATGTCCTTTTGTCTTCTTCCATCCCAGACAAAATAGTCTGGTCCCTTACCTCACCACAAAGTCGTTTTTATCTCCATCTTGTTGCTGGGCCCATGAACATCCCCCTTCAGGTGAAAAGACTCTGGGCATCGTCTGTTCCCATGACAATGTCCTTTTTCTTTTGGGAGGCGGCTTGTGGTAGAATTAATACTTGTGATCTGATTTGAAGGAAAAGAAGTGGTACTATTTATTTCTCACCTCATGTCTCTATGTTGTGCTTGAGTGATGGTGAATCAGTGAGCCATCTTCTCATCAATTGTGTTATTGCAAGAAATTTGTGGCAGTCTATCCTCAAAAATTTTTCTGGCAGTGGTCCCCCCCTCCCCAAAAAAGTAATGTTACTGATTTTTTGCTTCAGTGACCTAAATGCAAGTTGAGCTTTCATTCATAGCAAACTGCTTGGGTTTTCAGTGGGCCGATTAGTTTGGCAGACTCTTGAGAAGCTGAAACAAGAGCCCTTCTCTTTGTCTAAGGTTTGCCAAATCTCTTGGTTCTAGACCGATGCTGGTGGAAGGTGATTTTAGGAATGTCATTGGTTGGGTTTTCTGTCAATAGACCCAGAGCAGAATACAAAATTCTGGGGCGAAGAATGGATGCTTCGACCCTACCCCAAGGGCAACACAATTTAGAGAATTTACAAGGAGGCCCTTGCAGGGCTGAAGTGAAAATAATAATAAATAAGAAAACAATACAATAAGGACTACAATAAAATGGTACATTAGGGAGTTTCTTCACACTACCCCTCAAATTGATGCAGAGGTATGAGCATCAGTTTGCTTACAAGAAATAAGTGTCTGGATCTCGTCATGGCCTTTGTGAAGATGTCAGCGACTTGCATATCAGAGGCAACACGAGGGAGAGAGATTGAGTTTGCAAGAAACAAATCACGGATAAAGTGGCAGTCCACCTCAATATGTTTTGTCCTTTCATGAAAGACAGGATTAGAAGCAATTTTAATAGCACTAATGTTATCTGCATATAGAGGAATGGGCGTAGGAGAGGAATGTCCCAACTCCTGAAATAAAGATTGAAGCCAAACAACTTCACTACAAACAGATGACATTGCTCTGTACTTTGCTTCCGTAGAGGACTTGGAAATAGTTTGTGCACTTCCATGATATTAGAGAGTCACCCATGAAGACACACTATCCGGTAGTGGAGTGTCATGTGTCGGGGCATCCATTCCAATCTTCATCAGCATAAGCTTTCAGTTGGAGAGAAGAAGATGAAGAGAAGAAAAGACCCTGTGATAAAGAACCTCGAATATAGCGGATGATTTGATGCACCGCAGTTAAATGAGGTTGACGAGGTGTAGAGATAAACTGACTAACAACTGAACTGCATGTGAGATGTTAGGACGAGTCATGGTCAGATAAATGAGAGATCCAACAAGTTGTCGATAGAGGGAAGCATCAGGAAGAGGGAGCCTTTTGATTTGTATAATTTGACATTCAACTCCAAGGGAGTATCAACTTGTTTATTACTAGTGAGGTTGGCCAACTTAACAAGATTAGAGGCATACTTGTGTTGGTAGACAAAATAACCTCGAGAGCTCCGTTGCACTTCAAGTCACAAGAAATAGTTAAGAGGGCCGAGATCCTTCATGTGGAAGGAATTATGGAGGAGAGACTTGGGGTCCTGGATTCCTTCTATATCATCTCTAGTCAATAGTATGTCATCCACATACAGTAAGAGAATGGTAAGGCCCTGGAGTCTTTTCCGAACAAAGAGAGAGTAGTCCGGTGCACTTTGGCTATATCCAGCTTGTACAACAATATCTTTGAATTTTTCAAACCAAGCTCGAGGGGCTTGTTTGAGCCCATAGAGGGACTTCTTTAGTCGACAAACAAGGGAGGGATCTCTGCAGTATCCTAGAGGAGGTTTCATACATACTGTTTCCTTTAGATGCCCATGTAGAAAGGCATTTTTCACATCTAGTGGAAAGATTGTCCAAGAGTGAGCAGTAGAGAGAGCTAAAAGAACACAGACCATAGTAATCTTGGCTACTGGAGCAAAAGTCTCTTCATAGTCAATGCCATACTCCTGCTTATATCCTTGTGCCACAAGCCTGGCTTTGTAACGGTCCAGAGACCCATCAAATTTCAGCTTGATAGAATAAACCCATTCGCTCCCAATAATAGAGCCATCTGAAGGTGTTGGGACAAGGTCCAAGGTGTCATTCTCATGCAAAGCTTGAATCTCTACATCCATGGCTTCTTGCCACTGAGGGCTGCTACTAGCCTGCTGGTAAGAGCGGGGAATATTTGTAGAGGTCAAAACAGTAGAGAAGGAGCTATGGCTTGAAGGAAACCCATAGCGGTTAGGTGGTTTGGAGATACGAGTAGAACGGCGTAAAGGACTGGGAGGAATTATTGAGGAATCTAAAGTTGGAGCATCACTTACAGGGTTGTCTGTGATGGGCGAGGGATCTGGACTAGGAGGAAGAGGGGTCGTAGGCATAGGAGCTGGACCACAAACCCACTTGCGAGAGAGGACGAGAAGTTCCTTCTCAGTAGTGGATGATGGAGAATCCTGTTGTTCAAAATCATGCAAAACTGAAATAGAGGATGCAGATAACTTGGCAATTCCTGAAAAAAAGGAGATATGCTTAAGAAAACTGACATTTCGAGAGATACGAATTCGACGTGCTGAGGGATCGTAACAAATGAATCCCTTGTGTTTCGGGCTATACCCTACAAAAACACACATAACAGACTGAGCTAAAAGCTTTGAATGTTCATGAGGAGGAAGATGAAGAAAGCATAGACACCCAAAGACATGAAGACAAGAAAGATACGGGGGGGGGGATCCAAACATCTTTTGATGAAGAGAAATGTTAGCAAGCGCAGATGATGGGTTACAATTGATCAGATATACTACAGTGCTAGCCGCCTCAACCCAGAATGTGGGAGGCGCATGTGGTTCTTGTAGGAGTGTCCTTAAAACACTGAGAATGTGACCATTCTTTCTCTCCGCCACACCATTTTGCTGAGTGTTTGGGAAACATCGTTGGACTTGTATGCCATGATGTTTTAGGTAAGCCAAAAAATCTCCGTCACTTTATTCTCCCCTTGAGTTCGAGTGTAAGATTTGCACATTCACTTGGAAACGAACTTGAACCATGTTATGAAACAACCTAAAGGTTGGAAACACTTATGGTTTGTGTTTAAGAAAGTAGATCCAAGTGTACCTGGTACAATCATCAATAAATATCACAAAATACTTGTATCCCATCCGAGAGACAACAGAAGAAGTCCAAACATCACTATGAATAATTTCAAAAGGTGAAGTATTATGTTCAGTTCGGTGAGTGAACGGTAAAATATGACTCTTACTCAAACAACAAGAAACACAAGATGTATCAAAGGATTCCATAGAAGGAATTTTACTTTTAATAAAACCAGACTCAAACAAGTATTTAAGTTTATCGGAATTTGGGTGGCCCAAGCGTTTATGCCATAGATCCCAAACATTGTTTCTCTGACTCAAAACAAGACTCAATGTAGAAGAGCTCAAAAAAGCAGAGGATGATGCTGATGGGGATTTTCACAAACTCCAATGCAAACAAGCGGCCCATCCTACGCCCCTTCCCTTTCACCTTCCCAGTGCACCGGTCCTGAATCAAAAAGTCATCAGAAGAAAATGTTAGAATATGATTTTCATCAACTAATTAACCAACTGAAATAAGGTTGGCAGTAAGATTAGGAACAAGGAAGGTTTTAGCAAGAGACAAGGAATTTGAGGGAGAAAGTTTGATACACCAGTCATCACTCCCAATGATGTCAAGTTTCTCACCATTAGCAATGACAATGTGTCTATGGTTGGTGTTAGTGAAGGGGTAATTTAGTCTTTGTACACCTGTTGAGAGTGCTGATGTGTACTATTATGTTAGTTCGAGTGCCTCTTACTTAAATAAGGGCACTCTAGGGTTTTCTTAGATTTCTTAGCCGTTGGTTGGAGACTGGGAAAAGGGTTGAAAAGGAATGATCGCCCTCTTTCCTTGGAGGTTGCTATGCCTCTAGTGGTGTTGTTGGTGATCGGTTGCTGTGGTTTCTAAGTCCTCCCCTAATTAATGTAGAGCTGGTGTGTGCGGTGCAGTGGTGTTTCATTCCTTCGTGTGGGTGGCCTTCAGGCGATGAGGTAAGGAGTTTTTTTTATGCATATTTTCTGTCATGGAACACATGAGAGGTGTGGTACAGATCGTATGATGGGTTTTCAGATCGTAGTATGCTAGGGTTTATGCTGGTTTGTGTGTGATTCGAAGGGAAATAGTGTCTACTTAATGGTGAAACTTCCGGTAGTTGTAGAGTAGGGTTTGTGGTGTTACAAATACAGCTTTCAGCCTTTGTCATAACTGAATCAGTGTGCAGATTTCGGTGAAGTATCTATGTGTAGTGTGCAGTGTGTAGTGCTCAGTTTTAGTGATAAGAGAATTCGGCAATGGCAGATAACAGTGATAGTAAACCTAGTGTGATGATATCTACTGACTATCTGAATGTCCAAATGACCTCCATTAAACTGAATGGAGAGAATTATGTCCCTTGGGCCAAGTCTGTAGAGGTTTTTTTGAAGGCGAAGAAGAAGGTAAAGCACATAAGAGAGGAGAAACCTCCCACTAGTACTCAGGAATATGAAGACTGGGAACAGGAAGATGCACAGATTATCACATGGTTGTGGAACAGTATGGAACCCAGAATCATTGTGAACTTCATGTTTCTTGACACAACCAAAGAGGTGTGGGATCATGCTAAGAAATTGTGTTCTGGTCAAGATAATACAACTAGGGTATATCAACTGTATCAGGAATACTTCAATCTGCAACAGGGAAATCAGAGCCTTGAGGAGTACTATGCCAGTATGAGAAATATCCGTAATGAGCTAGATGTCTATAACCCTCTCTCTTCTGATGTCAAGGTTCAACAGCAACAGAGAGAGCAACTTGATGTGACTCGGTTTTTGGTGGGGCTGAAGTCTGAGTATGAACCAGTACGAGCCCAGATACTAGGAGGATCTGCTCTTCCATCTCTAGAGGAGGTGTTTGCTCATCTTCGGAGGACTTCCATTGGATCTATGGAAACCTCTAGTATCTCAGATAGATCAGCATTTGCAGTGTCAAGAGGACGAGGTGGCAGAAGTGGGGCTCGAGGAGCCCAGCCTGGCCGAGGTGGCAATAGTGGTCCAGTGTATGGCCAGAGTGGTAGTGGTGGTCCTACACATCCGTAGTGGTGGTCGTACTGGAGGCAGAGATTCAGGGGGAGCTCGTGGTAGAGGACGTGGCTTGGGTCCACGGAGGTGTACTCATTGTGGTTTGGATGGACATACTATTAACTACTGCTATGATTTACACGGTCCACCTTCGACGTGGGCCAACCATGCCATGACTAGTGATACCGGTTCCAGGTTTAGACAGGAGAACTGATCAGCTGACCAGATGCCTTCTACTTCTCCAGATGGTCCAGGCAAGGAGATGTTGAGTGTTCCTCGTGATGAGTATGAAATGTTTGTTCAATCCACGTCGCAATAGAACACAACTACCTTTGCACACTCAGGTATGGCTTATTTGGCATCCACACCCAACCCCTGGATCATTGACTCTGGAGCCTCCGATCACATGACGGGAACTCCAGGTGTGTTTTCATCTCTCACTCATTGCTCAACATCACAATCTGTTACCCTTGCTAATGGCTCCACATCATCTATTCATGGTGTTGGTAATGTTGACCTAGACCTTATGTCCATATCCTCTGTTTTATATGTACCTAAACTTCCATTTAATCTTATGTCTGTTAGTAAGTTGACCAAGTCCCTTAATTGCTCCGTTACATTTTACCCCTCTATGTGTGTTTTTCAGGTTCTCAAGACGGGGATGAAGATTGGTGGAGGGCATGAAGCCGGTGGACTGTATTATCTTGATGGTGGTGGAAGAACGTCAACGACCCTTCAGTCATCTATTTCTCCTCTCCAGTGGCATTGTAGATTTGGTCATCCTTCGATGAAAGTGCTGAAGTCCTTGGTCCCTTCATTGAGTCAACTTTCTGTTCTAGATTGTGAGTTGTGTCAATTTGGGAAACACCATCGTGTTCCCTTTAGTTCTAGGGCTGATAACCGTGTGTCGGGTCCTTTTTCTTTAATTCATTCAGATATTCAAGAATGACGTGGCTCTATTTAATGAAAGAAAGAAGTGAACTATTTGCCATCTTCCAGAAATTTTATGCTAAGATCCGTAATCAATTTGGCGTTCACATCAAAATTTTCCGTTCTAATAATGGCCGTGAATACTTGTCTTCATCTTTTCAAGACTACTTGGACCACTATGGCATTATACACCAAACTTCATGTACCTACACCCCACAACAAAATGGGGTTGCTGAGAGAAAGAACCGACATCTTGTAGAAACGGCCCGCTCACTCATGCATCACATGAATGTTCCCAAACCCTTTTGGAGTGATGCAATGCTCACCTCTTGTTTCTTAATTAATCGGATGCTTACGTCTATTCTTGATGGTCGTTCTCCTTTTAGTGTCCTGTTTCCCAACATGTCTCCGTTTCCGCTTCCTCCTCGGGTATTTGGGTGTGTTTGCTTCGTCCGTAATCTGGGTCCCGGGACTGACAAGTTAGATGCACGATCCCTTAAGTGTATCTTCCTTGGCTACTCCCGGACTTAGAAAGGTTACGAGTGTTACCATCCCAGTTCTTGTCGTTCTTTGGTGTGTGCTGATGTTACTTTCTTCGAGTGTACTCCGTTCTTCATGGGGTCCGGTGATGTTCCTTCTTCCTCATCACCTCCTCCTCTTCCCCTTCCTGTGGCTGATCCTCCTCCTCTAGTTCCAGTCGTGCCTACATCTTTGCCTTCGGTGCCACCGTCAGTTGACCGCCCACCTATCCGTCACGTGTATACACATCGCCCACGTGTACCGGCTGCGCCTCCTCTGGTTCATCACCGTCGACAGATCCGACTTCAGATCCGACACCAGCCTCCGACTTTTATCTCCCTATTGCCTTACGGAAAGGTAAACACACCTGCACCCTTCATCCAATTTCCAATTTTGTTTCCCTTACTCACCTCTCCACCTCCCATCGCCAGTTCATCTCCTTGTTATCTTCAGTAGTTGTTCCTAAGGATGTCCAGGAAGCCCTTACCTCTCCAGAGTGGTGCCGAGCTATGGAAGAAGAGCTCTCTGCACTCCATCATAATCACACTTGGGATCTCACCGCTCTTCCTCCTGGGAAGCAGGCTGTCGGTTGTAAGTGGGTGTATACTGTTAAGTACTTGCCAGATGGTCGTGTTGAGCGCCTGAAGGCGCGTCTGGTTGCGAAAGGGTACTCTCAAACCTATGGCATTGACTACACAGAGACATTCTCCCCGGTTGCTAAGATAGGGTCAGTTCGTGTTGTCATCTCCCTTGCAGCTATGTATGATTGGCCTTTATATCAGCTCGATATCAAAAATGCCTTTTTGCATGGTGATTTGCTCGAGGAGGTCTACATGGAGCAACCACCAGGGTTTGTTGCTCAGGGGGAGGATGGTAAGGTATGCAGACTTAAGAAGGCTATATATGGACTTAAATAGTCCCCTCGAGCATGGTTTGGTATGTTCAGTGAGGTGGTCAAGAAGTTTGGTATGAAACAGTGCCAAGTTGATCACTCTGTCTTCAGTCATGACTCTCCAGCAGGCAAAATACTACTGGTGGTGTATGTAGATGATATCGTTGTGACTGGGAATGATAAAATAGGCATTGACAGATTGAAGGCATTCCTACAGGAACACTTTCAGACAAAGGACCTTGGCAAATTGAAATACTTTTTGGGCATAGAGGTAGCAAGATCTAAGCATGGCATTAATTTGTGTCAGAGGAAATATGTGCTGGATTTACTGGAAGAAACAAGTTTGTTGGGTACTAAACTGACTGAGACACCTATGGAAATCAATACGAGGTTGAGTAGTGATATAGGTGAAGTATTTGAAGACCCTGGCAGATACCGACGTCTTGTAGGCAAACTAAACTACCTAACCATTACTCGACCAGATATCTCATTTGCAGTTAGTGTGGTGAGTCAGTTCATGTAGAAACCTTGTCCCACATTGGAATGTAGTGCTAAGGATTGTGAGGTTCTTGAAAGGAGCCCTTGGCCGTGGGTTACTGTACAAAAGTGGTGGAAAGCTGGAAGTAGAAGGTTACACCGATGCTGATTGGGTAGGTTCTATGTCTGATAGACGGTCTACCATAGGCTATTGTACCTTCTTGGGGGGTAACCTGGTAACGTGGAAAAGTAAGAAGCAAACAGTTGTGGCAAGAAGCAGTGCAGAAACAGAATATAGGGCCATGGCACATACTTTTTGTGAATTAGTGTGGCTAAGGAATCTTCTACAGGAGATAGGATATGACATCGGTGCTCCAATGAAGCTCTACTGTGACAATCAGGCAGCGGTTCATATCTCTTCCAATCCAGTGTTTCATGAAAGAACCAAGCACATCGAAGTTGACTGTCATTTTGTGAGAGAGAAGGTGCTGAATGGAGTGATAGAGACTACATATGTTAATATAGGAAATCAGTGGGCAGATCTGTTTACAAAAGGTTTGAGTCGGGGGAGAGTGGACTACATATGTAATAAGCTGGGATTATATGATAATACACACCAGCTTGAGGGGGAGTGTTAGTGAAGGGGTATTTTAGTCTTTGTACACCTGTTGAGAGTGCTGATGTGTACTATTATGTTAGTTCGAGTGCCTCTTACTTAAATAAGGGCACTCTTGTCTTTTCCAGTCATATTAATAATATAATAACAGGTCTGGCCGAATCTAAGTTGACTTTTCTTCTTAGTTTTCGAACCAAACCTTTTCTCTTCTCCTTTCCCTTTCTTCCTTCTTCTTCTTTCTTTTCTTCCTTCTTGCTGTTTACTTTACAACTAACAAACCAAACAGATTTCTAGGACAGGCTGAACTTTAACAGTTGGTTTCAGACAATCTGTTTGAAGGTTCAGGATGGGCCCCAATCATATGATTTGTAGCACCAGAGTCAATTATCCAAATGAGAGAAGAGCAATAACTGGAGAACTCACCAGATAGGTCGATAGCAGGAAAGGGACATGAGATGGCAGAAGATACCACTTGGTTTATCTCTTCTTTATTCATGGAAGTCGAGGATTCTCCCTTGGCAATGGGGGTATCGGACACTCGTCCCTCAGACGCTTGATAAGCGCGTGACTGATTCTTCTTCACGGGTCCCTTGGGTGGATGAATTGGGCAATCCGAAATGATATGTCCATGTTGTTTGCAATATGTGCAGACATTCTTCTTTTTGCAATGAGAGGCTATATGTCCTTATCCTTTACATTTATAGCCTTGAGTTTTAGAAGGGTCCTTTCCACCAGATTTCTTATTCCTTGTGCAAGAAAAACAGTATCCATCCCTGAATTAGGATGTTTCCCTTCTATGTTTGCAGCAGTTAGGAGGCTAGTTTCTTCTCTCAACAATTCTTCCATCACAGAGTCTAAGTCTGGAAGAGTTACTCTACTCAAAATATTTGACCTGATTATTTTATACTCAGGTCTCAGCCTCATGAGAAATTGGTCAACTTTTCTATTTTCAAAATGTGTCTGCAAATACTTGACACATTCAACGGGATCAGAGGGTTCAGTATGAACAAGTTCATATTCAGCCCAAAGATCAATAAAGCCTGAATAGTATTCTTGAATCTTTTTGTCCCCCTAGCAATAAGCAAAGATTTCAGATTCAATCTGGTATCGCCGTGACATATTGGACTGATGATACACCTTTGTCAAGTAGGCATACATCTCATAGGCAGTCCTTAGTCTTCTCATTGGAACACTAATGTGAGGCGCAGTGGAGCTGAAAATCCATGAGACTAACTTTCCGTTGTCAAGCTTCCATTGTGTATAGGTTTTACTATCAGCCTCTTCTTCATCAGGTTTACTTACAGTCCCATTCAAGTAAACTTCATGTTCTTTCCCTTAACATAGAAATCAAAATGGAACTTCCACATATTGTAGTTAGTTCCATCAAATTTTACAGGGAGAAATCTACTGTCAGCCATCAAGAAAAAAAGGCAACATAGGAAGAAAAGTAGCAGCACTGAAATTCGAAGTTCAGAACTGTTAACCACTTCACTTAATTCACTAGCAGTTTAAGTCAACAGTTCAATCAAGGTTGCAACAAGCAGTTCAGACAAACAACAGTAAATCTGGTCTGGAAGAGAAATATAGTCAAATATCTTCAATACAGATTTGCCACCCTATAGAGGAATCAAAATCCTCCAAGAAATTTATCCAGAATAACTCCAACCGGTTGTGTTGACAGTCCAACCTGATGGTTCCAGGACTGTTGAACTAAGGAGAGGACTGAATGCCCTCAGTACTGAACACACCTCCTACCAAGTAACCCTAGGACAGCACAAAGAAAACTAGGGTTGCAAGAGAGATTCACCAACCTGTCGTGTGCAGTTTAAATCAGCTACCAATAGGATTCAGATAAGCAGCTTGAAAGGGAATGAAGAGGTCTGTTGAAACCCTTCAATCTGAAGCACCAGTGGTCAAGAACTAAATGTTCGAAGTTTGGAGAAGGCCTGAGAATACACCAGTCCAAGGGAAAACTGTTGCCGCCCTTGAGAGAAGACCAGAAGAAGAAGAAAACTGTTGCCGCCCTAGAGAGAAGATCAGAACTCCTCCAAAGCTTGACCAATCTCGAAGAAAGCTTTCTGAATTAGAAGAACAGACCAGCGACACAATCAATCAGGTTTCTTTGCAAACAGAGGCGTTCCAAGAGAGTTCCAGGAAGACCTCTCTTCCAGAAATCTCAGAACAGAGAGCAAGGATTAGGGTTGATCAGAACAGCCCTATCTTCAGACAAAGCACCCAGAAGCCAGCAACCTTTGAGATATCAGAGAGAGAGAGCATAAAGCAAGAGCTGATTACAGAGCAGCCTGCTCTGATACCATGTCAACAGACTCAGAGCAGAATACAAAATTCTGATATGAAAAATGGATGCTTCGACCCTACCCCAAGGGTCCTTTATATAGAAAGTGAAAGTTACAGAAATTACAAAGAGGCCCTTCTAGGGTAATGCAATTTAGAGAACTTACAAGGAGGCCCTTGCAGGGCTGAAGTGAATAATAATAAATAAGAAAACAATACAATAAGGACTACAATAAAATGGTACATCAGGGAGTTTCTTCAGATTTTCAATTTTGATAGGGCCTCTCGAGGTTTGATCATCTGCTGAGTGAGATCCAGGAAGCCTCCTCAGACCTTTCTTGCTTGTTTTTTTTTTTTTTTTTTGTTTTTTTGATCAGCACCTTTCTTGCTTGTTGTTTAGATGGATCTTGAGGGAGTTGAGGGGGGGGGGGTGGATAACTTATTTTTTTTGTATGGTGCTAATACTCTACCTATGTAATTTTTTTTGGGGTTTCTATTTCTTTGTATATCCTTCATGTACATCCCCCCTTCCTTGAATAGAAACTTACCTTTCTCTCTAAAAATTAGAAAAAGCTAGAATGCTCTCTTATATTCAATAAAGGGAGCAAAGGAGGGAGGGAGTCTGCTCCCCCAAAAGGAAATTGATTTTCAATAGGAAACTGGCTTCTTTAGAAAAGTAAAACTGAGATTTCTAATAGGACTTTTATGTTAATCTATGAGAAAGAGAAGAGACAAGATGGAATGGATCAGTATGATTAAACCAACCCAAAAAGAAAGAATGTATATTAAGAATGTGAATGGACAAGATTGTCCTTACAAAAGAAATAAACGAAGAGCTGTACGCTAATGTACACACACTAGATTACACGAAAGAAAAGGTAAAATTACATAACTACCCTCCATCTTCTCTACACTCCCCTTCAAATTGATGTTGGGGAACAAGCATCACTTTGTCCATAAGAAAATTATGCCGGGCTTTGGTCATAGCTTTAGTTAAAAGACTTGCAAGTTGTAGGCCCAAGGAAACATGTGGGAGAGAGATGCGACCGCGTGGAGAAGATCACGAATGAAGTGACAATCCACCTCAATATGTTTAGTATGCTCATGAAATAATACCAGGTTGGATGCAATCTTGATCACACTCATGTTGTCAGCAAGCAGGGGGATGGCAGATGAGTGATCAATGTCCATATCATGAAGTAGAGCCTTGAGCCAAACTATTTCACTACATATTGAGGACATTGCTCTATATTCTGCTTCAGTAGATGATTTGGAAACTGTTTGTTGTTTCTTGCATTTCCGAGAAATTAGAGAATCACCAAGAAATATACACCAACCAGTAGTAGAACGGTGAGTGTTAGGGAAACTTGCCCATTCTGCATCTGCATAAGCTCGAAGCTAAGTAGAGGAGGAAGATGAGAAAAATAAGCCATGAGACAGTGTGCCCTTGACATAATGAATATATTAAGTGACCTAATAGAAACTGGACTAGACTGATGGGCTTCTCCAATGGGCTTCTTTTTCCTCAGTCCTCTTTCTCCTTTCATATAATTTATGAAAATTTGGATGTTCTCTTTTCTCAATAATGTTTTTAGGAATATTTTCTATATCTAAGGAATGTACTACATCAACTTCCTAGAGACACTTTATTTTGATGGTTATGTTTCTTATTCTTTGTTTAGATTGAACCTGTCAAAATTTGATTTAATTATGAGAGGAAGGAAGAGGGGAGCTTGAAAAGAATAAGAGGGGTACAATAGGCAGTCATTGATTAGGGGTTTTAAGCAGGTTGAAATGAAGATAGTCAGCTAGAATGTAAGAGGCCTTGGAAATGCCAAAAAGAGGAGAATAATCAAGAATACTCTCAGAAAAGAAAGACCATATCTGATTTTGAATCAAGAAACCAAATTATTAGACTTGAATAGAAGGTGGATAAGAAGCATTTGGGCAGCTAGGGGTCTAAGTTGGTCGTTTGCCCCATCATGGGGAGCCTTAGGAGGGATTTTGACCATTTGGAGAAATGAGGAAATGGAAAGTGTGGAGGAATTGATTGGTAGATACCCAGTCTCCATAAAAATTAGAAGACCCTCGGATGGGAGAGACTGGGTGGTAACAAATGTATATGGTCCCAATTCCTATAGGGGCGAGGAGGCTTTTTGGGAGGAGTTATGTGCTATTAGAGGAATGTGAGAGGGACCATGGTACGTGGGAGGTGATTTCAATGTTGTCATATTTTCGGGAGAAACAAACAAGCCAAACCAAGGAATCACTACCAGCATGAGGAGGTTTAATAACTTAATTGACTCCCTTGAATTGAGTGAACCTTCAATGTTAAGGGTGGACTATACATGGTCAAACTTCCAATCCCCCCCAACCTGCTCCAAACTGGATGGATTTCTAATTACTCATGACTGGGAAGAATTGTGGGGCTCAATAGTAGTGAAAGGGCTACCTAGGGTTACATCAAATCATTGCCCCATTTCCATTGAGAAGGAAATTTTAGGGGGAGGCCCGACTCCATTCAGATTTGAAAACATGTGGTTTGAGGATCACTCTTTTAAAACTAGACTAAAGGATTAGTGGTAGGAACCCAGACTTTTGGGGAGTATGAAATTGTTAAGCATTGCATGGAAATTAAAGAATAAAAAGGAAAATAAAAGAGTGGAACAAAGAGCATTTTGGGAGGGTAGAGTAAATAAAAGATAATATAGTGAGGAAGATTGAGGAGATTTTAAGGAAGGAGGAAATATGTTGGAGACAAAAGTCAATGTGTCAATGGATTGTTCAAGGTGATGGTAATACTAAGTTTTTCCATGCAATTGCAAATGGAAGGAGAAAGAAAAATTTAATCTTTAGTGTGGAGGAGGGGGGCTAGGAAGTAAGAGAGAGTCAGGAGATCACAAGGATCTTTGTTAATTATTTCAAAGAAATCTTCACAAGCTTAAGTGGGGTGACAACAGAACTACCAGAAATGGAAGGGGACAGGCTCTCAGAAGAACAGTCTTTGTCTTTGGAGAGGGAATTCACTACTGAAGAAATTAAGAATGCAATCTTCTCCATGGAAAGATCAAAAGCCCCCGGGCTGGATGGATTTTCAATGGCCTTTTATCAAGAATGCTGGGATTGGCTGAAAACTAATATTCTGGAAGTGTTCAATGAATTCTTTTTCAAAGGAGAGGTGCCTCGAGGGGTGAATACCACTTTTATCACTTCAATGTCGAAGAGGAGGGAGGCCAAAACCCCTAAAGACTATAGGCCAATTGGTTTGTTGGGAATATATATAAATATATTGCAAAGGTTCTCTCAGAAAGGATAAAAAAAGTACTTCCATCGATCATTACACCATTCCAAGGTGCCTTTGTGGAAGGTAGGCAGATTGTGGATCAAATTTTAGTAGCCAATGAGTGTGTTGCAGAAAAAAGGAAGGATAGAGGAAAAGGGTTGGTGTGTAAGGTGGTTCTAGAGAAAGCTTATGATATGGTTAATTGGGAAGTGCTACTTCAAATGTTAGAAAGGTTGGGCTTTGGAACCAAATGGAGGTCTTAGATTAGAGGATGTCTAAGTTCTGCCCAATATTCAATTCTTATTAATGGAGTAGCGAAGGATTTCTTTCCGGCTAAGAGAGGAATTAGGCAAGGAGACCCCTTATCCCCATTTCTCTTCACTTTAGTGGCTGAGGTGTTAAGCAGAATGGTGGTGAAAGCCAACCTCCAAGGTTTGATTAGAGGGTGGAGGATAGGTAGAAATTAAGAGGTTGTTACCCACCTTCAATTTGCAGATGACACAATCTTCTTTTGTGAGGGAGGTGACGAGGAAGGTGTGGTTAATCTAAAGCTGCTATTGGATAACTTTGTGGGGATGATAGGTTTAAGGATAAATTGGACCAAAATAGGCATTGTAGGGATTAGTCTGGAGGAAGGGGAACTTAATAGATTTGCAAAGATTTTGGGGTGTGAGATTAAAAGTTGGCCAATTAGCTACTTGGGGTTACCTTTAGGTGGGAACCCTTGGTCAGAAGGTTTTTGGAAGCTAGTCATTGAAAGATTTGCTAGGAAGCTAGCTCTATGGAGGAGGAATTACATCTCTCTTGGTCGAAGGATAACATTGATTAGAGCCACGTTGGCAAGCCTCCCTATTTACTTCCTCTCAACCTTTAGAATACTCTGTAGAGTAGCAAGGGGGTTAGAAAAATACATGAGAGATTTCCTTTGGGACCCGGGTGAGGGGAGGAAGGATCACCTGATTAATTGGGATCAAGTTAGAAAGCCCAAGGATAAAGGGGGTTTGGGAATAGGAAACATCTCAATTAGGAACTCAGCTCTGTTAAGAAAATGGTTGTGGAGATACCCATTTGAAAGAGATAGGCTGTGGCACAAAGCCATTGTGAGTATTCATGGTTTGGATGGCAATGGTTGGGATGCAAATTTTGCCCCTCATGTTTCCTCATCTTCTCCTTGGAAAGCAATTTATGAAATTTACCCAACATTCCTTAATTCCATTTGGTTTGATGTGGGCTAGGGTAATAAAATTCGTTTCTGGGAAGACCTTTGGGTGGGAGATAGTCCACTCAAAGACCTCTTCCCTGATCTATACGTGTTGTCAAATTTCAAAGGGGAAACAGTAAGCATTTTGGGTAATCCTGGCCTAAGTGGGGTCAATTTGAATCTAGGTTTCAGAGGGGCCTTAGGGAAAATGAATGTGCCTCTTTAATTCAACTACTGGATCTAATAGGACAAGTTCATTAGGACCCATCCTTGGAAGATTCTAGAATTTGGAAAGGCTCCTCAGTTGGCCTCTTCTCTCGTTCCTCTTTCTTTAATGTTCTTGTCACACCTAGCAACCCGGTTGGGGAATTCCCTGTAAAAGAAATTTGGATTAAGCCTATCCCCCCAAAAATTCAAGCCTTCTGTTTGGAAAATTTCCTTGGCAAGGTTAACGCGTGTGATATGCTGCAGAAAAGAAGGCCTTTTGCTTGCTTTTCTCCTCACATCTATTGTTATCTTGTTCCTTTGTGCATCATATTTGGGAATCTTTTTGTCTTTTCTTTGGTTATAGGTGGGTTTCCCCTCAAGATGTGGCAGGACTTTTCAGTCGAGACTTTTTGTGGCAATCAAAGAAAAGAGTGAAGGTTATGTGGAAAGCTACAAATGCAGTATTTGTTGGGTGATATGGGAAGAAAGGAATAACAGAATATTCTTGGATAAGAGTAGAACAATGGAGGAGGTACTTGACACAATCAAAGGTAAAGTAGCTCATTGGGTAAGATCTTTGCATATTTTCCAAGATTTCTCAGTCACAGAAATTATAAGATCCTGGACAGAAGTTGCACAATCTTTAAGAGTGAAAGAGAGAGTAAGGATGGAATGGAAACCTCCAGATGGTAACAGAATTAAACTGAATTTTGATGGAAGCTCATTTGGAAATATGGGATTGTCATGCATCGGGGGAGTAATCAGAAATTCTGAAAGGAGAATATTAGCACTATTCTCTAGACCTATCGGCATGGGCAACTCTCTAAAAGCTGAGGTAGTGGCATTGCTATGAGGATTGAAGATAGCCAAGCAACTAGGAATGAGGCATATTGAGGTTGAAGGGGATTCCAAGGTGATCATCTCTTGGGGTAAAAACAATAGAATTACTCTGTGGACTTTCAAACAAGTGATAAGGGAAGTGGAAAAGGTTGCAAGGGAGGTAGAGGCAGAATTCAAATGGGTTAGAAGGAGTGCAAATGGGCTAGCTGATTATCTTGCTAAACAAGGGGCTTTGAGGCAACATTTGTTTTGGGCTGCAATGTAAAAATGGACAGAAATATGTAGTAGTGTGGGATTTCTAGCCCCATACACAAAGTTGTAAAACTTTTTAACTTTAATTTCAAATAAAATTTTCCTTCAGTGATAAAAAAAAGGTGTAAAAATTCCTGTTCAGGTTGGACTTAGTTGTTTTGTTGCTAACTTATTTCTATATTTGGTTTTCTATATTGGAAGCTCACAGATCAAATTCAGTTTTTTTAATAATTTTTTTTAATTTTTAATATATAGGTCTACTTTCCATTTTGTGCACCAGTGTAAACTTTAGGATATGCTTTATTCTTCTTTGTTACTGAGAATCATTCTTACATACTGATTCATTATACTCTATTTATGTAACGTAGCTGTTTTTTTTTATGTACAGATGGTGGTATATCTCATTCCTCTTTTGGATGATAAATTTCCTCTCATACGTAGCATCACATGTTGGACACTCTCTCGATATAGTAAATTTGTTGTTCAGGTATGGATGAAACTATTTTTTGATGATCTGCCAGTTCTAATGGTTATTTCTTCATTGGTGAAGTATGGCAGTCAATATTAATATATGAAAACATATGAAAGGGCAAAGGCCCTCTAGAGCTGAACCCCCTACCCCCCTGCCTGGAAAAAAGAGGGAAAGAAAAATTAAAATATTTTACAGAAATGCAAAAAATTTGAACTTTCAAGATCCACTGAGATTGATGCACAGAAATAGTCTGTTTTCTCTACTTTCCCGAAGATGCGCCACTCAATTCACATAATCTGTGTTCAATCTTATGTTTCTCTCCTTCTAGAGGCTCTAACTGATGGCAACTGGAATCATATTCCAGATAACATTACCCTGAATCCCTGATGTAACCTATCATTGGACAAGAGTTTTTCAGAACAGCCATTGAGCCCAGGACAACCTACTGTTTTCTAAAATCTAAAAGTCAACAAAATGGCTCCATACTTGTAGTTATAAATGAGCAAGGGTTCAAACAGAAAACGTATCTTATCTATCACAAAAAAAAGCATAAAAGATATCTCTTGATAGATCATAATGGTGGGATAGGATTTTTATGATGAACTCAAATAGTTGTTAACTTGTGATTAAAGAATCCCTCTGGAAATCTCTTTTTGCAATTTGCAAGTAATGACTTAAGGGTTCAAAGAAGGAGGTGGTGGAGAAGAAATGTACCGAGTTCCAAGTTACAGTAGGGGCAGTGACTCAATTGATGGAGGTATCCGAGGAAAATCTAAAGCCAATTGCTGGGTTTGAGGAGAAGGAAAAGGAGGGTGGAGTTGCTAAAGAAAAAGAAGTCCAAGGAGGTTTTATCAGACAGCAAGGAAGTAAAGGGATGAATGCTGGAGATTGAGAACCTGGCTGATAGAGTTGTTAGAACTGGAAAGAGTTTAGGTTTGTTTTTGGGGGTGAAGAGGAGTTTGCCAGGAAAGCTAGGGAAGAGAGTCTGAAGAAGATCACAATAGGGGAAGGAGGAGAGATGCGGCATGAGGATGGAGATGGGAAGGAAGAATTGTTTGAAGGAGACAATATTGATTTTGGGGGAGAAGCATGGGGCTACATGCATCTGTTTGTGTGTTTTGTGGAGGTTTAATCATTGTTTTCCTTTGAGATCTCTGTAGTATTTACCCTTTCTTTCTTTTATGCTGATGTTTCTTTGATGTATTGGATTTTGATAATCTGGGTGCTGTCTCATCACCCTCTGGTGATTGCATGAAGATTCTCTTTTTTATTTAATGAGTACTTTTCTTTTTATTCTTCAAAAAAAGTAATTACTACTAGAGTTATCTCTATCTCCAACCTTCAAATATCCTACTAAATGTTTTAGCCATGACTATCCAATGAACATCCATCAAACTGTAGTATGGTGGAGCCAAGGTTGGGAAGTCCCAAGTCTATGTAGGAGTATGTTGCAAGACTAAGAGGATAACATAAATGACTGGCCTCTTATTATATCATGAGTGTTTAAATACTTGAATTCGTCAGTTGTGCATAACCAATGTTCTACCAGATGATAATGAGGTCTATCAAAGTTTCCTGCACCCTTCTTTTGTTGTAAGAAAGTTGAAAAATTTAGCATTTATTCTTTTCAAATCAACCATATGTTCGCTGTTCTGAGGCATCTCTGCATGTTTTATCCTTTGTCACCCTGGAGGGAAACCATGAAGGATTGGGATCTCCTGAGGGGGCATCCATTTCATCCTGGGTAGTGCAAAAATGAATGTTGCATGTATCTTTGGTGAAAATGGTGGGATAACCAACAACTCAAGGAACTGTATCCATCCTTGTACATGGTGGCTAGCGAGGAACACTTGTAGCTGGATGATTTGTGTACAGAATGTACCTGATTGCAGAAAAACACATCAAAAAAGCAAAGAGGAGAGAAATGAAGGTGTGCAGCCTAAGGTTGAGAAGAAAACCTAGCTGCCAATTGAGTCAAGAGAATAGTCTCTCAATTGGACAGTAGGTATTTATATTAACCTGATATAGAGTGAGGTAATTTACACTAATAACCCTGTTTAATGAAAATTACATGATGAGACTAAACTATCCTCACTCAAGTTATAATAAACAAGTGACTCAAATAACCCTGTCCCTTACAACTGAGACACAAGAAATAAAACTAAGAAGAAAGGATAAAGGGAGCAAAGCAAGATCCAAACAGAATAAGAAGCTACCGGCCACTCCATTAACACTTTGAAAACTAAGGGCATTATCACCTTTTTTTTGATCAATAACAGAAAACTTTATTGGATTCAGTTAAGAACAAGTTACTAAAAAGCGGAGGGAGGTAAACTATCTCAACTCCCCCAAAACAAAGAAAAGAAAAAAGTACAGAGTTAGAAATAAGCCCAAAACAAAGAATCCCTATTCACCCGTTGCTTAGCTAGCCCATCAGCGAAGGAATTTGCAGTTCTTTTCACCCAGCTGTACTTTATCTCAACATTCCTTTAACCAATTTACCACTACCTCCGAATCACCTTTAATAATCAGTCTCCTAATATTCAGTTCTGTTGTCCTCTGAATCCCTTCCAAGGCTGTTAAAATCTCAGCCCTAAGGGAGTTACCCCACCAATCGGGCCAGAGAAAAGGGCTAAGGCATTCCCTTTCTCATTTCTGAAAATTCCCCCAATAGTTAACAGCCCTGGATTCTCAATGCTACTACCATCAAAATTCAGCTTTATATAACCAGCAGAAGGGGAAATCCGAGAAGGATTTATGACCCATTTAACCTGGGCAGAACTTGCTATTTCTTTCTATCTCAACAAATCATCCACAGTAAAGTCTGGAAACAGGTCCAGGGATTTCAACCAATGTGCTACCCTTATGTGGATCAACTCTGTTAAGTTCCCAGCATTCTTCTCCTTATCTAAAAATAATCTGGAGTTTCTTTCTTCCCACAAAGACCAACACACAGCTGCCCTTATACTCCTCCACATTATCCTTCCTCTTTTCACTGGCCAGCTGAAGAAAGATGGAAAGAACAACCTCTGTACATTCAAAGGAGGGTTCCAACTGCACCCAAAAAGGGATAAAGCCCAATTCGAAATAGCTTTTGCATAATGGCAAGATAATAATAAGTGGTACCCATTCTCCCCATCTGCCTTGCAAAGAATACACCTGTGCAGGGATAAACAAGTCTTGGGTCTTTTTTTTTTTTTTTCTAAACAAGATCACAAGTGTTGATTCTTTCTAGGAAGATTCCCAACAAAAACTCCCAACATGAGGAGGGATAGGTTTGCACCATATCTCTTTAACAGGGAAAGACATGCTGAGGGAGTTAGGTTTTAAAGAAAGAAGCACAAGAGTAAGAGCCCGACGGGGAGGGGGTCCAAATTCTACAATCTTCCTTTTGGGGGTCCAGGAAAACTTTTTCAAGCAATGCCAAAAGGGACATAGTGTTTTCTAACTCTGTATCCCTAACCACCTAGCTCAAGTTCAGATTCCACTCATAACCAGAGGTTGCATCTGAGGGGACTAAAAAAAGATGAAATGGGCATATTATTTAGATCAGAGAGAGCATGCAAAGAGGGGAACTGGATCATCAAAGGGGAGTCCCCTACCCAAGTTTGTTCCTAGAATTTGATAAGGTTGGCTGAGTTCAAGTCATACCTGGTCCACTGGGAGAAAATTAGAAGAAGGTTATGGATGGCTTTCCAAGGAGATGTGCTTGTAGTCCTTGCCATGATTCCAGTATCCCAGCCATTGTCCTCCATCCCATGAATGCTAGCCATTATCTTTGCCCACAATTTATCTCTTTCTAAAGAAAATCTCCATGACCACTTCCCTAATAATGCCAAATTCCTTTTCTTGATATTCCCAATCCCTAATCCTCCTTGTTTCTTGCTTCTTGTTACCGCCTCCCATCCCACTCTATAGTCCCTCCTTTCCTCTCCTAGCTCCCATAGAAAATCCCTCATCAACTTTTCCAACCTATTAGCTACCTGAGAGGGGATTTGAACCACATATTATGAAGAAAATCAAATGACTTGGAAATTGATTCCATCAAAGAGATTCCAGCAAAAAATATTGATAAAAAAATCGCAATTAGAAACCAATTCAGAATCAATATCCATCTTATTGTTTCTAACTCTTAACATAGGATCATAAGAGCAATATCCCTTTTGATTTTGTGCACAACTTAGGAAAATACAATTACTGTTTTTAAGATTTAATTTAGAGTGATGAAAACCATGAACATGAGCAAAATAGTACAGATCTGCTACCCACAAGATGCTATCCATAGGGCTTCCAAAATGATCTATGGCTTCATATCTCAAATATATGCTGTCTGAAAAGTAGACAGTATGAAAATGCTTCAGATATGCAGTTGTAGATCATGTTAGAAGCTGTGTAGCAGATCCAGTCTTGAGGAAAAATGTGCGCTCTAAAACTCTCAAACTCAAGGGAATAGAAAACAACTTGCTCTTGGGATCTTGCTGAAGTTCAAAACACGAGACAACATTCTTAACTATTATCAATCTCATTTTTCTTAGCATAACAATAGGTACTCTGATATATAATGTCATGTTCAAGTAAGCATGGTTCTAGGGACTTCTCAAAATATTCCTTGGCATAATCAGATTTGAAAAATTTTAATTCTGAAACTTAATGAGTGATGTCTGATGGAAATGATGAGCCAATGTACATTCATCAAATTAATAAAATTAATCTTTCTTCTGATCAAATCATAAAAATATGTACATTTATAAAAACAAAATGATGAGTCAATGTAGGAACCTCATTACGATATAACTGGGAAAATCTAGAAAAGTCATCCCCAAACAGTAAGAAATATCTATACCTTCTCATGGTGGGGATATGCCCTCAGAATTAATAGGCACAATTTGAAAGGAAGTCACTTTTTCATTACTTGATAAAAAACTGGTTTTAAAATGTTTAGCAACGTTAGAACCTTTACACTTCAAATTGTAAGGATATATTTCCATACAATATCATACTAAAGGTGTAGTCTAACTAGAAATTCAAACACCTTGTTTCCACTTCACCAATTTTCTATGGGTTAGCAACATCCTTGGGATTTTCCCATTCAACTGCTTCTAGGTGATCTATTTATCGCCATAGAGGACTTCAACGTAGAAAACTAAGCAGATAATATTTTCTCCATTGCTCTTCAAATTATTAATTTTGAAACTATTAAGCTTTGGCTACATCTAGTGCTTGATAATAGGTTTCTAAGACATTATCCCAAATCTCCTTTCCTTATTTCATTCATAAATAATTTTCACTAATGTGGGGAAGCATGGAATTGTGCAGTTAGGTCATTATCTTGTAGTTTTTTTAACCCATTTACCATGTGAGGGATTTGTAGGATCTGGCTCACTCATTGTTCTAGTCAAATAGCCAATTTTACCTTTCCAATCAATAACTAGGGGTGAGTAAATGGTTTATTCGGTTAAAAACCGAACCAAATAAATTAAAATTTTAAGTGGAAAACCGAACCGAACCGAAATATTAAAAAACCGAAATAACCGGAACTGAAATTTTTGGTTATTTTGGTTAAAACCGAATTTCAAAACTATATGTATTTTAATATATATTATAGATAGTAAATATGTATTATATATTAAAAAATATATTATACAATGTATGTAATAAATTATATATTTTAATATATAATATATTTTATACATATTATATATGTATTATATGTTATATATGATTTAGATAATAAAGTTCAGTTAATTCGGTTAACTGAATTTCTAAACCTGAAAACCGAAATAACCGAATCGAAAAACCAAAACCGAATTTTTGGTTTTAACTGAATAATGCTCATCCTTATCAATAACTAACTATACATGCAAACTGCATCCATTCAAAATAATTTTTGCCATTGAGTTTCACAGTGTTTATTTGTGTGTTGGGGCTCTTGCAAACACCACTTGTAACCACCCTTGGCTCAATGTCTGCTTTGAAATTGCCCCCAATTCATAACTCCATAGAAAACACAAAGCCTTCATGATCAGGACAAAAAATAATTCCTAAGAGCTTCTCACTGGTAGAAAAGGGTGATTGGCTGGGTGCTTACTCTGGCTGCCCAACTTAAAGAAATCAGAAAATAAAGGTAAGAGCTGAAAACATGGAAAACATAAATAGTAAACAGATTTTTTTTTTGATAAATATAAATAGTAAACAGTTTTTTTTTTTTGATAAATAGAAATAGTAAACAGATTGTTAATGTATGCAATTATTATTATTTTTTCCTTTTTCCGGTCCTAGCAAGTAAATCATCTATTGAATATGAAATGGTATACCGTACACCCTAAACGAAAGTGGACCTTATGTTTTGCTGGATTTGTATTTGTCGATTGAATTGGAATGACCTGTTAATACAATTGATGCCAGTTCTGTGGGGGTTTTGAATGTGAAAGTAGGCCCGTTTGGAGACCCTCACAGAGCGATAGGTGGATAGGTGACAACATACAATAGAATGATTTTATTGCGTGTGTGTTGAAGCAGCTGCATTTATGTTCTTCTCATGTATCTCCTGATTTTTGATTTTGTTTCTTTTGTCCTGTGCTTGGTTGTTTTTGAAATTTAGAGGTAGGGGTTGGTTTTCTGGAGGTATAGTCTTGTTTCTCTTTTCTCAGGTGACTTCTGGGTGCCTTCCTTTGTACTCTTCTTGTTTTTTTTTTTTAATATTTTTCTTCTTTTATTACCCAAACAGTGTTATCTCCTAGTTTCTTTCCTCTAGGCATTTGGCTAGGGTTACATATTGCTTATAAGATTCTAAATGACTTAATTTTTGGGATCATTTTTTACTTATATTTTCTAGGAACTATGTCTGTTAATATTTCAGTTTTGGTGGGTTTACCTCTGTTTTTTGGATATCTATACATAGGTGTTGTATCATTCAAATGCTTCAAATTATAGTATATATTCATCATTCAACATCTTGTCCAGCTATGCCCTTGTCATATTTGGGTAACATATGTTGGAGTAGAGTTAGAATCCATCAGATGGATGGCTGAACCATACTAGATGTCTTGCTGAAATTTCAAAAATTTTCTAACCTTTTTGGGAACCGATTTCCCGGTAAAGTTGAAATTTGAAAATTCAGGATCGTTCTTGCATTGAACCGGGCCAGATTTGAAACCAAAGAAAAGGGAGATTATACCTGATATAGAGACCACAAGTTGCAGCTCCTAAGGTGGTAGTTCATGCCCAATATCAGTCCTAAAACCGACCTCTAACTAAAGATGGCGTAGTGTATAGAGAACTGATTCAGCAACACTTGATTTTAGCAAATCTGCTATCCAATTTGCTTGGATCGAGTAGGGTAATTGAGCCTGCTATTCTTCTATGATTTTCTTGCAAAAACAAAGAAGAAAACTGATCTAAATCAGTTCTTGAAAGGCTAGGTCGTTGTAGGGTTTCTTGGGAGACAAAAGAGAGAAGAAGAGAGAACAAGAGAGAGAGGTTGTCTAGTCTTGTTCGCCCTCTTTTCCTTTTATCTCTTAATGGATTACATTCCTAATCTAATTAGGAGATTATCCAGATCTGAATTGGATCTGGACTCTTTTAACAATTAAACATTATCCTCTTGAGAGGATAAGTGCTCCATACCCAATACCAAACCTAGATTTGACCCAAATCACATGACAACTTACAACTTAATTAATCTAATTAATATTAGGCCTTTGTCCCATTTTCTTCAAAGGCTCACGACCCTAGGTGTTGCATGGTCACTTTAGGCCTAATACTATATGGCGTGGGGCCCCATAAAGGTCTCACTCAAGTCTATAAGGGTCTAGCCCCACCTCTGAAAGAGGCTAGGCCAAATTCACTGTTCAGAGTAGTGAACCCTTGAGGCAATCAGCATGGTTTCAGTCTGGGCCCAACATTTACACCTAAATGATCCATGGATTTAGCCACCCTATGAAGAGTGAAGACCTAAGGGTATTGGACTTAAAGTGAGATAAAGCCCATCAGGTAATCAGCCCTGTAATGGTCACTTACACTTAACCTCTCAGCCCATAGTGACCAAAACACTGCCCGGTAGGGAAGGACCTCTCCCCTAGCTGCAAGGTGCAGTATCACACTCTTTGCTCAAATGGATCTCGAGATTAAAACCTTTTGCAAACCTTTTTCATAAAATAGTAGTATATATAATGTATAAATACATTTTGCAAAACTAGATTTCAAATACAATTGAAATCCACTGTCTTCAATTTAGGTTTCCATTAGAGAGTGTAAACCCTGATATTCACTTTGTTTGACAAAGGGGCCAATCCTATCACTATGAGCACCCCCTAAGGTGATTTCCCAATTTGCCCCAACATGCTAGGTATTTCACCCTTGATGGATCTCACTGATTGGCACATCAAAGACAGCCCAATCCAACACGTAGTGAGTACCATAATCAAGTTTGGGGTTATGTGTAACTTTTCAGTTTTGCCCATCTATCTCCAAGGTTTAGGGAATAACCGAAAATCAGTCCGAGTTCAGTGTTTCTTCCAAACACACACTTTGGGGTCTAACCCTATTAGCTTTGACAAGCTACTACAATTGTTTGGTAGCGCATTACTGTCAGCCTTGTCAGGATAAACTCCCAAAGTCTATCCAACGGTTAGAACATTCTAAAGTAACACGAGTCTCATAAGTGTCCAGTTTAAGGGGTAAACATACCAATATCAACATGAAACAATAATGTACTTTATTCATTTACAAATAAATGTTTATGTACATTAGCCTGATTAGAGCTAAGGGCATACATTGTCTAATAAAATAGGTGTTTACATCACTAATTACTTCGAAAATAATAAAGTGGCCCAGGATTTAAATTTTTGTAGGTTGGATAATTTGATTATGGATTGCCTCATATCCATATTTTATTGATAACCCATGGTTGGGGCTTTCATTATTTTGATTCTATTGTTTGTCATTTTTTTGCAGAAGTCCTATTTTCTTATTTTCATTTTGATAAGTTATTCTTGTGAGAGTATATTCCTCTATTGCTTTCGAAACATACTTTCTGATATGTTTGCTATGGATTTCTCTATGAAGGGTGTGATGTGAAATTGTTTGTATCTAGTCACATAAGATAAGTTGATGGTTGCAATTTATACTTAATCAGTGATTCAATAATCTGATTTTCATATCTTGTATTTTAATGCAAGTTGCTGCAATATATGGTTTGAGTACATATCTTGAATTCTTCTTTTAAATCAAATTTAATGCCCAGTGTGAGCTGTTCTTTTTCTTTTCTTGTACTTTTTTCTTGTTTGGCCTCTATTTTTTGGTGCTATAAATTTTGAATTTTATTTAGCTATTCCTTTTTCTTTGTGCCAAATTCAGGGTATTGGCCATCAAAAAGGCCATGAACAATTTGAGAAAGTTCTTATGGGTCTTCTGCGAAGAGTATTAGACACTAATAAGCGGGTCCAAGAAGCTGCTTGTTCAGCGTTTGCTACACTTGAAGAGGTTCCTTATCTAATTAGTGTTGAAAAATAAATTTATTATTGTATAAAGTTTTATAGAACTAAAGATATTATTTAATAATAAGCAGGAGGCTGCCGAAGAGTTAGTACCACGCTTGGAGGTTATTCTGCAGCACCTCTTGTGTGCTTTTGGAAAATATCAGGTCTTTCTTTTTTCTTGTTTTTTCTTTTCTTTTTGCATGTATGTTCTACATTTCATATGTAGGTTCTGGTCGACCAACTATAAAAGCATTTGCTAAATGTGAAGTCAATTACAATCTGCTTGTTATTCTTAGAAGTCGTACTTCTTTTTTTCTCATTTTTATTTTGTTAAACTATTGTTTAGAAACGGAACCTTCGGATGGTATATGATGCTATTGGTACATTGGCAGATGCTGTTGGAGGGGAACTCAATCAGGTATCGTTTCTCTCTCTCTCTCTCTCATGCAAGATGGTGATTATAACTTTCGTGTTTATTTTTATTTCTTTTTGTTTTTTAGCCCCTTCAAGATGGGTATTGTGCGGTTGTGTCAAAGTTTAATGGTCAAAAGTTTAATTTATGTGATGCTTACAATCAGATGATTCTTGCTTGCTGACTCTCTGACGATTAATACAGCCAAGGTATCTTGATATTTTGATGCCTCCATTAATCTCGAAGTGGCAGCAACTTTCAAATTCGGACAAAGATCTTTTTCCATTGCTTGAGTGCTTTACATCCATTGCACAGGTATTTCTTTCTTTCTTTTTTTTTTTCTAATTTCATCATATTTTTTGGCTTAACCTATGCAACTCATGGTACCGGTAGATAATTTCATCATATTTTATCATGTTCTGTTCTGATATCTATCTGATGATTTCGATTCTAGTCCAGGTAAGATCAAATCTCTAGTGTGCTGACAACTTGACACAATGTTGAAGGCATATCTTTGCATATCCACCAAAACTGAATTATCTTGCTCATGTGTGGTTTGGTGTCACTAGAATTTGGTGTTCTTTGGGTACAAATATTTATAGGTTGTAGACTTTTATTTTTTGATCAATAACGCTTTTATTAAATCATCATTAGAAGATCTACAAGAGGAAGACAAACACACTCATCTTCCAAGAGCAACAAAGAACCTCAAAACACTAAAGTTACAGCTTAGCCCAAAACAGTGAATCCCTTTCAGCCCCTTGTTTAGCTAAACCGTCAGCTAGGGAATTAGCCGATCTTTTAACCCAACATGTCTTAACTTCCATCTCCTGCACCAGCCACTTGAATTTCCTCCTCTCATTGTTGTACTTCCATAAGCCATTGTGATCTTTAATCAGCCACCCTATCACCACCTCTGAATCCCCTTCAATTATGAGTTTCCTGATGTTCAACTCCTTAGCTTTTCGGACTCCTTCCATAACTGCAAAGATCTCAGCTCTAAGGGAGTCACCTACTCCAATTGGGCCTGAGAACATGGCAGAAATGACCCCATTTTCATCCCTAAAAACACCCCCAATCCCCAATTGTCCCGGATTTCCCCTACTACACCCATCAAAGTTTAATTTCAAGAATCCACTAGGTGGGGGGGTCCAAGCCACACTCATTACTGACTTGATCTGTGTGCAATTTGCAATTTCACCTCACTTCCTCAACATGTCATTCATAGTGTAATCTGTGAATAGCTCCAAAGATTTCAGCCACTGTACTGCCTAATATGTATGATAGCTCTCATATTTGCTGCTGCTCTCTCAGCTTCTGAGAATATCCTGGAGTTTCTTGCTTCCCAAAGTGTCCAACATACTGCAGCCCTTAGTCCTCTCCACATAGTCCTTCCCCTTTTTATGCCACCTGAATAAAGAAGGGGAAAAAAAGGCCCTGCAAATCTGATGGAGGATTCCAACTACATCCAAATAGGGAGAAAGACCAATCCCAAATTGACCTCGCAAAATGGCAAGACACCACTAGGTGAAAACCAGTCTCCCCATCCGCTTTACAAAGAACACACCACTGAGGTGACAAGCAAGTATTGAGTCTCTTCTTTTGGAGTAGATACCAGTGTTGATTGTTTCCAGATAGGCTTCCCAACAAAAACTACCACCCTAGGAGGTATTGCTCTGCACCAAACCTCATCAATAGGGAAAGGGGGGAAAGTAGGACTGGTGGATTGACTTAAGACTTTGAAGAAAGAAGCACAAGAAAATATGCCATTGGGGGTAGGTGTCCAAATTCTAGAATCTGCCCTAGTGGGGTCTATGACAGTGTTATCAAGAATTGCAATAAGGCTCGAAATACTGTCGAAGTCTGAGTCCCTCAAATCCCTTCTTAAACCCAAGTTCCACCCAATCCCAGAAGTGGAAGAGGACGGGGTGGTGAAAGACGAGATTTGCTCATTTTTCAAATCAGAAAGAACAAACAAAGAAGGAAACTGATCCTTTAGAAGGGCACTCCCCACCTAGGTTTGTTCCCAAAATTTTATGGAGTTATCGGAATTCAAATCATACCTGATATTAGGGGAGAAAATTGGTAGCAGGTCATGAATGGCTTTCCAAGGAGAATTGCTTGTGGTCCTAGCTCTGATTCCAACGTCCCATCCATTGTGCTCCATCCCATGTATACTTGCCACTATTCTAGCCCATAGCTTCTCCTTCTCCAAAGGGAACCTCCACAACCACTTTGCCAACAGAGTCATATTCCTTCTCCTTATACTCCCAAGCCCCAAACCACCACAAGTCTTACTCCTACACACTATCTCCCAACTAACTCTATGATCCCTCTTCTCCTCTCCCAGCTCCCACAGGAAATCTCTCATTAGCTTCTTCAATCTGTTAGCAAACTGTGATTTTAAACACCGACAGGAAAAAGATGGGTAAGTTAGCAAGCGTGGCCTTAATTAGTGTAATTCTCCCACTAAGAGAGAGGTGGTTCTTTTTCTAGGATACCAATCTTTTTTCAAACTTTTCCACCACTGGGTTCCAAAAGCTCTCTCTCATGGGATTATCACCTAATGACAACCCTAAGTAATTCAAAAGCCACCCCGAGACTGCACACCCCAACACTTCAACACTCTCCCTGATCTCTCCCTCCTCCAAATTCACCCCCACTACACAGCTTTTCCCAAGGTTTACCTTCAAGTTGGATATTTGCTCAAACTGTTGTATCACCGACTTCAAGTTCCTGATAAAGCTCACATTACTGCCTTCACAAAACATAATCATGTCATCAACAAACTGTAAGTGAGTGAGGGGGGTTTCTACCCTCCCAACTCTCCAGCCTCTAATGAGCCCTCTAGAATCTGCTCTGTGAATCAATTTCCCCAAAACCTCCGCAATTAGAATGAACAAGAAAGGAGAAAGGGGGTCTCCTTGTCTTATACCCCTACTGGCTGGGAAGAAATCTACCACTGTCCCATTCACTAGCACTGAATAATGACAATTCGGGACACAACCCATGATCCACTTACACCATCTAGCCCCAAACCCAAATTTAGTCAAAACTTTCCTTAAGAAATCCCAGTCCACCAAGTCATAAGCCTTTTCCAAGTCCAACTTACAGACCACTCCCTTCTTCTTATCCCTCTTAAAGTTCTCCACACTCTCATTAGCAATTAAAATCTGATCAGTAATTTGTCTTCCACTCACAAAAGCTCATTGATAGTGTGCAATGATATCTGGCAATACCTTCTTCAGCCTCAAAGGCAACACTTTTGCAATGATCTTATACAAGCTATTAACCAAGCTAATTGGCCTAAAATCCTTCGGGTGGGATGCATCTTTCTTTTTTGGAATTAAGGCTATAAATGTAGAGTTCACACTCGGATTGACAATTCCTCTCCTGAAAAACTCCTCAAACACCCGCAAAAGATCATCTTTCAAGATATCCCAACAGTCCTGATGAAAAGCCATTGTGAACCCATCCGGCCCTAGAGATTTTGTTCTATCCCTAGAAAACACAGCCTCCTTGATCTCTTCTAAATTAAAGCTTCTTTCCAACCTTCTCCTGTTCTCCACTCGTACATCTGGCCAATCCAATCCTTCTACCCACACCCTTCTACTCACGGGTCTTCTTAGAATAGATTTGAAGTGCTCCACACAGGCCCCGACAATCTCCTCTTGTTGTACTAACTCAACTCCATCTACTACCAATTTGGAGATAAAGTTCTTCCTTCTCCTGCCATCTGCTAAAGAGTGGAAATACCTAGTGTTTCTGTGTCCCATTTGCAACCATTTACACCGAGATTTTTGCCTCCAGCTAATTTCCTCCTTGTGCAGGCAGTCCTCTAACCGTCTTTTCAAATCTCTCCTGAGATCATTGTCTTCCTCTCCAAATTCTCCCCTTTCTTCTTTAGAGTCAAGGCTTTCAATCTTATCCATCAGATCTCCTTTCTTTCTTCTATCCTCCCAAACTCCACTAAATTCCACTCATTGATTTTTGCTTTCAAGAATTGTAGTTTCTTATGGAATCTCATCCCCTCCCATTCCACCAGTGAGTTACACTCATACCACCACTCCTTCACTTTGTTAGTAAACCCTAGATGAAGTAACCACATATTTTCAAATCTAAAGGGGGTAAGGCCTCTACACCTTCTTTCCTCCTTACATAACACTATGGGCTAGTGATCCGAGTCACCCTTGGGAGAGCTCTAGAAGCCAAGGTTCCCCAGCGTTCTTCCCAATCCAAAGAGAACATGAATCTATCCAGCTTAGAGCAAATGGGTCTAGATTGGAGATTTGACCATGTAAATGTCTTATGGGCTAGGGGAATATCTTTAAGCTCAAAGGCATCCACAAAACTGTTAAACTTCCTCATGCTTTTTGTCCCCCTCTGATTAACCTTATTGGATTCCTCCAAGAATCTGATCACATTGAAATCCCCACCCATGCACCAGGGTCCATCCCACAACCCTCTAACATCAGCCAATTCCTCCCACAACTCCTTTCTCTCTCTGTAGTCATTCGGTCTGTAAACATTTGTGCGCACCCACATATAATCATCCTCTCGCTGCTTAAACTTCATTGAAACCGAGTACTTTCCAATCAACTCCTCCAAACCTTCAACTACATCCCTCTTCCACATTGTTACAATCCCCCCGGAAGCACCCCACGAGGGAGCAACCACCCAGCTAATCCCCCTAGCTTTCCATACACTCCTTGCCCATTTGTTATTAAACTCCATTCTCTTAGACTCTTGCAACAACACAATGTCTGGGTCATACCGTCTTATTACTTCTTTTATTGTCGCTCTCTTCCTTGCACTCCCAATTCCCCTCACATTCCAACTAAGAATCTTCATTCTACTTCTTTTTTAAACCCCTTGCCACCTACCCACTACTTTCCCCCTTTCCTTCTATCTCCTTTTACCCTGAGCTTCTTGTCTCCTTCTACATCTTTCTTCAATCTCTCTATTTCACTCAATCTCCTCTTCTTTGTTCTGATCTCCTTCTTCCTCTTCTGTAAGCTTTCTTTCAACACATTCAAATCTTCCAACCTACAACCCAACTTCCCTACAAATTCTGCTATCATGTCTTCTCTCACCGAGTCCTCCACCCCTACCCTTCCTACAGAATCCCCTCCATCTCTGTCCACCTGCCCTTTCTTCCTCTCCTTTGGTCCCACCTCTGTTCTTTCCTCTCCATCCATCCTCCCTCTCCTGTTACCTCCCTCCTTCCCTGTTCTCTCCCCGTAATCCTCTCCATCTCTACCCTCATTCCTTTCCTCCTCTTCACTAACCCCTCCCCTCTTCCTTCCTCCCCTTCCCTCCTCCAGATCAACTTTCCTTCCACTTCCTTAAACACTCTTTCAATGATTTCCCACACTTTTTCACTCCTATACCTTCCTTCCCGCACCTTCCCACTTTCCTTCCTTCCCCTCTCCCCCTCCTCAGAGAGCCTGCCTACTAGCTCGGCTGCATATTAATGGGTTACAATACATGGAACAGAAACGGAATTTGGAACCAAAGACACAGGAGACACATTAGTAGCACAAACCGAAATCACTTGGTCACCTGGGACTGATGGACAAGCTAGAAAAGGACTGTTCCTGGCCTCCCTCTCTTGTTCCAGAGGTTGGTAAACATCTATCTCCCTGAGTTGGTTGGGAAGTACTTCTGTCCTTTGGTCATCTTGGTGATCTTTCCACTCTACCCCTGGTTCATCCTAGATGGTGTGTTCCTGCTCTGCTTCCAGTTCTCCCGGTTTGCCCCTTCTGATAATCCTTGCACACTCTGTAGTCTTGGGAATGAGATAAACCGATTGCAATATTCACCCTTAAATAAGCTTGCAATATTCCACCCATCCATGTCACCTCCAGCACAACTACCTTCGTCATTTACACTGCCCACACTAGTACCATCAACAGAAAAGTCCTCCGATTCTTCATCTCCTTCACTACACTACACCCAACCTTCATCCTTCTCTTCCCTCTCTTAAGTTCTTTTCTTAGCGTATCTTGGATTCGGCCTCTCTGAGGAGCGTCCCAGGGGGCTAAGCTCCTCCAGACTTCGTTGGGAATCCCACTGCAAATCCAGCTTCTTCTCCATTTTCCGCTGCTGCGCGCATTCCCCCCCTTTCTCGCGAATTGGGACGCTGATAGACCATTAACATCATCTATCAGCGACCCAATAAGAGTCCCTATACCCCGAACCACGTGACATTTTAAGTTATCACGTGGGTCCTTCAAGTGGAGCCTCCTTTCGGTGTTACACCCACACGACCCACCCGCATGACCTTTTAAGTTGTCACGTGGCCCTTCCAACGCTGTGCCGGCTCAACCTTCACCCCGCCCGACCCACCTGCCACCTTCAACGGCTCAGACCAAGCCTTTCGGCTCCCCAACCCATCCTGCCTCCTAGTCACATCAGCATAAGAAGAAGAGCCCGCCATTAATTTGTTTAATTCAAACCCATTTGAATTAGTTTCCTTAATTAGGTTGCTTGTCGTTTGGTTTTCCCCAACCGGCTCAGTAATCCCAAAAATATCTTTCATCTGCTCCACCTTTTCATCTCCCAACCTCTGCCCTCCACGTGTCCACCACCCAGCCAGCTCATCATCTTCTACCTTAGGAGCACCTTCCCACCACGACCGTTCAACTTCGGAAGCCACTCACACCTTGTACCAGGCTTCATCCGAACAGATTTCAAAGAACCTCGGCAGGTTATCATGCCTTGCACCAGCTACCTGTAACTCCACGGCACCCAGATTTCGTTTATCAGCATTCACCAAGATGCCTCCCAGACTTTGCACGATGTGCTCAAGAACAGAGTCTCGCCATAGGTGAAATGGAAGGCCTACAAACTTCAGCCGGAAACTCCCATCTTGGACTTCGACTTCATTGCAGATTGGGCTCCAGTTCTGAACCTATCAGACCTCCATCCACCACAACTGCTTTAAAACTTCGTCTCTGCAAAAGGGAACAGCATAGCTTCACTCCCAATACCTATCTCCCCTGCAACTGTACTCAGAACCCTCCTCTAATCTGTCACTCCTTTATCAGCCACTAGCACCCTTCTTTTCTTCCACTCAACCTTCCCTGCTCCTACCAATAATCTTCGATGAATAGAAGCGCAAGAAACCACCATTTCAGTCGGAAGGCCTTGCACTTCTACACTCCCAGAGGAACTAATCGAAACTGCCCCCTCCTGAACTTTTTGACCCTGGTCTTTGGATTTTTGACCAGTTCTCTTCACTCCATCCACTCTCTTAACTTCCAAGGCTACAAGGAAAGACTGTAGCACCTTCAAAAAATCCATCCACCCTTTCCATAATCTCCCTTCCGGCACACATAGCATTTGCTTTCCATTTGTTCCAAAGAACTCCACCACAGAGATAAACCATCCCTTTCTGTTTCTTTTCAATTCTGTTACATATTTCTTACCTAGAACTGACATTGAGTTTTTCCAGCCATTCACCTTACCAGAGTTGATAGCCCCATCTATGAAACCTTTCATCCAGACAATGACCTCCTTTGACACCAACACAGTCGCCCTGTTATTCTCTCTGATTTTCATTGCGTCCTCACCTTTGATCCTTCCCTCTTCGAACTTGAAAGTCTTGGCTTTGATCTCCACCTCAGACCTCCACCTTCCTACTACTCTGAACCTTCTCTCGTCCTGTTGTAGACTTTCAATCAGAACTTCAATCAAAGGCCGTTGGAGGCCTACAATTATAATTGTTATTTCAGTTCTGGTTTAGCCACTATGAATGCATGATCTTTAGGAGAAAGGACTATGGATTTGATAGACACAATAAAGAAGGATAAGATTAATATTTTATGCGTACAAGAAACAAAATGGAATGGGGAAAAAAACTAAAGAAATTGATGGCTACAAACTATGGTACACAGGAAAAGTAATTAATGGAATTGGAGTAGCATTAATAGTATGCAAGGGCTTAAAAAGTGAAAGATGAAAATGTTAAAAGTGTTGGATATAGAATAGTTTTAGTCTCATGGAGGATTAAGACACAATCTATTGTTGGTCCCTTCATTGTTGAGGGAGTATAGAACAATGGCTCATGGTGTTTCAGGATCATTTGGGGTCTGATCGCTATTGGAAAAATTGGGAGTCATGAATGATGATCTTATGGGATTGTGTTTTGATAAGTAGACTTCTTATTAATATAGGCCATAATCTGTTACTACATTATGTGACAAAACATGTAGAAGGTTTTTTATTTTTATTTTTTCTATTTGATAAGCAACATCATTTTCATTAAATAGAAAAATTACAATAAACTGGACAAGGATCCAGTAACCCAAAATGATTCCCAAACAAAGTATTTATAGAAGTTGAAAAAACATTTTGTTTGAGAATAATTCATCAAAAAACATTTGTTTGAGAATAGGTAACTTCTAATGAAGTTTGCCTCATGTTAATTTTAGATGGGCAGCTTGCAGATGTGTTTATTAAGGACATTAATGAAGTATAGTTTAATAAACGTATAAACTAGCTTGGCATGGTTAATCCTTATCAGGGAATGTCCTTGTTGGAAGGGCTGTAGGCTGGGCAGAAGGGTCCAGCCTAGTTGTGGAGGGTGATTCTCAAATGCTGTTGACTGGTTGCGAGCAGGCAACAGAGGAACTGTGCAGCTGTGGCACCTAATTTGTGAAGCCAGTGTCTTTGTTGGTCAAATGAGCATCTTGTTTAGATGGATGATACGATCAGAAAGCTCTTTTGGGTGATTTGCACTTGTTCTGTGGACCTACCTCTCAAGATGAAGGGCCTCTAGTTATTGTTTCTTGAACATTTAGGCTCTTTTAGGTGAATAGGGAAGAGTGACATGTTGGGCTACCCTCTATATCCTCTTTTATGGGGTTTTAACTCCAATTTCCTCTGATCAATGAGGTCACTGATCCATTTTTGACGAAAAGAGGAAAATAGGTAGAGAAATTGCTAGAAGTTTTAAGGTTCTTAACAGAAGCAATAGGAAAGAAGAATGTAGTAAACAGTCTACAAGAAGCTTGAGAAAAGAGAATAATCTGTTTTTGTAAATCCTGAATAATTTCTCTTCATTGACATCTAAGTTAATTTCTGTTCATTGGATGCTGTACCATAGGAACTCCTTAACCAGTCAATGTCTTATATTCCAGAAGAAAATCATCAATCTGTTTACAAATAAATTTCAGAATTGGGTATTTAATTGAAGACCAACAATAGGGCAGGTTTTCTTTTGGTATGGCTCCTCTATGTTTTGGAAGTTTTATTATTGTTGTACTTTGTTGATGACCTCTTCTTGTTATTTACTTGTAGCCTACTAGTCATACATACAGGATGTTGTCTTATATTCCTTTTGTTTTATGTGCAAAAAAAAAAAAAAAGAAAAAAGAATAGTAATTGAGAATAATAAAAACATATTATGTTAATTAAAGAACAAATTTATCTTACCTGTTTTCAGGCACTAGGTCCCGGATTCTCTCAGTTTGCTGAACCTGTATTTCAGAGGTGCATAAACGTCATCCAGACTCAACAACTGGCAAAGGTTTCAACAATTTGATATTTTTTGTTTTTACTCTTTAATGCCTTTTATTTTCAATTCTTGCAACCCATCCTTTATGCTTGTATAAGATGTCTTTTGTGTTGAATTCTTCCGACCATTACCATTTAATGAAGGTTTGACTTCTTTATGTCATTTTAAGAATAATGTTCTTTATTTATCTACAACTCTCATTGTAGATATCATGTTTTCTGCTAAATAAACTGTTGCAGAAACATAGGATGTGTATCATGGAACTATGATGGTATTTTACCTGTACAATGGTGCCATATATGTCAGATACTTAAATTTACTTGAAGTTACTGCTGTTAGCAGAGCTTTCAGGTTGGAAAGTAACCCAAAGAAGAGAAAGGAAGAGAGAAGAGAGAAGAGAGAAGAGAGAAGAAAATAGAAGAAGAACAAGAGAGGAATGGGCGAAAATGTTACATTACTGCCACTCTAAGCAGTATTATTTATATGTGTTTAACATAACATTAGGTAAAAGGACAAAAATTCCCTGTTACCTATAACAGTACAAGAAAGCAAGCATAAAGCAAAAATAAGCAACAAAAGACTGAACTTATGGGACCACATGTAAATATATCAGGTCTGGTCCACTGTATCACTACACTCCCTCTCAAGTTGGGACTAGATATTCATCATTCCCAACTTGCACAATTCTGATTCCAATTTGACTTTGGTAACTGCTTTGGTGAAGAGATTAGCAAGTTGCATATCAGAGGCAACATAGGGAAAGCAAACATCTTGAGAAGCAACTTTCTCTCGGATGAAGTGACGGTCAACATCAATATGTTTAGTTCTTTCATGCTGGATGGAGTTGTGGGTAATATTTATAGTAGTTTGGTTATCACAATACAACCTGTTGGTGTGAAAATATTAATAAATTCTCATGCAACATAATTCACTTAATCAAGTGATTGAGTTTTTATTATTTTGGGTAAGGCTCATTCAGGGAATCATACGGATTGTTCCCCTTAATTACATCTCCACAAGAAAGTAGAGAATGCCTTTTGATTCTGACTTGGAGAAATGAACACAGAGAACAAAAGAAAAACAATATTGGTACTTAAAAAGAACTTTTCATTTGCTTTTCTTTTACATCAAGTGTACAACAATGAGAAGAAAGAAAAAGAAAATACAACCGAGAAACTATACAACAATACATTTCTCTTTTCTTTTTAATACAAAGAAAATTTCCTTCTCACTCCTTTCTTCACAATAAGCTATAATCAATCAGATGAAGTTCTGATTGTAGACAACCTTAATCCTTGGAATTTTGCATACAAAAAGGGAACCGTAGTCAATCAAACTGAATATTTGATTGCGGACGATTTTCATCCCTCTGCTCTTCATTTTCATTTGAAAGAACCATAATCAGCCTTTGAGAATTAGACTGTAGATGGTTTAATCCCTAACTTTGTCTTGGAAGAGGGACCATAATCAACCAAGTAGTGGCACCTTGTTGTAGATGGTTTATTTCCCTCCATTCTTCATTTTCATTTGAAGGGAACCATAATTAGTCTTTGAGAATTAGACTGTAGATGGTTTAATCCCCAACTTTGTCTTGAAAGAGGAACCATAATCAATGAAGTAGAGGCACCTGGTTGTAGATGGTTTATTTCGCTCTATTTCCTTTCTCAAAAGTGAAAATAAAGGGAGAGGAAGAAGGATACAATGCAGAAGACATATATAGGAAGTATTCACAGAGATGACTTTTTTTTTCTACCTGTATTAGTGAGACTTTTCCTTCCCTGCCTTCCCTTGAGCACTTCTCTTTTCTTCTCTCCTTATCTTTGCTTTTTGTTAAAAATTTCTCGTGAAAATGTTCTTCGAAGAGTCTCTTTGTTTGTGCTTCTAACATCCCCTTAAGGAGCTTAAATAGTGAGTGGGGTAGTTATCTAACTACCTCTTCCTCCTAGGTGAAGGACACCTGTCCCTCCCACTTAAAGAGCTGGCACTCCCATTCGGGATACTTTTTTATAGTTTTAATGATTTGGCTAGCAGGCTAGCCAACCCATTTCCTTGAGTTCTAATTTATTTAAATATTATTTGGATTAAAAAAATGCCTTCAACATAACCGCAATGGTTTCACATACTCAATCCCTAGTTCCTCAAGAAGGGATCTTAGCCATAACACTTCAGCCACACCATGAGCTACGAACCTGTATTCTGCCTCGGCACTTGAACGAGCAACAACATTTTGCTTCTTGCTACGCCATGACACTAAGTTACCTCCAAAAAGTGCACAGTACCCTGAAGTCAATCTTCTATCATTAACACATCTAGTCCAATCAGCATTAGTATACACCTCGATTTTCATATGACCATTATTTTAAAGAGTATACCACGACCTGGACATTTCTTCAGGTAAGTAAGGATTCTTTCTACAACCAATAGATGAGTGTTCTAGGAGAATGCATGTATTGGCTGACAACACTAACAACATAGGAGATGTTAGGACAAATAAAACATAGATAAAGGAGCTTTCCGGCTAGTCATTGGTACATGGCTTTGTCTTCTAGAGGCTCACCCCCTTCGGCATTTATCTTATGATTCAATTCAATAGGTGTGTCTGATGGTTTAACTCCTAGTTTCCCAGTGTCCTCAAGGAGGTCAAGGACATATTTCCTCTATGAAATGAAGATACCATGTCTAGAACGGGCCACTTCAATTCCCAAGAAATATCGCAGGTCACCAAGGTCTTTCACTTCAAATTCCTCATTAAGCAATTGCTTGAGAGAATCAATCTCATCAACATCACAACCGGTCGCACAATGTCGTCAACATACACTTCAAGAAGGGTGAGAGACACCATTTCTCTTAATGAAGAGAGTGTGATCGGAGTGGGCCTGTACATAACCAAACCTTTCAAGAGCCAATCTAAATCTGTCAAACCATGCTCTTGGAGGTTGCTCTAAATCATATAGAGCCTTTTGCAATTTACAAACTTTCTTCCCTATAACTTCATCATAAAACCCAGGAGGTAACTTCATATACACCTCCTCCTGCAATCACCATTAAGGAAAGCATTCTTGACATCTAGTTGGAACATAGGCCATGAAAAATTTGTTACAAGGAATAGTAGAGCTCTAATGGTATCCATCTTGGCAATAGGTGCAAAGGTTTCTAGGTAGTCAATGCCATAAGTCTGAGTATACCCCTTTGCAACCAGCCGAGCTTTGTACCTTTCAACTGAGCCATCTACATTATGCTTCACAGTGAACACCCATTTGCACCCAACTGGTTTCTTCCCTTTTGGATTGTCAATTAGCTCCCAAGTCTTATTTTCAATGAGAGCACCCATCTCTTCCTCCATTGCATTCTTCCACTCAAGTACTGCAAGAGCTTCCTAGATAGACCTAGGAATAGATATAGCAGAGATAGATGCCAAGTAGGACCTATAGGATGGTGAAAGACGATCATAGGTGATAAACTGAGATATGCAATGGGTAGTAGATGAAGTGCACCGACGCTTTCCTTTGCGGATTGCAATGGGAAGATCAAGATCATCTGGAGGGGGTAGGGGATCAGAAGGTGAGAGTGATGTATCAATAGGCAAGGATGGAGAAATACCTGAATCTGGAACTACAGTAGAGAGAGGGACTGGCCTGGACTGATTATGAGCATCAAAATCAACCTGCCTCCACCTCCTGTGGTAAACTCTCAACTCCCTACAACTCTGACAAGCACCCTCATTACACAACTCTCCTTCAAGAATAGGAATAGGTAGAGGGACTTCAGGACAAGGAATATGCTTCTCACTATTCTCCCCCTGAGAAGAAACACCTGGGTAATAAGGGACATCCTTAAAAAAGCTAACATCCATGGACACAAACCAAGAGCTAGAACTAGGATCATAGCAGCAATATCCCTTTTGATTCTGTGCATAGCCAAGGAATATACATTTAGTAGCTTTAGGATCAAGCTTAGAACGATGGGGTCCTAAAATTTGAACAGAACAAGTGTACCCAAAAACTTTAAGAGGGATGGTGTACAAATCTTTCTCAGGATGCAATTATGAAAAAGGAGCTCTAATATCCAGAACACGGGAAGGGATTCGGTTGATGAGATACACAATTGTATTAATAGCATCCTCCCAAAAATGAATGGAAACATTAGAATTCAGTGTAATACTTCTTGCAACTTCTAGGATATGCCTATTTTTTCTCTCAGCTACCCCATTTTGCTAAGGTGTATGGGGACAAGTATCTAATGAACAATACCATACTCAAGAAAATATGAAATTAGGTGTTTAGTGAAATACTCTTTGGCATTATCAGATTTGAAAAATTTGATTCTAACTTCAAATTGAGTGAGGACTCTTGGAAAAAAATCCGATTGAAAAATGTGGAAGGAGAGAAGAGAAGGGAAGAAGAGAGAAGAGAAGAAGAAAGGAAGAAGAAAAGGTTTGGAGCAATGGAACAGTGCTGGCGGCACCAACTTCTATCATATTATATAAGGTGACAGAAATAAGAAGGGAAAAGACTCTTGTGCCCTTGCTGTAAGTGAAGTACAATAACAGAAAATAAAAAAAGGCTTTAACTAGCCAAATAGACCCTAACAAAAATAACTAAATTATTTCAACACTCCCCCTCAAGTTGGAGCATAGATGTCAATCATGCCCAACTTGTCACACAAATCATTGTGCTGCACATGATGAAGACCTTTGGTGAAGATCTACAAGTTGTTCTTCTGAGCTGACATATGGAGTACACACTTCTCCATTCACAAGTTTCTCTCTAATAAAATGCTTGTCTACTTCAATGTGTTTTGTCCTATCATGAAGGACTGGATTAGCAGCAATATTGATGGCAGCTTTATTGTCAAAGTAGAGTGACATAGGGTTGCTCATTGCAAAACCCAGTTCACCTAACAGATTTCTTATCCACATGATTTCAGCAATCCCATGAGACATCGCTCTATGTTCTACTTTAGCACTAGATCTAGCCACCACACTTCGTTTTTTACTTATCCATGTGACCAGGTTTCCTCCTACAAAGGTACAATACCCACTGGTAGACTTTCGGTCATCAACTGCCCTCACCCAATTAACATCAGTATATACTTCCACCTTTAAGCGTCTATGTTTCCGGAACAACAAACCAGCTCCGGGAAACTTCTTGAGGTATCTAAGGATCCTCTTTGTAGCTTCAAAGTGAGTTGTCCTAGGATTTTGCATGAACTGACTAAGGACACCCATTGCATAAGCAATATCAGGCCTGGTCATAGACAAATACCAGAGTCTCCCTCCAAGTCTTTGGAATTTCCTCACATCTTTCAAAACTCTCCTTGACTGTCTCCCAGTTGATGATTAGATTCAATTTGTGAGTCAATTGGTTTTACCCCCAACTTGCCTGTATCTTCTAATAGATCTAGTACATATTTCCGTTGGGAAATAAAGATGCCCTTGTGAGTGCGGGCAACTTCGATTCCAAGGAAATAACGTAAGGGGCCTAGATCTTTCACCTCAATTTGAGTGGCTAAGAATTTTTTTAGTCTCTGTATTTCAGCCTCCCAATCTCCTGTGATCGCTATGTCCTCCATATACACAACTAGAGCTGCAATTTTCCCTTTACCTTTTTTCACAAATAGAGTGTGATCTGACTGGCATTGTTTGAACCCCATGTGTTGAACTACTAAGTGAAACTTTTACTAAACCAAGCCCGAGGTGATTGTTTCAACCCATATAAAGATTTTTTTGACCTGCATACTTTTTGTTCACTGCCTTTGGCACAAAAACCTATAAGTTGGGTCATGCACACTTCCTCTTCCAAGTCACCATTCGAGAAAGAATTTTTGATGTTCAATTGGTGAAGTTCCCAGTCAAGATTTGCTGCCAATGAAAGAAGAATCCTGATAGAGTTCATCCTGGCTACTGTAGCAAAAGTCTCTGCATAGTCCACTCCATATACCTGTGTAAAACCTCTTGCTACTAGTCTAGCCTTGTACCTTTCAACAGTTCCATCAGCCTTGTGTTTCATTGTGAACACCCACTTGCAACCCACTGGTTCCTTCCCTTCAGGAAGATCCACCAACTCCCAAGTGCCATTTTTTTATAATGCATTAATTTCTTCCTGCATTGCATCTGTTCATTCAAGTTTGGATAAAGCTTCTACCATCTTAGGAATGGGGACACTGTCCACAAAAGAGAGGAATGCATGGAATGAAGGTGAAATGTGATCATAGGACACAAAATTAGAGATAGGATGATTAGTGGTACAAGATCTAGCACCCTTTCTCTTAGCAATTGGAACATCAAGATCATTAATGATAGGAGAATCAACATTGAGAGGAACAGACATATCAATAGGAGCAAGTGTACCTGGCTGATGAGAAGGATCTGCCTCCGGCAAATCCGATGATGCTGGTTGCATAGTGTTAGGTTCCACGGCTCTTGAACTCTATTGGCTTTTATGGCGGCGATGAAAGACACGGAATGGAAGAGGATCGGGTAAAGGAGGTGGTTGAGTTTGAGCTGCCTGTTTCTCCTCAACCCTACTCTCCCCTTGAGGAGAAATCGAGAAGAAAGGTTGATTCTCAAAGAAGGATACATCGATGGAGACATAGTACTTGCGAGAGGTAGGATCGTAGCAACGATACCCCTTTTGAGATAAAGGGTAACCAAGGAAAACACAAGGAATAGCCCGAGGATCAAGCTTACCTCGAGTAGGGGATAAGTTATGGACAAAGCAACGACACCCAAAAATACGCATTGGAATGGTGGACAACGGAGTTGTAGGAAACGGAAGCTGATGTGGGTCCTTATACTCTAGTAACCAAGATGGCATACGGTTGATGATGTATGTAGCACACAAAACTACATCCATCCAAAAACGTTTTGGCACATTCATATGAATTAATAAGCCACGAGCTGCTTTGAGAAGGTGACGGTTCTTTCATTCAGCAACATCGTTTCGTTGGGGTGTCCTAGCACAAGAGCTTCGTTGAAGTGACCCACTCGAAGCAAAAAACTCCGTGAAATCACTATGGAAGTATTCCTTCGCATTGTCCGACTGGAAGATATGGATTTCAGTTTGGAACTGAGTGAACACAATGCGTTGAAAGTCTTTCGCAATTTTTGGCACTTCATCTCTAGATTGCATAGGGTAAACCCAAGTGTATCTAGAGTAATCATCAATCAAGGTAATGAAGTACTTATATCCAGCCTCAATAGGTAGAGTAACAGGGCCCCAAACATCAGAATAAACAATATGAAATGGAAATTCAGATCTTTTATTTCTCAAAGGAAAAGAACTTCTACAATGTTTACTTAATTGACATATCTGACACTGTAACTAACTCACTCACAAGGGCTCGAACAACTTTGGGAACATAACTTTTAATGGATCAAAAGAAAGATGACCAAGACGACTGTGCCATAAATAGGCTTGACTCTCATTGGACGAACTCATGGACTCTATAGCCACAAGACCAACTTTATTCTCCAACATGTAGAGACCATCCACCATGCTTCCTCTACCAATCGTCTTCCCCGAGGCCAGATCCTGAAACACACATGAAGATGAAAAGAAAGTGACTGAATAGTTCAAGGAGTGAGTAATACTACTAATGGAAAGCAAATTTATAGGTAATTTCGGAACATGCAGTACATTAGAAAGGGTAAGGCCGAGTGGGAGAGGTATGGTGCCTTGGCCAACTATGGTAGAGAAAGAACCATTAGCTAGTCTCACCTTATCTCTCCTAGAGAGAAGGTTATATGTCTGAAATAAATTTGACTTACCGGATGTAGTTTGAGGCTCCGGAGTCAATAACCCAAGGAGAATCAGTGGTATGAGATGACACATGGAAGGCAGTAGCAGCATTACTTGATGTAGACACGAAAGAGGTATAGGGAGTAGGACCACAATCCATCTGGCGGAGAGTCCTACCATACAATTTCAAATGATCATGAAAGGAGTTGATAATTTCTTCCTTAGGGTCAGAACTGGGATGCCTCTCCTGAGTTACCAATGGACTAGTCTCTTGAGATCCCAACATGTATTTCTGGTGTGTCTTGTCTTCTGGCAATGAGTGCACCAAGGTTTACTCTTATCATCTGTTCTCTTCTGAGAGTCACCTTTCTTAAATGCACCTTCGACATTTGTATCTGAATTTCCCTGGACAGTTAGGGCAATTGGCTCCCCCTCTGCACAATTCATCACACTTCTTCTACTCTCTTCTGACTGCACTAAGGCATACACCTCCTGAACTGATGGCAAGTCTTTACTACCCAAGATCTGCACCTTGATGGACTCATATGAAGGATTCAGCCCTAGGAGGAAGGCAAAGACCCATTGCTGAGATACAAATGACTTATATGCCTTTGCATCTTCATCACACTTCCAATTCACATTCTGGTAGTGATCAAGTTCTTTCCATATTGATGTCAAATCAGAATAGTACATCGAGAGACTCCTCTCCCCTTGCTTGCAAGTAGAGGATTCAACTTGCATTTGGTATATTTTGGCATAGTTTCTCTTTTCTGAATAGATGAACTTTGCTTGCTCCCATATCTCACAAGCAGTTTCAGCCCACATAAATGTATTCTTTACCTGTGGCAGCATGGAAACCAAAAGCCATGACATCACCATACTATTCTCTTGGTTCCACCTATCATATTCAGCACTTCTATTCTAAGGTTCCTTCACTCTCCCATTGATGTATCCTATTTTGCCCCTAGCAGTGATGTAGAGTTTTATTCCCCTTGACCATTCAAGGTAGTTTAGACCATCAAAGGGAATAACATCCATGGGGAAGTTCATATCCATTCCCCCACTCACTTAATTGTGGCTCCCTGAAATCTCCGAAGTAGCAAAATTGTCAGACAACATGGTAAACACAGAATTTTTTGATCTAAACTCTCAACTTAGGATCCCTCCTTATATCGACAAAAGCTCTACACACAACAATTCAGTTCTGGACTTAATTTGAGCACAAAAAAACAGCACCAATTTCCAAAGAAGAACTATGACGAGACTGATTTTCAGATCTGCATGAAGAACAGTCCCAACCTACTAGTTTTCCAGTAAGTTCCATAGCATTAATCAATAAGAGAGATCCTAACAAACATGAAATCAGACTAACGAACAGAGAAAACGGGTCATCTGTGACCTACGGTCACCTTTTCACAGGTACAGGATCACACGATCCAACAAATAAAAGAGGTATAACCCTCACAAAAGTCTGTCGACATTCAGTGGTTTGGATTCATTTGTTCTCCACTTGGTACACAACCAGTTGCAGATCTGATTTGATCAGCCCAAATTCAATCCTCTGTTCGCCCAGATTCAGCGACTTGAAGAGAAAACTTGGTCGCCCAGATTCAACAGCCTTGCTTTGATACCATCTTGGCAATAAATTCGATTGAAAAATGAGAAAGGAGAGAAGAGAAGGGAAGAAGAGAGAAGAGAAGAAGAAAAAGGTTTGGAGCAATGGAACAGTGTTGGCGGCGCCAGCTTCTATTATATTATATAGGGCGGCAGAAATAAGAAGGGAAAAGACTCCTGTGCCCTTGCTATAAGTGAAGTACAATAACAGAAAATAAAAAAAAGGCTTTAACTAGCCAAACAAACCCTAACAAAAAAAACTAAATTATTTCAACACTATTTGATGAAAAGCACAAGTTAAGGTGGGAACCTCATCTCAAGAACGCATAAGATAAGCCCATGAGAAATGAGAGTAATCATCAACAAACATTAAGAAATACTTAATACCCCCTCATAGTAGGAATATGATATGGCCGGATGGCCCCCACACATCAGTATGCACAATTTCAAAAGGAGTACACTCAAAAAATAGGAGGATCTATAATGTTTTGCAAGTTTACAACTCTTACACTTCAAAAAAGATATTTGAATTGACTTAAACAAAGTAGGAAGCAAGTTTTTTAAAGACCCAAAAGGTAAATGACCCAAACGATTATGCCAAAGCATAATCTGACTCACAAACCAAGAAATAAAAGACTTTGCAACTCCTTTATCACTTCCAGGTGGGTGCTCGAACAAGTAGATTCCATTCATCTCATGACTAGTCCCAATCACCTTCCTTGTCACCAAATCCTAGAAAATGCAATGGTCAGGAAAGAAGGTTATTGAGCAATTCTGGCTTCTTGTAAGACTATTGACTGAAAGTAAATGAGTGCTAAGCTTAGGTACATGCAAAATTGAGGACAGGGTAATGGCATTAGAGACTGATGTTTCCCTTACCAGAAATGGGAAGAAGGAAGCCATCAACAATGGATACTTTATCTCTGCCTGAAGACAGATTGTATGAAGTGAATAATGAAGACAAGCTTGTCATATGATCTGATGCACCAGAGTCTATAATCCAAGTAGGGTTATACGTAGAGTAGAGGCATGAAAAGCAGTGGCTCTGGTACCTGAGTGGGCAAAGGCTGATGTGGAGGAAAGAGGGGTAGTGGTAGCAGAGATAGGCTGAGATGATCCTGCAAACCTAACTTCATTCTCCAATTGAGTCAAAGCTGCCTTGACTGTAGCTAAGGCCTCCAATGAAGAAGACCGAGGTCCCTGAAGAGAAGAACTATCCGATGTAATAGCTACATTTGCATTTCCCTTCTTATTCCTGTGTCTTTTTGGTACATGATTGGGATGAAGCTTCCAACAAGTGTCTTTTGTGTGCCTAGGTTTTTTGCAATATTGACAAAGCACACCTTTCTTTCCTTCTTTCTTCATCTATTTCTCCCTCTCACCACTATACTTGTGTGCTATTGCCACCTCCATTTGAGAATTTTGTAGCATAATCTTCCTCCTACTCTCTTCACTATGTATTAGGGTGTAGGCTTGAGACAAGGTAACATTTTCTCTAGTGAGAAGCTGCTGTCTAACAATCTCAAAATCAGAATTCAGGCCCGCAAGAAACTCAAAAACTCTATTTCTCTCAACCAACTTATTATAAGTTGCTGCATCCTTATTACTCTTCCACTCAATTGTTTCAAGATGATCTATCTTGTGCCATAAGGATTTCAGAGTAGAAAAATAAATTGATACGGGTTTCTCCCCCTGCTTCAGTTTGTTCACTTCAGTTTTCAATCATAAGCCCTAGCCACATCAAGTGGTTGTGAGTCAGTCTCTTTCACATTATCCCAAATATCCTTCACTGTCTTTGCCCAAAGGTAATTTCTGCTAATATGGGGCTGCATTGAGTTGCATAACCTTGTCATCACAAGATAATTTTCTTGAGTCCATTTTGCATAGGAAGGGTCATCCTTGGCTGGTTCCTTAGTATCTCCAGTCACATGGCCTAACTTTCCCCTTCCTCCAATGGTCATCATGGCAGATTGAACCTACTCCAAATAATTACAACCATCAAACCTGATTGTGGTAATCTGAAACGGGTTGTTATCAGTCATACTAACAGCCCTTTCAGCACATTCTTCAGTAGGTTTCTGTTCACCCCCAAAGAACTCCATGCTGAGTTCAACATAAAGAAGAAAAGGAACACACTTGGCTCCCCTTTCGAATAGAGAAGGCTGAGAACAGAAGTGAAAAGACTACCCAGTCCAGTAGATTTCAAAAAAGGGCAGCCACACCTCACAGAGATTTCAAAAAACCCTACTTCCTGTTACAAACTTAAGGAGAGTTGAAAAGACTACCCAGAGACTTTTTGGCGGCTCCTTCAATATGAGATTTAAACCCTAAGTCTCACCTCAAAATAAGTTTTCTCTGATTCTTCCTGACTGCTGGGCAATCTCCAAGAACATAAGTGTCATGGGCAAGGCTTCGAACTCCAACAATCTCCAAGAATCAGGCCACGAACAAAACTAAATCTCCAGGCCTATTAAAATCTCATGTAGCCGGTTGGGAAGAGCTCACATGAGATTCACGAGCAGAACTAAACCTGCTCTGATACCAACTTGAAGTTACTGTTGTTAGCAGAACTTTTAGGTTGAAAAGTAACCCAGAAATCGAAGAGAAGAAGAAGAGAGAAGAGAGAAGAAAATAGAAGAACAGGAGAGGAATGGGCTAACTGAAAATTAGAATGTTTGGTTCTTTGATCAATTTTCTGTTGCTTTTCAAATATAATTTTTTGTATGAATTATCATATAATGGTATTTGTTTGTAAGGTAGAAAGGGAGGTGTGTAGGGCGCTGGTGGTTGAAGGAGGAGAGGGGCAACAAACTGATTGAGAATCAGGAGAGGAAGGTTCCAGGGATTCTAAGGTTTGAGGAAAAGGAGGGTGATGAAATTATCAGAGAAGAAAAAGGGGCGACGAGAGAAGGGGAAGAAAGTGGGGAGAAGGAGAATGGGAGGGGGCAGGTATATCAGAGAAAAAAATATAGAACGAAGCCTCTAGAAGATACGAGAGAAGGGGAAGAAGAAGACGAGCGGGAACAGGTGGTGATAGATGAAACCCATCAGGTAAGGCAGACTGCGACTTTGATAAAGTTATTGACATGGAGGTGAAAGTAAGCAATATCCTGGGATTGTTCTTTCTAGGGGTAGAAGAGTTTGCAAGGGAAGCATTCAAGGAAGTGGAGGAAGAAGATAAGAATTGTGAGGAGAGGAAAAACAAGTTACAGGAGAGATGACTAGGGACTTTGGAGTTTGATAAAAAAAAGGGGAAAAAAAGAAATAATGAGAACAAAAAAAGAAGAGACAAAGTAGAGATGGAAGACAAGAAGTGGTTACGAGAATTTGTTCTTGGAATATAAGAGGTTTGAGAGACCCAAAAAGAAGGGAGGTTGTGAGGAATTTCGTTAGGAGTTTTAGAATTGGGATGTTGTTGCTGCAAGAATCTAAGCTGGAAGAGGTGGATTGGAAGTTGTTAATGAAGTTTGGGGCCCTGGGAATAGGGACTGGGTAAACGAAGGGTCTGATGGCCTTTCTAGAGGGCTGATTTCAATTTGGGACTCAAATATGATGAAGTTAGTGGAATGTGTAGTTGGATCATTCTCTGCCTCATTTGTGCTAGAATATATTCCCTCAAAAACCAAGGTTTTGGTCTCAAATGTTTATGGACCAAATCTGGATAGGGAGAGGGGTTTATTGTGGGAAGAGCTTGAAGGGTTCATGATGTAGGGGTTGTTCCTTGGTTGATTGGTGGGGACTTTAATGTAGTCTGGAGGTTAGGGGAAATGAAAGGGGGGAGAGATGGAAGGTGGTCAGGGGCTTCTAGGGATTTTGTGGATTTCATCAAGAGGAATGAGCTGGGGTTGGTGGGTTCTGTTTTTTCTTAGTCAAAGAGCCAAGACCCCCTAATTCTGAGGAGGTTGGACAAATTTCTGTTCAACCAGGAATGGGAAATCATGTTTGAAGGATTGATTCAAGAAACTCTTGCCTTCTTAATTTCAGACCACAAGCTGATTTTGTTAATGGAGTTTGTGAGATTGAAGGGGCCTATACCTTTTAGATTTTAGAGTATGTGGATGGGACATCCAAATTTCTTGGAGTTTGTTGAGCGGAGATGGAACACTTTATCATGTTAGACAGTGTATGCCCTTAGCTCCAATAAGATTGTTGTACATAAGCATTTATTTGTAAATGTATAAAGTACGCTGTTGTTTCATGTAAATATTGGTATGTTTCTGTGTATTACCCCTTAAACTGGACACTTAAGAGGCTCGTGTTAGTTTAGAATGTTTTCAGCCATTGGATAGATTTGGGGAGTTTATCCTGACAAGGCCGACTTTGGTGTGTTAGCAACGAGTTGGAGTAATTTGTCTCTATTGCTAGGGTGAGACCCCAAGCTTAGCCAATGGGTGTTTGTTAGAAGCACTGAACTCGGATCAATTTCTAGTTATTTCCTAGACCTTGGGGATAGATGGGCAAAACTGGTAAGCTATACATAATCCCAGACTTGATTATGGTACTACACTAGGTGTTGGACTAGGCTGTCTTTGATATGCCAACCAGTGAGATTCATTAAGGGTCAAATACCTAGGGTTGGGTATGTTGGGGTAGTCCAAGAATTCACTTGTGTTTGAAATTTGGTTTTGCAAAATGTATTTATATGTTATATACTACTATTTTATGGAGAAAAGGTTTGCAAAATGTTTTAATCCCAGGATCCATCTGAGCAGAGACTGTGGCGCTGCACTTTATAGTTAGGGGAGAGGTCTTTCCCTGTCAGGTAGTGTTTTGATCATTATGGGCCGAGAGGTTGTGTGTAAAAGACCAATACAAGGATGATTACCTGATGGGCTTTGTCTTACATGAGTCCATTATCCTTGGGTCTTCATAGGGTGGCTGAATCCAAGGATCATTTAGGTGTAAATGTTGGGCCCAAATTGAACCAATGCTAATTGGGTTAGGGGTTCACTACCCTAAGCAGTGAATTCGGCCTAACCTCTTTCAAAGGTTGGGACGAACCCATATGGGCTCATGTGAGATCATTGTGGGGTCCCACACCATACAGTATTTGGCCTAAAATGGCCATGCAACACCTTGGGTTCCACTTTGGGATTTGCGTTTGTGGTATCCATATCAGGCATATTTTTCCCTTTTGATTTGGTTTCAAATCTGGGCCGATTTAGTGCAAGATTGATTTGGAAAAATGCAGTTTTTCAAAACATTGGGAAATCGGTTCTTAGAAGGGTTAGAAAAATTTTCAAATTTTGTCCAACCATCCAGCATGGTTCGGCCATCCATAAGATGAACTCTAACCCTTCCTACATATTGTGTGGAGGGTTTAGCTGAATATAAATTTATGAAGAAGTTAAACTTTTTAACGGAATACTTAAAGAGTTGGAGTTCCATACTTTTTGGGAATGTTGAGAGGAGAAAGAAAGAGGTTCTGGGCAGTGATTTAAAAGGCGCGCCTAGGCGCATTTTGGGTAGGCGCCTCACCCAGAGCCTAGGCGTAGCCTATTCAAAAGGCGCACGCCTGGTGCGCATTGCGCCTTAGCCCAAGCATGCGCCTTAGCCAAGTTGGATAGCAGTTTTGGAGAAAATAGTGTTTTTTCCATTCATTCATACTAATAAAATATCTTCTTAAAAGCAATTAAAACTATAAGATTATTATTTTTTGTGTGAAAACTAAGAATTTAAGACCCTAACAAGCTTTGTTTGGGCTTGCCTTGAGGGGCATGGCACAAAGGTGGCTCGTAGAATTAGGAATGTAATATGTCACATTAGCTACTTGATGCAATTGGGAAAAAAGAGATTGTGGGTTTTGTATTCTTGAAAATGTTTTATATGTTTGATTTCATTTTTAAATTCTCATTTAAATATGCTTTACATATTATATTTATGCATTTTAATTTTAGATAATAGGTTTTTTAAAACATTTATTTTAAAACTTAAGTTTATATTTTTATTAATATTATGTTTTATAATTTTTTGAGTTTTTTGATTTTTTTTTTTAATTTTGCACCTTGCCTCAAAAAAGCACGCGCCTCGCCTTGTGCCTTGCGCCTCAGGCGCAAAATGGCACTTGTGCCTTTTTTGCACCTTGTGCTTTTAAAACACTGGTTCTGGGTAGAATGGCTAGATTGGACATATTGGAGGAGGACAATCTTTTTCAAGCAAGCAAGTTGGAAAGAGAGAGGTTGAAAGAGGATTTGGAAAAGTTAACACATTTTGAGGAAACCTCATGGAGGCAGAATGTGGGGGTTCAGTGGCTCAAAGAAGGAGATTGAAAGTTGAAACACAAGATTTTTCCAAGCCATGGTAAGAGGGAGAAGAAGGAACACAATTTTGAGGTTGGAGGCTGAAAAATTATTCATGATCAGAAGGATATTGCAGAAAAGATTAGGAATTATTTTGAGAAATTATACAAAGCTTTACCTAATCGAAAATGTCATCTGGGGGATATGGAGTTTGGGAAAGTTGAGGATGGGGTTAGGGAATGGTTGGAGAGAGGATTTGAGGAGGAAGAGGTGGTGAGTCCAACCCAAGTGGCCTTGGCTCAAAAGGAAGAGAAATTCTGGATGGGGTCTTGATTGCAAGTGAATGTATTGACACAAAAATTAGAAATGGGGAAGAAGAGGTTATTTGCCAAATTGATCTGAAGAAAGCTTACGATCATGTGGAGTGGGGCTTTTTGGAAGAAGTGATGTGGAGGATAGGATTCGGGGAAGATGGAGAAGTTAGATTTTTTCTCGCATATCTTCAGTGTCATTTTTAGTCTTGGTAAATGGGGTTTCAACTGATTTCTTTGGTTCTTCGAGGGGTTTGAGGCATGGGGATCCTCTCTCCACTATGCTTTTTGTCTTGGTGGTGGTGGTGGTGTTGAGCAAGCTGATTGATAAGGGTAGAGAAGTGGGGCTGATTTTTGGTTTCAAGATTGGGAGAGAAGGATTCAGTGATTTAAAAGGCGCGCCTCACTTGGGCCTGGTTCGCCTAGGCGTGTGCCTGATGCGCCTTGTGCCTCAGCCCAGGCCTGCACCTTTTGAAAATTGGATGCTTTTTTGCTTTCTTTGAACCTAGTTGCTGGGCCAGGGGCTCCACCCTTGGATCCCCATGCCACGCCCCTCCAAGCAAGCCCAAACAAATCCATGTTAGGGTCTTCAATTATTGGTTCTCACATAAAAAATAATGATTTTATAATTTTAATTGCTTTTTAAGAAGGTAGTTTTTTTAGGTGATCTAGATATCATTACAGCATCTTCTTAGTTCTCACTTACATATAAAGTAAAATTACAATTCAGCCTAGAAAAAGTGATCCCTGTTCACCCCTTGCTTAGCTAGTAGGTTAGCCAGCTCATTTGCCAACCTCCTCTCCCACTAAACTCTCACAGTGAGATTAGAGGTAAGCCACCTGAATCTCCTCATCTCTCCCCTAAAAGACAAAGCTATTGTCTCCGGTTCTTTCAGCCACCCAGTTACCACTTTAGAGTCACCTTCAATGGTCAACTTCCTAAAGTTCAACTCTTTAGCAATTTGTTCTCCCTGTAGAGCCGCTTGCACCTCTGCACTAACCGCATCCTCCACTCCGATTGGGCCAGAGAACAGGGCGACAATCTGTCCCTCTTTATTCCTGAATACACCCCCAATACCAGAAGGTCCAGGATTTCCAAGTCTGCTGTCATCAAAGTTGAGCTTTATAAAGCCTTCTTTTGGAGGCTTCCAGTCTGCTACAGGTTTGTCCTTAATTGAAGAAGAGTTTGCAACAGATTCCCTGTTTCTCCACATATCATCAAAGGAGAAAGTTGAGAGTAAGTTCATAGATTTGGCCTAGTTAATGGTCCTTATTAGGAGACATTCCCAAACAGTAGTTATATCCCTTTCTTTGTCATTAAAAATCTTGTAATTTCTTTCCTCCCAAATTGTCCAAAAAAATTCAGCCCTTGCACATCTCCATAATGCTCTACCTCTTCTCTTAGACCACCTGAAAGTTGTAGGGTCGAAAATCCCCCTGATTTGTAGAGGCATCATCCACCTACACCCAAAAAGACCAAAATTTTTTTCCCAAGATTCACAACAAAAGGACAAGATATTAGAAGATGGTAACAACTCTCTCCATTTGCTTTGCAAAGGATACACCAGCTTGGGGATATGTATAGGTTGATCTTTTCTTATCCAAAGTGTTTAATTTCCCAAGAGAGGCTTCCCAACAAAGGATCCAACCTTAGGAGGAACAGGCTTAGACCAGACTTCCTTCCAAAAGAAAGGTTGAGGGTTAGGGACTGAGCACAACTGAGAGAAAAAAGAGGGACAAGAAAAAAGGCCCAAAGAATTGGGAGTCCAAATTCTAGCATCAGGTTTAGAAAAGTCAAACAAACGGAGTCTAGGGTTTTGAGTAATAAACTTGACCAAGTTCGGAGTCTCTCAGATCTCTTTTAAAGCCCAAATTCCAACTGAAGCTAGAGGATTGGGAGGAAGAAACAAAACCTTTAATGGGCTCGCTTTTTAAATGGGAAATGAAATACAAAGAAGGGTAAAGGTCCTTAAGGATGGAATTACCAATCTAGGTGTCTTCCCAAAATAGGATCCTATCACCAACACACACATCATACCTGATAAGGCTGAGAAATTGAGGAAGAATACCATGAATAGCCCTCCACGGAGAGTTTAAAGTAGCCCGCTGAAACACTCCAACATCCCAACCATTTCTTGCATAGCCATGAATACTCCCCGCAACATTATGCCAAGGCCTCTCTCTCTCTCTAACGGTCATCTCCACAGCCATTTACCCAGCAAAGCTTCATTCTTCTTCCCTATGTTGTCTAACCCCAAACCCCCTTGCTCCTTACATCTACAAACTAGATCTCATCTCACCAGGTGATCGTTCCTACCTTCGCCAGGCTTCCACAAAAAATCCCTTGTGATCTTTTCTAGTTTTAGCACCTCCTTTTGTGGCATCTTGAAAACTAAGAAGAAGAAATCTTGAAGATTTGCTAGAGTAGACTTAATCAGAGTAATACGATCCCCTAGAGACAATTCTTTTTCCAAGCTGACAACTTCTTGGCACATCTTTCAAGAATTGGGCTCCAAAAGCTTCCTTCCCGTGGGTTGCTTCCTAAAGGCATACCTAGATATTTCAAAGGCCATCTTTCTGTTAGCCAACCTAAAGATTTTGCAATTCCAGCCATCTTCACCTCTCCCAAGTTCAATCCAATTATACAACTCTTTTTAAAATTGATTTTTAACTTAGAGAGAAATCAAACAGTTTGATCACTTGCTTCAGATTGCTTGCCATCTATGGGTCAACATTCTCACAAAAGATAATTGTATCATTAGCAAACTACAAATGTGTAACAACTGTGTTCTCTCTCTCAAGTCTCAATCTTCCAGCCTTTAGAAAGTTCCAAACTATCAGCTCTTGTGATAAGCTTACTGAACACCTCCGCTACCAAGGTAAATAGGAAAGAAAAAAGAGGATCCCCTTGACTCAAACCTTCGGTTGATGGGAAAAAGTCTCTGACCACTCCATTGACTAGGACTGAGTAATGACACGTCTTCAGGTACCCTTTTATCCAGCCACACCATCTCTCTCCAAACCCAAAATTTTTCAAAGTGTCCAAGAGAAAAGACCAATCAACCATATCATAAGCTTTCTCCAAGTCCAATTTACACACAAAACCTTTCTTTTCCTTGTTTTTAAATCCTCACATTCATTGGCTATCAAAACTTCATTTATGATCTGCCTTCCCTTAATGAATACCCCTTGGGAGTGTCTTATCAAACCAGGAAGGACTTGCTTTAATCTTAAAGACAACACTTTGGCCAAGATTTTATAAATGCTTGTTACCAGGCTAATTGGTCTATAATTTTTTGGTTGATTGGCACTTCCCTTCTTTGGAATCAAGCCTGGGAAAGTTGAATATATTACCAGACTAATAAAGTGTTCCCTAACAAACTCCTCGAAGATGGCCCAAAAGTCCACTTTAATTATCTAGCGACAATCTTGATAAAAAACTATAGTGAAACCATCCTGTCCCGGAGTTTTAGATTTATCCATTAAAAAGACAGCTCCCCTTATCTCCTCCAAATCAAAATCCCTTTCCAACACTCTTGCACAATCTGGGCTCAATCTTGGCCAGTCCAGTCCTTCTAGAGTAGCACCCATGTCCTCTTGTCTCTTAAAAACTGATTTGAAATGAGCCACAAAACAATTTGCAATCTCTTCTTGATCAACCAAAGATTGTCCATTTACTTCTAATTTCTCCACAAAAATTTTTGTTCTTCTTCCGTTTGCAAGTGTTTGGAAGAATGTAGTATTCCCATCCCCCTCTTTGATCCACAAGTTCCTCAATTTCTGCCTCCAACTGGTTTCTTCCAGTAGAAGATCAAGACTGCATTCAGCCTTGAACCCTAGTAGATTTTAGGTTAAGAAAAGTAGAAGAAAAGTGAGAGGAAGGAGAAAAGAGAGAAGAGGAACAGGAGAACACAAAGGTTTGAAAGAAGGGACAGATTCTAACACATCTGCCACCGCCACTCTCTTACTATTTATAGGTTATGTTCATACATAGAGAAAAGGACAGATCTGCCCTTAGTACTTATATGACAAATAAAGTAAATGAAAACTGAAATAAATAACAACTAAAATAACAAACTGACCCCAACTGACACTACCATGACTGAAACAAATAATTACACATACTGTCCTTGAACACAGTGGGGACCACTGCTGTGGGGCCCACATCAGTGTTCTCTACACTTCCCTCAACAAAATTTCTTCTAATTCATTTTTCAACAATCACGTCAGAGTCTTGTCTTCCTCACTTATTGATCCTTGATCCTCCTTGGCATCCAAGTGTTCAATTTGGGTGGTTACCAATAATTTCCTCTCCTCTATTCTTCCAAAATGATCTCTGTTCCACCGCTTTGATTTTGCATTTAAGTCTTTAGGTGGGTGGTTGTGGCAGTTATCAGCTATTGGTGCTTCCTGAATTTCAAGGACTGAAGAAAGAAGACTTCAGTGCTGATTTTTGTGTTCTCTGAATTCGTAAAGGAGAGCTGGTGTCTTTCATTTTTGTTCTATGAAGTTTCTTATTTTTTTAGGTCTCTCTTTTTGCTTCAGATTTTGTTTGGTTGGGGTGACCTCTTGTGACCTGGTTATTTTGTATTTGCACTTTTTTAGCAATAAAAGTTTCTTCTTTATTTATCTTCAAGAAAAAAAATTGTTTCTTCTCTGTCTAAATAGAAGGAAAATATGTAGATGCTTTCTTTCTTGCTGTCTTACAAAAAATTTGAAAGTTGTTATCATTAGTCTTTTATTTGCAATTAATGGCATCATTTATAGTATTATTACGGATTTATGGAGTTTATTTGTTGCTTGTTAAGAGAAACCTCTTTTTATACATTTATGACTTGGACATTGTCAATTCTCTATTGAAAACAACCCTTATAATTGGGTCTTTCTTTGCAGGTTGATCCTTTGTCAGCTGGGGTTCAATATGATAAAGAGTTCATTGTTTGTTCTTTGGACTTGCTTTCAGGACTTGCAGAAGGTCTTGGGAGTGGGATAGAGAGTTTGGTACTCCCTTTTGTTATATTTCTCTTATGTGCCTAATTGAATTTAAGTTGTATTTTTAACTGTTCCAAAACAATTTTTTTTTGAATATTTTGGACTTAGGTTTTGATGATGGAGGAATTAATTTGTCAACAAATGGACTTCCTTTTTGTCATTTTAACTTTTGGCCAACAAGGGTGTTTTTCTTGTTTTCTATTTATTGGTTGTGGGGTCAGGATAATAGGACTCATTAAGTTAGCCATTCAAGTTATTTGTCAAGTCCCATGATATAAATGAAATATATTAGTCAATATAGTGGGAACCTCTGGAGTATGGTGTGGAGCACCTTTTTGTGAAGTAGGGGGATTCCAAACTTGACTGAAGCATGGCTATGAATTAGGAAGATAAGAAAACTAAGACCTGGTTTTGTGTCTATGGGTCTTGGGGACAATAGTGATTTAGTGATAACAATTGCTATGTTGGAGGGTACTGACTACCTAAAGTAGGCATGCTCTATTAAACTCTCCATTGGCGGTAGGGATAAATGGGTTACTTTACTGGGGAGGTAAAGGATCCCAGTCTTGATCCTAAGCATTCTAAGTGGGAGCAGGAGAATCTCATGTTGATTTGTTGGCTTGTGGCATCAGTGCAACTACATATTGCTTGGAGTTTTGGTTTCTGGATACATCTAAGGAGATTTGGGATGTACTATCATGAACATACTCTTTGGTGGAGAAGATTGCTAAGAGTATAGTAGCTAAGAAGGGAAGTGAAAAGTCTTCGCTAGGGGGAGTTGCTTGTATCTATGTACTTCTCATCTTTACATCATTATGAAAGGAGATAGACCACTTAGAAGTTGAAGAGTGGCACTGTGACAGGGATGCAAAATGGTATAGGAAGTTACAGAAAATCTTTCTCTTGTTATTATTCATAATTAGGGGTGGGTTAATCTCTTTCTTGCTTTGTATTACATTACTATTAAAATTAATGGAGTGGGGGCACCGCACATGACAGTTTTGGAACTTATTATAATGTTGTCTTTCCATTTCATTAAGGTAAAATTTCTATTTTACTTGTGTTGTGAGGATTATTTAATTGTTATTTTACAGTTGCTGTTAGTGTGCTGTCAGCTTAAGATGCTGTCAGCCAGTTAGTTTCTTTCTTTCTTATTAGTTTGTTACTAGGGAGTGCCACTGGGGGCATACTTGTAATCTCCCATTCCTTTTATATTAAGTTAATATAAATAATTAAACTGGCGGCAGCCAGAATAGTTTTTTTGTTCATGTCTCTCAATCATATCTTCCTCTTCTCCTCTTTTCTCTCTTCTCTTCTCTTCTCTTCTATCTCTCTCTCTCTCGTCTCTCTCTCTCCATGGATGATTACATGGTATCAGAGCCTGGTTCTGGGCTATAAAAACCTGTTTCTCCCATCTGAACCTGCTTCGTCCTCTTTCTTCTTTGATTTCTTGGACGTGGAAGACAGAGAAACCCTAGCAGGCCACTTGCGGCTCTTCCTTTGGGTTCTTCCTTGGTCGTAACATCAAGGAGACTCTAGCAGAAGAAGGGCGATGCAGTAAAGACTCCCTTCCTTATCTGTTCGATGCTGTGAAGTTAATTTCTGGGTTGGCACCTTCATACAGGTGCTGGACAGGGTATTTGTTCTTGAGTTTTTCTATGGCTAATGGTGTGAAGGCCTTACTTTTTTGGTTTTATACCTTCGTTTAGATGCTGGACTGTTAGATTGCATGTGCTGTAGTCAAAATGCTAGTATACTATTCTAACGGCTGGTGCTGGACTGATTACTGGGCTGTTTTAATGGCTGAACCATCACTGAGTTGATTTTGGCAGTTCTTTGTTTTTCCACATTCCAGAAGTAAATTTCTTGGGGGTTGGTATTCTGATTGTGGCTGTTGTGTAGTTGTGTGGGATTTGGTCTGATTCAGCAGTACTCTATGGCAAACTATGATTCAACTTCATCGGGGGTTACACCAACCCGTGCTGGTATGGGAAGTGAAAACATGATGTTTCCCATGCCCATTACCCCTTTAAATGGTCTAAACTATCTAGAGTGGGCTAAAAGTGTAAAACTTTATGTAACAACAAGGGGAAAAGTTGGTTACATAAATGGGAGGGTGAAAGAACCCAAGAGTGAGACAACTGAACATGATAGGTGGGACCAAGAAAACAGTATGGTGATGTCTTGGCTCCTCGCAGCCATGGAACCTGATGTGAAGAAGAACTTTATGTGGGCAAACACCGCTAGTGAGATTTGGGAACAAGCCAAAACCACCTATTCTGAGCAAAGGCATTATGCCAAGGTTTATCAGTTGCAAGCTGAATCCTCAACCAGTAAACAGGGAATCGTAGTTTGGCTACCTATTATTCAGCCCTTGCTTCCATATGGAAAGAATTGGATCATTATCAGGATATAGAGTGGAAACATGATGATGATTCCTAGGCCTACAAGAAGCTGGTTTCTCAACAGCGTGTGTTTGCCTTCTTGTTGGGACTGAACCCTGTCTATGAACTCTTGAGAGTTCAGATCTTAGGAAGTAAAGAGTTGTCGTCGGTTTACGAGGTATATGCCCTTGTTCAATTTGAAGAAAGTAGGCGGAGTGTGATGGTTACAACCGAGGGGGAGCAACAAGTTGCATTGACTGCAATGAGTAATAACAACATGGGGAAGAAAAGTGACACCAAGAAGGCTGATGATAAAGAGAAGTTGTTTTGTACCCACTATCGGTGCTCACGACATACACGTGACACATATTGGGACATTCACAAGAAACCCAAGTGGGCAGTGGAGAACCAAGAACAGGGTAAAGGGCAAGGTCAGAAGAAGACGAACACAACACATAATGCAACACATGTGGTAACCCAAGATACTCATGTTGCTGGTACTACTCGGGACCACCTTACTAATTCTGACCCCAAGGAAGATATCATGAATTCCTTCAGAGATCACTTGGAGTCATATGGTAGGGCTTTGCGATAGATGGATAGTTCAGTCACTGGTACTCCTACTTCATTTGCATCTACATTAGGTAATGTGGCTTTTGCATTCCATGTCACTACTACCACTGATTCCCCTTGGATCATTGACTCAGGGGCCTCTAACCACATGACTGGCAAGCCGAACTTGTTTCAGACTTATAGCCTTTTGTCAGGAAGGGATAAAGTGAGGCTTGCAGATGGATCATTCTCCTTTATTGCAGGCCAAGGATCAATATCTCTTCCCTATGGCCTTAACCTGAATTGTGTATTGCATGTCCCTCAACTTCCTATAAATTTGCTTTCAATCAGTAGTATCACAAACTCTTTAAACTGTGGTGTAACCTTTTTTCCTGGTCCATGTGTTTTTAAGGATTTAACTTCTGGGAGGACGATTGGTAGAGGGAGCCTAGTGGATGGTCTCTACGTTCTGACAGCAAAGCTGGTCTCTCGATGTCATCCTCAGAGTCATATAGTCAATCAAATAAGAGTCAAATTTTTTTTGTGGCATAGTTGGTTAGGTCATGTTTCTTTTGAAATAGTAAAGTCTTTGTTTTCGGTTTTATTTAAGTCATGTTCAGTGTCAGAGTTCCAGTGTCAAATGTGTTAGTTGAGCAAACAATGTAGAACAACTTTTCGCTCAAATAATAAAAGATCAAGTGTTCCTTTTCATGTTGTGTATTCTGATGTATGGGGGCCTACTACTATAATATCTGAGGGTGGATACAAGTACTTTATCACATTGATCGATGACTTCTCTCGCTATACATGGGTTTTCCCTATGCGTAGTAGAGACGAAGTTCCAAAGATTGTGAAAGACTTCCAGAGGATGGTATTTACGCAATTCCATGTTGAAATACAGATCTTCCAATCAGACAATGCAAAAGAATATTTCCATGGTGAGCTCAATGAGTTCTTTGCCTCCCACGGATCTATTCACAGAAGCTCATGCGCAAGAATACTACAACAAAATGGTGTTGCAGAAAGAAAAAACAGACACCTCCTTGAGGTAGTTCACGGGATGACGTTACACATGAATGTTCCAAAAAGGTTTTGGGTGGATGCTATACTTGCAACTACTTATGTCATCAATCGCATGCCCTCCAGAGTGCTGAACTGCATGGCCCTTCATCAGTTGTTGTTCCCTCAGTTCCCTTTATTTTCCATTCCCATGAGAGTTTTTGGTTGTCGTGCCTTTGTCCATGATTTGTCTCCTTCTTAAGGTAAGTTAGACCCTCGGTCCATTCCTTGTATCTTTCTGGAGTATCCCTCCTCTCAAAAAGGATATTGGTGCTTTGATCCCGTTAGTCATAAGTTTTTTGTGTCTATGGATGTGTCATTCTTTGAGTCTGAATCGTCTTTCCTTACTTCTCCTCAGGGGGAGAGTAGTAGTGTGGAAGAGGAGAAGCAGGTTCAGGTCCGCCAAGTCTCTCTTCCTTCTATTCCGGACCTTGCTCCCTTTTGTGTTTTCCAATGTACACGCCGTAGAGATCAGCAATGTGATAGAGATGTGGAGTAGCCAAGCATTGAGCAACCGACACTGTTAGACTCCCAGGAGGTAAGTCCAAACCCTATTGCACCTACTGATACTCCTACACCTACTGTGGATGACCTTGACATTCCTATTGCTCAAAGAAAGGGAGTCAGGTTATGCACTACAAAACACCCCATTCTATCAACAGTTGATTGCATCCCTATTCCTAGAAATGTTGTAGAAGCCTTAAAATGCCCTGAATGGACAGATGCTATGAAGGAGGAGATTAATGCCCTTCATAAAAATCAAACTTGGGAATTGATGGATCTTCCAAGGGGGAAAGACTCAGTGGGGTGTAAGTGGGTGTTTACCGTTAAACACAAGACAGACAAGACAGTTGAAAGGTACAATGCAAGATTAATAGTCAATGGGTACACTCAAGTGTACGGGGTTGACTATGATGAGACTTTTGCTCCAGTACTTAAGATGAACTCAATTAGGGTTCTCTTGTCATTAGCTGCTAACCTTGACTGGGAATTGCATCAACTGGACATAAAGAATGCTTTTTTAAATGGTGACCTAGAGGAGGAAGTATACATGGTTCAACCCCATGGATTCTGTGCCAAGGAAGTGAAAATAAGGTGTGCAAGTTGAGAAAGTCTCTTTATGGTTTAAAACAATCTCCTAGAGCTTGGTTCAGTAAGTTTCACATGGCAGTTCAGCAGGTAGGCTTCAAACAATGTCAGTCTGATCACACACTCTTTGTGAAGAGATGTCAGGAACAGGTTGCTGTATTGATAGTGTATGTGGATGATATCATCATTACAGGAAATTGGAGTTCAGAAATACAAGAATTGAAATAATTCCTTGCATCTAAATTTGAAGTGAAAGATTTAGGTCCCCTGAAGTATTTCCTTTGAATTGAATTTGCCCGCTCAGAAAGAGGTATCTTCATTTCTCAAAGGAAATACACCCTTGATCTATTACAAGACATAGGCAAATTAGGCGCAAGGCCAGTAGATACTCCCGTGGATGTTGATCACATGTTGGGTGAATCTGATGGTGAACCTCTAAAAGATGTGAAACAATTCCAAAGGTTAGTGGGAAAGTTGATTTATTTGTCCATGACCCGTCCATACATTGCCTCTTCAGTTGGGGTTCTAAGCCAATTCATGCACTCTCCTAAGAAACCACACATGGAAGCAGTAAAGAGAGTTCTTAGATACTTAAAAAAGTATCCCTTAACAGGTCTACTATTTAGTAAACATAATCACCTAAAGATGGAAGTTTTTACAGATGCTGATTGGGCAGGTGCTGTGGATGATAGAAAGTCCACAAGTGGGTATTGCACATTTGTGGGAGGAAACCTAGTGACTTGGAAAAGCAAGAAACAAAGTGTGGTCGCAAGGTCAAGTGCTGAAGCTGAATATAGAGCTATGGCACATGGGGTGGCTAAAGTCCTTTGGCTAAAAAATCTTCTAGGGGAGCTTGGAGTTGTTGTTCATAATCCTGTGTCTCTTTACTGTGACAAAAACATCGCCAGCAACCCTGTCCTACCTGAGAGGACCAAGCACATTGAGGTGGACAAACACTTCATAAGGGAAAAAATGGAAAAAAGAGAAATTTGCATCCCTTATGTCAACTTCAAGGAACAACTCACTGATGTTCTCACAAAAGGACTTCCATACTTGCGGCACAATGAGTTATGTGACAAGCTAGGCATGATAGACATATTCAGCCCAGCTTGAGGGGGAGTATTGTGAGGATTTAACTGTTATTTTACAGTTGCTGTTAGTGTGCTGTCAGCCAGTTAGTTTCTTTCTTTCTTTGCTTTGTTACTAGAGAGTGCCACCAGGGGAATACTTGTAATCTCCCATTCCTTTTATATTAAGTTAATATAAATAACTAAACTGGTGGCAGCCAGAATAGTTTTTTTGTTCGTGTCTCTCAATCATATCTTCCTCTTCTCCTCTTTTCTCTCTTCTCTTCTCTCTCTCTCTCTCTCTCTCTCTCTCTCTCTCTCTCGTCTCTCTCTCTCCATGAATGATCACAACTTGTTTGTATTTATCAATCTCTATTTTCTCCTTTCTTAGGTAAAATCAAAATTCCACACCAGCTGTAGGAAACACAGTGTCTAGCTTAGCTAGTTTATTAGTATCATTTTCAAGGGAAAAATACGAACTTTATTTCATTCAAAAAAGAAAAATGTAAGAAACACATTGTCTAGCTTATCTAGTTTATTGATATCATTTTCAAGGGAAAAATAAGAACTTTATTTCATTCAAAAAAGAAAAATCAGAATTTTTTGACCTTGAAAGTAAATTAAGTCTTAGGTAAAATCACAATTGCACAGCAGCTGTAAAAAATACTTTTTTGTTTTTTTGATAAATAGCTATAGAAAACACATTGTCTTGTTTAGCTAGTTCATTTATATAATTTTCAAGGGAAAAATCAGAAACTTATGACCTTGAAAGTGAATTAAGTCTCTCTGTACTCTACTGAAACTTGAGGTATCTTTCGCTATCTGGTGCCACAGAGACCCTATGTAAGTGCCTTGTATAGTTTGGCTGAGGATAGAGTGAACTGACTGACATTGTTTATGGATGACCTTTGATGGTTGATCCAGTGGGAGAGTATAGGTGCTCAAGTGTTTTAAGGCAATTAACTTGAAGATGATATAATGATGGTTATGGAAGGAATTTGCTTTTACCTTAGTTAGCGGGCTTAATTAATTGAATATAGATGTTTATGTAGAGAGTTTGAGGGGGAGTGTGGAGAGTTTTGGTGTATTGTATCATAATAGTCCCTGTTGTATCTTGTATTTTTCTCTTATTCTTTCTTATTTTCCTTCTTTCAGCCCTGTAATGGCTTTCCTGTAATTATACATTTTTTAATATAAAAAAGGCTCTTTGGGAGTAGGGGTTGATCTATTCTATTGCCACCCCTAAACTCTTGTGCTCTCTCTTGTTTGAACTGGTAGAATAACAAATGATTTGAAGGCATACTGTAGAATCTACCGTCCATCCATTGGCTCTCTTTTAATTAAGATTTGTCTTTGCACAGTTTAGGAAGATACTTAAAAATTAAAATCACTTCCAGATATTTTGTTTACCATTTTAGGCTTGAATATGTAGTCCTGGGCTATGCCTTTATCCAGTTCATAAATTCTCAAATTCATTATTCTGTTAATAAATAATTTTTACCTACAAGGTAAAGTTGCTGTATGGTTGTGATTTTCTTCTACCTTTACAATAAAGAATTTGTCATGCATTCTGATGCAGCCTTCTTTTTTAGGTTGCACAAAGCAACTTAAGGGACCTGCTTCTTCAATGCTGCATGGATGATGCTTCTGATGTTCGTCAAAGTTCCCTTGCTCTTCTTGGGGACCTTACAAGGGTGTGTTAGAACATTTGATGATTTCTTATATAATGGTCTCATGGTTTTGTTAGCTTGATTAGTTTGTTCATGTGTAGTTTATCTTTGTTCTATCATGTTTTATTGCCAGGTTTGTCCTGTTCATTTGCGTCCTCGTTTGTCAGAATTTCTTAATGTTGCAGCTGATCAACTGGTAAGTATGAATCCTTTTCATTCATTCTTTATTTCTGTTTGGATACAACTTTTCTTTGTAGTCTGACCATCGTAATCTCTGCACAGCGTACTCAAGAGATGAGAGAATTTGTTTCAGTAGCAAATAATGCTTGTTGGGCAATTGGAGAATTGGCAGTTAAGGTAGGATATCCTTTATTGCTTAAGTCCTTCCATCACAGGCCATGCTGTTGGTAAACTATAAATTCTGTCTGCTGAACACGTCCACTTAAATAATCGCTAAATGGAAAAGGAAAAAATTGAAATTGATATAATCCCTATAATTTATCAATTGAATTTTAATTTGGAAAGATAGAAGTTTACAATGTCTAATATGCTCTTACTTAAGTATGGGACATGTAACTTAAAACAAAATAGAATTGACAAAGCACAACTTAAAATATAATGAAAAGACAAAGCTACCCCTACTCAGCTGACTTAACACTCCCCCTCAAGCTGGAGAATATATGTCATATAATCCCAGCTTGTTACATATATAGTTCACTCTTCCTGAACTTAGCCTTTTTATAGACAAGTTTGCTCACTGATCACCTAAACTCACATGCCTTGTGCTTATCACTCCTGTGAGGACTTTTCCCCTTACAAAATGGCAACCAACCTCTATGTGTTTTGTCCTCTCATGAAAAACTGGATTAGATGAGATGTGGGTTGCAGCTTGGTTGTCACAGTACAATCTCATAGGTTTGCTCATCGATGATCCAACTTTCTTCAGAAGATTTTTCAACCATACTACTCACATGTAGTATGTGCCATGGCCTTGTGTTTAGCTTACACACTACTACATGCCACAACAATTTTCTTACTCTTCTATGTCACCAGATTTCTTTCAAGAAATGTGCAATAACTTGTAGTGGATCTCTTGTTAGACACTGAACCTTCCCAATATGCATTTGTATACCCAACTATTTCAAGACTTCCTCCTGTCTTGTACAAAAACCCACGATTTGGAGCTCCCTTCAAATACCACACAAATCTAAGAATCACATCCCAATGAGGGACTCCCGGGGTTTTGCATAAATTGGATCACCATATTGACATCAAAGGATATATCTGGTCTGGTAATGGTTAGGTAGTTCAGCTTTCCCACTAACCGTCTATGTCTTTCAGGATCATCAAACATTTCAGTACCCGCATCATTGCTCAACATTTGGTTCCATGGGGTTCAAGAAATACTTCAACTTACCAAGATCTTTTGTTTGGAAATGATCTTGTAGAAAAGCCTTTTGCCTATCAATCCTCAGTCTGTCACTACTAGTTATGACTATGTCATCCACATAAACCACTAGTAAAATCTTCCTAGCTTCAGAATTATAGTTGAACACCGAGTGGTCAACTTGATATTGTTTCATTCCAAAGTTTTTAAGTACTTCACTTAACTTACCAAACCACACACGAGGAGACTATTTTAGCCCATAAATTTCCTTCTTGAGCTTACACACCTTACCATCCCCCCCCTAAGCATCAAACTTTGGTAGTTGCTCCATGTAAACTTCCTCAAGAAGATCACCATTGAAGATGGCATTTTTAATGTCAAGTTGAAACAATGGCCAATTGTATATAACCTCTAATGAAATCAAGATACGAATTGAACCAATATTGGCCACGGGAGAGATGGTTTCCACATAATCCATTCCATATAACTGAGAATAACCCTTAGCAACCAGTTGGGCTTTTAACGACTTCACACTACCATTTGGCAAATATTTAACAATATACACCCATTTACAACCTACAACATGCTTACCTAGAGGAAGAGTGGTGAGCTCCTACATGTGATTGTGTTGAAGTGCAGAGAGTCCCTCCTTCATAGCTTGACACCACCCTATTGATGTAAGAGCATCCTAGACATCCCTAGGTATAAATATAGAGGACAACAGAGAAACAAACTAGCGATGTGAAGAGGAAATGTGAGAGATAGAAACATAATTGGATATGGGATGTAACGTATAACTACATTTACCCTTCCACAACACAATGGGAAGATCAAGGTCAGAAGGAGTAGGCAACACTGGGGTAGGAGCAACTATAGGATCTGTTGATGAGATAGTAGTTGGAGGAGGTGCCAGTGTCTGTTGATGAGTATACACATGTTGGATCGGTGGTCGTTCAGTATGAATTTGCATTGAAGGAGAATGCTCAGTCACAATAGGAACAACCGGAATGGGATCATCAACTAGAAGAGGAAGGTACATAAGGATTCAAGACTTGAGAAGAATGACATTGACTAAAAAAATGTGACATTAGAACAAACAAACGTCTTTCGAGCGATAGGGTTATAGCACTTATACCAAGATGTGAGTTTGTCCTTCAAATCTGATATAAAACTGATAAAAGAAATAGGAAAAAGTGAGAGAGAAAGAAAGGTTATAGCAGAATAGAAGAAGGGAAAGAAAAGAGTTTGATGGTTCTCTTTCTCCCTTCACTAATCTTTTATTTAACTAAATTAATAATGCTAATTACAAGTCTGTCCTTTAAGTGGGCGGCCAGCAAAGCAGTAACTTAAAAGAACTTAAAAAGAGGTTAACATGCCCATTAACACATAAAATGAATATAACATTACTTAAACATAAAAGAAATATTAGGGCCCATTCGGCCTAGTCTCTCTACACTCCCCTCAAGCTGAGCATAGATGTCAATCATACCGAGCTTGCTTATATAGTGTGTCGGCTTTCCTTTTGGAACACCTTTGGTCAAAACATCATCCAACTACTCTTCTGAAGCAATAAATGGCAAGCATACTTCCCCTAAAGCAACTTTCTCCCTTATGAGCCAAAGCATAATCCGACCCACTAACTCTGACTCATTATTCCTACTAACATGATAACTTTGATGACTGGGAGGCACATCAAGAAAATAGATTCCATTCACTTCACGACCACTCCTAATCGTCCTCTTTGGTTCCAAATCTCGCAAAACATAATGACCAGGAGAAAAAATCACTAAAAAATTCAAAATCTTTGTCAAACTACTAACAGATGAAAGATTAGTGCTCAGTATAGGGACATGAAGTACAAAAGGCAAGGTAATCCTATCGGTTATCTTGACAGACCCTTTCCTAGCAATGGGAACATGTGATCCATCAGTTGTGGAATCTCTATCTGTACCAGAGCAAAGGTGGTATGAGGAAAAGATAGTGGAAACATTGGTCATATGTTTTGAGGCTTCTGATGGGAGGTCCCCCCTTACTTTGTAGTGGATGCATAATTTGTAGTGGCATGTGAACTACCTATATGTGCAAGCGAAGTAGAATAACTACCTTCTGATCCACCTGATGATGAGCTGCAACTGGTTGTATCCCTCTAACTCAGAAATTGCTCATATCTCTCTAACTTGTCCCTAACTGTAGCTGCTACAACAGACTCTAGAGAAGTAGTAAGTAGTCTTGATAAATCACCAATCACTGCCATATTCACATTTCTCTTCTTCTTTTTGAGCCGACTCAGTATAAGGTATGTGTAAAGCTTCTAGCAGGTATCTCTAGTATGCATGGGTTTTTAACAGTAGTCACAAATCAAGTCATTCTTGTCCTCAAGGCTTGGGTTTCTCATCATCACATTCTTACTACTCTCCTCTCTAGACACAAAAGCATATGGTTGAGAGAGAGTTACACTGTCTTGGGAAAGAATATGCTATCATGCAATGTCATATTCAGGGTTGAGTCTTGCTAAAACTCAAATACCCTATTCTCTACCAGCTTCTTATAAGTTGTTGCGTCTTTGCTACTTTCTCAAACCATGTTCTCCAATTGATCTATTTCTTGGCATAAGGTTTTGAGGGATAAAAAATAAATTGCAACAGAATTATCTCCCTGCCTAGTAGCAATCACCTCGTTTCTCAACTGGTAGGCTCTAGCACAATTCTCACTTTGTGAATAAGTTTTTTCTACTCCATCCCAAATCTCCTTAGTTGTGTTAGTTCATAGAAAATTCTTACTTATATGGGGTAACATGGAATTGCACAACCAGGTCATTATCATGTAGTTCTCCTATACCCAATGGGAGTAGTTAGTCTCGGGTTTCTTCTCTTCACTAGTGACATACCCCAATTTTCCACGAGCTCCAATGACCATCATTGTAGATTGTGACCATTCTAAGTAGTTTGTACTATCCAACTTGACTATAGTGATGGTCCCTGCCCCGAAGGGGCCACTACCACCTCCTCCACTTGGTTTCAATTCACTTGTAGACTTGTATTCAACTCCATAACCCTTCATAATTCCCATAATAGGTCAGGAAATCAATTGGAGATGGAAAAAAAAAATTATCCCCTTTAGAAACCTCAAATAGCTTCCAAGTATCCTAGAAGCCCCTCCCACCAAGATTCCCTTCTCCGTGGTAGTAGGTAGAAGGAAGAGAAGAGGTTGCCGCTCCCACCAAAGACCTCTAGAAAATTGGGGACTTGAACCATCCTCTTCAAAAAACATCTAGAAACGTAAAAAAAAAAATGGTGTGCCACTTCCTAGGTCAAGGTTGAAGAGTCCTGCAATCAGAATTCTTTCCCTTTCTCCAGTTCTTCCTGATTTTGGTGATAAACCCTAGACCTGCTACAAGGTATTCTAGATCCACAAAAAAAAAGAAAAAATCCAAAAACCGGGCACTCTTAAAGTCCTTGATCAGGTCTTTAACTGATCATGCAGTCGGCTGATCTAGGGTTGCATGATGAAATAGTTCAGAAAATCCCTAAAGTTGCTCTGGTACCAAGTTGAAAGTTTAATAAATCTGATCCAGTTTGAAATTTGTGATAAAAAGAAGAAAGGAAAAATTTGAGCAGAGAAGAGAAGAAGAGAAAGGTTGAACAGAATGGGGAGAAGCCAAAATATCTAATTTGGACACCCCTTTAACTTTCTTATATACTCATAATTAAAAATGGATACAATGACAAGTATACCCTTAGTAAGTCGTCTATTCTAAAACACAGGTAAAAACTTAAACAAAACGTAAACTAATGGGCCTTGGGCCCAATAACTCTCTAGCTAAACTTCAAAAATAAAAACAGGTGTTATGGGTTTGTATATTTAAATACACATTTTACTTCTTCCATTATTTTCAACAATTTCCAGTTTGCCCCTATATATTGTTTAAGATTTATATACGTTTCCTAGTGTGTCCATGTGCTTTTTCATGAGGCATATGCCAGAAGCGCTAATACCTCTGAGGCATATGCCTCATGTGCTTTTTCATGAGGCGTGCTAGAGGCTTATGCCTCATGCACACCTCATATAAAAAGACTAAAGAAAAAGAAAAAAAAAAAGAAAAAAAGGAAAGGAAAAGAAAAGAAAGGGAAGGGAAAGAAAAAGAAAGAAAGAGAAGAAGCAAGGGACCTACTGGAAAATATAAACGCTCATCTGTGCTGGATTCCAAGGGATTTTAACGCTTTTGCAGACGGGTTAGCAAAATTAGGTGCTCTTTTAGAAGTGCTGTACTCTAATAAGATCTCTCCTGTGTAACTTTCATGGGTTTGATCCCCGTTTGTTTGTTTTCTTTGTACACCCTCTTTGTGTATCCCTCTTTTTTCTTAATGGATTCAGTTAACTTTTCTCAAAAGAAAGAAAAAAAGAAAGAGAAGAAAAAATAAAAGAGAAAAGGAAAGGGAAGGGAAGAAAAGATAAGGGGAAAGAAAGTGGTCTGCCCCCGGCCCCTTTGGCTAGGGGGCTTCGCCCCCAGATCCCCCCGCCCCCCTTTTCCATGTAGCAGCCCAATTTGTTTTTTGTACTATGCATCTTTATTAGATTTTTATTAAAAATAAAGGAAAAATGAGATCCCCCATCCTCTTAAGGAGGCTTACGCCTCTTACGTTTTGAACTGCGCCTGACATCTCTAGGTAGTGGAATGCCTTGCGTTAGGCCTCTGTGTTTTAAAACATTGCTTTGAACCTTGTGTAGTTGTGTTGAACCTTTTTGTTGAGCCCTCTATAGTCCCTTCTATTCCCGTAAAGGGGTCCTCTTCTCTTCCCAGCTCTCCAATTCCTGTTCTTTCTCCTCCTCCTGCAAGCCCTCCTTTTTCATTGGAGGCAAAGAAAAAGGTATGCACAGGTTGTTCCCCCACCTCCAGTTGTGGTCTCAGGTGCTTCCAATCACTGAAGAGAGGATTGGTCCTACACCATCTCCATTACATTCCTTCCCAGACCTTGACCTACACATTGCTGTGAGGAAGATAAGCAGAAATGTACAACTCATTACATTTCCAAACACCTTTCTTACATCACCAAGTACTATTCTGCTTTACTTTTGCTTAAAGATTTTATGAGGAGCAAATTAGGAAGCAAAATTTCCTTTGTGTTACATGTGATGCCAGAAAATGGAATTGTAAGTTGTAAATTCTCATCCTTTATATTTATTTAATTATTTTTATAAGAAAAATGTTTTTGTTATGGAAAAAGGACTTTGAGAATAATTTACATTCATTCATGTTATGAGACTTATATAGTTATATTTACATGTTTTTAATGTGAAGTTTAATCATCTGCATGGGGTTAATTTTGGAGTCTTAATTAGTATGACAGTAATAGTTTTTGAGCATTTTCATTACTCCCAAATTTCAGGTTCAGCAAGAAATATCTCCTATTGCATTGAGAGTTGTTGAATGCCTAGTTCCAATTCTTAAAAATGCAGAGGTAATAACTCTTCTGTTGTTGCATCAGTTAGTATCTATTCTTCCTGAATGTTCTTATCATTTTCATGGTTATTGATGCCAGGGTCTCAACAAATCGCTTGTAGAAAATAGTGCCATTACTCTTGGTAGGCTTGCATGGGTCTGTCCAGATCTTGTTTCACCTCATATGGATCACTTTATGCAACCGTGGTGTACTTCTTTGTCCATGTATGAAAAGTTCATTTTCCTTTTTATTGGTTTCCCCAAGCCTTGTTTCCACTAATAATGAAGGGATAGTTGATGCCATTATCTTCCAATATAAGCATACAGTAAGTTATCCACAAATAGTTATGTTTGTGATTTTAATGTTTGAATTACTAAGGGTATCCTAAATACTTGTTGGGTTGCTCTTCAGGTTGTTTTACTAATGGTATTAATCGTTTTGGGTTCCACCCCTCCTTTTCATCATACTAAGATCTCATTGTTGCTTTTAGAAAAAAGGAAAAGAAAATCAATTGTTGATGTAGTGGTTCCTCGATACTAAAGCTTGAATGATTCCTTAGATCCACCAAGAATTGATGCTTTTTTGTTGGAGGTGTTACATAACAAGATAAGCACCTGTAATATATGATATAGTGCAGGAAATTTGTTGTCTTACATAAGTGGAACGCACATTGGGTAATTGTGCATTTTTGTTCATAGTCCAATTTCCCCCAAATTTAGTGTTATCTTTTAATTCCTTTAGCATGGCCTGGTTTATTCCCAAGTGGTGCAGTATTCTACGAGATCTCTATTGTCTTCTCAGGGTGAAGGAACCAGTTTTTATTGCAACCCTTATGGATGTACTTTGAGGTATCTAGAAAGATGGAAATGGAATGTAGCGGATTGGATGCTTGGGTGTATCAAATCTTGTTACTTCTCCATATTAGTTAATGGGGTGGTTAGAGATTTTTTCTGGCGTGTAGAGGCTTAAGGTAATCTGTTCTCCATATGGTTGATGTTTATAGCAGATTAATATCCGAGGTTGATAGGGAGGAGATTAGGGGTTGAAGGGTAAGTAGAAACGACATTCCAATTACCCACCTTAGTTTCTAATGGTATAATAGTTTTTTGTGAAGGATACCTTTGAATTGGTCTCAAATTTGAAAATCAATCTTGAGAAGAGTTGTATTCAGGGCTCAATTTGCAGGAGGGGGAGATTGATTTTATAGCAATCACTCTAGATAGTTGCACCACCAGTTGGCCCTTGACCTAATGGGGTTTCCCCCTAGGGGCAAATGCCAAACAAAGTAGCTTCGGAAACCCAATCTTTGAGTGGTATGCAAAGAGATTGACAGTTTGGAAGAGGAATTATATTTCGTTTGGGGGGGGGGGGGGAGGGGGCGTAAAATTACATTGATAAAACCCACGCTTGCAAATTTGCTAGTTTATTACCTATCAGTTTTCAGGATTCTACAGAAGGGGGAAGAAAGATAGAGTGATGAGCTACTTCTTGTGGGAATTGAGTGAAGGGAAGTAAGATTTTCTAGTTAGGTGGGAGGTTGTTTGCAAGGGCTTACAAGAAGGTGGATTGGGGGTAGGTAATGTAGAGAAGAAGAATGTGGCTTTCTTAGGGAAATGGTTATGGAGATGGCCATTAGAGAGAGAGAGAGACTTTAGCAGGTAGTGGTAGCCAATCTTCATGGTAGGTTGGGTACTGGTTGGAATGCAGGTGTATCTTATTGGGCTACCTTGTCACCTTAAAAGGTTATTCATGGCATTCTTGAATCTTCATCAATTTCTCAAATTTATCAGGTATGATGTTTGTTTTGGTGATTCAATCTATTTCTGGGAGGATGTTTGGGTTGGGTGTTCTCTGAAGGACATTTTCCTTTCTTAGTACTTTGTGTCTTTTCACAAGAATGAGTTTCCTTCGAAATCCATTGCTCCTTTACTTCCTGTGGGTCATAATTGGGATTTTAGTTTCCTTGGTCTGAGGGGTGATGTATTGCTTTCTTTGGTTTGTTAAAGCTTCTTGATAGTATGTGTTTGGACCCGTCTAAACCAAATAAATGCATTTGGGCCCCCAAACCAAAGGGCATTTCTTTTTGTGCCTCCTTGTTTAAGTCTCTTTTTACCTCAACTCCCCTTGTTACTTATTCATTCAAAGAGGTTTAGTGTAAACCCATTCCACCTAAAATAGGAGCCTTTTGTTGGGAAGTGGTTCACGGGAAGATCAACACTATGGTCATGCTACAAAAAGAAGACCTTCTCTGTGTGTTTTCTCATCCCATTTTCACATTCTTATTTCATTAATAATGGAATAGGTTCAGTTATTTCTGAAAAAAGATGTTGGGAAGTTCATCTATTAGTATATATTAAAACAAAACTGACCACGCTAGATGGACTTTCATTTCTCCCCTTCCCCCACCGAGGCTTCTCCTTGGTTGCCTCTCTCTCTCTTTCTCTCTCTCTCTCTCTATTTCGCATGTCCATTAAACCGTTTGCCTCTTTCCCTCCCCCTATATCTCTCTATCTATTTCCATATCTTTCTCTATCCACTATGCAAATACATGTGTTTATTTTTTCATCAATGTATTAAAATATTAATGTTTAAGTTAAAACTTTTTTTGAAAAAAGTTTAAATTAAAACTTAAATATTGAAATAAGATGTGGACAAAATATCTAAAATACTAATACTAGAAAAAAAATAGATAATACAATAAGACAATTAATAAAAGTAAAGAAAAAATTACTAATTAATTTAAAATCTTATTATAATTATAAATAATATTTAACATTGTCATTATAAATCTCTCTCTCTCTCTCTCTCTCTCTCTCTCCATGGGATGTTTTGGGCCCCACACGTCACTATCTGTATTGATGCTGAAATTTGGCAAACACTATAGCAAGAAGATGGGTTTAGAAAATACAAAATTTTGTTTACCAATTTGAACAAATCTTGATTGATCTGGTTTGGCCTGCCAAATTTGCTATATAAATTTTCAGAAAATGTCTTGAAAATAAATATTAGAAACACTATTAATTAACATGTTTTTTAAATATTAATTTATTCAAAAGTACTTTTCTGCTATATTTTGAAAAACAATTGTTAAAATTCACTAAAAAATTTGTCTATAAATTATGTGAAAATTTCACTACTACATGAATAGTTTCCTATCTTATAGCCCCATTGCTGTGAACTTAAGATTGGATTAGGTTGTTTCCCTAGCTTTGCTAATTTCCTAGGAGAAGGCAAAGTTCATGGGTCGGGTTATTTGAATCCCTAAAAACTATTCGACCTGCTAGCTTCAGTTACCAGTTCATACTGGTAATACTGAACTGGACTAATCTGGTTAGACCTAGTTATGCAATTCTGAAAATATAAAGAGCAAATAAAAGAAATTAAGGGAAGATAACAGAAAAGTAAGGGAAATTTTCTGAAAACATAAAAAATAACAAAAAATATTAGAAACTTATTTTTTTAATTAATTGATAAAATAAGAGAAAGTTTCACAAACAATAACAGAAAATTTTAATACATTAAAAGTAATATTTACTGAGAAAATATTGAAAATCAAAAGTAACAGAAAAATACAAATAAGAGAATTAAAATCAGCAACTTACTTTACACAATTAACTTATACTTAAAATAAATATAATAACTTAGTTTTATTAAATTACTCAGGAATTAGTAAAATAATTTTATAAAATAAAAAAAAAATTAAATGATTAATAAAAATAACATAATTAAACAATAAAAAATTGTTAACAGACATAGTAAAAATGATTTTATTAGTTAAATTTGATACAGAGCAATGTTTTAAAATGTGGTGGCGTGATGCAAGGCATTCCACCACCTAGTGGCGTGAGGCATAGTTTAGAATGTAAGAGGCATAAGCCTCATTAAGAGGTGGGGGGGGGGATGTGGAGGAAAGAGGATCTCATCTTTCTATATTTTTAACAAAAATCTTTTATATTAAGAAGGATGGTGATGCACAGCACTAGTTGAAAGGGGGGAGGGGGGGTGAAGCCCCAGCCAAGGGATCCAGGGGCTTAGCCCCCAACACTCTTTCTTTCCCCTTATCTTTTCTGCCCTTCCCTTTCCTTTTCTTTCCATTTCTTTTTCTCTTTTTTTACTTCTCTTTCTTTCTTTTTCATTCCCTTCCCTTTCTTTTCCTTTCCTTTCCTTTTTTTCTCATTTTTTTTTCTTTCTTGTTTCTTTTTTTTTTTTGTCTTTTTACATGAGGCGTAGGCCTCTAGCACACCTCATGAAAAAGTGTACGAGGTGTTTGCTTGCACTTGAGGTGTACGCCTGAGTGGTGTCAGTGCCTCTGGCATATGCCTCAAGGCATTTTGGGGGCGCCTCTCGGCATATGCCTTCCACGCCTTTTAAAACACTAATACAATGTAATAAAAACATAATTTAATTAAAACAATATTTTAAATTTAAATTAATAAAAAAGTAGCTCTCCTTCTCCCTGACCCCTTCTAGATTTTTTGTTTTATAATTTATTTGACAATACATAACCCAATAATAATACTAATGGATAGGGTTCGACTTGGCCCAATTAGAAATGTCCTAAGACTCCTGTCTAATTGTCACTTAACAAGGCCTGTGCATAGCAATTAAGGGTAATATAATTAATAAAATGTAATGAAAATAGTAAAAATGAAAATAAATAATAAAAATTAACACAAATTTACCTAAAATGTAACCCAAAAATAGTTTATGTTGGACTTGGTACCACTTGACCCGCTTGATATATTTTCATAAGTAGTCCACATCAGCATGCTTCTCCTTTCTCCCTTCCCCCTTTCCTACTTCCTCCACACTCTAACCTTTCTCTATTACCCCTTACCAGCCCTCTCATTAGGCCACATCAGCAAGGCTCTCATTGCTCCTATTAGTCCCCACTTTCCAATTACCTAAAAATCTTCCTAAAATCTCTCTCTCTCCCCCCTTTAAAACCCCTCCTAAATCTTCCTAAAATCACTCTCTAGTCTCTAATTGATCCATGTTTTCTCCTGTAATTACTTTCTATTCATTTATATGGGTCAATTAGAGGGAGATAACTATTTATGGGTATAACATAATATGGGTTCCATGTGTTGGCATTACCCGTACTACTGTATGTTAAACTCAATTAACAATAACAGCGTGCAAAATTAATTAGTTAGTTAACTAGTATTAGTAATTCACAAAATTATTCATTTAATTTCCATTTAAAAATGATTAACATAATAGAAAATTATTAACACAATAATAATTGTTAAATATTAATTTACTAAATAAATTAAAATTTAATAAAAAATTAGTAGTTTAAAATTGATTTAAATTTAATTTTAAAATAATGGAAAATAAATACAACAAGCTGGGTTCAGCATAGGTTTTCCTTCACCCTAACCCGATCCTGCAATGCTTCTACTCGAACCCAACTTATTGATATATAGTTTCCGAACCTGACCCAACCCTATAGGGGTTCACCTGATACCAACCAGACTTTTATCTTTTCAATTTTATTTTTCTATAATGTATTTGATAGCCCAAGTAAGGATGACAACCCTGCTAGGGCTCCGATTCGCCATGCCTTGATTGGGGAGGTTTTTTTACTGTTGATCGGTTTCAAGACAGGTTTCAGGGAAACCCAAACTTTGGTGACCGTGGACAGGGTGGGGTGCTATTTGTCCAGCCCACCCCGAATCCTGCCCTGCCCCCCCTCCCCCACAACCCACCCCACCCCCAATAGATAATGCGCATGCTATATTATTTTATATATTATGTTTACATATAAATATTATAATATGACACCTATAATACATATTATATATAATAGTTTCTATTATGTATTGTATAAAATAGATTTTGTGCAATACATAATATTGTATAATCAACCCTAATAAGTATTATTAAAAATAAAAGTTTAATGAAAACTAATACAGCTTTATCAAACAATACATACCACAAAAATAATGCTTGCGGTGGATTTTGTCTGAATTGCTGATCAACAAAAAAAAAGGGATTTAGTCTGACTTAACCCAATTAGGAATGACATAAGACTCCTTGCTCAATTTCCTACAAAAAAGCCCTTGCATCACACGGGTCCTGACTAGTATTGAAATATTTAAGGCTTTCTTATTTGGTTTACCCAGAAAAGCAGTTGATTTATATCCAAGATACATTTCATATTTGGAAAGAATAGATATACTCGTTAATATATGTTATACTAGTTGTATGGACTTGTTTCTGTCAAAAGTTTCTCAGAACAATCAAATTGTTTCAGGATACGAGATGATATTGAGAAACAGGATGCTTTCCGTGGTTTATGTGCTTTGGTATGATTTTTTTAAAGGTAGAAAAGATTAAGTAGATTAGTTGCAAAATTTTCATTTTCTAAAGGTTATTGTCAAACTTTTTCAGGTTAGAGAAAATCCAACTGGGGCTTTGAGTTCACTTGTTTATATGTGCAAAGCTATTGCAAGTTGGCATGTAAGAATGGAATAATCCTAAACTCAGAACCAATTCACTACTAAGATCCTTTCCCCTTTTGACTTGATCTTTACCCTTTTTGCATTCAGGAAATAAGGAGTGAGGATCTACACAATGAAGTTTGTCATGTGTTAAATGGGTATAAGCAGGTCAGTTGTTATCTTTGCTTGTGAATGTCTGCAGTCTGCTTGTAGCATTTCATAGCTTGACTATAGACTAGTAATTTTTTTGGCTTCCTTTTATACGAAAGAATTCGAAAAATGGTTTAGCAGGGCCCCAAATGGCCTCATAACAATCTAATAAAGGAATAATTTTTCAGGTATAGTGGCAAGGATTAAAATCCCATTGAGATTTTAAAACATTTGATGTTTCTTTCCAATTCTGAGGGTAAATGAAAGACAATGTTTAGGAGAAAATATAAATAATGACAAGGAACAGCAAAGATAAGATGTAAGAAATGGATACAAGAGAATAAAGTTGGAAGTGATAAATATTGAAAAAAAAGAATGGTTTCCTTTTTAGATTGTTCCAAAAATTTCTGAAGTTTTGATTATATCTTGAAATATCAGTAAAATTTTGGTAGAAAAATTTCTTTGAACCAGTTTGAAACATGGTCTATATTTGAATTTTAAATCCTTGACCTGCCTACCATTTTAATTATGCTGATCGACAAGCAGCCACTGCTAAAGATTTTGAACTGGTTTTCTACTGTAGTGGTATAAAATTGCATAGAGGGGATTCCCTGGATGTTGTTGAAACATATATACTGTTCTTGCCCACCTGCCCTACTAAACCCATCAATCTGCCTGGCTTATCCATTGGAAGTCAATATCTTGAAATTGAAGTTCATGCATTGATAACAGGATGAAATCTTTACATTTATTAGCAATTCATACATGACTAGAAACTATACGTGGATGTAATAAAACAGCATCTGCATAAATATTTGGACAGATGCTCAGGAATGGAGCGTGGGAACAATGCATGTCTTTATTAGAGCCTCCAGTGAAGGACAAGTTGTCAAAATATCAAGTATAATGATGTCCCATCAAAAAGCGTTGTATCACCATGCTGGTAGTTGTCTCCAGCTTGCTTCTTCCTAGGTGTATGTCTGTGTGAAGCCATGATTGGTTTGAGCAAAGGGTTTTCTCATGTCTACATTTATCCAAGTGAAGTTACGCCTAGGATGGAAGCCCAGAGTCTTAAGACTGGCCATTCTAAAAGAGTGTTGAATGCATGGGACAGAAGAAGCTAGTTTCAAATTGGATGAAAGTTGGAAGCAGGTCCGAAGGTGCGGTTTTTCAACTACAAATATGGTTTTGAATTTTGATATAGGTGTCATATTCAACCCTTTTAATTCATTTACAGTTCATCGTTGTCATGTTTATACGTCAGTGGTGAGTTTTTTTCCCCTTAATTGTCTGTAATTTCCATTGATTTTTCATTTTTTTTTTGGGGTGGTGGGGTACTATAAGTTTCATTTTTTTTCCTTACTTTTGGGGATTGTTATTTAATTTAAAACTGTAACAGTGTTTCTGTGTTTTCCACCAGCTTATCGGCATTAACCAGTTGGTCAGGTTGGTATTCGTGGCCTTGGATTTCATTATTTGATTGGGAGTACATTTTATTTCACTTTTAAATCAGTTGAGTGTAAGCAGTTCCTGCTTTTGTTTGTGACAATTAATCTGTTTTAATCAAGGTTCAAAATATCAGTGTCACAAACTCACAGAGTGTATTAATAATACTTGGAAATGGATTGATGCACTTTAGATGTGCATGGATAGTGGAAGATTTGGATACACTTGGATAGATGCATGAAGGAAATTCTCATATATACGGACAAGAAACTTTATATGAAGAGATACATTACGATTAATATAGCAGGACATGTAAATATTGTATCCATACCACGCTACTAAATAGTAAATGTCTCAATATTCTAGTGTTAATTGTGTTTCAGGTAACGCCACTCTTCCTGTCATTAATATTAATATACAAATATTATTAATAATTGAAAATAGCAAATGTCTCCACTTGTATTGGTTGATATGTATTGTTTCGGGACTCCTTCGATTTTCTCCTATGGTGGGTGTATCGGGGTCTGACCGGTTCAGGGGATGGGAGAGACCTAAACCGCCCCCCCTGAACCGGTTTTAGAAAAAAACAAAAAACAAAAAAAACATAAAAAAACAGTATCAATTCGCTCGATACACTCATACTAGTGTATCGAGAGTATCGATATTTTGAACCTTGAATGTCTCATCCTTGTATAAGCGTAACAGTGAATGAAAATTGATATTTATTTCTGGTGAAAGTTGATACTTTGAGCATTGATAGTTAGTCATCATACAACTTGCAGGTTGAATCCAACTTAACGTGACCACGAACAAAACCATTTCTGACATGCAGGCTTTGATGAATAATAATCTCCAAATGAAAAGGTGCACTGGGGTGGGGGGACGGGGGACTGGGATGATGCCTGTATTCCCAAAATGAAGTCCCAGTAGTGTTTACAAAGGCTTGCTGGGCAGTTGAGGTCCTTGAGGACTGGGGAAGATTGTAATAAAAGGCTGAGAGCTGAACCCGGATTTCTTGCACTTATTTGGTGTGGGCCGTGGTGCACTTTCAATCAAATTCAACCACGGCACTCACCACATGCTTCCCTATCTCACAGGTGTGGATTAAGTTAAACGACAAGTTTGGGGTGTTATGTCCCTAAAATTTAATTTTTGAAACTTAAAAAAAAAAGTGAAAAGGAAATCGTTTTCTAGGAGTTAGTTCTTTTGCCAAGTGGCAGAACAGATCGTTCTTCAGTCAACCTAACGAAGATGCCAATAACCAGCGATTTGCATCAACAGATCGTTCTCCAGTCAAAAGATGGAAATCGTTTTGTAGTAAATGGGATTTCTTTACTGTTTTCTTCTCTTCTTTGGGCGCCATTAACAAGAGAATTACATGAAATTATTTTGCAAATAGATCAAAGGGACAGAAATCATTTTGCAAGGGTGTGAGATTTTGCAAAGACAACGTATAGTTTCTTCCCACCAAAGTGCATTAAGAGTTTTAATCATCTCAAATGGGTCTTAGAGAAATTTTTTGTAGCTTGATGATGCAGAATACTATTGCTATTACTTCACTTGGAAAAAGCAGTGCCCTCAAGTGAGAAGAAAAACAGATGAAATCAAACCATTTCTTGTAAATTGCTTTTGCCTTTTGCCGAAATCTTGTTAATGGCGTGAAACAGTTAAGAAACTTGCAAAACGATTTCTGCCCCTTGACCAAAAGAATGGCCTATTCCTATAGATCGCTTGTTAATAACATTTGTACCTGTTTAGTTTTGTTTAGTCAACAGTCATTTTTTTTTTTTTTAAAAAAAAATTGGAGGCATAACATCCCAAATTTATTGTTTAACTTAATCCACACATATGAGATGGAGAGGCATATCATGTGATTTGATTGAATATGCATTTGGTATTCCTTATTTTAAGGACATCTCCTTTTCGCAATTAAAAACTCATTATTCATAGTGGTATTTTAACTGAAAAAAGGTGATAAATACTTGAAGTAAGCAATGCCAAATGCAATCTAAACCATCCAAGCTTTTAGCATGAGAGGGGAGGTTGATGCAAAGAAGTGCTATCGATCTTGATGGGAAAATAAAGATTGATTAAATCACCCCTCCAACAGTGAATAGTGAGATTTACAAGCTCGGCGACTTTACAGTTAAAATTCGCACCACCTTCTTTTAACTTCACCCATCCAATGGAGAGCGTGCTTAATGAATTTAAGCACGTGGAACTTGGGCCCGCACACTGGATTTGACAAGACTAGACGAGACGCCCATTGTTGCAACACAAAGGCATAAGATGTGGCTGTAAATAGTTGGCACCGCTGGTTGTTACGGCCTTACGGATGTTGGTTAGCACTGAGACGCGTAGGGGTGTCCAGTCCAATTGAATTCCATTATAAATAGACCAGGTCCAATCCAATCCAATGAATGTTTTGGACTAATTTGGTTTGGATCAGTCTAATACCGTTCAATCTCTTCAAATTATTTTTGATTTAAATTGATTTCAACTCAAATCCTGTCTATTGACACATATTCTTATCTTATATTAATGGATCAGATACTGGCTTAATCCAACCCAAATCTAAAATAAATTTGTTACGGACGAATCAGGTCCAATCCAATCTAATAAATATTTTGGACCAATTGGTCCAATCCAATGTCTTGTTGGTCTGTTCAATCCGTCCAAATTAATTTTAGACTGGACGGATCCAATCCAAAACCGATCCATTAACACCCTTAGAGACCATGTACCTGTTTGCCATCATTTTAGTATTGGCTGAATGTATAAATTCATCCTTTTGTATACAAGACAGGGAATGGAAAAATTTCTCATTTCTTTCTCTGCTCTTCTCATTAAAATTTTCATCTCTGGGTAAACCAACCCACCTTTCATTCGCTCAAGGCCCTTTCTTCTACTTTGGACCTTTTGTGAATGTTAATAGTGACGGTCTTCCTTATTCAAACTCTGCAACGCGCAACATTTGGTATCAGAGCTGTGGTTCTTGGCCATGGTGGAAGGAACAAGGTCGCAAGATTTAAGGAGATTGGACAAAACCCTCAAGATTCTTGTCCAAGAATTCAAGAAAACTGAAAAGCAAGAAAGGGCTATTTCTGAGTTGGGATCATGTAGCTAGAGTGAATTTTCAACAAAGTCAGTTGCTGGCTGAAGTTCAAGCAGCTTAGAATGCATCTGGGGTAAATTCTCCAACTTTAAATCATCAGAATTTTACTTGGTGTCACAAGATTTAATGGGGAGCATTTGAGGGGATGACTTTACAAATGTAAATAGTTTTTTGATTTAGACAATACTCCAATAGAATCCAAGGTTAAATTGGCAGTTGTGCATTTGGAAGGTAAGGCTCTACAGTGGCATCAGATGCTAGTGAAGCTTAGGAAGGGATTGCCGGATTTTTTGATAGGAAAAACGAGGAGTTCCACAAGACTGTGTTGACAAGCATCCAAATCTGTTCATTTTAATGAACAAATGGTCAATATTTTTCTCCTTACCACAAAGATGACAATCCAGATTAATATCAAGATCTCTACGGAGAAGAAAGAGAAAAACTTTAATCTAGGAGGACTTTCAGTCTCCAAATATTATTCTGACCTCCATCGGTATTGCACCATTAATACTACATTCTTCATTATAGGTCGTCTTAACAGAGAATTTGCTATTTGGAGTAAACTTCCAATATTATTCTGACCTCCATCGGTATTGCACCATTAATACTACATTCTTCATTATAGGTCGTCTTAACAGAGAATTTGCTATTTGGAGTAAACTTCCAATATTATTCTGACCTCCATCGGTATTGCCTATTCCACCATTAATACTACATTCTTCATTATAGGTCGTCTTTAACAGAAAATTTGCCATCCGGAGTAAACTTCCAAATTATCTTATCCTCCAAATTATTAGAAGGAATTAAGATGGATTTAATATGGTGCCACACAGAATCGGGCACCAAAGATCTAATGAGATCTTCCTTTCAAACTCTTTTATCATAATCAATCACACTACTAACAGACGTCTTCAAATATGGGATACTATATGGGTTGACATCATCTAAAATTGGAGTATTTTCTGCCCATGTGTCCTTCCAGAAATTGACCAAATTTCCATTACCAATCTGCCACTTCATTCCTCTTTTAATCAAATCACTTCAATCAAGAATTGCTCTCCAAGTCCAAGAGATACCCTTTTTTAATTTAGCTTCCCAAAAATTGCAAATGGACAAATATTTACACCTCAATATTATTACCCAAAGATTGTCATGGTTGTTAATAATTTTCCACCCCAATATGGCAAGCAGGGCCTTATTGATCCACAGAAGATTTTTTAAACCCAAGCCCCCTTTATCTTTGGAAGTACGAACTTTCTTCCGGTTAACAAGGTGGATAGGATTTTGAGATTTTGAGTTTGACCAAATAAACTCTTTCAGAGCTTTCTCAAGATCATTGATAACATTAATGGGGATTTTAAAAGATAGCATCACAAATTGAGGGATCATGTAAGATGAAGTGTTAATTAGGGTCAGCTTACCTGCAAGTGAAAGAATGTTCTTTTTCTATCCCACAAGTTTCTTAGTCATTTTCTCACAAGGAATTTAAAGTCCTCTTCCCGAAATAATGGGAGCACCTAGGTACTTTTTGTTTTTAGTCTCAAGGGGAATTTTGAGAATTCTGGACATAACCTTTTGGTGTCTATTAGGAATATTTTTAGAGAAGGTAATAACTGATTTTAAGAAATTTGGGAGTTGACCCAAAGCAATGGCAAACTTGTCTACGATTTCTTTAATTTTGAGAGATGCATCAATTGAGGCTTTGGCAAAGATAATGTAATTGTCATCAAATTGGAGGATAGGGATGGTCGGACCACCCCGAGAAGCCTTACAACCAATCAGCTTTCCCCCGTTTAAGACTTCCCCCTCTAACTTCTTAGAGAGCACTTCAGCACATAACACAAAAATATACAGAGAAAGAGGGTCACCCTGTCTAATGCTCCTACTGGCTTTCACCAATCTAGTGGCAGACCCATTAATTAGAATTTGAGATGAAATAGATTTTATACATTCCATTACCCAATTAATCTATTTTTTGTGAAAACCAAATTTATTTAATACTTTTTCAATAAAATCTCATTTTAATGTATCATAGGCTTTCTCCATACCAATCTTGCAAGCCATAACGCCCATCTTATGCTTCTTCTCTTTCATGGTATGTAACATCTTGTGAGCTATAAGAATATTGTCAATAATTTGTCAATAATTCACTAAATGGTTGACAAGTTTAGACCCATCCATCCATCAATAGACACAAGTTTAGACCCATCCATCCATCCATCAATAAACACCACATGGCCTCAAAACGAAAAGGCTTTGGGCCCATTGGAGGTGGTGTCAATGACAAGAGGAGTATGATCTGATCCCAAGAAGGGAAATTTTACAGTTTACTTGGTGGAAATTCACATTTCCAATTAGCAATTGTGGGAATCCAATAAATTCTCTCTTTGGTTGAACTATTTTTCCAAGTAAATTGAGAATCCTCCATCTCCACATTGATTAAATCACATTAATCTATTATTTGATTAAAATCAACTTTCTTACCATCTTTTTTGTTTTCATTACTCCTAATGAGTTAAAATCATCCATTAGGCATCACACCCCATTGGTGTTATCAGAAATATCTTTTATCCAATTCTAGACCATATTTTGTTTAGTTTTACAAGGGGGACATAAATGAATGTATTAAACCAAGAGTTATTGGAATTCAAATCAGTGATAGGGGTATGCACTAAATGATTATTGGATAAAATAACATTAACAGAGCACAAAGATGAGTCCCACATCACCCAAGACCCCAACAAAACCAATAGACTCTACTAAATAATTCTTATCAAACTAAAATGAACTGACAATTTTCCTTGCTCTAACAGAGTTAATTCAAGTCTCCATAAAAAGACATATATCAGGATTATATATTCTAATTAGTTGCTGAACTTGCTATCTAAGTTGGAGCTTACCATCTCCTCTTACATTCCACATTAGAATTTTCATTAATTCCATTAATAGTAACAGGACCATACTTATCCTCAAATGTGCTTGGACCAACTTTCTCATTGGGGGCAAAAGCATTACCAGCTTCACTATTGTTGTGATCCTCCTACTCCGGATTCCTTTCTTGACCGTCCTACTCATCATCCATAGCTTCACCATTATCTCCTTCAACCTTGCCAGTGTTAGCTTCATCATCAATGTCCTCCTCACTCCCAAAATGCACATCCTTGCCTTTCTTCATAGTTTGAGGCTGGATGAGACATTCATCATTCTTATTCTGATGAGAACAGTCAACTGGGTTGATTGATATGTTAGTTTTCCTCACCCAACATTGATTCTGCGTCACCCTTATGAGCTGAAAGTATAGTAGCATGACCCGAGTTAACAAAACGGGTTTGAAATTTTTTTGCTTGTTCTTGTCTTTGGACTTTCAAGTAATCCCAATTAGCTGATTTTTTGGTGCCATGGTAAATCCTAGATCTCTCCCCACTAACTAAGGGTGTCAATTGACCGATTTTGGATTGGACCCAATCCGATCCAAATCTTATTAAATCGGTTTTGGACGGTCCATTATAATTATTGGATTGGGCCAATCCAAAATAAATTGGTCCATATTCTTATTGGTCGGAGTTGGATCTAAACCAAATTTACAATAATTTGATCGTAAGGCTATACCCATGTCCAATTTGAAAATGATCAAAACTAAAGCTGACATAAAATCACTTTTATGAAAGTACTTTTATGAAAGCACTTTTATGAAAACACTTTTATAAAAACACATTTATAAAAATAATTTTATGAAAAGTACTTTTACGAAAGCACTTCTACAAAAATACTTTTACGAAAGCACTTTTTACAAACATACTTTTATGAAAACACTTTTATAGAAGCAGTTTTATAAAAGTACTTTTATAAGAAAACACTTTTATGAAATCACTTTTACAAAATAACTTTTACGGAAGTACTTTTATAAAAATACTTTTACAGAAGTACTTTTATAAAAATACTTTTACAAAAGTACTTTTATAAAAGCACTTTTATGAAAGCATTTTTACAAAAACACTTTTACAAAAGTACTTTTTTAAAACCATGAAAATACTTTTATAAAAAGTACTTTTACGAAAGCATTTTTACAAAAACACTTATAAAAATATTGTTAACTTTTACAAAACCTATTTTCTTTTTTCTTCAATATGATCTTTTGCTTTTACCTCCGCGTAAGTTATTTGTGTTCTCTTTGCGTAATTTTGCTCTTAGGCCCGTCATAGTTTCATTAAGGCTATGCTTGGTTTGAATGAAAAGGTTGGAATCAAAGGATTCCCTACCTTTTCTTTCAAACCAAACACAGCCTAAGGGTCTCTTGCAACAACCTATGGAGGCATTTCAGTTCTTTCACTCTTCTCCATAAGATCAATATTTGAAAGTATTTCAAGATCCTCCTGTATTTTAATTTGGATAGTTCCATGTTTTCCTCCATGAGTTGCAAAGATCAAGTAAATTACTGAGTTTATTTTTGTTGTGTTATATAATCTGGATATTCCATGTTATTTTCATGTCGTTTTATTCTTGTGGGACTTTTTGCAGGTTAGGAGTAGTTAAAGAAACTTATGTTATTTATCTCACAAACTTATGTTATTCGTTCACTCTTCACTCAATGTTAAAACTCTTATCTTGCTAACATCTGGGCTATTTATTTTGCTTTTCTTGAAACTTGGATAAAGGAGATATTCTTTTACTTATGAAAAATAAAACTGAAAGAAATAAATTGATGGCTTGAAGTCTCCACGGTACTGAATTAAAACTGGAAATATGGTCACTTTAGATTTTTGCTTCATAGAGAGTTCAGTTGTATAAATTTTCATATTTTTTGGCATATGTTTGGATAAACAGTTTTGATTCTTATGTTCCTTCTCATTTTTTAATAATTAATTATGCTTTCATTAATGGAACTTATTATATTCACGTGTGCAGGACATTGCGAGGTAATGGCATAACTGGTGAGATATCAAAGGAGTTTAGAAACTTGTCTGGTTTGACACGCTTGGATTTGCAAGGTAACCATTTAACTGGTGAGATTCAATAACTCAAAAATGGGACTGATAATTCAAGTATTGGACTCAAGAAATTTTACTTAATGATGCTGGCCTATAAGATTTTTGTTCAGTGTTTATATCAAACTTGAATTGAATGCTACAGATGTTTAGCATACAGAACTTTAAGAGTAACTAATTGTCATTTGTTCCTAGCAGCCTCTTTAATTCCTTTTCCACTCTAGAAAATGTGGTCAATTAATGAGTATGATATATTTGGATTATTTTCAGATCCTATCTCATTTTTTGGATATCTGCTTGCAGCATTTGAAGTCCTATTAAAGCGCTTTCATGACAGCCATCACCTGGAGTTTCAGAACTGCCGACTTGGTTTGCAGTACCACAGAGAGAAAAGTTCTTTTGGACCTGAAAAAGGGTTTCAAATATCCTGCAAATTGGCTCTCTTCTTGGGATTCAAACAACAAAGTTGTATTTGTGAAGGGATCAGGCAAGCGAGATGAGGCTTGATTTTGAAAAACTCACAAAATGGAATTGTGAAGAGAACATTTCTTGTACAAACAAAGAATTTATAAAATTGAAATTAAGATGTATTCATGATTCAAATATTTTGAATGGAAAATGGGTTTTTAAATTTTATTTGTAATTGATGTTTTTTTATTTTTTATTTTTGTATTTCATTTCAATTTAAGTGAATATAGAGAAACAGGTTATTTGAACCTAATTAGAAAAAAATTAAAAGAAAAGGTTATATGAAAAAAAATGCTTTAGCGGCAATTACAACTGCCGCTAAATGGCAGCAGCGGCTGTCGTTAAAAGTATTTTTAGCGGCAGTTTTTTATTTGTACTGACAGTCTTAAAAACTGCCGCTAAAACTTCTAGTGATAGTTCTTTTAGCGACTGTTTGCCGGCTGCAGGTAATGTCTCTAGCAGCAGTTTTAGGGACCTTTAGCCGCAGTTTTGACTGCCACTAAAAGTCATTTTTCTTGTAGTGTTAATTATGTATATCCCCTTACCCTCTGGTATTAGAAACCCTACCAATGTGTCTACTTCCGAAGGCTAATAGGATTATCACATTAGAAGACCCCAAGCATTTTGTACAAGAAAAATCCAGTACATGATAGAGAATAGTTATGCACAATTTCCAACTGGAGGGAATGGTATTTTCTTGTACAAAGTAAATACAAATGGAGTTATTAGCATAAATTTAAAATCTTGATTACTAACCCCACTTGGTTATGGATTTGGTGATTGGGTCTCATGTTTGGGAAGACTACTGTCGTTGAGATCACCTTTCTGTTGGAGGGAGATGCTCCTACTTTTTGGCGTCTTTCAGTCTTTTGTTCCGCTTGCAGTGGTTTCACGTACCAGTTGGTGCTCAATGATTTCTTCTGTTTCATCAACAATTAAGTAGCTGCTTGGTGATGGTATTTCTAGTTGTTTACTTATCACTTTGTTCTTAATTTTCTTGCTGTTTGTAGCATTTTTGTTTTTTTTGAAGCGAAAAGGCAAATTCATTCTATCATCAACAGTTCTTGCAGATCACCTGGCCCATGAGAGAATTCAAAAGGAAATCTGGTGTAGTGTTCCGGATATGATGACCAGCATGGGAGATAGGAAATTGAGCTAAGTATAAGCCACTTTATTACAAGATCCGGGTGAAAAACAAAAAGAACATTAAGATCAGGTTGCACACTGATTGATAAAATTGCAGAACATATTTTGGCTTCTACAAAACAAAAAACAAAGAGAAAAAGGAGAAACAACGTCGACCCAGTTTCATTTCTAGCTATGATATGCCTGGGAAGCGGCGTAAGGAGGGTAGTGGTTGGTGGTGGAGGAATTTTTCTTCCTTGAGAACAAGAGATCTCCCACAAGAGGAATTATAGGCTTCTTCTTCAGCATCTTTCTTTGCCCCTTGCTTATTCCAAAATAACCTTCTTTGTCCAAAAGACTTAGTACTTCAGCTAGTGATGATGAGTATTCCATCCTTGGTATTGGGTCCTTCGTAATCTCTTCTTTACTTATACCACCCCGCCGATAGCCTCTCTCTCCTGTTATCTCTTTCCCTGAAGCGGCAACCTCGGCCTCTGCCAACTTAGACATGTTGTCGTGAAGTTCTGCATACAGTGAAGCCAACGCTATCACGGTTTCTGACTCCTTCTCCTTCAGCGATTTTAGCTCTCGTTTCGTTTCCTCCAGTTCAGCTTCCAGCTTCTTCAATGCATTTGCCAAAGAAGACTCATCATCCATAGCAAGCCTATGATTCGATAATGGAGGCGAAGCTGGTGATAGCTGCTGGAACGTGGTTCGTTTTGTTTCCCTTTTGGAACTTGTGCAAGGCTTTTGATCAGAAGAGTTGATCTCATTGGGTAGAAACAGCTCACCGAAGATTGAGATGGCTTCCTTGACTGAACGAAATGGGCGAGAACTATCAACCATGTATTGATTATTAATGGACGTATCCTCGGAGGGTTCGGTTTCCATGAGTGGGAGAGAGGAGTTTACCGAGTGAGAATGTGTTTTCAGTGAGAATAATGATGAATGCAGAAGAGGTGCAAATATTTGATCATGGCTAGCTGTTGGTTTTCTTTGCTTGCACTTCACGGTAAGACAGACGAGTATATGAGAGAGATATAAGTGGTTAGAAACTCTTGTTTGAAGGTAAAGGAACAGTAGATACAATGTTTGGTGGTTTTGGGGACTTGGGGAGACACGACCACGCAACTTACGGTTAGATTGTGATCCACTGTGAAACAGAAGCTAATCTTGAGCGTCGATTAATTAATGAAAGTTTGTTCGTACAGTTTGGTTGATCACTGATTAGTGATTAAGCATGCAGTACATAGCTGTTGGTGGTGTTTTAGTCAATTGAATAATTCCTAACTCCTATAAATATCCTTGCACTCCTTCGTTTTCATTCCATAAATTCTCATATTTTTTCATATTTTCATATACTTACGTACTCTTTCATACATTTTCATACACTTTTATATTCCTTTACTCCTTATTTCCTAATTCTCAATTTTAGTTGAAATCAAGTTAGAATAGCACATTGTTGGGTTATGTAAGTAGTAATTAATTTTCATTTTTTCTAAACTTAGAATTTTAATATTTGAAATTTATTAAAATGGTCATTTTTTCTCAAAACCATTATCTTACAATTTGGTGGTGTCCAATCATAATATGATGGTATCGAAGTAGGTGTCAATAGCACGTACCAGGGAATTGGATGACAAGAAAAATTATATAAATAATGAAGGTTTGGAAACATGCCTATTTTTGAAGGATTGGTTAGATGTAGAGGACAAATTGCAAGGTCGGACATATGATAAATCAACTAATGATTCAATAAATGGTGCAAATCAAGTATAATATTTTTTACAATATTCAATAATTGTACAATATTTTTAACATTATTGCAAATTTTTATTTTCAATTTTATTTGAAAGTTATTTATGATTTTTCAATCTCATTGTAAATTTTTATTCTCAATTTCATTATTATTCCTTTCCAAATTACATTATAACTTTTTTTTTAAATTTAATTTATTATTTAATATATGTTTAATTGATTGAATAAATTGCATACATTAAATTTTAATGAAATAAATTTTTTAAAACTTTCTTTTGAATTTGATGTATAATTTGTTAATTGTTTGTGTTTTTGTTAATTTGTATTTTTAATTTTCTATAATTTTCTCTAAGCAAACAAAAAGAGAAAAAAGATTGGCCCATGGGCCTACCTGGCCTGGGATGGGCCCACTAGAGCTCGGGCTGTGTTGGGCTTCCCTCTTGAGGAATTCATGTCGAGAAGGTAGGGAATGATCCACTATATTGTGGGCGGTCGACAAAAATGGCTAGCACAACCCACATTACAACTCTACTGCTTGAAATCATTAAAAGTAAATTTCCAAGATTATAACTGTCAAAATATTTTTTGAGGAATTAGAATCTCCTAATAATACATGTCCCAACTCTTTTCCAACATGATTTGACACCGCACACCTTACCATGAACCTAAGGAGTTCACATCTCTGCCCCACAACACATCCCTGTTGTGGATTGGGAACATCTCCCGATGATAGTACCAGCTCGATGATGTCATCATCAGGAGATGTTCCCAATACACGACGGGCATGTGCTGTGGGGCGGAGATGTGATCTCAAACCTAAGACCCACCATAAAATTGGAGCTCGCCATGCATGAGATGAGTGGTGTCCATTGGTATTGAAAGGCTGTTGGAACATATTTCTTTAGCAAGAGAATTAGGACCCATAATAAAATTGGGAGCCCCCATCTCTTGCCCACAAAACTCATTCCAGCACCTTTATAGCTTGATTTGACATGGCACATCTCATCATGAGTCTATGACCCACCATTAAATTGGGGCCTGCCATGTAAGGGTAGTGCGAAATCATTGTGTGCTCGTAGAGACCGAATCTGTTCCTCACACCTGGCACCTCACATGCACATCCTATCATGCATTGGGAACATCTCCCGTACTTATTAGTTATTATTCATGGGAGATGTTCCCAATGCATGGTGGATGTGCCTGTGAGGTGCCCATTTGTGAAGAATAGATCCCATAACGTGCTCACAATAGTGAAAAACCCCTAAACTTGGGATAAGTGGAATGAAATCCACCTCAAAAATCTAAAATTACATCCCCCTTATAAACCGCATCCTGGCCGTGAAGTTGGTATCAATCCACGGGTAGGATTCATCTGGCATATACGGTTGGGGTCAGATTTCTGAGATGGACTGAACTATAAAAACCCCAATAAACTTTTACTCCTATTATAAAGAGAAAATTGTCCAAAATCATGGTGAATGATAGGGCCACTACCTTTTGTGATGAGGTGGCTTCAACATCCACCGTGAATTTGATTGTTTCCTCTTTTATAACAAGAGTGAAAGCTCCAAAATGTAGCTTTTTGTTACTAGAGCTATATATGATGACCTCACAACTATCTTAGTAAGCCGCAAGACCACAGTGAGAGTATAATGGTTTTGACTAGGGGTAAATATTGGTGATGGTGCAGTTGTTGGCTGAAGTTAAAAAAAAAAAAAAAAAAAAAGCCCAAGAACCAATTTCTTTGCATTTTGAAATCTGAATTTCTAGACCGTATAAGAAATTTGGACCAAATTTGAAAGCATAATTAGAACTGAACATACTTTATATGGATTCCATAGATTGTAGCACCTAGAGTGGTAGTTCACACTTAATATCACACCTAAATTAACCTCCAATTGAAAATGACACAATTGTATGTGAAGTCGATTCAGCAATACTCTTCTAGCCAATTTAAACTCCAACTGCTTGGGATTGGACACAGCTACATGAACCGCCTTTTCTTTGAGTTTTTCTTTAAAAACACAGTAAGGAGTTGATGGGAATTGGATTTTTCTATGCTGGTTTGAACTAGGGTTTTGGGTGCAAGGGAGAAGAGAAAGAGAGCAAGAGAGTGGAGAGAATGCAAGGTTTGCCCCCTTCTCTCTAATCCCTTTTATAGAGGTCTCTCTCTTAATTAGATTAGGTCTTAATCAAAATCAGATTTGGATTAGGACTTAATCCTATCATTAGAATGGAGCTCTATACCCATTTTCATACCAAATTTGACCTATACCACATGACAACATAAGTTGTCTCGTCACCTCTTTAATTAGTCCTACTAAAAATTGGCTTAGGCCCATTATCTTTAATGCTTCATATACATAGGCACTACATTGCTTCTTAGGCATGATTATTGTATGGTGTCGGACCCAAAAAAAGTCTCATACATGTCCATATGAGTTCATCCCATATTTGGAAGGAGACAAGCCAAATTCACTACACAAGGGAAATTAACCCCTCAGCCAAACAAGTTGGGCTCAGTTTGGGCCCATCACTTAAGTCTAAGTGATCCTTGGGTTCAACCACCCTATGAAACCTAAGGACAACGAACTGATTTGAGATAAAGCCCATCAAGTTATCATCCTTCTAATGGTCTCTTGCCCTTAATCTCTCAACCATATATAATCAAAAATAGTATTCACATAGAAGAACCGATTTCTTAGTATTTTAAAATAGGAATTTATAGATTGAACCTGCACAAAACTTGGTCCAAATTTGAAACCATAATTAGAACTGAACATACCTAATAGGAATTCCATAAGTTGTAGCTTCTATAGTGGAAGTTCACACCCAAGATGACATAAATCGACCTAAAATTGAAGATGGCACAACTATATGTGAAGTCAATTCAGCAATACTCTTCTAGCCAATTTGAACTCCAATTGTTTGGGATTTGGTGCAGCTATGTGAACCACCTTTTCTTTGAAGTTTTTCTTCAAAAACACAGTAAAGAGTTGATGGGAATAAGCTTTTTCTGTACTTGTTTGAAATAGGGTTTTAGGTGTAAGGGAGAAGAGAAAAAGAGCAAGAGAGAGTGGAGAGAATGCATGGTTCATCCCCTTCTCTCTAATTCCTTTTGTAGAGGTTTCTTTCCTAATTGGATTAGGTCTTAATCTAAATCATATTTGGCTTAGGACTTAATCCTCTCATTATAATGGAGCTTTGTACCCATTCCCATATCCAAATTTGATCTATATCACATGTTTAAACCCATTATCTTTAATGGTTCACATACATAGGCATTGCATGACTTCTTAGGCCTAATTATTGTATGATGTGGGACCCAAAAAGGTCCCACACAAGTCCCTATAAGTTTGTCCCGTGTTTGGAAAGAAATAGGCCAAATTCACTGCACAAGGGTAATAAACCCCTGAGCCAAACAAGTTGTGTTCAATTTGGGACAAACGCTTATGTTTAAGTGATCTTTGGGTTCAATCACCCTATGAAACCCAAGGGCAATGGACTGATATGAGATAAAGTCTATCAAGTTATCATCCCTGTGGCTACCCGACTCAGAGGGAGGATGGAATGTGGATATGGAGTGGAGTTGCAACCTAAATTTTTGTGAAATAGAAATCTAGGAAAACCCGAGATTTTTCAAGTTCTGATTTGGTTAGGATTTACCTCAGACTATTTCTCTTTGCTCTTGTTTTGGTGTCCATTTGTTTGCCCCTAGAGTTCCTTCGTCGATCGCTCTTCCTGGTTCATGGTGTTAAAAGACTTTGGTTGGCTCCCTTCAACCTGGGTTTCAACTGTTTGTTTCCTCCGCCACAAGAGCTTTTGATTTGCATTTACGGTCATCCGCATTTCCCACCTATACCCTGATCCAAGGACCTAATCCAGCCATTTCCTCCATCCCCTCTACTTTCTGTTTAGACTAACCAGTCTCCATAGCTTTCCCTTCCACCTTGGTTTCTCTGCAAGATCTTTCTAGGTGACATAGAATACCACACCAATAGTAGAAAATCAACGAGTTTTCATATTGAAAGGAGAGCCAGCTCTCCTTGCCATCATCAAGAATGCCCTTTGAACTAGTGACTAAGGGCTTTCTCACATCCGCCCTAACTCTTATTCTACTCCTCTTCAACTTTTTTCTTCCTCTCATCCTCTGGATTTAAATCCACAATTTCACCAGCTTCTTTATCTAATAGAATACCTGATTCTCTAGTTCTAAGCTATTGGGACATTTAAGATTCTAACCCACAAAACAACCATATTCATCTGCACCTCCGAGAGTAAAGCTTTCATTAGTATGTTCTTCAAGTCTTTCTCCCTAGAAAAGGATATCCACAAGAGGTCAACACCGGCTCTCCCGATCAGCATCTCTCCTTTAATCCACCACCACATGCTCTTGATTTGATCCACAACCCAGAAACGATCATAGGTTTATCAGATAGAACTTTGGCGTAGAGTCCGATCTTCCCAACTGTGCTCATTGTCAAGATCTTCTTCATTCCTTCTGGCCTCTCTTCTCCGTGCCCCTCCATCAATCCCACTTTCAAACAGAACAGGAGTTATGTGATCTTTGTCTTACCCAGAAGTTCTAAGGCTTTTTGTGATATCCTTTGTCGGTCACTAACAGCTTGTCTCATTGTCGACTTGATATGACTAAAAGTTTTCTCTTAAACAAAATCCCAGACGCCAAAAATTATTATTCAACAAAATTTGAAATTTGGAACTAGATGTTTTAACAACCATAGTTGTTGTGATTTATAGTTGTAAAAGAGATCAGGTTTAAAACACTAAGAAGTGCTTTCTGATTATATGTTGGAGAACACATTTTTGATATTGGAATCAACAATCAAGAACCTGTATAGGGTTTAAATTGGTGTCAGAATTTGACTTGAACTAGGTGGGACTCGTCAAACAATCTCAAGATGAGCTTTCTAACTCTGGATGCAATAACCAAATGGCATTGTGTAGCCAATATGTATGTTGACATCTAATGTTGGAACCTATATAGCCAAAATTCGACTTTACTTGCATGAGGTTCATCAAACAATCTCTTCATATTCAGATTTATCATCTCTATGGTTCTTTTTGAAAATTTGAAAGAAATTGAAGGATAAAAGAGTCACAAGATATATTTAAGTCCTTTTGAAAAACATGAGGTATGTTTAAGTCGAATAATGAAAATTGAGAATATGTTTAAAGTATTTTACCATTGTTTTTTTTTTCAAACCTTCACCCCAGCCTTTGATTCTGATTTTAAGTTGTTTAGAGACTGACCAACTAGCAATTGCCATCTCACTAAGAAAGCAGACAAAGTTCCCAATTCACCCTGGTCACTCTCTTAGCTCCAACACCTGGCGGCGCTTCACATGAAAATGTAGACTCTGAAAATGGCTACAAAATAACAAAGTGGAATGGAAAATCTTCGCCTATCTCATCACAATTCAATTTAATCTAAATAGTATAAAGGATTAGAAATGTCTTAATATAAAGTCATCCTCCACTACGTTATTAGGAAAGAACATTACAACCTTCTTGATTTTCCTATTAAGTATGAAAATGCTTTATTTTCTGTCATTAGATCTTAGAGTGAAGATTACAATGAACAAAAACATGCTTTATTTATTTATTTATTTATTGTCATTAAAATCTCAAGCTTGGTTCTAGTTGTATGCTTAAATTCATGATCCTACGACATTTGTCTTCTAGGAAATCATCACAAAGTAAAATATATTTAAGGATTCTATGATCCTATAGCTAGGAATATTAAATCCTTGGGGAAAAAGACTTTTGTTTGTTTGGACATACGTCATGGTTGATGTGGGTGTATTTAGTACTAAATCATGGTTGTTAAGAGAGATCTCAATTACCTTGTCTACTTGTATTAGTTGTCTGGTGGAGGTGTTCGATCAACATCCGTCTAAGACTCTAAGTAGGTCTTCGTCTAAGAAGTAATATTTAATCTGATGGAAAAAAATGAAAAGCTACCGGTTAGGAGCTGTGTGTGTGTGAGAGAGAGAGAGAGAGAGTTTTTGTTGAAAGAACTAATTTATGCCAAAAATGGTCGAACATTGCTTGTATTACTGGTGTGAAATTTTAATTCTTTTATCAGTCCAAGAAGTATGGAATTCGAAATTGCTATGGAGAAACTATTTTCTCCTAAGATCAATCTAGGATTAGGTGACCAAAATTCATTTTTAAACTAAGTTAGGATCATACGTATCACCTGATACGGATACCACAGGTTTAAACTGGCAAAGTGGTAGTTTACATCTAAAATTTAGGTCCAAGTTAAGTCCAAAGCTGAAGATGGCACAGTTCTAATATAAAACTCAATCCAGCAAATTCCTATGTGAATCAATATGCATTTAAAGATGTTTCTTTGTGTGCAGTGTGAATGTCTTGAGCAATCTGTGTTTTTTCTAGGAAAGCTCGAGAAATAAGAGAGAAAAATCTCCTCTTTAAGCTTTGTGGAAGTAGGGTTTGGAGGTTGGAAGATGTGTGATAATCACTCTCAAAATCCTCTCATACTCTATCTTATATAGAAATAGAAAGTAATAATCATATTAGGAGTTTCTAAATCTGAGAGAGAGTTTTTGTTGAAAGAACTAATCTATGCCAAAAATGGTCGAACATTGCTTGTATTACTGGTGTGAAATTTTAATTCTTTTATCAGTCCAAGAAGTATGGAATTCGAAATTGCTATGGAGAAACTATTTTCTCCTAAGATCAATTTAGGATTAGGTGACCAAATTTCATTTTTAAACTAAGTTAGGATCATACCTGATATGGACACCACATGTTTAAGCTGGCAAAGTGGTAGTTTACATCTAAAATTTAGGTCCAAGTTAAGTCCAAAGCTGAAGATGGCACAGTTCTAATAAAAAACTCAATCCAGCAAATTCCTATGTGAATCAATATGCATTTAAAGATGTTTCTTTGTGTGCAGTGTGAATGTCTTGAGCAATCTTTGTTTTTTTTCTAGGAAAGCTCGAGAAATAAGAGAGAAAAATCTCCTCTTTAAGCTTTGTGGAAGTAGGGTTTGGAGGTTGGAAGATGTGTGATAATCACTCTCAAAATCCTCTCATACTCTATCTTATATAGAAATAGAAAGTAATAATCATATTAGGAGTTTCTAAATCTGATTTCTAACTTAATTAGAAGTTCTCTAATTTGAAACCCTCCCAATCTCATTAGAAGTAAAAAAGATCGAAGCACATTACACATATACAATTTGACTCATACAGCCCAACTATCCACATGTCTTGTTAAATTAGTCGTATGACTAGTCACACTAGTCTATAGTATGAAGTGGACGTGGACCCATTACTAGGGATGGCAATTTCCCCCGTAAAACCGGGGCCCCACCCCGCCCTAAATGGGGTGGGTTTTCCTCGACCCTAAACAAGGACGGGGCGGGGACAGGGAAATAACTTTTCCCAAAATCGGGTACGAGGCGGGGGTTGGTTTTGTATGTAATTCCCCGAACCCGAAGGTAAATTAGTAAAATATATCTAGCTTTAATATTGATATTTAAAATATCTTTAAGTTTTCTTAAATTTTTAAAATCCTAAGATCCCATAATTTTATTTTTGAATTATCCCTAAAGTATTATAATTCAATTCTAAAATACCCCCAAATTCCTATATCCTATGAATAAACTGTCCATAAAATAGATATGTTTTAAGTAATTGCCTTGGAGCGGGGAAAATTCAGGGATTCCTCGTCCCTGATGGGGAATGGATGTCCTGCCCCGAACCCACCCCGCTACCAGGGACGGGGCAAGGTATCATGACTTCGGGGCGGGGACGGGGAGGGGGTGCCCCACCCCAAACCTGCCCCATTGCCATTCCTACCCATTACTCAAATAATTTTAATTCACACAATTTGATAGTCCATTAAACTTGAATATTATATGGTGTGGGACCCACTAAGTTCTCATATTAATCCATATGGGACCGACCTATGAAAAGAACTACATGGGCCAAATTCACTAAATGAACTTAATGACCCTCTAACTCAATCGTATTGGGCTTAGAATAGGCCCAATATGTAAACATAAATGGACTTTGGTTTTAGTTGCCCTATGAAGACTAAAGTCAATGAATTAACATGAGAAATAAGCCATCAAGTTTCAGCCCAAACGGTCTTTTGCTCTTAACATCTTAGTCCATAAAATTTATACACAACTCATAGGGAAGATCTCTTCCATGGTTGTAAAATGTAATGCCACAACTCTACTTAGATTGATTTCGGAATTAAAAACCTTTTAAAATCCTTTCAAAAATAAATTATTTATAAATATAAATATATTTTGTAAAATTAGTTTCAAAACTCTTTGAAATCCATTGGCAAAGGTTTTACATTTCCCTCAAAGAGAGTATTAACAAGGATATTCTCTTTGTCTAACAAAATGGTTAATCTTATCACAATGATCGTCCACTCAAGTGATATTCCAAATTTACCCAACATACCTAGGTATTTGACCCTCAGAGAATCTCAATAGTTGGTGCATCAAAAGTAATCCATTCCAATACTTAGTTTAGTATTATTATCAAGTTTGGGATAAATACAACTTTCTAATTTTGCCCATTTGTCTTCAAGGTCGAGGGTGTAATTGGAAATGATTTTTGTTCAATGTTTCAAAAAGCACCCAATGATTATACCTAAGGTCTAACCTTAACAGTTGAGACAATCTACTCTACCAATTTAGTAGTACATTAATGTTAGACCATCAGCCTTAACATGATAAACTCTCCAAGTTTATCAAATGGCTAACAACATTCTAAACTAGCAAAGCCTTATAAATATTCAATTTAAGGGGTAATACACAGAAACATAGTAAAACACACATAAAATAATAATGACCTGATTTCACTCAATAACAATAGTCAAAATACATTAGTCTAATTAGAATTAAGGACATACACTATTTAACACTTACACCTCTTAATGTTGGACTAACCCTTTCTTGTTGGTGTCTCTTTTCTTCTAGTTGCAATGATAGAAAGCTACAAGCACAAGTAATTATCCAATAATTTGAAAAGCTTGAAAGGCTAAACAAATAGGAAACAGAGACAGGGGTTCGACTGGTGGGGTGGGTGAGAGAGAGAGACAGAGAGAACTAGAACTTAGAAGGATAGGAAACCCGCTAAAGCAGCCCGTACATGGCAAGCTTTCTATTAGCAATAGGAGACCATTCGTTGATACATTTGGACCTATACCAATGAATACGATATTACTAATCCACTAGTGAAATTCCTTTACCCTTTACATGGACGAACCATATTGTCCATTGGTATAAGTCAATTTATAGAAACATAATCAGTTTATTGGTATATGGCACTTTTGCTGTAGTGTTATGCATTATGGCAGATCTTCTATTAATTGAAAGCCTAAAAGTGTGAAATTAGAAGTAAAAAGCATAAAATTAAGGAATACAAATCACCAATACAATTTATCATCACTAATAAGGGTTAGGGCTTAAGAGTTCAAATAAATAGATCACTATAATATGTAGCAGCTCAACATTATATTAATGATAATAGAATTGGGTTAAGTTGCCCATGAGGTCAATCCTAACCCTAACCCAATCATCTAGCCAACCTAACTTTTTTGAGATTGGGTTAGGCTAATCTGATCCAAGTGGCAGCCCTAGGCAAATCCACTTGACCACCTCCTAAATCCACGTACTAACTAGGGGTGATCATTCTTGGCCCGATGCAGCCTGCAAATTTTCAGGCCCAAGCCTAGGTTTTTGTGTGCAGGTTCGGCCTGAGCCCTAGCCTACACATCAAGTTTGAAAAATTCTAGGCTGAGCTTGGGCCCACCACTTCAAACCCAGCTTAGGCCTTGCCCAATTTGTAATATAATATAATATGTATTTTAAATATATTATAATATATATATTAATATTTACACACGTATATTTTATTTTATATTAAATATTTATTTTTATATAAAATATAAAAGTTTTATGTTTTGCTTTTACATAAAAATTATTATTTATGATTTTACGTGTCATCACTTAAGTCAGTTTTAGTATAAGAATTGTCCTCCAAAGCAAGGTGTAGGAAGGGGGTGTAAGGCACAGTTAGGGGATGGCCTATTTAAAGGATAGAGAGAGGCCAGTGAGTTGGGAATGAGTTTTCTGGATTAAAGATGTGAAAATGGGGAAATTAGACAGAGTACTCGGGGGTGCTAGGTGAAAAATGCCAAGGATCGGATGATTTTTAATATGAAGATGACCTCTATTTATGGAAGTGGCACCGAGATCCTAAAAGATAGGAGATAAGAGTATTTGCAACATATCGGAAAAGATAATATTTGATATGTTATCAATTATTAAGTGCACTACTAGGGTTTTGCCACATGTCTCATGAGGATCTTTTTGAGGATTAGCTTTCCTTCTCTTCAAAATTCCTCATTACTCACCATATGCTACTACTACTACCTTTTACATAATTTAACTTAATTGACATGGGAGTATTGACGTCACCGCTTGGCAGCCACCGTTTTGTATTTGTGCATAAGTGTTTGTGTTTATTGCATGGTGTTGGTTGATGACGGGTGACTTGTTTGTTGTCATCATTTGTTATTAATGGCTATTCGAATAGGCTGTTGGTAGAGGCTGTGTGACGGCTATGATTATTATTTTTCTCATTTGTTGTAATGTAATGAATGCCACGTGCGTCATTTATTTGGATGTTCAGTGTCTAAATGGTGGTAATGAATGCAGCGTTATATCTGAAATTAATGTGTATTTGTGTCCTGGTTTTCGTAAGGTGTGTTTGTGAATTATTTCCAATTGCTTTTGCATGACATTTCGTCTAGGCGTGCCTATTCTGTTTCCACACTACATGGTTGTAATTCTTTGAAAAGGATAGCCCTCCTCCGGCCGAGACGGGGTTCTAGGGGTGATGATTCGGTATGTGGCTCCTGTTACTATGTTTAGTTTTTCCTTTGAATTTGTGATATCCCCATGAAACTGGGCTTACACTGTTTGATTTTCCTCCTTGCAGTGTGCGGAGAGTGATGGTGTACATCTAGACACGGAGGCTCCTGTAGTTCCTCCGGAATAGTCAGCAGGTGTCTTAGTTAGCCCTCCTAATAAGGTGGACTTGGTGAGTCCTTTAGTCAATGCATGTATTTTGAATTATTATGTTCATCGCATGTTATTAGGGCTAACTTTTGATTTGTAGCAGGTGGACTGCGATGAGGCATAGTCTAACGAGGATATGGCAAGGGTCAGTGACCCTGGTCAAGAGGTGAGTTGTGTGTGTTCTTTGTTATTTGTTTATTACTTGGCATACGACTAAAACCGTTATGACTGACTGTTGGGATTTGATTATATCGTAGGTACCTTTCATTGAGTATCAGTGCCAGACATCTCTTTCTTCAGGCGTCTAGTTGAGGAGTTGAGTTCGTTGCAGCACCCTAATCCCAATTCTAGAGTTGTTGAGGATGGTGGGGATAGTGATGTTGCCCCTAATATTGTGGCCCAGGAAGCTGGTCAGGTGGATGCTACCATCGACACAATGGCTCGTTGTGTGGAACCGCCCATTGCTACCATTGTGGGCCTGGAGGCTCCCCTAGATGCTGGAATTAGGGCTTTAGTTGAGGCAAGGTCTCTCGCCATGGAAGTTGAGGGTCCTGAAGACACGGGCGATCAGGCCAAGGATTCTAATGCAGAGCCTGGGATTCTCTTTCCATTAGAAGACCTGTCGCATGACGAGTTAGCCCCACCAAACAGAGGATCCTGTAGAAGTTCAGGGTTGCCACGCGGGTAATAGGTACTCTGTTTCCCACTCAGTCGCCACGTTCTTCTCCATAGTTGTACGGCATGGGCGAATTTTCATCTAGTGGTTCTCAGGCCTGCGCTGAACACTGTTGCCACGGTGATGGAGCATATAATGAACATACTTGCTAAGGAGCTTTCATGGTCTACCTTTTCCTCTTGGTTGGAAGAGTGTAGGACTTTTGATGCGAAGGGCTTTGATATGTCTAACATCAAGCGTCGAGTCGTAGTGTTGGCGCATGCTTAAAGAATTGTAAAGAAAAGGAAGAGGAATTTTGTGCTAAATTTGCCTTTTAAAGCTTTTCTTGTGTTTAGGTTGTCTTGCCTCGGTTGCAATTGTAAGGGTAGAATGTAGTTTTTATCGCGATTATCTATATTCGGATTCCCTTCAAGAAGATGAGCTCAAGTCCAATCAGATGACTACTTTATCGCAAATAAGACTGTCTCGTGGGATGTTATCATATATAGGAAAATGGTCTATTTGTTGTCCCCAAGTATAAAAATGATAAACAAATTGTCCATAGTTTACACATTTTGTGCGTTTTATTGAAAACAAGTGCTGTAGAAGGTAGTGGAAATTGATTGTGGTGAGGTATTGTTCTGTCCATAAGTAGATGTATGTATGAATGGGAACGATGTCACATGAATGGGAGAGTAGCTCGCTTGTAGGAGGGAGTTGTTCAATGTCACAAGGTTCGTCGTGTCTAAAGCCTTTGGGGGCCCTTGGTGAGCGATATGGTTGAACTTCGGTCGTGGTGTGAATATAAGAAAAACTCCTTCACAACACATTGCTTTTGTGTGTATGATTTTTGCATAAGAGAGCCACACTGGCTACTGTGAGTTAATGAGTCCCTCATCGGGTTTTATTACAATTAAGTGCATGTGCGCTATCAGTTTATTACCGATCATTAAAGGAGATGAGTGGTGTGAATCTGTCTTATGAGATGCTATTAGGTGTGGGGGGTTGACCCAAATAACATGATGCGAATAACATGTGTTGTCGTACCTTAAAGAGGTGTGGCTCTTTATGAGCTATATAGTTGGTGTGATGGGATGTTGTTTGTAGGCGAAGCGTTGTTGTCGATATTGAGGCGGGTGAAGTCTGCCTTCCTTGATTTTATCGCAATTAGATAGAGCACATTGTGTTAATAAATTTGGGGGGAGTCATACCTACTATCAACAAAGCCCCCAATGATTACATGGAGGGGTATCTATGCCTGGATTTGCTAGGGCTTTGTCTGTGCCTGGGGTTGATAGGGCTTTATCTGTGTTTGGGGTCACCAGGGCTTGTTTGTGCCTAGGATTGCTAGGGCTTGTCTATGCTTAGGGTTGCTAGGGCTTTGAATCCTGCCTGGGGTTGCCAAGGCCTTCGCATGGAGCATGTAGCATCATGGAACCGGTCACGGAATGAGAGTGTATGGGGTTGCTAGGGCCTTTGCATGGAGCATGTGGCATCGTGGAACCGGCCACGGAATGAGAGTGTTTGGGGTTGCTAGGGCTTTGAATCACTCCTGGGGTTGCTAAGGCCTTCGCGTTGAGCATGCGGCATCGTAGAACCGACTACAAAATGAGAGTGTTTGGAGTTGCCAAGGCTTTGAATCATGCCTGGGGTTGCTAGGGCCTTCGCTTGGAGCATTCGACATCGTGGAACCGACCACGAAATGAGAGTGCCTAGGGTTTCCAAGGCTTTGAAAGCATAACTGAACAAGTTATAGAATTTGAACGACATATGTATATAAACAAGTATGTGGAACATATTTGGATAGAACTATAGTATATCATTCCTTTGATTACTATCACAGTGTACAGATGCATGTAGCCTCAATCGAAAGGTGAAAGGAGAGCAACTTCATCGCAATCAGAATTTTATGAAAGTAAATAGACTTTATCGCAGAGCATGCAGGTAGTTGATATATTCAATAAAGAATAAATTATAATAAAATGTTTTGAATATATTTATAGAATATGTACATGTATTGGTGGAATTACAGAGTTACTCGAAGTAAGGTTTCAACCAATAGTCATTGATTGTTTCATCCTCTTCTTCTATGCTTGCAGTTTTTAATACATAATAGCCTAAAGTATGGGCCTCTTTATTACGTATGGCCCTTCCCATGTTGGGGCAAATTTTCCCCCAGACTTGCCTTGCCTAACATTAAGAGTTGTCTTTAGTACTTTATCCCCCTCTTTGAAGTTTCTAGGCCTTAGGTGTCTATTGAAGTTTGTGGCTAGGGCCTATTTGCACTTGCTTTATTTCTATGAGGTTATGTTTTTAACCTCGTCGATTACCTTAAGTTTGTCTGCAAGTAATTGGTCCATGTCCTCTGGCCTAATCTTCTTACCCCTTACGAAGGCTATCCTGGGGGATACGACTCATATCTCTACTTGGAGTACTACTTCTTGACCATACACCAAAGAGTAGGGCTCGCCTGTGTGCTCTTTTCTAACAGATGTGCGATAAGACCAAAGAGTTTTTGACAGCTTGTCTGCCCAATTCTTTTGGTTATCAGGCATTGTTTTGCTTAACATCCTAAGTAAAGTTTTATTTGTGGCCTCTACTTGCCCATTCCCCTATGGGCAGTATGTTGTGGACATTCCTAGTCTTGCTAGTCTTGCACCATATTGTCCTAGGAGGTCACAGACTTCTTGATTTTTGATGGATAGGCCATTGTCTGTTAGTATTCGCATTAGGACTCCGAATCTATGGATTATGTTTTGTCTTAGGAAATTTGTTATGTTGTCTATGCAGATCCTTCACAGGGGGATGGCTTCTGCCCATTTGGTGAAATAGTTTGTAGCTACTATTATGAAGCAATACCCTTTAGAAGGTTGGTGTATCTTTCCTATTAGGTCTACCCCCCAAGTATGGAATGGCTAGGACATGATGACTGGGTGGAGGTCGTTGGTAGGTTTATGTATCATTTCGCCGTGTATTTGGCATTTGTAACATCTACGTACGTGTCGTTGGGTATCCTCCATCATGGTCAGCCAGTAAAAACCTAAGTGTAGAAGGTGATTGTGTAATGCCAGTTGACCTTGATGGGTTGTAGGTTCAGAACTATAGGCTGCCTCTAAAACCTTGTCAATCTCGTCACCAGCTAGGCATTGCAAAGGTTTTCCTGCATGCGATTTCCTATACAACATGTCTTGGAGGTAGAATTGTTTGACTTTAGACGACAACTTCCTCCTCAATGTAATGTCGATAGGCAACATGTGCTCTTTAAGGTATTCTATATATATCCTTCTCCAATCCTCTTCATAGATCATGAGACATTCCCTGTCGTCTGCCTGTGGGATGCACTTATCACATTCTCTTTGTACCTTAGTGGAGTTCCACTTCATCATAGGCCAGTAATACCCTAACCTCTGCAATCTTCGGAATAGGGTACATGTGACATCTCCACAATTGGTCTTGTGTACCTCATTCAACACTACTTCAGCCTCTGATTTCCCTAGGCATCTTGTCCTTACACCATCTGACTCTCTGCGGTATAGTACCCCATTCACGAGCTGAAACTTTGCGATTAGCTTGACGTCTTGTGTTCCTATGGTCTGAGTTCTCAGCTTTTGGATTATTTCGTATTCCAATCATCCGTTGTTATTTTATTCTCCTTTTCCACCCAATACTTCAGGGTGAAGATCGATTATTTATCGATTGACTGTATGGTGATTTCTTTTGGCTCCGTGTTAGCTTGCATCTTGGACCCTAAGGTGGATAGTGCATCAGCGAACCTGTTTTTAGCTCTATTGTGATGTTTGAAGTCTACATCCAAGTTGTGGATCAACTTTTGGATCAGGGTTCTATACGGTAAGATGGTTAATTCCTTCACTATTGTGCTTCCGTCAAGCTACTCGATCACCAGTTTAGCATCACTGATCACCTTTATCTTTTTAACGTTGGCTTCTATTGCTTTGATCAGACCAAGGACCAGGACAATGTATTTGGATATATTATGTGAACAAGGGAATTGAAGTTTGAAGGAGTAGGTAGAGGTTTGTCTGTTAGGTGAGGTTATGGTTACTCCAGTGCCAATCGAGGTGCTTGTGCTACTCCCATCGAAGGTAAGAACCCATTCTCTGCTTTCGGCCAGGGCAACCATGGACACATCTCCAGAAACTTCATCTGATATGGGAAAATTAGTGTTTGTTGGAAAGGGGGGCAATAGGTCTGCCATTGCTTGACACTTGATGGCTCTTGGCTGGGTGTATTATATTGTGTACTCATTGAGCTGCATCATCCACTTGACAAGTCCACCAAGAACCCGATTGTGTCGTTCCGTGCGATGAGATAGATTGATAGATAGACATATAGGTAGCAACACAGCCCATGACACAATGCCTCTCCTTGCTCCATTACCCCAACCATACATTCTTCTTGACTCTCTCTCCTCTTCCCTTCTCACCACTCCTATTAAGCCAACTCAGCACCCTCTATCTCCATTTTGTAATTAGCTCAATATATTTTACCTAAAATCTCTCTCTTTCTACGTACAACTAATGTTTCTCACTCTCCAAATAACTATTCTCCTTAATTCTCAACTCATCTCTCTCTCTCTCTCTCTCTCTCTCTCTCTCTCTCTCTCTCTCTCCTAAGAGCATTCTTATCCTATAGGATGTCTTCTTAATAAAAAAATCCTAAAATCTCTCTTTATCTCCTCTCTCCTAAAATCTGTCCACACTCCTAGTTTATTATTCTTAAAACTCTCCTTAAGTCCTAATCCCTAAAAAATATCCTCATTCCTAAATTATTGCTCATAACCAACTTCTTTAATACACTTAACTAATCCCCACTTCTAACACACACACACACACACACACTTATTGGATCGGGTATGGTTTGGTTTTTATTAATCTAACCCATTTACTTTTGAATAGTATATTACCTATTGTTTATAATTAATAATTTAATTTTATATTATTATAACTCATACCAAAATAAATTAATTGTTTTCGTGATTAATTGAAAATTCCCAAACAATGTTACTATTTTTAATAATTAATAATTTTCATTTTAGTAATATTTTTGGGATTAATTACTAATACTATTGACAATTTACTAATAGTTTACCAAAATTAACTAATTCTTTTCAGAACTAATTGGAAAATTCCAAAATTCAATTAAAACCTATTATTTATAACCATGATTTATTAAAATTGCCAAAATTTAATACAAAATATATTATTGTTTTAGTAATTAATATTAGTGATATAATAACAATTAATGATTAATTAATTAGTGATATATTACCATCCAATTAATTAAGTACCAATACTAAATAATTATTTTGTTAATATTAAAATTTAAAAATTAATAATTTCATCATTAATAATTAAATTGATTATTAAATTAACTATTATTACTATTAATAATGGTAATATTTTTACAAATTAAGAATTATAAAATTTGTTAATTCATAATTATGAATTATTCACTATAATTATAAGGTTGTGGATATTTTTCTTAAATATTAAATATAAAATTAAAAATAATTATTAACTATTTTTGTGATTAATTAAAAGATACCATAAAATATTGGTGTTATTAGTCAATATTACCATTCTTACTAATTAATAATATTATTAGTAACAATAAATTAATATCGGTGCTATAAACTACTAGCGCGGACCTTGTGATGCACGAGTTTTGTTAAAAGAATTTGAGGCAAAAGGAGCTAGGAGAAGGGGTGCTCATAGGTTAGTTAATTGAACCATGGGCTCATTTTTGAAACTGAATTGGGGTTACCGGTTTTTGGAAAATCGATAACTGAAACTGAATTGAAGTAAATCGGCTAACCATTTGATCGGTTTGGTTCCTTGGTTTTTTATTATTTACAATGTATAAATAAACAATAAAAAACTAGAGATATATATAAAATATTATATTTTAAATAGTAAATAATATATTATATATTATAAATATATAATGCATATTTATTAATTTATAATGTATAGAAAATATAAATTATATAAATATAAATATATAATATACATAAATATACATAAAATAAATATAAATACATGTATACCGGTCAGTTTGGTAACTGTCCATTTTCTATTTTGGTTAACCGAAACTGAGTCGGTACCTTCGGTTTTTTTAAAACACTTAACTGACTGGTTCAGTTAACCAAATTTTTGGTTTTTCTTGCTCACCCCTATCTAGGAGTGTACCTTGGGTTGGGTTGGCCTAATTTGAGCCGAACCTAGTTCAACCCAAGCTTTTGCACAAGTTGGGCTTGAGATTTTGAACTTCAAGTTGGGTTTAAGCCAAAAAACTTAAGTTTAACTTAAACTTAGGTTGGGTTTGGGTTGAGGCCTCACGTAATTGAACATCGACCCAATCCATGCCAATTTGATCTTGTGCCAACATTTTATGATATACATATCTACACATTATCAATAACTACAAAGCTTAATACGCTTAATCCTAAGTCTAGCCCAAGATGTTAGGTTAAGCTTGGGTTTGGCCTAAGTTGGTCAACTTGTGCGTGGGTTAGTAAATTATCAGTAATTATTGTTTTTTTTTTTGTTATATATTAGTAAATTATTAGTAATTATTGAAAATTATTAATAATTTTTCTTTTACCAACCTAGGCCTAACCCGAGCTTTAATTAACCCAACATTTTGAGTTGGGCTTGGGATTAGATGTATTGAGCTTTGTATCCCAATTTCTAGATAAAATATATTGATAACATGTAAATATGTATATCACAAAATATTGAGCGAGCTCAAATTGGTTGAATCAAGCTCAGACTACCTAAAACCTCAACCCAAATGCAACCTTAAATTTATGTATACTTAAGTTTTTTTTGGCCTAAACCCAACTTATACAAAATCTTTAATTGAATTGAATCAAACTCGGATTAGACCTAACTCAATATGCATCCTTAATTCCTTTGCCTCAATTTTTTTTAACAAAGCCCGTACATCGCCACGGGTCCACTAGTATTATATCCTGCGTTACCACTCCGAACATTGCGTGGAGCCATGTAATAATATCAAGAGTGCTTTATAGAAGGTTTTACTATTTATGTACTGCATACTTTTCATGTATTCTCTATTGAAATATGAGGACCTGATCTTGTCTTTTGAATCCATCACTGTTGGAGAGTTCCTTTCAAAAGGCAACGTTTTGAAATTACATATGGTCAGAAATGACGAGTTAATGGTGTCTCTTCACCCCGACAATTACAGGCAAGCCCCGCGGAAGACATTCGTTCCATCATCCTCCCTGTTCACTAATACATGCCTACACACCAACTAGCATAAGGATGTCAAATGGTCGGGCGGAGGATGTACAGACTTGTAAAGCAGATTGAACTTTCGTAAAAGTACAGACAGAACCAATGAAGATTTTTGAATTCCATAAGTATAAATATTCAAGATGTCAAGTACCTCTATTTTATGTATTTATTAACGTCCCCTCGTGAATTGGCATCAATTTTGAGCATTAATAGTAACAAAAACTGATGTGGGGTGTCATCAGGGGTTACCCCACTCCCTTCCTACGGAGCCAACCACAGTGCTATCACATGGCTCTTGCTAGAACCGCTGATGACCCACGTACGACTCCCATCTCAATCGTTCATCTCCACCTACCTCCAAGCAATTCCAGTATAAATAGGGGTTCCCCCCACTAAGTAAGGGGGTTACAATCTGAGAATCCTATAACTATTGTCATAATTGCTCTAGCCTAGAACTAACCACCAAGATCCTCTCCTGGTGCTCTCTCTTCGTATCCTATACTAACTTGACCGTCAGAGACTCTGCCTTGGATTCTCACCCGGGGTCCTCTGATGAGCTCCTATCTTCCAGCAGAGATCAGCTATCTACATTCGGCTTCTACTATACTTGGAGACCACCCCGCCTCGGCCTATACACCTCTGCCTCAGTAGCATCCTCTCCAAGCCCTCAAAGCCTTCGGCCTATCATCGGAGTTCAGTGATGAAATTACCTTGTTGTCCTTGGCCATTCCGATGAACAACAATTGGCGCCATCTGTGCGAACAAAAGCAAATTCACTAGTCCCCGAGCACCAATAGTTCAACATAGTATGAAGAACGAGAAATACTCAAAATCTCATAACCAATGAACAGTTCCACGCCATGCTCGACCGCCTAGAATATTTGACACAACGAGTAGAGCAAAACCTTCCCTAGGCAGGAGGTCGCCCCCAAGTTGACTGCCCCACTGGGAGTCAACACAACCGGGCCGGCATGGGTCCACCACCCAGTCGGCCCCCTGCCTCGGCTATGCACAATGGGCCGAGCCCTTAGAGTCTAGCAGCAGTCACCTTTGAACAACATCACCGATGCTGGAGGGCCGACCCGAGGGACGAAGGCGGGCACCGAGATCGCCCCAACGCCCACTCTAGAGCCGAGGGCCGGCGCCAAGCCTCTTCCCCTCATGTCACCGACCTCTGAAATGTCTTCAACAACCGTCGCGCCCTCTTCCCCTCATGTCACCGACCTCTGAAATGTCTTCAACAACCGTCGCGCTAGGCGCAAGGCGCGCGTTCTCAACTCTGAGCACTATGGCATTCGTGGTGATCGTCATCACGTCCATGAAGATCGGGACAGTGTCCAGGTCAGGCCCGACCCCATGTACATTGAACTCTGAGCCAAGCCCAGTGCAGTCAAGGCTGAACTCAAGCAGGTCAAGGAGGGTCGAACCAACACCTCGGCCAAACAAAGCTCTTGCAAAGGGAGAATGGATGCCTTCTCCCTAGATATCATCGTCGAGCCCCTACCCCCGAACTTCAAGGGCCCCGCCTTGGAGATGTACGATGGGAACTCTCACTTGGATGACCACTTGGAAAGCTTCAGGGAACTCATGATCCTATATGGGTACTTTGACACCTTGACGTGCCAAAAATTCCAGGCAACCTTCAAGGGAGCCGCTCGACAATGGTTTTCAAGCCTCCCACCTCAATCCATCTATTTGTGGGACCAATTTTCCAGCATGTTCCTCACATGTTTTATCAGTAGTCGGCATCCTAAGAAGAGCATTGTCTTGCTGATGACTGACTGTAAAGCAGAAGCGAGGAGAAAGTTTGCAGTCATATATTGACCACTTCAACAAAGAAGAACTAGAGGTCCGAGACCTCGACCCCTGGTCTCAATGCATGCTGCCATCAACAGCCTCCTCTTCGGCTCGGCCCTCAAATGCTCCATGGCCAAGAGCTGGCCAAAGACAAAGCTGGAGTTCTTGGAAAGGGCCCAGAAATACATTACAGTTGAGGAACCCTCAGCTACGGACACCTAGGAGAGGGGCACGGAGCACCGGGATGGAGCCCCCAAGAAGAAGAGGAAGAACGGAGACCAAAACCACACCAACAGCAACAACAGAAAGCCTTCGGCCTCGACCTTGGCTTACAACCAATACACATCACTCAACTCCACACGCACGCAGATTCTTATGCAGAACGGGTAGGAGAAATTCATGAAGTGGCCTAAGAAGTTGAAGAAGAACCCCCATCAGGGGAATCCCAAGTACTACAAGTTACATCGAGGCACTGGCCATGATACTGAGGACTGTTACGATCTCAAGAATGAGATAGAGTCCCTCATTTGTCGGGGGAACCTCAAGTAGTACGTCGGGGGCGAGGCTGGCACCTCGTCCCCTTAGTAGTAGCATCAGTATTACTAGCAAGCAACAGGCATCATTGACGTCATAGTGGGAGGCACGGCCTCGGGTGGAGCCTCAACTTCAGCTTGAAAAGCCTACGCCAGGCAGTTGAACATCCAGGGGCCGGCCCCCAAGAAGTTGAAGCAAGAAGCCCTCTCCTTCACGGATGAGGACCTGAAGGGGTAGCAATCTCCCATGACGATGCATTGGTGGTTTCGTCCATCATTGCAAACTTCGTAGTCAAGTGGATCCTTGTAGACAGTGGCTCTCCGCCGACATCCTCTTCTACGAAGCCTTTGAAAAGATGAAGATAGCTCTAGAACACCTTCAGCCAGTAGATGCCCCACTAGTCGGCTTCTCTAGCAGCATCGTCAAGCCAGAGGGCAAGATCTCTGTACTGGTCTTGATAGTAACTGATCCCCAATAGGTGAAGAGGATGACAGAGTTCTTGGTCATGAAGATCGGCTCACTCTACAATTCTATCATGGGACGACCGACCCTCCACGCACTCCAAGCAGCCATTTCCTCCTACCACCTTGTCCTGAAGTTCCCCACTGAGCACAACGTCGGAGTTGTTCGTGGGGACCAACACGTCACCCACCAATGTTATGTGGACCTCATCTCGGTTCCCCTAGACGAGGATGAACGTGACAAAACCATCCGTGTTGGGTTCAACCTTCCCCCCGAGGGCCTATCCGAACTAGTAAGTTTCCTCAGGCTTAATGCCGACGTCTTTGCTTTGTCCACCGTTGATATGCCCGTAATTGACCCTTCGGTCATTACACACAAGCTGAGCGTGGACCCGGGCTCTAGACTAGTTTGGCAGAAGAAGAGGAACTTTGCGCCAGAGCGTTGGAAGGCCATAGAGGAGGAAGTTGAAAAGTTGCTCGACGCTGGCTTCATCCGAGAGACCTTAATCGACCTTGCCCCAAGGACAGTTTTCCTTTGCTAAGGATAGACCACCTCGTTGATGCCATTGTAGGGTACGAGCTACTCAGGTTTATGGATGCCTTCTCTAGATACAATCAAATAAAGATGCATCCAGATGATGAAGATAAGACATCGTTCATCATAGAGCATGGCACATACTACTATCGTATGATGCCTTTTAGCTTCAAGAATGCTGGAGCTACTTATCAGCGCCTTGTCAACAAGGTGTTCAAAAACCAGATGGGGAGGAATGTTTAAGCCTACATGGACGATATGGTAGTAAAGAGCCTGAAGGTTGAGACCCATGTCTCGGACGTAACCGAGACCTTCAACACCTTGCGGAGGTATAATATGAAGCTCAACCCCAGCAAGTGTGCCTTCGGCGTTACGACGGGCAAGTTCCTAGGTTTCATCATCACTTGGAGAGGCATTAAGGCTAATCTAGAAAGATACAAGCCATCCTAGACATGGCTCCCCCTCAGACGGTGAAGGAGACCCAAAAACTCACCGGCCGAATAACTGCCCTTAATCGCTTCATGTTAAAATCAGTAGACCGCTATTTGCCCTTTTTCCGTGCCATCAAGAAGCTGAAAGAATTCCAATGGATGGAAGAATGCCAGCGCGCCTTTAATGAGCTCAAGGCCTACCTTGCCTCGCCTCCCCTTCTTGCTCGGCCGGCCATAGGGGAAACCCTATATCTATACCTTTTGACCGGGGATGAAGTAGTCAGTTCAGTTCTCATCAGGGACAACGGTGAACATAAGCCAGTTTACTACACCAACAAGGTCCTCTGCAATGCTGAAACCAAGTACCCCGAAGTAGAAAAGCTAGCCTTTCCACTCGTGGTTTCAACAAGGAAGCTTCGGCTGTAGTTCCAGGCCCATACCATAGTGGTCCTAATGAACCAACAGCCCTCAGAGCTGTCCTCATGAAACCCGAGACCTTAGGACACCTGACGAAATGGGCCATCAAGCTATCAGAGTTTGACATTCATTGCCATCCGAGGCCTACGATCAAGGCACAAGCCCTGACAAAATTTATAGTGGAATGCACCTTCAGTCGAGCCCTTCATTGGCCCTTAGAAGAGGCCGAAGGGGACCAATTAGACGATGAGACTTGACCCCGATGGAAGCTCTTTGTTGATGGTTCCTTCCATGCTAAAGGAAGTGGAGCGGGCCTCATCCTCCTCACCCTAGACGATATCGCCTTGGAGTATGCACTAAGGTTTGACTTTCCAGCATCAAACAACGAAGCCGACTACGAGGCCCCCTCGCCGGTTTATAGCTGGCTAGGGACCTCGGCTCCTCATACCACGAAGCCTTCAGCAACTCCCAACTGGTGGTGAATCAGGTGAATGGCGAGTACAAGGCCAGGGAACAAAGCATGTCTAATTACCTCGCCAAAGTCCAAAACCTAGCCCGCCACTTCCAATGCTTCTCCTTGCAACGAGTCCCGCGAATCAAGAACGCATGAGTCGGTGCTCTCTCCAAATTGGAAAGTACCTCAAGCGGAACTCCTAGATAGGTCATGCACATAGAGAAGCTGCTTTGGCCCTCCATAGAAGATGTCCAAGTATTCCTCGTAGAAGCTGAAATCTCATGGATGGACCCTTTCATCAACTTCCTATCAACTGGGCAGTTGCCTGAATATAGAAACAAGGCAAAGCGACTTAAGTGATAGGCAGCCCACTACACCTCGTTGGAAGGAAAGCTATACCGAAGATTCTTTACCTTGCCTTACCTCTGATGCCTTCATTCGGAGGAGGGCAACTACGTGCTACAGGAAATTCACGAAGGCATCTGTGGTAATCAGCTCGATGGAAGAGCCCTAGCTCAAAAAGCTCTGAGATAGGGCTTCTTTTGGACTACCCTCCACAAAAACACGACAAAATTGGTGCAAAAGTGTGATTCTTGCTAGAGGCACGACAACCTATGCAACCAACTGCCCACCACTCTCTTGGCCTTCAACAGCCCATGGCCCTTCGCCAAGTGGCTCATGGACCTCCTCGGCCCCTTTCCTCAAGCCACAGGGGGAAGAAAGTACCTTGTTGTAGCAGTAGACTACTTTACTAAGTGGGTCGAAGTCGAGCCCTTGGCTGTCACCACGGCGTGAGCCATCCTGAACTTCTTTTGGAAGAATATCATTTGCCGCTTTGGCCTACTCCACACGTTGGTAACTGACAACGGGAAGCAATTCGACGACGCTAGGTTTCGGGAGTGGTGTGCCTCCATCGGCATTGGGTAGTATTACACCTCAGTAGGCTATCCTCAAACTAATGGCCTAACTGAAATCACCAACAGAACGATACTGGTCGGACTAAAGACTAGGTTGGACCGAGCAAAAGGCCTTTGGGCCAAGGAACTGAGTAGTGTACTCTAGGCTTACCGAACTACACCTCGGGCAGCCACGGGAGAAACTCCCTTCGGCTTGACCGACGACACAGAAGTAGTAATCCCAGCAGAGGTCGAACAACCAACACTCCGAGTCAAAACATACAATGAATCCAAAAATGATGAAGCCCTCAGAGCAAATCTAGATCTGTTGGAAGAAGTCCAGGAGCAAGCGTAGATAAGCTTGCCACTTATTAGCAACGTGTGGCCCACTACTACAACTCAAGGGTAAAAGAAAGGCATTATCAAGAGAAGACCTAGTCCTCAGAAAGGTCATTGTCCCCGAACTAGGAGTAGGGAAGCTGGACCCCAACTGGGAAGGCCCCTATAGAATCAAATGAGTCCTCGGCCCTGGCACCATCCACTTGGAGGACCTAGATGGAAGACTTGTACTTAGGACATTGAACTCGGAAAACCTCCGAATGTATTACCAATGATTGTTATATCTTTTGTAATTAGTGGGTAAGTGAAGAAAAGTTCCTCTTCACCTCAGTGTTCATCACGTGTACCTACTAAGTTTTAATAACTCTTCGGCCTCATGACTGGCAAGGGCACATAGCCTCCTCTAAGGACCATATCCCCTCACTGGACCAGCGCCAAGACTTAAGGTATAAGTAGCGAACACCCTATCTAAAAACCTAACGCATAAGAATAGACCAAGACGGTCGAGGCCTTACGTGCCTAAACGCCCCATCTCGACGGCAACTAACCTCTTGGACCTTCACACTTGGTGCTGCCAACAAAAGAAGCCAGCTTCCTCGGAGCGTTGTGCTTGACCTCATCGAAACAAGTGCGTGGAGATGCAGGAGCCAGGCGAGCCCCAGTTCAGCCTAGGGCCTGTTGAGCCAGACGAGCCCTAGCTCTGTCTCGGCCACCCCTCAATATGGCAGGCCATCTCGGCCTCGCTAAGGCTAGTACATGGGGGTACAGGAGCCAAGCGAGTCTTACCTCAACCTTGGCCCCACTCTACACCGATAGGTCACCTCACTATCTACTTAAGCACAAGTAAAGGGAAGAGAGCGAAGCGAGCCCCATGCTTCACTTCGGCCTCTCCCCATCACAGGCCTCTTTGGCCTTGCCTAAGTAAATGCCTAAAAGGATGTTAGGCCAGATAAGCCCTAGCTCAGCCTCAAAGGCTTCACCTCAGCCACCCCTTTGCAATGCTTCGGACGTGCAAAGTAGAACAAACTGAAAGAAACTACACTGGTCTTACACTGCGATTACCCTTTAGAGGGACAAGGACCCTTCGACAACAAAGCAAAAGCACAAGTTTAACAAAAAAAAAAGAAAAAGAAAAAACAACACAAGGAATAGCAATGCAGCAAAAACATAAACACACAAGGCGTCAAAAAATGCCCACTAAGTTTCATTCATTTAAAGTATTCCTTTGGCTTTACAAAAAGTCTCGCGGCCCCTCAAGCCGAATACATATGCATGTACAAAAAAAAAGAAAGAAAAAGGGAGAAAGACTAGGTTAAGCCTCGCCGCCAACTGGAGGGAGCATGGAGTCGGCAGCCTCTTCAAGATTATTGGGGATCACTTAAAGAGACTCAACATTGAAATCTGGAAGCACCGCTAGGAATGCCTTCTTGTTTTCCTTGATGCCATCCAAATAAGCCTTAGAAGCAGCATTAGCCAGCTCGTCGGCCCGCTTCTCTGCTTCCTGGACCCTCTTCTTAGCACTAGCTGCCTTCTCCTCAGCCTTGGCAGCCCTCTTCTACGCTTCGGCCGCCCGCTTGCCGCTTGTTCGCCTCGGAGGTAGCCGCCTCGGCTTGATGAAGATGCCACTCGGCCTCAAACATAAGGCTCTCAACCCGAGTGCTCTCCATCTCTTCCTTGGCGAGGAGGTCCTATGTCTTCCTTAGCTTCTCCTCGGCCTCCTTGCGGAACTTCTACTCGTCCACGGCAACCCGCTGCATCTCCCTCCGCTTCTCCACAGCATGGGCGACTGTCTATTGGAGCTTCTCCTCCTTCGCCTTCATCTTGTCTATGCTGGCCAGGGTCAACTTCAACCGGTCCCCTAAACCAACGTAATGAAGGCAGACATGCAACAGAAGAAAGCAATTAGCACAAGAAAAAGGAGATAGGGGGATAGGGGGAGAGAGAGAGAGGAAGACAAAAGAACGAAGGAAAAGAAGAAGGGACAAATTGCCACCTTGGCTAGGTTCTGCAATCCCTAGTTATATAGCTTCTTGAGGACCATCCCCAGCATCCGAAAGCAGTCCTGAAATAGCAGGGCCCCACTCACCAAGGTTGGGCCAACCCCTTCATTGCAGACTGAGTCCCCTTTGTGGACCTCCAATTGGAGATGGAAGATCTAGTTGGACTGCTAGGCGAGCTCTTCCAAAGGTGTAGGGACCGAGAAGGGTCCCATTCGCTTGTTGTACAACCTCTCAAAGGTGTCACTCGTAGAATTCGCACCACGAGCAATCTTCTGTGGTTGACCCTTTGCGAGCCCCTCCGCCATTCTCCTCCCCCCTCGGTTGGTCTTCTCAGCCTCCTCAAAAGGTCTTCCCCACCCCACGACCGGATGTTGCGGCGCCTGCTCCTTGTGCCCCAGCTGGGCCTCCTCGGCGAGCCCCTTCCCCTTCGTGGTGATTTGGAAGGTAGCCCCCTTTGTGGGAGCCAAAGAAGAAGCTCCTTGGTGAGGGCCTGTGTCTTCATCCCTTTGAGTGGGACCTGTCGAGCCGAACCCCCCTTCACTGGCGGCAGCACCTTCTCCCTCAAGGTGGAAGCATCCTCAGTGGCCCTTTGAGGGGTCTAACCACCGGTCTTCACCCGCTCCTTCTACATGGCACGGGCACACTCCACTATGGTCTTCTATGTGTCCATCGGTAGATCTGTAAGCAAGGCAATGGTTAGTACCACTATATAAGAGCAAAAGATGAGGAAGATGCAGAAAAAGATGGTGCGGCTCGTCCTACCGAGGGGGACAGGGATAAACCCCGCGAAAACTAATGGCATCTCCTCCTCCACCAAGGGCTGGGCTCGGATTCTCCCCAAGTTGAGCAATCACACGAGATCATCACTCTCCTCACTAGTAAGTAAGGGGACATACTTCTCCACAGATAAATGGGGTTCTCCCCACCCCGATTTGAAGGAACAGCCCTCGGGGCAAGACAGAAAAAAATACTTACTCTTCCAGTTATGTACAGAAGAGGGGTTATCTACAAGCTTGGACTTACGGGGTTGGAAATAGAAAACACCCACCTCAGAAGTATGCTTCCTCAGCACAAAAATTGCTTGAAAGAGCTTCGACGTTATCTCCACCTCCTGAAGCCAAGCCGCCACCAACATTGCCACAATGGTCCCGACTGCATTGGGCGCAAGCTAGCTAAGGGTAATCCCATACATCCTCAGCAGGTCGGAGATCAATGGATGTAAGGGAAACTGAAGACTGAATTGGAGGAAGTGCTGATAAATGCAGATCTCCCCCTCCTTGGGAGTCCACGGCCGATCGTTTGACTCAGGCACCCTCACCCTGTAGAACGAGGGAATGAAATATTGCCTAGTTAGGGCCTTGACTTGATCCCAGTCCAAAGAACATCTAAACTCTAGACGAGAAGGGTCAATCTCGGCCACCGCCCTAGCAACACTCTCAACCCTCCTCTCAGGGATGGGGTTCAGGTCCTGCTCCACCTTGGCTTGGGGGGACCCCTCAGCCTCCATCGGCGTCATGGATGCGGTGCTCTCACACGAAGGGTCATAGCCTCGACGGACATGTTCGACTCCCCCAAAGGCTACCCTAGCTCGGAGCACATCCACCTCACATCGAGGGAGCATGAATATGGAAGGACTCTGGGGGGAAAGGGAAGAAGGGGTTCGAGTAGAGCTCCCTTCTGATACATTCAGAAGTTCATAGCACTCAGATCCAGAATCCAAGAAAGACATTGTTGATTACCTAGAAAGGAGGTGGAAGGAAAAAGGAACAAAGACGGAGTGTCAAGAACTGGAAGATTTGGGAGCTGAGTTCACTCGAAGAACAAAGACGCTTGGAGGCAAAATGACAAGAATTCTGCCATCGAAGGCACTATTTAAAGAAGAATGAACAGCCTAAATCTCTCGAGATCCAACGGTTGATAAGCCACCGCCTTCACTATCCAAATCCAACGGACAGGGAGCACCTCTGCACCTGCGATCTAGCCGTGTTGTACCTTCGAGTGCTCACCCTCGGAAGATGGAACGACGCTCAAGATGGACCAATAAAGTCCATCCAAAGCAACCCACTGGTCTGAGCGACCCGTTCTCACGGATGTGCACATCGGTTCGACCGGAAAGTCATCTCACACATGGATCCTTGGGCCCCTTTGGGCCCCCTCGGCTTCACGGGTCTTCAGCCTAAACAGCCTTCGACTCCCTCTGGTCCTCAGCCCAAGCGATGACCCTCGAACATTCTGCATCGAGCACGCCCTCCAGATCATCCTACCAAAGTAGAAGTGCCACAGATCACTCGTAGGTGGGGGGCAAGTGATGTGGGGTGACCCAACCCAGCCCATTCGAGGCTGGGAGGCCCAACTCACGAGTGCCAAATTAGGGAATGAGATCCGCTGCAGTAGGGGTTACCCCGCTCCCTTCGTACGGAGCCAACTACAGCTCTATCACATGGCCTTGCTAGAACCGTTGACGACCCCCGTACGACTCCCATCTCAGGCATTCATCTCCACCTACCTCCAGGCAGCTCAAGTATAAATAGGGGTGCCCCCCTCCAGGTAAGGGGGTTACAATTTGAGAATCCTATAACTATTGTCATAATTTCTCTAGCGTAGAACTAACCACCAGGATCCTCTACTGGTGCTCTCTCTTCGTACCCTATACTAACTTGACCGTCGGAGACTTTTCCTCGGGTTCTTACCCGGAGTCCTTTGACGAACTCCTATCTTCTAGCAGAGATCGGCTATCTACGTTCGACTTCTACCATGCTCAGAAACCACCTGCCTCGGCCTCAGTAGCATCCTCTGCAAGCCCTCAAATCCTTCGACCTACCATCGGAGTTCAAAGACAAAATTACCTTATTATCCTCCGCCATTCCGAAAAGGAACAGAAAGTCTTATATTAAAGTAGAAAAAAGATGATTAAAATCGTTCCAATTCTGAGGAAACAAAGGAAGAAAAGCCAAAATAGATTTTTATATATAATTACAATTTTGTCATTCAACAACATACCATATGTTAACCCCCAAATCTGAAAGCTACATTTATACGAATTCAGGTAATATAAACACCCAATATGCATATCTTCCACTAGTTGTAAGTACTTGCTTCTAAGTTGTTCTAACAAATAATAATTACTTGCTCTTGGGTAATATTTAGAAGAGGAAGTTATATTAAAATTCATGGTTGTGCTTAATTTGTAAGTACGTACATAGCACCAAAGCTTTGATAGAATTAAATTGAAGTAAAACATGTTGATGATGATAAACATGAGCTTTGTTAGTTCATAAGCCAAAAAAGTAGCTTTTAAGTCTATGGCGTAGGATCACTATTGACATCACCATATATTGAGGATAGGCAAATAAAGATAAATAACAATTAAATATAAAAAATCAAAAAGAAATAACCACACCCGACAACCCTACCTTTAAATGTTTGCTACAATACAATGATTTATCTTCGGCAGTCAAAACTCAAATGAGCATGATTTTTGGACTACGGTTTTAGGTAATAAACATCTAGGCCATAGGTTTCATAATTGCATAGATTTAGGTATTACCAGAATTCTGTGCCGTTGGGTATCCAAATGTGGGGCCATAGCGCACTCACATCGCAACATAAGCCTAAATCCCCCTACGATACAATTCCATAATGTAATAAACCTTGAATTGCAACAACACTTTACCCTTCACTATTAAACAAAACGTCATTGTCACAACATAAAGTATATTGCTACAATTTACTTCTAACACAATCAACTTTAATTTAGTAGTCTTGTCATCACATACTTGACATGTGATTTGGTACATTTTCGCAACAATCTCCAAGGCCTTCTGATGCTCATTTATCTACTAAAAGTCTTTTATCTTTTCAATTGTTTGGAAAAGGGAAAATATCCAGTTGTTGACTTTGTTGACTGAGACATGAATCTACTATGGTCTGTTATTTTATCTATCAACTTCTATACATTATTGATCAACCTCAAAGGTTTCGTGTTGAAGATGGATTAGATCTTCTTAGGGTTGGCCTTCATGTTTCATTATGTCATTATACAATCAAGAATCTTTTTCGAAGTTACTCTAAAGGCATATTTGGTTTGGTTCAACCTCATTTGATATCTTCGTAGGATGCCAAAAACCTCATCAAGGTCAATAATGTAATAGTTGGAATATTGAAGGGCCTTCAAAACCATGTCATCAATGTAGATTTTGACATTACGACTAATCTGATACTTGAAAACCTTGATGACCATCCTTTATTGGTTTTATTGTTTTTGAACCCAACTGACATCACCTTATAATAGTAGGCACGAGTCTTTGTGATGAAGGTTGTTATCTCCCTGTCGTCTTGGTGCATTTTGATCTGATTGCAATCAAAGAAGACATCCATACAATTGAGGAGTTCATACCTTGATATGGCACTAGTGAGACGATCAATCATCGACAAGGGAAAGTTGTCTTTGGTGTAAGCTTTTATTTAGGTCTATTATGTTAATCCATATCTACCACTCCTTATTATCCTTTCTTACCATAACCACATTAGCTAACCAATCAGGGTGATGCACTTCTATAATGAAGTTGGCTTTAAGTAGTTTGTCCACTTCTTATTTATTAGTTCCTATCGATCTGGTGTGAACTTCCCATTCATTTGTCGGACTAACTTACAACTTGGGTCCACGTTTAGCCTATGAGTCATGAATGAGGGGTTAATTCCTCACATATCAACAGCAAATTAAGCAAATATATTGGTGTTGGATTTGAGGAAGCTTACAATTCTGAAACACTTTGAGAGGAGGGACCCAATCTAAATAGCCTTCTCAGGCCATTGGTTGTAGCCACAATAGCAACCACCTGGTCAAGACCTTTGACCTCAAGGGACTCACTGTTAAAGCACTGGATATAATCTTAAAGGGGTTCCTTAGGTTGTTACTTTATTGTCATTAGTGCGACCAACTGTCAGTTCCTCACAAAGTAAGACAGGAAGAGGTCTGTGAACTGGTCCCATAAAATAATAGACCATAGTAGGAGAAATGAGAACTATCACCAACCAACTTTTTTGAGCCTGACTTGGAAGGCTCAACACATCAAAGTGTTGAAGAATCCATAGAAGCATGGTGGTATGGAAACTCTCTATGTGATCCTCTAAGTTGGTAGTTTCGTCTTAAGTCGCTAAATTGGGAGTTTCGAAGTTTAGAGGAAGACTCTGTAGAGAAGCAGGATGGCTTGAAAACTCTCTATGTGATCCTTCGAGTTGATAGTTTCATCATAAATTGTTGAATTAGGAGTCTTGAAGTTTAGAAGAAGAGACTCCAATATGATCGTCGAGTGGTAGTTGTTTTTGGAGGAATCCACCCTACCTTAATCTCAACACAATTAGCGTCAAGCTCTGCTACTAGGTCAATGAACCTCTGATCATGATCCCTTCACAAGACGTCAATTACGGGTGTCTCAAAGATTTGAGTCATTTTGGAAATGTCCCGAAGTGGTGGGGACACTCCCTCTTCGGACGTGGTGGTTGTTAAGATTCTCATACATGTCTAATACCTAAGCACGCGGGACAAATCGATGATTAACATAGTCCTACTAACTAGGGGTGGCTCATTCTCTATTGTTCAAAAGTCAAATGAGAGGCGTGGTAGTCAATGTACGTGTAGGTGCATTGTCCACTCCCTAGGCAGCTACTACTATCAACCTTAGAGAGTTCATCTTCAGTGTGGATTCTGAGGCATTGGCTCAAGGATAGGGGGTTAATTAGCGTCCTACCATGGCTCTCATTAGCGCCAATGGGTCAGGCATTTTGAGGTTGGCCTTCCACTGGTTGCCATAGATCACACACCTCATCAGTGTGGACGGCTATTTGCTCCATTAATTGTTGGACTTGCTCTTTAGTAATGTGATTTTGAGGCATATACAAGAGGGGGTGGGTACTTTTTCATCCTAGAGTTGTCTTGTGGATTGGGCATGATGATATAAAGATTCAAATATTATCATTCTCACAGACGATACCAATTGATGCTATCAAAAATTGTAGTAGAGATGATTTGACCAAATGTTTCATCTATCAACAGAGAAAGACGTTACGTTAGAGGCCCCAAAGTATGATTATAGGGCAAGGACTCCAATAATTAAGTTAGTAAAGGTAGTTGATAGCCAAGGTGCTGGCGTGAGGCAAGAGCATAAGGAGTTTACTTGTGGCTCCTGGCTCTTATTTATAGGTTGATATTGATGGTTGTGTTATGGACACCTTGAAATGGTTTCGCACTTCAAGCCATCAAAAAGGCAAAGCTCATTAAGAGGGTGGCTTCATGGCTAAGTGTTATCCTGACGTCAAATGAGCTCGAGAGCTTGGCCGTGTTTGTAATGCCTCTCAGGGGGTTTACCATTAAGGCCATTGGTAAAATACCAAAGATGCCCCCCCAAGACCTATGAAGTGATGAGGTTCCCCTCCAGGTATGCCACGTGTCCAATGGGGATTGGACCAATAACTATTGTTGTATCAGAGTTCAAATCAAAGGAAGGAAAAAGAAAAAAGGAACAATATAAATATAAAGAAGATTCTACATCACTGCTCCCACAGCAAATAAGTTGACAATAAATTGAGTACATAAGTATAATCAAGAAACATATATGTTTGGTATTAAATACTTAGCACCATGCCCACCTCACTTGTAAAATAACACTAAGGTTGTGTGACCCTCAAAGTGGTAGAAACGCAAAACGCCACAATGGGTATAGATCAAACTTGCTAAGGTGAAACTTGGAGAAATTCTTTCAAGGGTAATCATGATTTTCAATTTGATTTCTAATGTCTAGGATTTTCAATTAGAGGATGTCTTCTTAACAATTTGATTCCTAACCTTGGAAATTCAACTTCTTAGTCCCCCAAAAGTTGTAATCATCATTATTTTCAATCAACATTTGAGCTCAATGAGATCTGATAATTTGCCTAAGAGTTTGGCTAAACTAACCATTGATCTTTAAAGTATTGGTTCAACCAAGGTTGGTCTAATTTATGATCCCACTTTGAGTTTCTTGCAACTGATTACCTCAAGTTCCTAGATGATATGATTCTTGATCTCCCCTTAAAGAATGAAAGATGGGAAATTCATTTCTTGTATTTTTTTCACTTGGACTTTGGAAACTCAAATTTATCTACGCACTTGCAATCTATTTACGTCAGAACTTCAATGCTCACCCACTGACCTAATTGATAGAAGCAATAGCATTGGCCTTAGAAACCGTTTGATACCAGCCAAAACAAATGAAGTGAAAGTTTATTGTTTTGTCTTTTTAGCAAATAAGATTTTAAGGAGATTGTCGAATCTTTAATGGGTGAAGCATAAGTTGGATAGATCCTTAAAAATTTTATTATTTTAACAATTAAGGCTGCATTTGAAAGTGATGTAAATGTTTACGCTGGTTAGGTTTTGTTGACGTTTGGAAGGAGTGTAAATCAACGTCGAGTAAAACTCTATTCCATTTTAGATTTATTAGAGTTTGGATGGAGTGGAGTTTTACATCGCAAGTCAATGTAAAATCTCATCACATGTAAAGTTTGACATTGATTATCAATGTAAATAATATATTGATAAAATCGATGTAAAACTCCATGTTTTCTGAATTCATGCTTTTCAAAATTAATAGTTACTTTTTTACGATTTGGTGTAAAACCTCATCGATGTACTTTTACACGATGAAATTTTACATCGATTCCAAACGAAGCCTAATCAATGTCTTTCAATTCAGCAACTCCAGCCATTATCAAACGATTGGCCTCTATGAACTATGTTGGCATGATGAATCTGAGGTTGATCTTCTTGGAGGACTCCTTACAAGAATCTGGTGGAAGCTATTGGGCGTGTTAGATAAATCATTGCCGATTGTAAGAAATTAAACTAATGGAAAATTTTCCACAGAATTCAGTACACTTGCTTGGAATGGCAATGAAGCATCTCATTTCTTTGCCAAGCAAGAAATTCACTTTAATAATTTCTCATACATATGGCAGCCACACGAGACTCTACCCATGATGACTCTACCCTCGCCTATCCACACAAGATCACAGCCACATATAAGGAATATCTCATGCTCTTATATATTATTATGCACAGGAAGATGTTTTTAATGCACGGAAGTAGTGTATTGTGGATAAACGTGAGAAGAGTTATTATGAACAGGAAATCCAAAATCATACTGCAGTGGACTTGTTTCAAACTTTTTAAAGGGCAATGCTTCGGTATTTGAATTTGGAGTTCAGATCTGCACCCCCAAAGGGGCACCCTACAATGTCTCACAGCACATCTCTGCCGTGTATTAGGAATATCTCCCGATGATAATACGAGAAATATCATCAGGAGATATTCCCAATAGACAGCGGGAATGTGCTGTGGGACATTGTGGGGGCACAGATGTAAGCTCTTAAATTTGATGATTAATCATGAAAATTTGAAAAAAATTGAAGAAAATTTTGCCATTTACCAATGTATAGTGACATTACAATTATAGAAGACTATCATGCTACTTTATTGAAGATCACCAGTGCCCCTTACAAGGGAACAACACTTTCTATTTCAGCTCAAAATCTAGTATAGAATCCGTAATACTGTACTAGATTAATTTAGTTATTAGTTGAGGGGCCCTGGGCTGGACTAGAATTGTAACATGCTATTTGTTATATAAAAAACGGTAATGGTTTTTTAATAAGAAACTTACAATTACAAGTATTTAAGTCTTGAAATTTATATAAAAACTTAAAAAATATCATCATGTGCTTGTTTTTAAATATTGTTTTAGCAAATCATCTCATATAAAAGAACACGATCATATAGTGATAGTTTCGGTTTCTACTTCATAGTTGTCCTTTGTTTTATATCGAGAACTCTCAGTTGACCCAGATGATAGGACCGTTCGGCCCGGAACCGTCTAGGCAACTGGTTCCGTTTTACCCCAAATCCGGTCCCTGGCAAAAAAAGTTGAATCAGTTAACGACCTGTTGACCCGAGTGGTCGAACTGTCGACTTGTTAACCCATTCAATAGTTTTGGCCATTTTTTATTTTTAATTATTATTTTTTTATTTTTTAACTTTTGTTGTCAGAACGGGCCATCTGTTCAAACCGTACGGTCGAACCATCTACTTAGAAATTGATGGCCAGAACGGGTCAATTTTTGTGTCGTTTTTTCTAGATGTGAAGGGTGGACATTGCAAGGGATTTCAAAACCTCAAAAGATAAATCTAAAGTGACCTTAAACATAGAAAAAAATGGTGGTAAATCCACTAAATTGGAAAACCAATGAAAAAATTCCGCTTTGAAACGAAGCTAAACATACATGCAATCAAAGAAAGAGACAAAGCAAATCTTGTAAGAAAATAAGAAAAAGAAAAACATTGCACAAGAAAACCCAATGAAAAAAAACAAAAGGGAAGAAATAAAATGGTGGTAAACCCTAGACTGATTTAGAGGATCTTGAAGAAGAAGACCAAACACAAAGAAAAAAAAAACAAAAGCAGAAAATGAAAAAAATAAGGAGCATACCACACATGCTCGAATAAAGCCCACAGTAGAAGAAACCTTTGAATAGTGAAAATCCAAAAGCATAAAAAACCATAGTTTTCGAACTGTTGTTGACTCGGACGGATAGACTTTTTAGCCTGGGAACCATCCAAGCAGTCAGTTCTATTTCACCCCAATCCCGGTCCCTAGCCAAAAACCATTGAATCGGTTAATAACCCATTGTCCCGGGCAGTCGAACCATCAACCCATTGACCAGTTCAATGGTTTTTGGCCATTTTTTTTTATTTTTTTAATTGGGAACCATCCAGGCAACTAATTCCATTTTATCCCAATCCTAGTCCCTAGCCAAAAATAATTGAACCGGTTAATGACCCATTGACTCGGGCAGTTAAACCGTTGACTCGTTCAATGGTTTTTGGCCATTTTTTTTATTTTTTTAATTTTTGTTGTCAGAATGGGCCGTTCGTTTGAACCGGACGGTCAAATTGTTGACCAAAAAATTGGTGGACAGAGCGGTTTCATTTTCGGGTTGTATGAGTCGCACGCTTGAATGACATAACATGTATGATACTGCTTAATGGACCTAACACACTTAATTTTTTGCCTACAATTTTTGTTATAAAAAATGGGTCATCCGTTCGAACCGAAGGTCAAATTGCCTTTTTTTTTATTTTTTTAATTAGGAACCGTCCAGGCAACCGGTTCCGTTTTATCCCAATCCCGGTCCTTGGCCAAAAATTGTTAAATCAGTCAATGACCCATTGACCCAGGTGGTCAAACTGTCGACCTGTTGACTCGTTCAATGGTTTTTGGCAATTTTTTTTTCATTTTTTAAAATTTTTGTTGTCAGAACGGGTCGTCCGTTCGAACCAGATGGTCGAACCGTCGACTCGAAAACCAGTGGTCAGAACGGTTCCATTTTCGGGTCGTATGAGTCACACTCTCAAATGACATAACAAGTACGATACTGCTTAATGGACCTCACACACTCAAAATTTTGCCTGTAATTTTGTTGTCAGAATAGGTCATCCGTTCGAACCAGTTGATTGAACCATTGACTTGAAAAGTGGTGATTAGAACGGTTCCATAATTTTTTACCTGTAATTTTTGTTGTCAGAACAAACCGTCCATTTAAACCGAACGGTCAAACCATCAACCCAAAAACCAGTGGCAAATAAGATATATAAGATTCCTTATGTTTGTTTCTAGAATTTTCAATGAAGAATCTTAAATATATTATAGTGAATCAAATGGGGCCTAAATGTTATACTCCAAGACTTAAGTTGCAAATCACAAGGTAAAGTGTATTTATGGTTTGGATCGAAAATTTTAAAAAAGAAAAAACGTGGTTTCATAGCATTTGTAAGATGAAACATATTTTTGGCCTCAAAAAGGTAATATGAAACATATTTTTATACATGTAGAATTTTCTGATTACTACACATTTGGATTCTACTACATGACCCGCCCCATCAATTTCCCAATCGATCCAGAGAAGGCTTTATACCTATACTTGTATTAGCATTTTCCTCGAGCGATCTCAGCTATCAAAACTGAGTATTCTAAATTTAAATTCTGAACACAAAGTACGGGTGGCAACCTTTGACCCAATCCGTGTATGCCACTCAAACCATCCACTTGTAATCCATCCACATTCATCCATTTGTTTGGTTGCACAATATGGGTTGGAAACCCATTTGATCAGATGGATTGGTTAGGTTGCCATGAAATGTTGGATTTCTGCACATGTTTAATTTCATCTTATCTATACACGACATCTCCATTATGACTAATTTGAAAGATACTACCTCCATCGTTATTTTACCAAGACGAGATGATTAGGTGGTATTTAATCTCCATATTTTTGGTAGGTAACCTTATAAATTTATAATTGATTGCTGAGATGTGTAAACTTAGGGAGGCTTGGATCTAACTAAGGTTCAGAGTATCGATATGTATCGGATAGTAGTCGTCGATATGTATTGTATTGGAAGTTTTTTGATATACCTTTATAGAACGTGTATTAGGGTTTCGACCGATTTAGGGGTAGATGGATTTTAAACCGACTCTTTTAAACCAAATTAAAAAAAAAAAAAAAAAAAAACTATCAGTACTATCCGATATGCTCGCTGTATGTCAATATTTTGAACCTTGGATCTAACAATCAATAAATCAGATATCGTAGGTTAAAAAAAAAAGAAAAATAAATCAGATATCGTTATTTGATCATATCCAATGGCTTTATTGGGTTTGAGGACGTAGGTCAGCCTGATGTAATTTTTTGAGCTTTTTTTTTTCTGATTTGGTGATAATGTAAGTGATACATATACAAATTTATCTTTCATTCACCTCATGGATAATTCACATATCCAATGGCTTTATTCCATAGGCATGAACTTGTGTATTGGGTATTTCAATTGCTTAATTCTTCTTTTAGTTTTTCTTTTAAAAAAAAAAAAAATCACTCAGGGGTCTGTCTTAGGCCTGCATAATCTAAGGGGGCTGTCTTAGGCCTCCTCGAAACAGTTTAAATCTAAAGGGGCATTTAGTTTGTGACAATCACTGTTTTTAAAATCGGACCGGACCGGATGATCGGACTGGAAAAACTGGAAACCGATCATCTGACCGGTTCCGTTTTCCTCCAAAATCGTTGATTTTGGTCAGTAAACCGCTGAACTGGCTGGTTAATCGTTCGAACCATTCGAACAGTTTTGATTGTTTTCCAATTTTTTTATTTTTTTGTTAAAACAATCAGGTCGAACAGTCAGACAGTTCGAACCGGTAACCGGACCCCTGACTGATTCATTTTTAAAAACCATGATAACAATTATTTGTTTGATTGGAATTAGAATCTCATTTTTATTTCTGGTGAAATGGCATTTTTCCATTTGAGGGAATGGACATTAATTCCCTCTTTCTCTCTTGGAAATGAAATCCCATTCTAATTATTATTTTAATTCCTACTTGAACCAAACAGATTATGGGAACAAATCATTCTAATTACAATTCTAGAAGATTTTGATTCTGATTTCAACTGTAAACAAAACGGACCTTTATTTTGCGTGGGCGGATCCCATGATGACTTACCATACTTGATATATCACCTATCATGCCATTTCCCATGAGCTTTGCCATCAAGCCCACTCTCTTAGGACCACGTATGTTTATATTCTTGTTTGACTCTTGTTGGCCCATCCTTTATTACATCCAATAATGGATTAGTGGATGTATTAGGTTGGGTTGTAAACCACGTGTAAAGTATTGAAATGAGTCATAAATAGATGCGAGTGCCTAATGGATGGATTGTTCTTCCACACATCCAACCCAATCCAAACTCAACAATTTGCCACCCCAAAAGGAAGTAGTACACAAAGAAAATTTGTTACAATTGCATAACGAAGTTCATTGCACTGAAATGTATCTCATGAAAATAAAAGTGGAGGGATTATTTGTGGCGTGCCTTAATTTCTTAGGCCCATCACCATGTTTCCTTGTGGAATCTAGGCAGTTGATACCTCTCTAATTAACCCAACTAGTAGGCAGCAGCATGTCTAAATGTTTTATCAATAAGCTATTATAATGGTCTAGGTGCAACATCAATGGGACTAGCTAGGTATTTATTATTTCAATACGTATCGTTTTGGGAACTCCCCAATATAGTCCTAAAGGGGTGTATTGGGGTTCTACTAGGTTCAGGAAGTAGAGGAGTCTTAAACTGGCTCCCATGAACCGATTTTGAAAACAAAATAAAAAAAAAAAAGTACCAATATGACCTGATATGCCCCTACTGACATATCGAATGTATCGATATTTTGAATATATATATATATATTGTTTGTCCAACTTAGATTGATAGGATTAGGTTTGGGTTATAACCCACTTCTATAGTATTCAAATGAGTTATTAATGGATGGGCGTAAGTGACTAATTGGTGGGTTGTTATTTAAAAAACATCTAACCCCACCATTTGCCAAAGAGAAAACTTGTATCAATTGCATGACAAAGTTCATTGAACTTGAATGTACCTCATGAAGAAAAGTGGAGAAATGATTTGTGGCGTGCCTTGTTGGGCCCCAAAACTATGTTGCTTTGTGGATTATTTATAGGTTGTTGATACTTCTCTAAGGAATCAGCATGTCTAAAGGCTGCATTTGATATTTTATTTTAAGGACTTGTCTCGTTTTTGCTGTTAAAATGTAGGTGTAACACCTAACAACATTGATAGTACTAGCTAGGTTTTTATTGTTTAAACTCTTCCTCCATTTTCGATTCTAGTTTACAATTTGTTGTGTCTTAGAACAGCCATCAAGAGATCTGTTTAGCTATTGCTCATTAGTTATGCACTTCTAATTAGCGCCGTGCGGCCAGGTTAGGTCTGATTTTTATTCTTTTCGTTGATCTGATTTTTTTTTTTGGTTAGGTCTGATTGAGGTCAACCGAAGTTGTGAAACTCTCAACCCTAATCCTAACCCAACCCAATTGGGTTGAGATCAAGTTGGGTTAGGGTTAACCGAAGTTAAGTCAGATTCGTATTTCCTGAATAAAACTTGAACCAATCCAACTTTTTTTTGGATTGGGTTAGGCAAATTGCTATAAATAAAACCCTAAGAAGAAAAATATCACAAACATTCCATGTCAGATTAGGAGAAAACCTAAATTGTGACAAAAAAATAAATTTCAAAAAAGTTCCTTTAATGAAAATAAGAATTAAAAAAAGGCAAAATGAAAATGCAATCAGATAATTAGCCACTAGATACACTTCGAATTTAAATGAAAATGCAACCAAATACGCATATTCTCCATTAATGTGACAAAGATATGTAGGCAAAATGCTGTAAATAAACCCCGAAAAATATCGTGAAATTTCTTTGTGAGAAAATAAACTAGAGAAAACTTAAATTAATGTGACAAAAAATTTGAAACTTTGAAAACATTTATTTATAAAAAAAGACATAAGAAAATGAAAATTTTAGGTTGTATTCTAGATACACTTCGAATTTAAATGAAAATGCAACCAAATACGCATATTCTCCATTAATGTGACAAAGATATGTAGGCAAAATGCTGTAAATAAACCCCGAAAAATATCGTGAAATTTCTTTGTGAGAAAATAAACTAGAGAAAACTTAAATTAATGTGACAAAAAATTTGAAACTTTGAAAACATTTATTTATAAAAAAAGACAAGAAAATGAAAATTTTAGGTTGTATTTTGTTTGAAGGAAAATGTAAGGAAAGGAAGGAAAAGGTAGGGAAACCTATACAGGGTTTGTAAAGGTTTCCCTACATTTTTCTTATTTTCCCTACTTTTTCCTTCAAACCAAACACTGTGTATAATGTCTGAAGCGGTAGAACTGAGTAAGTTTTTAAGAAGGTCATGAGCCCCTTAAGTCTAAAACCGAAGAACTATGCCTTTGAGTATTTTAAAATTTACTTATTTTTTCCACTAAAGGCGAAGCAATAAGTAATTAAGTTCAACAATTTCAATAGTTTTCAAACATCCCCAAGTCTCAACAGAATTTGGGTATATTGAATGCATGGCTTCATAATGATATATAAGTAGCAGTCTTGTGTTAGGGTTATTAGCAACTAAACCGATACAATGCATGGATGAACTGAAAATTTGGTTAGGTTTTGATTTAGGGTAGGGCGATCATTTTCATCCTGGCCGAGGTCTGGGCCCATAAGTTATTTTAATATTTTACACATAAAAGCTATATGCCTGGAACCAGATTAGGCCAGGATAGGTAAGGGTGTCAATAGACTGGTTTTGAATTGGACCCCATCCAGTCCAAAATCAATTTAGAGGGATTGGATGGACCAATAAGACATATTGGATTGGATCAATTAGGTCTAAAATAATTTATTAAATTGGACTGGACCTGGTCCACCCATAATAAATTTATATTGGATTGGATTGGATTAAGCCAATATCTAGTCCATTGATATAAGATAAGAATATATATGTGAATGGACCAGATTTGAGTTGAAACCAATCTAAATCAAAATGAATTTGAACAGATTGGATGGTCCAGATATTGAATTAGACCAATCCAAATCGGTCCAAAACATTCATTGGATTGGATTGGACCTGGTCCATTTATAATGGACTTACGGACTGGATCGGATTGGACCAAATCCAGTCCAAATCCAGGTTATTGCCCTTGTTACAGGTACAAAGCCTACCATGGTCCGGCCCATGATAAAACCTGATTCAAAGCTACATGTTGGGTTGTCAAATTTGAAGAATTTCTGCTTCAGTTGGGGTTCAGGGTCATTGAAAATGTATCAAATTCCAAACCAACTTGACCCTAGTTGCACCATTGAAAATGCCATTCTGGGTCTGAGTCCTAGCTATGGTCCATTTTAGGGTTGGTCTTGGTTTGCTTTTATCCTAATTCAATTCATCAATTTTATACCCCTACTTTGTTAAGGGGATATTAGGAATTTAATGGGTTGCAAACATTAGTTGAGAGAGAGAGAGAGAAAGACTAACAACGGATTTTATTAGAAACAACTAAAGCCTCTGATGGTTTTTATTTGGGGGCATTCTTTTTCTGGATTTTGAGGGGGGAAATTTGGTCATTGACCAAGAAACTTATATTCTTTTTTCAGATTTATGTGGGGATCAGGAAATTAAAGTTTATTTTCCTAGGTGAGTAAATAACTTTCCCACTTGGGGGAAAAGTTGCCAACACTTGAATGAAACAAAAATGTCCCTTTTGGTATAAGATTTTTATGGTTAAAATGGTCATTGCCTTTTTACATGAGAAATAAAATAACATAGGTAAACACACTTACCCGAGTAAGTCTTTCTATGAAACACTTATCTGGATAAATAACTTACCAAAAAACAAGTAATATAAATTTTATTATAGATAATTAAGACTTTTGAATATTTTTATTTTGAATTCTTATATTTTTATTTTTGATAATTTAATTTAAAAATAGGTAGCCACATATAAAAAATGAGAGGTCTGTGTGAAGTGTGGAGTGACAGGACCCCTCACCTCAACTCTTTCAATTGCTTTGTGGAAGAATAGCTCCATTGCTTTCTTTCTTTGTGGAAGAAGTCATTTCGATTTTGCTCTTTCCGTCAAATATACAATCATTTGCGGATGACTGAGTAATTAAGATGGTGAATTGACATCACTCTAACAAAAGAGGCATGAGATAAAATCCATGAAAACTATAGGCTTTGTTTGTTATGTCCTATACTCATGTGCATCTTGCTCTGTCCCCTTCCCCAATCCATTCTCCAAGGAAATAAAAATTTAAAAATAATGCAGAATTGCAGACATGCTGTCAAATTCCCATTGCAAAATGGCATGGAATGGAAGGATCCAAACTGAATAAGCAAATAATTTTCAATTGCAAACATAGTATTAAAAATATTAGAAATATTTTTTGATAATGACATCAACGAGAAAACATTATGGGGGCACAGATGTAAATTCCTCCAGCTTTATTACGCACCTCAAAATGCTTTCGGTGGTTGCCACGTAATCTAGAAACACAAAACCCTCTCTTTCTCTCTTGAGTCTTGATATGGAATTAAAAGATGGTTGGAAATAGTCAGTTGAAGGCTAGTACCAATTCAAGATAAGGAATTCATACAACACTTGGATACAAGGTGCGGCGTAAATTTTCATCTGTCTTTTCATGCATTACGATTTGCTCTGTGGGAGTGGGACTGAGCCACTGAGGGTCTTTTTCATGCATATGTATAAATGCTATTTGAATCTTGTTCTTTTCAGGATATTGTATCCAAAATCAGAAAATATATGTTTTTAATATTAGAAAAAGAAAAACATAGGGTCCGTTTGATTTGCAGGAATAGGGGTCTGGAATCGGAATGAGCTATTTTGATTCCAACTGTTTGGTTAGACGGAATCAGAATCTCATTTCCATTCCTGCTGGAATGGCATTCCCCTATTTGAGGGAATGGTTATTTCCTGCCCCTCCCTTAGGAATAAAATCTCATTCCGATTTTAATTTCCATTCCTATTCTTGTTTCACCAAACAGACAATGGAATGGATCATTCTGATTCCGAATTGGGAAGATTTTGATTCTAATTCCAATTCTGATTTTAACTAAAAACCAAACAGACCCTTAAAATGAGTCTTGCTTGAACTTCATCCCTCTGCAACCCTAAATCCACATGTAAGCAAGGATCAGTAGGGAAGAGATGTTAAGTAATTGTATACACTAAGGCAGATACTTGGTAAATAAGAAGAAAAAGGGGAAATAAAATATTGATGGTTTGTACCAAGAATTGATGTTGGCAGGCTTTGACTATATTTTGTATGAAATGCCTTTAAAACGTTTAAAAAATGTCTATATCATGTTCGGAAAAATAAACGTGTTCCACAAGTTATATGGAAACAAATATAATAAAACATTTTAGCTTCAAAAATCAAAGCCAGTGGTCTAGTCTCCATGGCATCTAAGCATATTAGCTATTTACTTGTACAATTAAATTATTGAGGTTTTGAAATACAGAAGAGCATACAAGAAAGTAACTCGTGATGATCTTGGAGGACAAAGTCCTCTAGTTTGAAAATTACTTTTGAAATAACAACCCATACCAGAAATACCCATTTAAGGTTCGGATAAAGGCAAGCCATTGTTGACCCGGATGGTTCGATCATTTGGCCTGAAACTGTTCAGACAATTGGTTTCGATTTACCCCTGAACTGGTCTTTTGTATAAAATTATTTAATGATACATTGATCCAGACAATTGAACCATCGACCCATTTGACCTAGACAATAAATCTATTGACTTAGAAACCGGTGGCTAAAATAATTTCCGTTCTAGGTCAACTTTTAAAACTTTGGTTCAGAACACTAAAGCTTGAAAGCTAGCACTAGAGATGGAAATATGATCCTTCCTAATTAGGGCTCCGTTTAATAACTGATTGGGTTTGGGGTAGATTTTCAAAAACCCAAAACTCTGGTGATTAGGGACGGGGCAGGGATAGTATTTGTCCATCCCATCCCACCTAGGTGCCCTTGACTTTCATTAGGGGTGGTCATGGGTCAGTTGGGTAAATATTGCATTGAAGCTGGAGCTGAGTTGCTCTATCCTTGAAAACAAAGCAATAAGTATTTCAGTAATTAAGCTCATATTTATTGGCAGCTGCTATGAACATTTGGATCTCGTGCAAGAATAACAGAGTAGGTATTTAACATTGATGTTAGAAATATTGTATCATTTTCATATAAAAATGATGTTGAACATGTGAAGTCATAAGAAAAAATGATACTTATTTTTTGTTTGGAATAAGTGCAGCAACATTTTTAACATAGTTTATATTATCCAACGTCTAAAATGACGCCATACTAACGTTATATTATTGCACCACTGGTAATAATGTATATTTAAAAAAAAAAAAAAAAAAAAAGAAAAAACAGTTGCTCCGAACCACGTTTTTCAATTTCCAAAGGGTGTTGAACGTTATGTGCCTTGTGGCGCCGTTTAGCTCAGTCCACTGTCCACCTCTGAGAGCAAAAACTTTTATTGCTTAATCCCACCAATAAAGAATCTTTTGTGCAATGGTCTTATTCACGGATGGATTACAAGACATGGCCACGCTTCCTTGTTCCTGAAAATTTTTGCACTATCCGACGATGTAGCTTTAACTTCCACCTTCAACCTTCCCTATTATATAAAAATGGCAAATAGTCAACCTATCTCTTTTTTTTTCTTTTTTAAAACCTACACCGTCCCAATGGAGGAATCTTTCAATACAAATATACTGTGGGCCCCTCTGTCAAAGACGTGGCATCTTTATCTTTCTTTGTGGCCTTCTGTCACGTCAGTCAGCATTTTGACTCTTTGTAAAAGAAGAGCTAGTGAGCTACCATGCATTCTATTATTTCTATATCTTCTCAGTCACTATATATAGATTCCACTGGCCGTAGTCCATAGCCCATAAACTAAACCTCATCACTCAAAAGACAGAAACCATGTTACAGTTGCAGCTGTTAGCTTTTCTTCTGGTTTTTCCTCTGTATTTCTTGTTTCGTCTGCTCAAACATGGCAGATTTCATGTTATTCCAAGAAATGGGATTCTTCCACCAGGTCCCCCTAAGCTTCCCTTTATTGGGAACTTACATCAACTGAGTGGCTCGTCTCCTCATCGCGTGCTACGTCAACTTTCTATGAGATACGGCGCGCTCATGTCTTTGCAACTCGGTTTCGTGCCAACTCTGGTGGTTTCTTCTGCAACAATGGCGAGGGAGTTCTTGAAAACTCACGACCTTAACTTCGCCACTAGACCCTCCCTCCTTTGCCAGCAGAAGCTGTCTTACAATGGCTCCGATTTGGCTTTTGCACCCTATGGCGATCACTGGAGGGAGGTAAAGAAGATTTGCACTCTTGAGCTCTTCAGCGCCAAGAGGGTGCAATCTTTTCGGTTCATAAGAGAGGAGGAGATTTCTCTACTGGTCAAGTCCATTTCCCAGCTTGCTTCTTCTTCCAGCTCGGCCAATCTAACCCAGATGGTGTTTGATCTCACAAACAACATAATTTGCAGGATTGCTTTTGGTAAAAGCTTTAAGCACGAAAGGTGCCAGAAGAGTTCATTTCATGAACTCCTCTTTGAAGCTCAAGCCTTGATGGGTCGCTTCGCTTTCACTGACTATTTTCCAGTGGTGGGATGGCTGTTTGATGCTCTCACTGGACTTCATGCTAGGCTGAAGAGGAACTGCCGAGGCTTGGATTTATTCTACCAACATGTCATCGATGATCACCTCGACCCCAGGAGGCCAAATCCTGAGAAAGAAGACATCACCGACATATTGCTTCGAATGCAGAAAGATGGATTAAGCTCAATTGATCTCAACATGAATGACATCAAAGCTATGATCATGGTATTAAATCTTCTTTCGGGGTTTATTCCTTTAAATAATACAACAAATATATACATCATTTCGTTATTTGTTCTGTCCGTGTCCGTGTTAATTTGAGATGAGAGAACTCTTAGGCTCTGTTTGTTTACATGTGCAAATCTGAACCAATACAAATTTTGTTTTGCACCAGTTCGGTTTCAAACCACTTTTTCTACTACACTGTCATAGTGCAGGGTCAAATCTTGAAATGATGTAATGATGCGGCCTCATCTTGACTTCAAGTAGATGAAGTGACGTTTTGGTTTTGGTGAGACCACACTAAGACATTCAAGCCTAGTTAATTTTTCCATTTTAGCCCTGTGATATGATTGGCATTGTCGTATCAATTTTCCTTTGTATCGTACCAATCTCCTGTTTGACAAAAAAAACTTGTGTACGTTTTTCTATCTTATTTGCACCTTCTAGCAGTAGAAATTTTGTATCTCAAAAAATTTATACAAAATTTGCATCACCATGATTGGCCCCCTCACACCCGACGAGGATTACATCATTTTTCTTCCTATGCTTTTTTTACAAACAAAAAAGACAAATAAAAGCAAAAAGATGTATGTTTCGCTTTAAAAATTTATTTATGCTTTTTCATTTTAAATGTTTCATGTTTTTGTTGTTTGATTAGATTTCACTTTAAATGTTTTTTATTCTTTATCTCAAATTAATACCCATTAAAGTATTTCACATCAGCATTTGATTTCAATAAAAGAGACATTGGAGGAAATAAGAATTTGATGTTTTTCCAAATATACCATGCACAAAAATCAAAGTGTTTCAATTTTTTATCATTTATTTGATAAACGGTAAAACTGAACATTTGTTTCATTTTGTTTCATATGCATTAAACGCCAACGCGTATGTGGTGTTGATGCAAGGGTGTTTTTTCAATAAGCTCCCATGAAATCAAACACATCCTATATGAGAATTTACACTTCGCCTATATTTTACACTTCCATGTATTGACATCAATGGAAATGAATTTTGCACTGCAAATAAACTGATTCTTAGGTTTCATTTGGAAGGAGTACAAATAGAAATATGTAGAATGCAAAACTTTATATTTTATATTATTTGTATGTATTTATACTGTACATATTTGTAGTTCTTCCAAATTGAGCTTTAATGGTGATTTCTGTTTTCGTTGCTTCTATCTGCAGAATATTTTCTTTGCCGGAACGGACACAAGCAGTGCAGTCGTGATTTGGGCAATGACAGAACTTTCCAAAAATCCAAAAGTGATGCAAAAGGCACAAGACGAAATTAGAGGCCTCATCGGCAATAAAGGATACGTAGATGAAGACGACCTTCACCAATTTCATTACCTCAAGTGTGTGATCAAGGAGACGTTGAGATTGCACCCTCCAGGCCCATTGCTGGTTCAGCGAGAAGCTAGAAATCACTGCACTATTGATGGGTTTGATATTTATCCCAAAACTAGGGTCATCATCAATGCATGGGCCATTGGAATGGATCCTGAGACTTGGGAGAACCCAGAAGAGTTCCTACCAGAAAGGTTCTCAGATGGCTCCGTAGATTTCAAGGGACAACACTACGAATACATTCCATTTGGTTCGGGCCGAAGAATGTGCCCTGGAATGAATCTTGGAATGGTCACTGTGGAACATACACTTTCAAATCTTCTGTATTCGTTTGACTGGGATCTGCCTGTTGGGATCAAGATGGAAGACATCGACATAGACGAGCTACCAGGCGTAGCTGTGCACAAGAAAAATGACCTTCGCCTTCTTCCAATCAATTTCAATGGACATTAAGGCTATATTTGGTTTGAAGGAAAAAGAAGAAAATCATAAAAAAACCTGTATAAGATTTGTAAAGGTTTCCTTATAGTTTTCTTCCTTTCCCTATTTTTTCCTTCAAACCAGACAGCATAAGGCTGCATTTACTTCTAATTAATGATGCTTCGTGCTATGGAAGCACTACCAATTTAAAACAAAGGAACCGTATCCAAGACGACGATATGTATGGTCTGGAAATTCTACGTTGTGTTTAGGAAATACAACTATATATATATATTGACTCTAGCTCTATGTAATGAATCTAGTTCTTTTTCTTTTTTTTTTTCTTTTTTTAATCTGATATAAATGGGTCCCATCTGTTAAGTAATATTGTAAGATAATACAAGAAAAAATAATGTTTGCCACTAAAGCTCAAGAGTACAAAAGTGGGTTCACTGCATATATGTAGTTTAATTGGTTCACCTTATATTATAATGGTGTTTGGTAATAATGCATTTATCTACCAAAAGTGATTATGACAGTTTTTATGGTGGCATTAAAATTAAATGAGATCAAAGTTTGCATCCAAGAAAGGCATATATATTTCAACATTAGAATTAGAATTGTATTTTGCATGATTACAACTAAATATCTTTTGACAAGCAAATTAATTTTTGAATGTAAAACTAAATTAACTTTGCATTTATATGGACAAAAATATATTTGTATTTATACTTTATTTGCATTCTTACTAAATAGAGCTTAATCATTTTGTTAAGACTATGTTTGATTTGAAGGAAAAGGTAAGAAAAAGAAGAGAAAAGTGAAGAAATTTATATAAAGTTTGTAAAGGTTTTCTTATCTTTCCTTTCCTTTTCTTTTTCTACTTTTTCCTTTAAACCAAACACAACCTAAGAATTAATTATTTAAATATGCCCTTGATTTCATAGATGACTCCGCTTGACACATATATAGGCCTTCCAGCTATTAACATGGTTACATATCTGTTACATTTTATCATAATATCAGTTTTATCCCTTCTATTTCAAAAATCCAAAGCTACGTACCCAACATCTAAGTCTCCAAATTGATGATGAGAAGACCTTGAAGTTGTTCCATTAAATTGATTTCATACTTCTGAAGGAGTTTAGGACCACTCCTACGTGCTAGGGTTCCCAACTCAGACGCTGTGGACGTAGGAGCGGACCACTCCTCGTTCGCTCTTGTTTCTGACCACTAGTTCATTGTAGTTTGGATATTGGATCTTATATTACTGGTTCGCTTTAATTATATAATGTTATCTTGTAGCTTTACTAATTATTTGTACACGTTCCCATTATACTTGTATAAAAAGTAGGATAGAAAGTAATATGGTTTCCATGCACAAATTTATTTTGCTTAATCAGTTTGTTAGTTTACCCATTTTATTTATAGTCTCAGCTATAAGAAAATAGTATTAAACTTGATTCATATACAATAAAATGTTCAGAAGGCCTATATTGGGTAATGTGACAGAATACAGATGAATAAAAATCAGGGTTTTCCTTCTTCTAGATTATTACAATTAGGGGTGGCAAATGGGTGGATTTGGTTAGGTTGGGTAAGTGTTAAATATCAATTCACCCATATTGACCCATCAACCCATCATGATCCATCACCAATCATAGCTAAAGGGTCATAACCCACTCTAACCCTAACCCACCCTGACCCACCCATATTGACCCACTGACCCATCTATATTGACCTTTAACCACCCTCACCCATACTAACCCACTTACCCTCACTTATAGATACAAAAATGGGTCAGGATGGCCCCGTATACACAAAATAATGAATTTTGAGAGATTAATCTCTCTCAAGATTGTCACGTGACAAAAACGAATCAAGTCAACTTGTATACCCAAAAATTCAAAAAATGTAGATAAATGCAGAAAATTGAAGAAAAATTACAGAAAATGCAAAAAAAAATACCAAAAATTGTAGAAAAATACAAAAAAGTTACCAAAAATTATTTAAAATACTAAATAGATTTAGAAAATTCAGAACTTTTGCAGAAAAAATCAGAAAATATGCAAAAAAAAAAAACAAAAAATGTATAAGAGGTGTTTTAATAATGAACAACCTAAATGATAGTTTTAGTAAATACATGAAATTATAGGGGGTGTCAACATTATATAACTAACTAGCCAGTGGACCATGCTTAGGGGGAAATTGTTTTTTAAGAAGCATATTTTTAAAATATTTATTATCTATTTCTATTTTATTTCAATTGTAAGTCATATTAAACTTTATAGATTTATGCCAATTAATTAACAATATAGCTAGTTGAAAGTTTTTGGGAGGAAAGATGAGTTAGTTGAATGCTAGCTTTCCCTTGAATTAGATGTATATTTTATCAATTGGAGAAGTAGATAAAATTTAGGAAGTCTTATTTTTATGATTTTATTTAGCATATAAAAAAAGTTCAGGAGTGAACAAATGAAAGAGAACTCGAGCAATTTTAATTTTCATTTTATGAAAGCCCAAGGCTGATTCCATTAACAATAGAATTAACAGAAAATGAAGCTAGTGGTTTAGTTCATAAAAAATAACTGCTTCATTAACAGAGCTCGAATCTCCTATCCATTCATAGGGAGATGTTTCCAATATACAGTTGTAGTGTCATGTGGATAGATGTGAATAGGATTTTTGTGGGCAGGAGATCTGGAGTCCTATTAACAGCTTCATTGTTTGATCTGAATAGGGATGTACTTTATAAAAATATGTTGTGTATTAATTGTATTTGAACGACAATCTATATTTACATGCTTACAAATATTTTCATATAAAATTGGGATCACCTATCAACTAAATACTCCAACACGTTCCAGCACTCTATCAACAAGATCTGGTACCACATATCTCACTATAAGAGTGAGAACTCTTATAAAAATGAAATGCAACGAACGTACTTTATTGGCAGGAGATCCGGATCCCTTCAAAAAGGGAATACAGCAATGGATCCTGCTCATGGGTAGGAATTGAAACGAGATGGAATCAGCCCCCATAACGTCCCACATCACATCTCCGCCATTTATTAAGAATATTTTCTGATCATGACATCATCATTCCTAATATTACCATCGGTAAATATTCCCAATAGACGACAGAAATGTGCTATAACTGCACGCAAGGATTGAATAGAATAGGGATCAAGTTGCGTAACAATTTGTAATTATTGGTGTTGCAGTTAATCTCTGACTACAAACCCAGCGCCTGAGTCTTTAAAAGCAAGATCCATCTACATTGACTATCTGATTGAATCGTGTGGTGTTGCGATTTGCGAATATCTCTTCCACAGTCAAATTTTTAAGGCAGTACTTATCATATTAAATTGGTTTGTTTTTGAATGATATAATAATATTAGAGAATTAGGATACATTAGCCACGTGGAAAGTTTTTTAAATAAAATGGTAATTAAGTGTTTAACTTGAATTGTGCTTTTAATCAGTAGGAGCAGTCCGGACCTTCCAAGTCCAAAGTTCCTAACACTTTCAGATCTACTTCCTACAAGTAGGAATGACAACGGGGCGGGGCGGGGAGGGGAGCCTTTCCCATCCTCGTCTCCATCCCCATTTCCGCTAACGGGGACAAGGTTATCCCCATCCCCATGCCCACGGGGATTCCCATCCCCGTGGGAATCTCCATTCCCCGTAATTTTTTATAATGTTAATAATTTTGTTTTTGTATTTTTATTTTATTTAAAAAATAAAAATAAAATAACTAAAATTTATAATTTATTAAAAAAGATTCAACCATATTTTTAAAACATTAATATATAGACGTATGTGTACATATATAATGTATACATACATACATATATATATATATATATATATTAGTGGGATCCCACAGGTGGGGATTGGGGTCCCCGCTAACGGGGATGGAAATTTTCCTATCCCCGTCCCCGCGGGGGGGAAATCATCCCCATCCCCGCCCCACTCGGGGCGGATCCCCACGGGGATCGAGGAAATGGGGAAAATTGCCATCCCTACCCACAAGCATCCTAGCAATGTCATGATAATCCAATACGGCTGTACATTGGCTTGCTGGAAGGCTTGTTGGTAGAAGATCCGGTTTCCACTAATACTTTATAAGTTTATATTGGCCCCGGCCTGAGAAGCCCGGGTAACACAACTTCTCTAATACTAAAGACTTCGGATTTATAACATCGGAGCTACCTGAAAGACTATAGCTGCACATCAGAAATATCTATTATACCTACACAGTCACTTAGGCTGTGTTTGGTTTAAAGGAAAAAGTAGGAAAAGGAAAGAAAAGGTGAGGAAACCTTTACAAACCTCGTATAAATTTCTCTATCTTTTCTTTCCTTTCCCTGCATTTTCCTTCAAACCAAACATTAGGACAAAAGTTCTGAATGCCTCGTGCTAGTGGCACACAATTTGGATTGAGAGCCACAGATCTAGTGTTGTTGGATGGACTTTCTTGGAATAGCTTCAAGTTGAGATCTAGAACAAGGAAGAAGCTTTTCAAATCTTCCAGTAAAGTAAAACCATGAGAGTGGCTCTGCTTTGCACAATGAATTACGTCTTGAAAAACACATCCCTTATTGAATTGAAGGGTCAAATCCTTATTTCTTCTATTCAAGAAAGTTGGGGTCACTAAAATGGACAATTAAACATGATTCTAACTTTATTGAATGGAAAAGACAAGGACTTGGGACTGTTATTATTTTGTCAACGTTTAGATAGTTGATAAAGAAAATTAAATTACACTTAAAAATGCATGTGTCTTTTTCCAATACCACTTAACAGCAGATATTGGATTGTTACCTTTTGAAAATTTGAGTATTGAATTATTACATTTTAAAGTATGAAGACTAAAGTAACACTAAGCGCAAAATAAAAATTATACAAAAGTCAGTAATAACATAACACCCATTTGCACATTGGAGATATATCCTCCTATGTTAACGCACATGGATGCCGTGGGACTGTGGGAGTTAGGTTAATGATTATCGAAGGATCTTTCGGTATCATACCCCAACTTTGACGTTTGAAAATTTGACCAATCAAAATCCCCCTTATAAATTTTGATGAATTTTCATTGTCCATTAGTCAGTTGGACTAACGTCATTTGATAGCTAAAATCACGAAATCAGAAATTTTTTGTCTATAAATAGACGCTTAGTATAGGGTTCAAATTAAAAGCGAGGGTTGGATGTGACCCAAAAATTTGGGAAAAAAAAAGAAAAAAAAAATGAGTCTCCAAAGTCCAAAGATAAGGTTGGGTGTTATGCGTGACACAGAGGTTCAACTCGCCGACTACAGAACGTTTGTATGGTTAGTTTATTTTTCTCCTTCACTTTCAAGACATTTATTTTGGTTTGGGGTGTTTTTTATCTGTTTGAGCGAAATGACGCCACGGGAGAGAACGTTTCAATCCATGCTTCAACCTCTCCATTCATTTTATTCACTCCCATATTTAATTTTTTGGTATTAAATATGATTGTTTTATCAAAAGAAAAAAAAAAAAAGATATTAGAGGGTTCAATTGTCCAAAGATACACCTCTACCCACAGAACACGCGCTACAGTACATTCCAACCCTTTATTGGAAACCTCTCCAATTACAACCATGTAATATGTCCCCGGTGCACGCTGAGATGTGCATGTGTGACGTCGATGTCAACTCCACCCAAAAAACATTTAAACCTGAGTTCACATCATTGGGACCGGATCTGTTCCTCACGCATTACACTTCACACCGAATTTAGAGGCATATCTCATCATGCATTGGGAACATTTCCTGTATCTGTATTATTATTTATGGTACATGTTCCTAATGTATGGTGGGATGTGTATGTGAGGCTCCGTGTGAAGAACATATCTCAATTCCACATCAGTAGGGGTGGATTTGAGTTGAGTCGAGCCAAATAGCTAGTTTGGCGAGTTCGGCTCGCTAAGGCAGTATGACGCTTGAGCTCGAGCTCGGTTCGAGCTAGAACTTTGAACTCAAGTTCGGCTCGAGTCAAAAGCTCATAAGCTCGAGTTCGACTTAGCTCAAGGTCGACTTGAGAAAAATGTTCTATAAAAATAAAAAAAATTATATATAAAAAATATTTGTATATGATATTTAAAAAATTAATAATTATAATAATTAGTTATTATTATATATAAAAATAAAAATATTATATATATTATTTTCTATAATTTTATTATTATTATTATTATTATTATTATTATTATAATGTATGTATGTAGCTTTTCAATCTTGGCTCGATTAATAAACGAGCCTGTAAATTGAGCTCGAGCTCGGTTGAAAACGAGCCAAACCAAGATCGAATAACTCGATTCGTGGCCACCCCTACACATCAGTGCCCCACGGGGTGCACCCCACAGCACATCCCTACTGTATTTTGGGAACATCTCCCAATGACAAGTATGGAAAATGTTACCAATGCACGCTGAGATGTGCATGTGGGGCCCCTAAACCCCTACCAATCCTGATAACATCAATCCAAGTCAAGACTTAAGAGCCTGTTTGGTTTGTGGGAATAGGGGTCTAGAATTGGAGTTGGAATTGGTCATTCCGATTCTAACTGTTTAATTGGGTAGATCGGAATCCCCTCCATTCCTGATGGAATGGCATTCTCCCATTTGAGGGAGTGGTCATTCTCTCCCCCTCCATTGAGAATGAATTTCCATTCCAACTAATTTAAATTCCCATT